>NW_026640972.1:0-644397 GCF_028554395.1 Pezoporus wallicus
TTGATAGTAGCAGTGGTGATTTGTGTAGTACATTGGCTGCTGGACTGTTCTTGTCTCGACCCGTAGGAGTTGCACTCTTTCGATCCTCCTCCCCGTTCCTCCGGGAGCGGGGAAGGGGAGAGCCCCGGTGGGAGGGGGGACGGACCTCGATTGTTGTCAGCTCGGCACCACTCACTGGGAGTGAGTGAACAAGTTACCTGACTGGGTTTAAACCACGACACAGCTACTGAGGGGTTTCTTTTATGAATTGTAGTACTGAAAAGGCTCTGTAACATTGAATGTTTTGTACATTGTTAGACCATGAGCAAATTGACTGTGCTCCTGCTTTAAGTCTTTCTTAAGGATTGTAGACAGCTGGGAGTCCTTGAAGGAGGTGCCCTGAAAAGGGCTTCTCTCCTTCTCTTCTTAAGCAAAGAAGCAACATTAACTCCAGAATCCCTGGCAGTGTTCAAGGCCAGGTTGGACAGGGCTTGGAACAACCTGGTCTAGCGAAATGTGTCCTTGCCTATGCAGGAGGTTGGAACTGGATGAGGTTTAAGGTCCTTTCCAACCCAAACCATTCCATCCTTCTATAACACAACCTGACCGAGGAGGCATAGGGTTCATCTGAACTTCTTACTACTGCACAGGAGAGTCACAAATTGGATGAATAAGGCTGTCTGCACACAATCCTAAAGCTTAGCAGATATTTTAAAGGGATTTGCAATTCTGGTGTTCTAAGCAAACAAAAAAAAATACCCACCTCAAAAGAAACACTTCACTTGGCTTATTTTGTGGATTTAATGTTTAGGGAGGCTGGTGTAGGCTAAGAAAGAAAATGGCAAACTGCTGTCTTTTAAGGAATACTTCTAGTTTATTTTTCTCTTTCTACTTTGTAAGCATATTTGCATACACTAATAAGGAGCCTTGAGCCTCAAGGACATAACTGAAATCCAAGAATGTATTTTTTCCCCAAATTTGAAAATGTGCACTTTGAAATTGTTTTTTATATGAAGGCCTGGTCTTTTTCACAGTGTGATATTATGAGATCTTTTCCTCACCTGGAAAGTTAACACAATTAATGAATCTTGCTTTAGTACTGCTGTAATTTTTGTTGTTGCTGATTTCTTTTAGATTTACTTTATTTTATTTGAAGGAAACAGAAACGATATGTTTGCAATAGCCTTCTGCTTGTCCATATGTGTGATAGGAGTAATATTACTTCTATTGCACATGTGATAGGTTGACCCTAACCTGATGCAAATCCCACCAGAGGAGCTCTATCGCTGCCCTCCTCAAGTGAACAAGTGAGAGAAAATACAATGAAAGGCTTATGGGTCGAGATAAGGGCAGGGAGAGATCACTCACCAGTTACTGTCATGGGCAAAACAGACTCAGCCCAAGGAAATCCATGTACTTTATTACCAACCAAATCAGTTTAGGATAATGAGAAATAAAACCAAATCTTAAAACAGCTTCATCCCACTCCTTTCTTCTTTCTGGGCTCAGCTTCACTTCCCATTCCCTCCACTTCCTCCTTTCTCTGCCAGTGCAGGGGGACAGGGAATGGGGGTTGTAGTCCATTTCATGTTGCCTCTACTGCTCCTTCCTCCTTATGGGAGTACACCTCACACTCTTCCTCTGTTCCAGCATGTATCACTTCCGTGGGGTGCATCTGTCAGGAGCAAGCTGCTACAGCATGAGTCTCTTTCACAGGGTGCATCCTTCCAGAGCAGACTACTGCAGCATTGGTCCCCCACAGGGTCACCAGTCCTGCCAACAAACCTACTCCAGTCTGGGTTCCACTCTCCAGGGTGCCACAGGTCCTGCCAGGAGCTTACTCCAGTGTGGGCTTCCCACAGAGTCACAGCTTTCTTTGGACACACCCTGATCTGGTGTGTGGTCTCATGGGAGATCCATGGTGTCTCCATGGGCTGCAGGTGGGTATCTGCTCCACCATAGACCTCCACGGGCTGCAGGGGCACATCCTACCTCACCATGATCCTCACCATGACCCTCACCATGATCCTCACCATGATCCTCACCATGATCCTCACCATGATCCTCACCATGATCCTCACCATGATCCTCACCATGGGCTGCAGGGGAACCTCTGCTTTGGCACCTGGAGCAATTCCTTCCTTCCGCACTGACCTTTGGGTCTGAAGGGCTATTTCTCTCTCAGATTCTCAGTCTCTGTGGTTGCAGTTTCTGCTGCTCATGGGTTTTCCCTCCCCTTTTAAAATAAGTTATCCAAATGTGCTACCACTGATGGGCTTGGCCTTGGCCAGTGATGGGCCTGTATTGGAGCCAGCTGGCATTGGCTCAGTTGGACATGGGGGAAGCTTCTAGAAACTTCTCACAGAAGCCACACCTGTAGCTCCCCTGCTACCAACACCTTGCCTTTTAAACACAACACAACAGACAACACAATAATTTCTGCATGTCAAACTATAATGTCTGCAATTTCAGGGTAAGGAATCTCTTTTCCTTCTAATCATTTGTAGATATAATGAATCTATATTAATTTTGGAGATGAGCACTATATTAATTCTATAAATTGTTTTTCTATGAGAGGATTAAAAATGAATATCAAAATACCAGTTAGGAAACAAAACAGTTATTAAGCCATAAAAGGCAATACTATCGATATTCTTTAAAAGGTTACAGTCTTGAGAGAAAGTGTGTGTGTATAATCTGGCCATTATTAATAACATCTCTGACAGCTGTTAGACTAGAGGTAACACATATAAACCCCATCTATATAAATTATAGTTTACATATAAAAATAATAATTAGTGTGCTGTATTTCAGGCTGCATATCAGGATATCCTGAATTAGTGAGATAATTAATGCATGGGATTAGTTGTCTAAATATTTCCATAGATCTTCTTTCAAGGTTGGAAGCAAGCAGTATTTAAAAAGTCTTATGTACTCTCAAACCTCAATACTAAGAGTGTAGTACAGCCTCATTAAGATCATTTACTTGAGCAATTCATGTTCCTGAGAGTGTGATCAGAAAAGGAATGAAGAAAAAGTTACAAAGATATGAATAGCAACTGGATATATGATTGTCACCAGATACTAGTATTTTAGAAAGGCTCTTGTTACGTCTCAGTTAGTTCTGGCTACAAGTTGAGAAAACTAAGTAATTGCCTGATTTTGGGTATATTTAGTCTTTTACTAATTTAGTGCATCCAAGATTTTGCAGGTAAACGTAGAACAAACTTAAAAATAAGTTTGTATCTCGGAAACAGCAGCCTTCTGCAATGGCACTGATGGGTTTAAAGATGCTGCTGCCACTAGGTGTCATGCTGGGGTCATCTCTTGAAGCATGAGTGATTATCAAAGGTGCTGAATGAAGGAACGGCTTGTCCTTTAAGTGTTTTTACATCTAAAAAGGCTAATTTTGCAGGCTTTAATTGCCATCTGCCTGATCAGTGTATCAGGAACATTCACAAGAGGCCAGAATCGTACATGTGCATGTCGCTGGGTAAGAAGTGATAGTGCCACGTGACCTCAAGCAACAGTGGCTGAATGTTTCTGCTTTCATTTCAGATGATAGAGCCCTATCACAGAGATCCTCAAGTCACACGGACCTGCTTAGGAAAACATATTTAAATTGCTTCCTGTGGGTGTGTTTGGTAACAGGGGGAAAAAGCATACACTACTTTTAGTCCTTCTCTAATATTTCTTTGTATAAAGCTCAAACGACCCAAATAAAAAAAAGGCAAACCCAACCCAAATAACAAAACCCTAGCCCAAATGCAGCTTTTTATACAGAACAACCCTCAGAAGAAAAGTTCCATTTCATAAGCACTGAACGCAATGTCAAATAATTGACTTTATTGCTATTAGTTTCATAATATGAAAATCATCATTGGATTGTGAATATGAAATCAGTATGAGGGCAGTTATTTTCTTTATTAAGCCTCCTGCATTCACTTACAGAAGTTGTTACATTTCTTAACAGTTCCTTAACAGGGGGATCTTACCAATGTATGTAAATACTTGATGGGAAGAAGCTGATTCAGACTCTTGTATGTGGTGCCCAATGGAAGGGCAAGAGGAAGTAGGCACAAATTTGAAATGCTGGAATTTCTCATTTTCCATAAGAAAAATCTTCTAACCAGGTGATTGATTCCTCAACACATTGCCCAGTGAGTCTATAGAATCTCCTTGGAGATACTAGAAACCACTTGGGTGTGGCTTGGGACAACCTGCTCTATTTGCCACTGTTTGAGCAGGGGGGGTTGAATTTAGATGACCTTCAGATGTGACTTCCAACCTCAACCCCTCTGTGGTTCCAGGTGTTTTCGTTTTTCCCATTGATCCAGCATTGGTAATGCCTAACTCCTCTTCCTTCTCACAAAAAAATTAAAAATAAAAATAAAACCCACCCACCAACCAACCAACCTCCCCAGAAACAAAAACTCAACACATAATGCTAAGCATTGTGATCATGGGTTTTAATTGTCAAGCAGCAATGAACTTCTAACAGGCAGGTTTTTACAACAGGAAAAAAGCTTTCTTTGCACCATATACTATATGCTTAACAGCTGATGAGATAGATTTTATCTATTGAAACTATTATACCTGTTGTTCTGTCCCAAGCTTATACATAGCTGAAGTAACTCAGGTACTGTGAAAATTTCTCACTGTTCTGCACTTCATTAAGGCTAGTCCTCCATACACTAGAAGTTTCTGTGCTGGAAATGGAAGTATTACTTGGATGTATATATAGACATCATCATCATCTGCACAAACTTTCTCAGGTATCATAAAGAAAAACCTTATTCTGGCACATTTGAGTTGACAGGGGAAAAGGGTATCTTCTAGCTCACTTGGAGGATAGCACATTATGCAGTACCTGTCCATCAGTGTGATGTTTGACCTCACAAACTCACAAACTACGTTAGTAGATTTGTGCCCTCCATTGCACAAAATATGATTTTATATTAGTATTATCTGTTAAATAAATGCCTAGTCTTAGCCTCTCACCTAAATTCTCCATTTACAAACATGAAGCAGATTATATTGGGAGTTTTTCCACAAAAAAAATAAGTGTATGTAGGTCAATGCAGGTGGTGCATATGTATGTAGGTCAATGCATATGCTGCAAGCTCACACAATAGCTTTTCTGGGGTTTCTGTTCTATGCATTTAAATTCTGTTATTTCAGGCCAGTGATGTGCTGAGATACCAAAAATTTAAAATCCACTTTCAAAGATTTTTTATTTATTTCCTATTTTGCCTCTTAGTCTGTATCCAGACCAAGACTGGTTGTCTCGGTGTATAATGATACTAAATGCTTTACTTAGAGGCTTCGTGCTTGTTGCACAGTGTTTAGCCCAGCAAGACCCTAATCCATGCTCTTCATGACTTGTCTAAATGGTAGTGAAAATATATTACTGGTAATTAAAGAAGCAGAGAAGTTTCTCATTCTTTTAATTTGGTATTTTCATTTATAATATTGTGAAGTTATAATGTGCTTGTACATGGCATCATAGAATCACAGACTGGTTTGGGTTTGAAGGGACCTTAAAGCTCATCCAGTTCCAACCCCCTTGTACAGAGATGACAGCAATGCTGAATACACATAAAAGTTTCATGACAAGTGATCCTATCATATCATAAGCCAGTGTTACAAAGTACAACAACATGATAACTTTAGCCCTGTTCCCATAGGAACCTATAGGTTCCCTGCACAACAGGGAACACAGACTGGAAGTAAGGTATTACATGTATTACATAGTGCAACTTTAAGAATAAGTGCAAGAACTGAGTGGAAATACAGCAACATTGTGACCAGTGACTATTAAACTAATAGAATGAATGATTATAACAGGTTTGGGTGCCGAAAAGGACTGTTGTGGTTTAAACCCAGCCGGTAACTTAAATACCACACAGCCCAGTGGGATGGCAAGAAGAACTGGAGAAAAGTAAAACCTGTGGACTAAGATAAGAGCAGTTTAGTAATTGAAATAAAGTAAAATTATAAATATTTAATACACATAGAAAAAAATAATAAAAAACAAGGAACCCAAATGATGCATGATACAATTGCTCACCACCCACTGACTGGTGCTCAGCCTGACCTGAGTAGTGATCTGTTCTTCTGGGTGATTCCCCTCAGTTTATATACTAGGCATGACATGCTGTGGTACGTGTCGTGGTTTAAACCCAGTCAGGTAATTCGTTCGCTCACTTCCCCCCCTTCTTTCCCTCCCCCTGCTCTCGGAGGGACGGAGAGGAGAATCGAAAAGAATGCAACTCCCACGGGTTGAGATAAGAACAGTTTAGTAACTAAGGTATAACACAAATCACTACTGCTTCCACCAATGATAATAATGATAAAGGAAATAACAAGGGAAGAGAATACAACACCTCACCACTAGCCGACCGATAACTCGCCCCCCCCAGCCCGACCAAGCGCCAACCGATACCTCCTCCAACCCTGCAGTCTCCCAGCCCTTCCGGCTAACTCCCAGTTACATCCTGGGCATGACGTGCTGTGGTATGGAATAGCTCTTTGGTCAGTTTGGGTCAGGTGTCCTGTCTCTGCTTCCTCCCGGCTTCCCCTCCTCCCTGGCAGAACATGAGGCTCACAAAGTCCTTGGCCAAACCAAAACATCCCTATCAGCTCTGTTCCCGAGCCGAAAGTCAAAACACTGCACTGCACCAGCTACCAAGGAGGAGAAACATGACTGCTACTGCTGAACCCAGGACAGTACGGAATACCCCTTTAGCTAGTCTGGGTCAGGTGTCCCGTCTCTGCTTCCTTCCAGCTCCTTGCACTCCTCCTCACTGGCAGAGCATGAGACTGAAAAGTCCTTGATTGGGGTAAGCATTACGTAGCAGCAACTAAAAACATTGGTGTGTTATTAGCATTGTTCTCAGACTAAAGCTGAAACACAGCATTGCACCAGCTACTTAACTCTATGCCAACCAAAACCAGGATAGGCATGCTCTTTTATGTAGAATAAAATATTATTAAAATAAACAAAAATACAGATTATTTCATAGTTTTTATTTGGTGGCTCTGCAGCTGTGGGAATAAGTGAGTTAGGCAGAATTTCTTGCTAACAGCATGTATCTTCAGTTAGGAAAGCTGTTTTTAGGTAACACTAGTTTATTGGTATTATCTGTGATACGGGATAGAGCAAGTCCATACCTCCCGTATGAAGACAGGGTGAGAAAGCTGGGGTTGTTCAGCCTGGAGAAGAGAAGCTGCATGGAGACCTCACAGCAGCCTTCCAGTATCTGAAGGGGGCTACAGGGATGCCACAGAGGGACTCTTCATCAGGGACTGTAGCAACAGGCGAAGGGTGAATGAGCTTAAACTTAAAAAGGGGAAGTTCGGGTTATATATAAGGAAGAAGTTCTTCCCTGTGAGGGTGGTGAGGCACTGGAACAGGTTGTCCAGAGAAGTGGTAAATGCTTCATCCCTGTCAGTGCTCAAGGCTGGGTTGGACAGAGCCTTGGGCAACATGGCCTAGTGTGAGGTGTCCCTGCCTGTAGCAGGGGGGTTGGAACTAGGTGATCTTAAGGTCTCCAGTCCAAACTGTTCTGTGTTTCTGTGATCCCATGATCCCTCAAGCTTTACCAGCCATTACAGGTTGATATACTCAGCTCAGCAATGGAACTGCTTTTAGGCCTGTGCTCTAAACTACATTTCAGTTTGGAAAAAAACGCTCTGTAAATCTTCTAAGAGAGAAGATTTCCTTTTTCTTTCAACTCTGTCCTTCAGGGTTCCATAATCATTGCAGGTCCTCTGCATTTGAAAAGCAATCACTGTAATATATTTGCTACTAAAATCTAATTAATAGTAGGCAATGAAAATGGAAGGTCTTGTTTGCTTTACTAAAGGATAAACTTTATGCCACTCACCTTGTCTTTGGTGTGGTTTACTTTGGAGTGAACTGTTCAAATACAATGTTTGCATAAGCCTGAATGAACTTTGGGAAGCCACTCAAATGTCACATTTCCCCAAGTCTTGTCACAGTGTTCATCCAATCAGAGACTTATCTTCTGCTAGCTGTTTATTTAGAAAAGTGGGTTAGAAGCTGCATCTTAACAGTCTTTTTCTTGGGAATTCTCTGACATTGGTGTGTCCTTGTTTCACAGAACGTGCATTCACTGAATGGAATTAATGAATTTTATCATGGGCTATGCACTGCAAACATCTAAGGGCGATTGCCTTTAAAGCCAGTTACTAGGAGTATGCTTCTCTCTTTGTGTTTGGTTGATCTGGAATATGATGAATGATCATAATCTCATTTGTAGTGTTAGATCTGAGACGTCACTGGTGTCATGTATATATCATGCTGCCTATATAACATGAGTTTTTGTATTGGACAGGGCTTTAAGCAACTTGGTCTAGTGCAAGGTTTCTCTGTCCGTGTCAGGAGGTTGGAACTGGATAAGCTTTAAAGTCCTTTCCAACCCAAACCATTCTGGGTTTAGAACCAAGTTTCTTATTCATTCCTAAACCTATTGTGCTTTGTGTGGCCTATGGACTTGCCCTGTAGACATGTGGCCCTCGATGAGAGTATTGGGATTTTAGTGATTTACTAAATGGTTTCACCAAGTCTAGAATAATGTGTTCCTTCTTAAGGTCTCAGCATATACTAGAAAAATTGCTGGGTTTGATGTGTTTAGGTTTATAAGTCAACCTTTCAAACATAGTATGTGTGTGATTTTCTTATGGACTTTGGGAAGGAGTCTTGGGTGACATGGTTTAATGTGTGGTGTCCCTGCCTGCCGCAGAAAATATATGGACTCAGAGATCAATATGATCAGACAAAAGCCGTTTATTACAAAGCCTTAACCCCTTAAATATTATTTCTTCCATGCACTTACAGTGATTTGGCATATTATGATTGGATACATGTCTTGAAGACCCTTTGCAACTAGCATATAATTGGTTAAGCACAGGTGTGGGAACTTGACCTCGAAAGCTTGCCAACAGTCCACAGTTCTCGTTACCTCAGTGAATTCCAGCTTCTTATCTTGCTTGCTTAAGCTTCCTTGGGCCTCTCACGGCCTTGCTGTATCTTTCAGGATTATTCAGAGTTTATGTACCAATTATCCATTCTCCTGTGAGAACACTGTCTCCACACCTGCCCATGGCAGGGGGGCTGGAACTAGATGATCTTAAGGTAATTTCCAACCCTAACTATTCTATGATTCTATGAGTCTATAATTACTCAATTGGAAGTTTCCATGTTTTCAAGCTGTAGCACGTGTTCTTCAAATTGTGAATTTCTGCCTACTCTGTCAAGTTGATTATTTCCATGACATCAGTGACTGCTGTGGGGCATACACTGGAGCTGAGGGCTCACTTCCGAAATCACTCTTACTTTAGTTATAAAATGGGGTGGCTATAAAGATCACAGGCATGATAATGACCTACAGCAAAATAAATCTTTGTTGCATAGTTTAAACCTGAAACAAAATAAACAATAAATTTTTCACTTGTGTATTTGGTTGATAGGCTGTAGGTCCTTGTGCAATTAAAACTGCTAAGGTAAACATAATATGAAAAATTCTCTATTTGTGGAAATGAAAGGAAAAGATACAGTTCAACAGAAAATTCAATGCAGCATATTTACCATAAAATGATTGAGACTGGTGAAATAGATAAGGTATGTTCTTGTGTACAACTGCCAACAGCACAGATAAATATGAGAGAACAGATTTAGAGGAGGAGGTAGAAATTCCTTGGAAGATCAATAAAAAAAGGTTTGATGACACATGCTGCCTTAGGGCTCTTAAGTCTAAGCGATGGGGATGGGAATAATGTTTATAAAGCACAAGGTGAGTGGGTTGCCTGCACAGTACAGAAGAGCATTGTTTTTCTTGGCATTGTCACAGCATGCGTAGTTTCATGTACTGTTTGTGTGTACTTTGTCTTCTGGACTTCACAAATTTTCTGCCTGGGTATTTTTCTTGCACCATTCTGAATTCTCTGTTATGACAGATTGTAATCTATCCTGCATAAATTACAGTTAGGATTGGGTAGCTTTATTTAGCAGATTCATATTTCTTTTTTGAAACATTATTCTGGATTTTTCAGTGGTTTCTTTCTGAGTTTCTACTCTCAGATTGCAGTTACAATCCAATATGTAAGCCTAAATCATCTCAGCCTTTGAAAACAACAAGATTGGTCCTCACCTTTAGATCATTCATAATCTTAGAAAGGTTTGGGTTGGAAGGAATCTTAGAGCTCGTCCAGTTCCATTTTTTCTTTCATCTTTCTGTCTTTTTGTTCTGTCATATAAAACCCATGATCCCTTTGCTCCTTTTTACATGATGTGCAGAACTCCAAAGTTGCTTTCACAGTCCTTCTTGCCTGGCTTTATAACTGTTCTGGGAAACAGTAGCCAGGGCTTTCTTGCAGCCACACAGTGCTTGCAGATATACTGAGCAGTAATTTTTCACATTCTTCAGCTGCCCTGGCCATATAAAAGCCCTATGTACGGCAAGACCACTCCAGCCCTTCTTTCAGGCAGTTTTTTAACTTGTTTTGCTTTGCTCTTGGAACAATGGCCCAGTAATAAGAACAACGAAAGTGTATGACTTTGTTCTAATTGACTGGTATTTTAGAACGTGTACCATAGTCATTTTGGATGACTTAACAAATCCTAAAGGTGTGATTCCTTATAAGCAATGCTACCAGCCACCCAGGATTCATTTATAATAGACCGCTATTCTTTCTGAAAATAATTTCTGAATGTATATATATGTAAATTAAGCCTACTGTGTGTGGACAGTGATTTCAGTGCATCAAGCCTGTTAAAACTCTTCTGTACAGGAGATCGGCATGAGAAATGTAGTGGAACCACTTGCTTCCTGACCAAGAAATCCCATGACTGAAATAAAAAGCATCTGTTCCCATGTTTAGCTACATCAGAGACCAATTTAAAAGTTTGTTTAGGTGTAACATTCCCACTGAAAATTGCTACCTTTAAAACTATTGATCTCAAATTTTAAGTATCAGGAATTTTGCAGACTGAGGATATCAGGAGAGCTATTGCTTATTTGCTTTTTGCTGCTTTCCTCTCTTTGCCTAACAGCTTGCTCAAATAAATATTCTACTGGTAGGTTCCCCTGCTTCAGTTTGGAAAAGCAGATCAACACAATATAGTAGAAGAGGAAGAAAGAAATCCCTTCAGTTTGATGGCAGTACTGAAAAATAAAGGAAGAAAAAGATAGTTTCAGGATCAGTCAAAACTATTCTGTTCTTACACCCGAATTGAGGCATGTAGTGTCAACTCATTCTTTAAAACAAGTTTAGATAATTTTCAGAAATTACTGTTGAGTGAAATGTAAGATTTAAAAAAATATATCTCCTAATGCAAATTATTATGGTGTCTCAAACACTTTCATAAAGAAGACAATCAGTATTTGAGATGTTCCCTTTCCATCTCAAAATATTAGATTAATTGCATTTTGAACTTAATATTTACAAATTGAGTTCAAATTAACTTTTTCTCTGAGACTGTTTTTAATAGATGTGCTGCTTATCAGCAAGGGTGAAAATAAGAACCAAAAATAAAGGGCAGGGAGGAAATGCATGTTATACACGGAAAAACATGTAGAGAGGATTAAAAAAAAAAATCCAAATTTTCATGTCAGAATTTCTTTAAAAATGAGACAGAAGACGGACGGATTGCATCTATTTATGGAAATTAATTGTAACAGCATTGAACATGAGATACATAACAGAGGTTTAAACCACAGGAGTATGGAGCACACTGGCTTCTGACATTTCCAATTGACATGCCATCCTCCAGGCTATGCCTGCCATGGCTTAATAAACTTCTTAATGTTGCCACCCTACTACCTATAATTATCATGAAACGAATAGTAAATCTCTTATTCCAAAAATGAAAGCGAGGCATATTTATTTACAGTTGGTATGTACGACTGCTGTAGCTTCTGCTGAACAGGTTTACTGAGTGCTTTCATTCCCTCTCTCTCCCCAGTGGAAGGAATTAACTTTTCTGTACTGCTCCATTTGTGAATTAAGGGCAGAAGTTTTAATCTATTCAACTTCTGCAATTAGCTTATTTCCAAAAGTAATTCTCTTCCTTATTTTCCCTTCACTATGTCTCTTTTCTGCTTCATCATTACTCAGGACTAACTTTGTTCCTATTGACTGTGAACATACAGCTTGATGTCAGAAAATTGTCCCCTAAAATAAACAATATTTTTGTCCTTCCTTTTTACCTCTTCTGGATACTGATATCAACATTCAGTGAGCAGCATGTGCTTTTCTGCTGCTGAATTCAGAACTCACTGAATGCAGTTACTATCAGTGCTCCTTTCTTCTGCTTTGCCAGTAATACAGTTTAAGTGTAGCCAGATCTATGTTTGTTCTTGGAAGAATGCAATGTGGTAGAATGCAGAAGGCTTTTGCAAGATGCTCTTACAGTACCCAAACAGTGTATAAGCTTGGATACTGAAGCACAATGATTATTCCTTTGTTTCATTCCTTTCATTCCTTTCTTCTCACTGCAGTCATTCTGAGACAATGATTATTTCAGTTTCTGAGGGTAATTAGTTTTGTGATTAAATTAGGAGCAATATAAAATCACCTGGCTTTGTACAGTTCTTTGCAATTTAAGATTGGTTTACTTTGAAGCTTCCCTATGACATATATCACTGGACTATGACAGATCTTATTAAGAATAAGAGAATCACAGATTCAGAATTTCTGAGCATCGTAACTTCTGTTGTGTGCAACTAGAGCTGTGTATCCTTGTATCAAAGCTTTGAGAATTTATGGATATAGAATCTACAAAGGGTTGTACATTCGTTCCACAACACAGCCATATAATCAAAACTATTAGGTATGTTCTTACATTTCTTTCTACAAGGCATCCTTTCCTTGCATGAATTTGTACAATTGTATGTTTACTTTAAAAAGATTGAGCTTAGGGATGGATTAAGAATCCATCCATGTTGTTCACACATTGGTAGACAAGTTTTCAATTGCCACTAAATATTTTATTGCCTTTTTTAAAGTCCTTGAATTTTCAAAAGTCCTGCTGAAATGGAACTGTGAAATACTCTGGCACCTGGAAGAAAGATACTAATAATTTTCCAATTTCTTTTTTTTCCTTCTCTGTTTACACTCATGTGTGCCTTCTGTGGTTCGCATAACTCCAAATAATAATTTGATAACTCCAAAATTTGAATACATGCATGAAAAACAAGGCAATGCCCATTTTTTAATGCAAAGTTATGTGTGTGTGGTGGAAGAGATCTCCTGGTTTAATATTTTGTGAAGGACATATTAAGCTGATATTTTTTAAGAGGAGTAATTTAGAAGTGTTGAAAGCAAGGTGGAACAGGGCTTGGAGCAACCTGGTCTGGTGGAAGGTGTCCCTGCCAATGGCAGGGGGGTGGAAATGGATGAGCTTTAGGATCACTTCCAACCTAAACCATCGTTAAGCTAAGAAAGCCTTTTGCTTGACTCTACGGAGTCTGAAATGAGTTCACTTTTTGTAGGGCTGAAGCTAGAAGCAACAGCATGCTAAATGAACATAAGTAAAAATAGATACTGAAACGATGATGCTGAGACAGAATGGTTAAGCGCTTCCCAACAACTCCACAAGCACTGGTAAGTAGAAAATAAGTCAGAATTTCTGTGCATTTTGTAATTATAAAGTAACTCATGTTTTTGAAAATTGTGTTCTTGACTCAGTCATCATTGTAATAGTCTCAAAATGGACTTTCCTAGAAGAGTTTTTTGACCAGCCATCAGAACTGAGACCTGTAGTGGAGGCACTGTTTGTGCAGTCAGACACACTGGTTCCATTGACTGAACTGCTGCTTTCAGTCAGGGAAAGGTGAGGAGAACCCTTCAGGGTTATAATTATAATCCTATAATATATATTAATTATAATCCTGGGCAGGATTATAATGGGTCTAAGACAACTCTTAAACAGGGTGACATACTTAAGTGTCTTTCCTCAGCCTTTGCTCATATTGTGCTTTTTGCCTCCACCTACAGTCTTGTGATTTTTGCTTTGCTCTTGCTGTATCCTCCAGGAATTTCACAAAAAAAACTGGAAATAAGGAACTGTTTCTCACAAATAATAATGCCGTTGTTCTTGATTAGTAAATGAAACTTCTTGAGGAAAAATACCCTACCACTCAACACAAGTAACAGTCGAGATCTGACCCCTGAATTTTACCTGTTTTAGCAGGGAAACAAAGATAGTTTGATATTCTGAGATGGGAGGTACACTAAGCCACTAATTTAAATGTGTTGTGGGCTCTCTAGAGTGTAAATTCCAAGGAAAATGAGCAAAATATCTACTATGGGAAGGAGATGGAAAATGCAGATTTCAGATGATAGTAAATGTCATTGATGTTTCATAAACTGGTAAAACGTCACTTGGAATTGCATTTTTAGCTACTCACTCTTCAAATAGTGTTATATACGAACAGCTGTAAGGGTAGGTTATCTATCTGATTTGCTTTCCAACTTGCTTGTGTAGCACTGGAGGGTTTAAAAGATGGATAACCTCCAATTATGTCTTACGTTAATAGCTATATGTTTTTTTCTACCTATAAAGATAACTTAGCAAAATAATTCTTTGGATGTCTATCTGAACTTCATTTTCTGAACTCAGCATGAAGTGTTTGTCCAGTATGTGTCCTTAAGAATAAAGGAAATGCCAGAATCAAAAGTCTATATATAGCAGGATTTCAGCTACTTGACTATTACAGTCAGAAGCTGAAGCTACATCTGACAGGAAGTTCATATGGCTAGGTTAGTGTATTTATGAAGGCCAACAAGCAGGCAGAAAAAAATAATTTAACAGTGCTACCTCTTATAGCTCACTAAAATGAGGGCCAATGTAACCTATGAAGAGCTTAAAAATGATAGAATTAATAAATTAAACCTGAACATTTCAATTTTGTGGAACCCAATCTCTTGTACTCTCTTAGAGACAAATAATTATTTTTATCAGGTACTGGAAATCCTTCAATAATAATAATACCTTTAAAATATTAAACTCATATATCATTACATGAGGTATTTAATCTGTCTTCCTTACATGTCCAAAGGGGACAATTACATAGTTGGAAATTAACTTTTATTAAATAGGGATTTGTGAATTCAGTGAACTGATAACACAAGAATAGTGAGGCTCAAACTCTGTTTCAGATCTAATGAAAGAATATAATTATTACATCATAACTTTAAATTTCTTTTTCTCTTTTGGATTTATCTATCTTGCATAGACTCAGTTATCAAATGCAACACCCTAAAAAAAGGGCAGATACTCATTCCAGGACTATTTTTTTATTGGAATAGTTTTTGCCAACAAATTCTGGAGTCTGTCATCAGCCATGACCTTTACACTAGACTCTGAAATTACAGTAAAAATTGATTTGTTCTTGGTATCAAGATTTTATAGTACAAATGTCTGTGCTTGTGATGAAGTCCAAAGAAAGTATGTATTGCCATTTGTCTGCCCATTAGGTGTGATACAAGCACACAGCAGCCTGCTATCACTGATTTTTCTTTACGCAAAATAAATTGGTAGATGTCAGAGTGGATTTTTCAAGAGGAATGTTAAGCTCTCTTATGAAGTGATGTAGGAAATGGTTCTAAGGAGTCCTATCCAAAAGGGAAAAAGTCAGCATGGGAAAAATGATCCACTGGCACAGTTGGAAGGGTGATAAAGTTGGTCAGCTGTAGTAGAGAGACAGCTTCTCTTTGCACATGAAACATCAGGCAGTAATAGGAAAGATGAGGAAGGATATTAAGCACGTGACAGCATGTGCTACTGGTTAGGTGATAGCTGGCCTTGTACCTGCAGTTTTGTCTTCATTGTGTCTGCTTCTGTCTTTGGAGATAGGTCTGGTAATATGAAGGACTGGCAGCAGAGACTTTGGATGATGGTTGGAAAAGAAAACAAATGAGGAACGTTGCTTTAGGTGTGCTGAGCTTAACATGGGTGTCATACTTCCACACCTTGAATAGAGGCCAATACTTCAAAGAAGTCAAATTTGAAGTAGAGAGGTAGACAATGATTGTTTCTTATGGATAAAGCATCTACAAAAATTCCAGTGAACACTGGAGAGGTGGCTGACAGCTTGCTGAATGAGTGAATAAAGGAATATAAAAGGAGAACTAGAAGGATGCAAAATTTTGGGCCAAAAAGTTTTAAGTGGTTGGCAGAATTAGCAGAATGTGAGTGGAAACCTCATTCTAAGCTTTGAGAAGGAACAGATTGTTCAGAAACATAGCTGAAAAATGCCCTTTATCTATGTCACACTGAGATATTCTTTGCTTATATGGAAAGAAACTGATGGCCCAGACCAATGGTAAATGGAGACCTTCGGCTCACTGCTGAAATCACCAGTGGGGAATGTATTTGCATGTTATGAACTGGTCTAGAGCTCCTCATTCATCTCTTGGAAGTTATCAGATAGTCTATAGTAATTGCAGTGTCTTTTATAAGTAGGATAAATCTTGAATAAGTCCTGCTAGAAGGCAGACTTGACTTTAAATCTGTTTAAAAAATATGTATTAGAGGGGAAAAAATGTAAGCTCTCCTACATCCTGAAGCAAAAACCATGTATCTCTCTTCTGTCATATCTAAATATCTGCTGCACATCTTTGGCACTGGAAGAAACCTTGCCAATTTAGAGAAAAAGTTTATTTTTTTCTTCAGAGCCTTGTGAGAAAATTAAGGAATTTTGGGGGTAGTGGATCTTTTTTTTTAAGACTTTCAGAACATATCTACAACTGAAAAAAAATGACAACAAAAATGATTGTTTAGTAGCTTTTGTAGAGCATTTAAAGATTTTTGGTCCTGATCCTGCACAGATAACTAGAATTTTCTCAGTATTCATCAGGGAATATATGAGGAAGAGAGTTTGAATACTTCTCCACAGTTTTGTTTCCAAAAGGTAGAACTTCGAGGAAAACATTAAGGCCCACCTGGCAGAGCTCCAGGTGAAGAGTTTGACCCTCTCATGGCTTCAGCCATGATTTCTCATGAAAAATTGAGTCTCAATTCCTAGCACGTTTTCATTGTCAGAGAATGTATTTAAAGGAAAAAATAAAAAGTTTTCTATATATACAGAAAAATATAGTATAAAGCATAGTAAAAATTCTGTAAAAACTGCATATTTTTTTAAATGTAAATTTATTCAAAACCATCCTCAAGAAAAATCAAACATTTTGCATGAAATACTCCTAACAGAATTTTTCTTTTATTGTAATACAAGGGTATGTCCAGCAGAGCTCTTAGCCCTCTTTTTCAAGAATTTCTTTTGGTTGAAGCACTGTCTGGTTGTTTTCAAAATTCTTTTGTTCTTCACACAGGAAGGCCTCAGGCTGGTTTTTCAACCTCCTGAGGTATTTCTTTGTCTTTTTGGGATGGAGGAAATAACAGACTGTTTAAAGAATTGGATTAGACCTCCAGAAAGCTTATAGAAGTTGATGCTAAGCAAGACCATCTAAACCATGTTTGGCAGCTTCATTACTCTTAATTCATTCTGGTTTTCATCAAGCAAGGCTGATACTTTAGTTTGTCAAATATTTGAGTCATTTGCTAAAACTATCACTTGCACCTGTTGAGAAGAATCTGCTTTCTATTTGCAAATATTGCTGTGGAGATGCGTAGCTGCATAAGATGTCCTAAAATATATAAACCAAATCATATGGTCTTATTCCAGTGCAAAACTGGATTAAATTTATCCATGGGAGCAAGTAGGATGAGAAACTTCTGAGGCAATCCCTATAGAGACTTTCCAAAATCAGGCTTAAATATGATAAGGGAACCTACAGCTGTAGAGAGTGGATGGAAAAAGCAGTATTTTTCAACATGTTTAATAAATTCTGAAATATTTCTTATGCCAAGTTTACTGTTAGTACTGAGGCATGTTGACAGCCATTGATAGATCAGAATCTGTAGATGCCTGTAGGGTCAGTTGTTGCTATATTAGCATTTGTATGTCAGTCTATAATTCTGTGTGAAATGCAGTATTAAAGCTTACAAACTAAAATAATCTGGAAAAAATAACATAAAGTGACAACAGTCCAATACTGTGTCTCTCTTCCATTAAAGTGGAAAGACTGTCAGCAAGTTAAGTTTCTACTTTGATTCTAATGACTGACAGAATCTGAGTGTTTGGATTCTGGTTTAAATAGTGGCCATACTGTCTAGCTGCTTATATATAGCACCCAGAGATCTTGTCTATCAAGGTAGTAACTGGAGTCGCAAGAAGATTACAGAGACCTCTGTTTTGGGGACTGCTGGCCTCTAATAAGCAGAAATGACTGTGTAATTTGTTTGAGAGAACTTACTTTATGAAAAGCTCTGGTAGCTCACTGAGGTAAGATATTGTAGGTAATAAACACAGGGGATTTCTGTGGGGATTTCTTCTCCCAGAAACGGGTAAGACATAAATACCACACGTAGAAGCTTAAATGGGGAAGTTGACCATTTAGTTTTCAAGTTGCCTCAATAATCGCACTTTGATGAAAATGATTTTGTAATTATTTCAGTCAAGCAAATTATATTTCCATTGCATATTCATTAGTATATTATCATAATATCTTATGTTAGAAGCCAGAATATGGTTAAATATTTGCTGGTTCAGGAAGATCCTTTTCCAATGTCTTCATAAACTGGCCTGAAGGGCGTCCATGACTTTGCAGAAAATTTATATTGGGTGAAATGTCCATGAGGTTCCTTGATAATAAGCATGATTATTAAACTGTGTGGAGGGTTTGAGTGGGAAGAAAGGGACAATGTGAAAACCTGTGGAGACAGTGTTCTCATGGGAGAATGGATAATTGGTACATAAACTCTGAATAATCCTGAAAGATACAGCAAGGCCGTGAGAGGCCCAAGGAAGCTTAAGCAAGCAAGATAAGAAGCTAGAATTCACTGAGGTAATGAGTACTGTGGACTGTTGGCAAGCTTTTGAGGTCAAGTTCCCACACCTGTGCTTAACCACTTATATGCTAGTTGCAAAGGGTCTTCAAGACATGTATCCAATCATAATATGCCAAATCCCTGTAAGTGCATGTAAGAAAAAGTATTTAAGGGGTTAAGGCTTTGTAATAAATGGCTTTTGTCTGATCATATTGATCTCTGACTGGGTCCATATATTTTCTGTGGCAAAAAACATCTTTAACTTAAAAGTAACTTAAAAGTTAAGCAAGGAAATGCTACAGTCTCTTCATCTTGATATCTAAGTAGGTAGAATAAGCATTTTGTAAAGTGATTTTACGTGAATGCTATCTTCCACTTCAATATCTTTCTCATTGTTTTCACCTTGTTTTCACAAGTTAAGACTAGGGAAAACTTACTATATGATGCCCTTGACATCATAATGGAATACTGTATTCAGAGAGAAAACTGCCTTCACCAGTTTCTTCAATTTTTTATTTCAAGAAGGGTGCCCGTCAGCCTACTGCCGTTGCAGTCCCCTGTCAGTGACCAATGGATTGTATTGTGATTTCTTCTACCAACAAGAAAACTGTCTACTCCACTGACCACGTGGTAATCTCTAGCCAATATAGGCAGTCCTGTTTGATTCCTGATAGTTTTATAATCTCATTCTGGGAAGTTCACATAATTAGCCTGAATGAACGCGTTGTCAACTGATAGGGAACATGTTTGAGCTCTGTGAAAAGAAAGGATGATTGTGGTGTATCCTTGCCAAAAAAAAAAAAAAACAACAACAAACAAACAAAACCAACAGTCAACAAACTTATCTTTCCCTGGTGTACTGTGTAATACTAAAACCAGAAGCAAAGGCATGTACATACCTGTCTAGGAACTACAGATACTATGTTTGTCATTTTGCTAGCACAATTGCCAGTGGCAGCATTCCAGCAGGATGAAACCCACAGAAAGGTATTTTGGATAGATGCCAGTGTAAGGCATCCAGAATGTACTTTGGAAGTTCACTCTTTACAACAGCACCTTTATTTCAGTAGAATTTCATGCTCTAAAGAAACACATTGCAGGTGGCAGTGGAGGCAGTGTGGACTTATAAAGAAAGATGGGGAAGAAAAACCTCCGTTCTACTGAAGCCAAAAGACATTTCTGAAAGTGAGAACTATTTTGCTTATTGAGAAAAGAATTTGCTGCTGAGTTGCCAGATATCCTGCTTACTTGGCAATAGCTTACATTAATTGAAAATTAATGTAGATGTTAATGCTCCATAGCTTTAAATGAAATGCAGATAAAAGATTCAAATAGCAGAAATATGATGTACTATTCTTTCATGTAGCTTTATACATTTAGAATCCAATATTGCTCATGGTTTTTAAAAACAATTAAAAAGTGGGAAGGGAGAAGCAACAAATATACATGGAAACACTGACTTTCTGAAAGGAAAAATCTTACTATTCTTTTGGATTTGGAAGGGCATTTGGAAACGTCATACATTAGCTGCGAGGCTCATTTTAAAAAGAAATCAAAACAAGAAAAACTTCCTTCAGGCCTGAGACAGATGGATCTCACTTGAGTGCGGTGTTCTTAGAAAGCTTGGGCTGGAAAATAATCATTAGGAAGCACTGATTATGAGAAGGCTTAATTAGAACAAGTGTAGGGAAAATAACCTACACTTGTTACATATGTAAGAAGTGTGGCGAATGAATGCTTATTCCAAAGCTTGTTCTTCTTGTCCATTATATTATATGCAAGTTGTTTATTTTTTATTTTAATTAAAATGAGAATAGTTACATAATAGTGTAACAGTTCATTTATTTGATTTATAAATGGATCTGATTACAAGTTTGAGAGAGTGTAAGATGGAGGCAGAAATAGGGGACAGTGAAGGAAATCTTATAACCTAGATGTCATCTTTAGGACTAAAAGACATTTTCTCCTAAATGTGAAAAGAAAATGCCTGTAAGGGTATGAGCTGTTTCTTCCTTCAATTCTGGGAAGTATGTCAGAATTTGAATGTATGTTTGATCATGTTTCTTTCCCTGAAGAACTTCCTCTGCTTTGCTCCATTTTGATGTATGAACTCTTGACAATCACTTTTCAGTTTTATAGATAAGTTGAAGTAAAGAAGTGCTGAAAAAAATGTACTTGTTTTTTTGTTCTGTTTCTCAAAGAAAAGCAGGGAGGTAATGGAAGTGTGTTATGAATAGTGGGCTTAAGTAGCAATGCCATGGATTTGCTGCTTTACATTTTTATAACTGAATCTGAAACACAGAAAGTGTTCAACCCTAAAACCACTCTTGAGTTTTCAAGCCTAACTACCCAAATAGAAGGCTGTGTAGCACAGTTAAAGGGAGTAACACACTCTGATCATTAAAGACTCAGGCATTTGAACAGCAGTTTGACCATCATTATCCCAGCCAAGAAGTTATCAAGTTGGAAGTGGATCATTGCTTCATTTTGCATCACTTCACAATGCATAGTGATAAATGCTTTGTAATGGTCAAAGATGTCAGGCTGCAATAATAAAGTGGAAATATAATGGATTACGGCAATGAGCTTCTAGGCTAGGACTCCTAAGATAAAGGGAAAACAGAAACACTACTAAACAAGATGTCCCTTCATTCTCTCAGTGAAATAAAGCTGCCTGCATGCCCTTTTGCTTTTACCTATTAAAATTATAAATTCCCAATCCTGGCAGTCCCATTGAATTCCCTGACCAGTTATAATTCCGAATACTTTTATTTACATCTAACATCTTTTCCAACATGATAATTAGATTTCTTGACTGCTATTTAATTTCTGGAGATAAATTTTGAAACAGATCAAAATGAAACATCTGGTGCTGTGTTGATCAGTTCAAGATTGAATTCTTTGCTTATGACTCCTTTATTTTAATTTCCTGTAAGTAAATCAAAATATTAGTACTATAATTACTCTTATGGTAGTGTTATCTTTTTTCAAACCCTTTAGTCTAAAGAATGCTTGACTCCAGAGAAACAGGACTGAATGCCACACAAATTTTCTCCCAAGACTAGGCTATTTCTACATTTCCCTTTGTCAGTAACTTCTTTTGAAATTCTAGAGGTTTCTGAATAAGTCCCACTCCTACATTTCTTATTCAAAAGTCACCTGATAAGCCAAATGGCATCACTAAATGTGTAACACTCCATACTCCTTAGCCTTTTCCTGCTAGGATCATTGCCTACTGATGGTGGCCAGTTCCAGGAAAATGCTAATATCCTATATGCTCTCTAACTGCTGCAATTATGTTTCAGAACTGGCATTAAGCATCAAGTCAGAATCAATATCTTACACTATTTCAGTACTCACAAACAGTGGCCTTTAAGTAAAGAAGCCCCTTTTTTTCTGAAGAGAAAAATTTCAAATAGTTATCCTTTTATTTATTACTTTCAAGAAAGCTACTTCTGTTACTTATGGAGCAAGAGTAGAAAAACAGAATACCAAAGAGTAGAGCAAATAGAATATATTTATAGCTTGTTTTCTTGTTTTTAAACCTCTTCTAATAGTGCCTAGAGCAAAAAGACAATACCCCAGACTCAGCTAATAATAAGAATAAATAAGAGGGCAGGTAAAATTCTGAAAAATATGTAGTAGTGATCATTAGAAATTGGTGAGCAGATCATTGGCTTACAAGAGTGTTACTTGATTTGATGCCGTTATATTTATTTTTCTAAAAAATCAAAACATGTTGACCACTTACTGTTCCTGTGAAATCAGTGACAGCTGGAGATAGAAACCATCTAGGAAAGTCCCTGTGGTTCTCAGGACTTGAAACTCTATATGGAAAACAAATTTTCCTTATATTGTCCATTGGATAATAAAAATTTAGTAGTTACATTAATTTAATTTATTCACAAAATTTACTCACAAAAATTTAATTTAGTCACATTATCTTGAACCTTCAGAGATAAATGACCTACAAAGTTCAAACCACAAAAATGTTCATTTAGCTTACTTTATGATTTTCCCTTTGGAATTATACATGAATGAACAGATGGCAAGCAATCCAACCCGCTGACTGTTAGTGGACTACTGTCATTTCAGATCAAGACTGCAGTTCATTAGCACAGAAGAAATAATCTGTTCTCTCTGTAATAGGACATTTTACTATCAGGCTTGATCAGAAAGATTCATTAAATAGGAAAAGTTGCAATACTGAAGAGTACAGCTTAATGGATATAGTAGAGGACTTGGGTTCTATGTTGAATTTGCCACTAAATTACTTTGGACAAGTGACTCGATCATTCATTCTTGATTTCTCCATCTGTGAAATGTGAAATTCTTCTCCAGGGTAGCATGAAATCTAATGAAAACTTTTATTACACTATTAGTTTCTGAGCCACAAAACACTTTCATGTTGATATGTGTTGTGTGCTGTGTACTGATCTGGGAAAAACAGACAGAGCAGAAGCCTTATAACCAAAACTTAGTTTCTTTTTCAACAGTGGACAAAGACAGTGCAATGACAGCAACAGATATCTCATTTGCTGGCATGTAAAGGGAAAGGAGTGGGTAAAAAGAGTTGTGACTCTGCATGGATAGAGGCAAGAGATGGAGTGCTTTTTTCAGACCTGGTTCAGATTCTCTGAGGGCTGGAGCACCTCTTCTCCAGACAGGCTGAGAGAGCTGGGCTTGTTCAGCTTGGAGAAGAGAAGGCTCCTTAAGGGGAAACCTTAGAGAAGCTCCCAGTGCCTAAAGAGGCTACAAGAAAACTGGAGAGGGGCTTTGAACAAGGGCCTGTGGGGACAGGAGAAGGGGGAATGGCTTTAACCTGACACATGGGAGATTGAGATGAGCTCTTTGGGAAGAAGTTACTTACTCTGAGGGTGGTGAGGCACTGGCACAGGTTGTCCAGAGAAGCTGTGTCTACCCCATCTCTGGCAGTGTTCAAGGCCAGGTGGGACAGGGCTTGGAGCAACCCGGTCTAGTGGAAGGCGTCCCTGCTTTGTGGTAGGAGGTTGGAACTGGATGAACTTTAAGGTCCCTTCCAGTCCAAACCGCTCTGTGATTCTGCGCATTTGAGGAATATTGTGAAAGACAAAATGACCAAGTAAATAGTAAGCAGCAGAGAACAGGTCGTCTGTTAAGTGGACTGTTTCTCAGTACAGCTCAGTTCCCATAGATGTTGAAATACTTGCAGGGCACTTAGGAATCGTGTTGCATAACTGCATTATGAGATGGAAGCAACATTATTATGGAAGTAACAGAGGCTGGATTGGAGAGGAGAAGGGATATTTTTCAGGTGAAATTTAGAAAAGGTTTTTTTAGTGAGGAAGTTGCTGTTATTGAAGAATGAATGTGAAAGAAAGGTAAAACAAGGATTATTGCTACTTCATGCTGAATTTTTTTCTTCACTGTGATGTGTGGAGGCTCTAATAGTGGTGGGGTGGCATATTTTTTCTGCAAACTTATTTCCATTAAGAACTTGAACAGAGGTTAAATTGAGGTGCCCCTTTGGCAAATATTTTCTGTCCTTATGTGCTTTAGCTTTGATTTTTCATATTCTTAGGAAGAGAATTATGAATTAATATTTCAGTGGTGCCAACAAGCACAGGAAAAAGGTCCTTAGTCTTTTATATATTTCAGCTGAACTTACTTGCGGTCACTGTGGTATTCAGTTCCAAGGCTGCTGTCCTTCAGCAAGTTAAGTATTACATAAGCAGTGCAGTTTTAGAGTTGGTACATGTAGGAGCTTCTGATGAAACAGAAGACAAAGTGAAAGATACATGTTTTGTAACACACGTCCTTGGTGCGTATATCTGGGTCTAAAGCCCCTGAAATCAGTACAAACATGCTGTGTTTGCAAATTGTGTTTTAGTAACCTCCTGGGCTGGCAAGCATAAATTGTCAGGAGTTTTCAATCCTTCTACTCAAGAGTATCCAGGGAAAAATCCATATTTTATAGCATGCTATTGCATGATTTGTTGTGCTTATGGAGTTTACAGTTTCCTCTCAGCATCTCTTGTAGGTCTCACTTTATCAAGAAATTTGTGTTTGGTAGGTCACTGGAATGAATCCTTCCTTGCATCTTGATGGAGCTCTTGGAGTTACCCTTTTAAGACCTGCTTCTCCAAAGTTTTCCACCTGGTCCCTTTTATTGGCAAGTCTGGACTTTGACAACTTATGCTTGGTTCTGGACTCAGCGATGTATTTGTTCCTACTGATGATATCTTGTATGTGTTGATGCTTGTGATTCTTGCACATATCCCAGTATCTCACATGAAGTGAAATTATTCAGTGACTTTTAAAAGTACATATTTTGAATGTCTCTGTATTTGTGAGTTGAGAATTAGTATGCCTATTAGCAGTACATAGATTTTTACCTTTTCCTCCCTAGTATACTGGAAAGTTGTTAGAATCATCTTGAATGTTGCATTGATTTTAAACAAATAATTGAACAATTAATTTATAACAACAAATTGATTTGAGCTGAACAGCCCCTGAATTGCTAGGAACTCACTAAACACAGAGAAGACAATGAGTTTATCTATCCAGCCTTTGTCATTGTGCTGGGTTCATTGGTAGCAGTCATTTTTCTCCGTCTTAGTAGCTGGTGCAGTGCTGCGTTTCTGACTTTCAGCCTGGGAACAACGATGATAACACCGATGGTTTTAGTTGTTCCTAAATAATGTTTACTCTGACCAAGGACTTTTTTGAGTCTCATGCTCTGCCAGGGAGGAGGGGAAGTCGTGAGGAAGCAGAGACAGGACACCTGACCCAAACTAGCCAAAGAGGTATTCCATACCACAGCATGTCATGCCCAGTATATGAACTGGGGGCAGTTACCTGGAAGGGCTAGATGACTGCTCGGGTCAGGCTGGGTATTGGTAGGCGAGTGGCAAACGGTTGTATTCTCTTCCCTTGTTATTTCCCTTATCATTATTATTATTGGTGGTAGCAGTAGTGGTTTGTGTTATACCTTAGTTACTGGACTGTTCTTATCTCAGCCCGTGGGAGTTACATTCTTTCAATTCTCCTCCCCATCCCTCCAGGAGCGGGGGAAGGAAGGTGGGGGAATGAGCGAGTGGCGGCTTGATTCTGGGTTGCTGGCTGGGTTTAAACCATGGCAGTTATTCGTCAACAAGCTAATCTGAATTGTCATTTTTTGCTCAGTAATAGTTGCTTTAATTCAGCCTTTGTTCTGCCTTTATTGTTTTGTTGTTTCACTTCTTGTAAACCTATCTCATTAAGAGAAATAACTGGAAGTTTGCATGTCAAAAAATGGGAGCTGGAGTAACCCAGGAGTGATGCCATGGCTTAGCATGTAATACTGGCCTTGGTTGGTAGTGTGCTCCATGTAGGAATCTATCAGAGCTACTCCTTAGCTTGCAGCAGGTGATTAACATGCTACCTCTGGCGCACAAAAGATTGGTTTGTTCATTCTTCAGTGAAGCTTCTGCAAGGTTTGTCTCAAAATTCAGGTCTTCTTCCATGAGGTGCAAGAGAAGAAGAACCGTAGCACTGCCATGCTTGTCCCACATAAATAGTAACTTTTGCCCAAAATGAAGATGGATGCATCTTCACATTACATTTTTTATCCTAATAACTAAACCTATTTTTACTACTGTTGTGGGTTTGACCATGACTGGATGCAAGGTCCCACCAAAGTCACTCTATCACTGCCTTCCTCAGCTGGACAGGGAAGAGGAAATATAACAGAAGTTTCATGGGTGAAGATAAAAGCAGGGAGAGATCACTCAGGGGTTACTGTCACAGGCAACTATCCATTATTAATTTTCTACCTGGAAGTAGGAATTTCTTTTTCATTCATACTGTTAAATTGCATTTTCATAATAGAATCTCTCTATATCTTTAGTAATTTTTTGTATCTGTCTCTTGGCTTCTATCAACTTGGTATTCATTTCTCTTTTAATGTTAAGTTAAAGGACATTTTTAAAATGCAAGTACTCTTTAATAACATATTTTAACATAACGACTTGGGTTTTTTTTTTGCTTTTTATGCTTGCATCCTCTGTCATACAGGGGTCAAACAAGATGCTTACTTTCTCATAGGTCTCTCAGAAGTGGTAGAATTTTTATGTCAAATGTAATAACAAGCTCTGATGACTGTCATATGATTGAAGTTAACAGATCCAAAATTAGCCTGTTAGGGAATCTGGAGAAATGTAGGTAGCATTGCATGCTTAAGGTGATGGAGCCTTTATTATGGTTCTTTACTGTCAGTTATAGTGGCAATTACTATGCAACTAAGTGTGCAATATTGTTAGGTTTTAATTCTTTATTTTCTTTTCCTGCTTGTGAGAAGATTGTTTTGGCTCATACTAGGCTACATTAAGATTTTAAGCCTTTCTTCTTGCTGGTTCTTCTGGCACATGCTGCCCAGAGAAGCTGTGGCTGCCCTGTCCCTGGCAGCGCTCAAGGCCAGGCTGGACAGGTCTTGGAGCAACCTGGTATAGTGGAAGGTGTCCCTGCTCTGTGAGAGGGGGTTGGAACTGGATGAGCTTTAAGGTTCTTTCCATCTGAAACCGTCTGGGATTCTACAAAATAATTTTTATTATGTCTTTCTCTGAAAGAAAGATTCTTGAGGGGAGGGGAGGGGAGGAGGGGAGGGACCCTTGCATGTAAGTGTATGGTCTTTGTATTTAAGGAATTTGGAATTTAGAAATAAGCAAGCTTGTTCTTATCATCACAGTTAGCACAGAAAATAAATCTTGTGCTTTGCTACAAGATTTCCCAAACTCTTGAGGTCACTGAAATTACATCTGTGAGTAATACAGCATTGCTATTTTAAAAATGTAGCTTGAATTGGAACTTTTCAGTGAAACCAAGCATCTTTTTTCCTCTCTACCTGCTTCAATCCAATGATGCCAAAGTGATAGCAAGCATCTTGTTATGGACGTCCCCTCCCCTAACTAACTTTTTTAGAGAAATAACCTTTTTGTTATTGTTATTTCTTATGGTTTAATGTATTTCAAGAAAATGTGAATACACAGTTGGCTCTTCCACCCCATGAATCCATGTTTATAGCTTTTGAATTGTTAGAATGCAAGCACCCTATACATACGTGCATATATGCAGTACATGTACTGTCGTAATTACCTTTCAACAGATATGTGTGTATGTTCTCATTTTAGGATGAGATTTGAATTCATTTCATAAAGATAGGGTTCATTCAGATCATTAAATCCTACGCAGTTCTGGCTAATAAATCAAAACCTGTCTGCACAATGTTGAATTCTGTGACTTGGACAACTCTTCACCTTCCCCCAGCTTGTTGAGTCATCCAGCAGATTGTTTTTTAATACCAGATTTTTTTTTGTATAGTCTTGATTATATTCAACACAGATCATATATGTAAGGTAGATGGTACATTCCTGTAGAATGTTTTATTTCAAAGCTGGTGTCAGGATATGGTATTTATAGGATGTAAGTGAAGTTGCATGACATTTAGGTACTTATTTGTGCAAATAATAAAGCAGAAACTTACTGGTGATAAGTTTGGGCGCCTTCCAAGTATCTGGTTAAGTGAGAAAACACTGTTCATAGGACAAATCCTGTATCTTTTCTACACTTGATTTTGCCTTACGTAATTTTTTTTTTATCTGTAGCTTATGTCTGATTTAAAGGAACCTTTTTTGTGTGTTTTCTTCAACATTTTCTTGCCCCTTTCCTGGGTATTATCTCACTGTTATACAAAGTCCTGACTCCTGAGGCATTCTAAAAAGAAATAATTGCATGGATCAATTATTTTGAAATTTCTGTCTTAGTGACCTTTTAGGAGGTCAGTGTCACTGAATTCAAGGTTTCCCCTTTCTCTATTTCAGTCATTAATAATGTGATAAGCCTTGCCTGGTGTTCTGTCTGTAGTTATAAGCAACACTCTGAGGAAAATGTAAGTCTTTTCTTGAATATTAAGTATTAAAATAGTGGTAAACATAGGTTATCTATTCTCACCCTTGCTTAATTCCCAAATGGTGCCTCATCAGAATTTGAACTAATTCCGCTTGCTACTGTGGTCCACAGAAATGCTTACAGAAATAGTATTTTGAGCTACAAAATATGAACCGAACTTTGTTTTGCTCCAATTTTCCATGAACTTAGTCTTAATGAGAAAGGAAGGAGAAAAAATAGGGAGCTTTCCTTGTGTGTTTAATCCCTTTTCTACTGCTGCAGTTTGGTTTTATCTGACCTCTCTCCTGCTGTTTTGGATGTAGTATAGAGTGGTAAACAAAGCAGAAAGAAGGAAAAGGAAACCAAAATAGACAAAAATTGTTACGTTTTTCCAATGAAAGCCAGTGTAATGTTGGGATGAAAGTTTAAATTTTTTATGCCACAAAGCATTGATTTTAAATCTTTAGTATCATAGATATTTAGATATCAATTGGTTAAATATAATGGATACTGGGGGACAATTTAATCAGATCTCAGGAAGTTCTTCCCTGTGAGGGTGGTAAGACAGGTTGCCTGGAGAAGCTGTGGCTGCCCCATCCCTGGCAGTGTTCAAGGCCAGGTTGGATGGGGCTTGGAGCAATCTGATCTAGTGGAAGGTGTCCCTGCTTTGTGGCAGAGGGTTGGAACTGGATGATCTTAAGGTCCCTTTCAACCCTAACCAGTTTGTGGTTCTATGAAACTGATATATAAAGATGTAGTTTCCTCTCTAAGTGGAGTCATTAAAAGTTACATGAATGAGCTGAAATCCCAAATCAGTAGAGATATATTTAAAGGTGACTGATTGAAATTATTTGAGACCAGTGTGAGGTTTCCATTTTTTCTTTACTTGATGTTTTTTTTTCCTTTTTGCGACCTGGACCTGCCTGTGTTCATCTTGCATCATTTGCT
This sequence comes from Pezoporus wallicus, assembly GCF_028554395.1. Classification (NCBI taxonomy): domain Eukaryota; kingdom Metazoa; phylum Chordata; class Aves; order Psittaciformes; family Psittacidae; genus Pezoporus; species Pezoporus wallicus. The sequence goes on from NW_026640972.1 coordinate 29,747, forward strand.
CCTAATTGTTTTTCCTTGTGGAATTATTCTTTCCAAAATGGCCACAGAAAATGCATCATGGATAAAGTATCCCAATTTTTTTCTAAAATTATCTGTGAATCTACAATTTTGCCTTCATTTTCTGCTGGAACCATACCAAAATGCACTTTTTCAGGCAATTACACAATTGGTTCCTGGGATTTTCCTGGAAATTCCCTTGCTGTTTCTATAAGTGTCTGGAGAAGACCGTAACTCCCTACACTAAGGCTTTAAGACAGTGGCCCAAGGCTTTGTCATCCTCTGTTACCCAGGTGCATGATATAGCCTAAAGCTTTAAGGAGAACAAAAAAAGCTTAGAAGTTGGAGCAGCACTGGTAAACTAATTTATTGGACCGTTGTGAGATTGTAGATACCCACCTTTCTGTCCTCTTTGTGTTCCACTGCTCAGGACTATGACTAGAACAGAGTTACCTTTTCTCCCGTTTTACTGTAACTAGTAGCAGTTGCATCAGAATTGAATTATACTGGAAAAAAAATTAAAAAAATAAAGCTAAATATTGAAATTAAAATTGGAAACTTGGAAAAGAAATCCTGGATTTTATTTGGAAAAGTCCCTGAAAGGAATAAATCCTGATGTACTTTGACATGATGGTGAAAGGCATGGAGCCAGTAATGCCTCTCAGACATTTGCTCTAAACTGCCATCATATATTTCTGTATCAGTCAAGATTGGTTTAAAAGTTAAAGGCATTTTCTATATTCATAAGGTTTAGAAACTATGTTAAGATCATATGAACTTAAAAGAGGGGGATGTTTATGGATACTCATCCAGCCAAAGGTCTGCAGTGCTTTGTGGTAAATCTAAGTGATACATTTTAGATGCTAACTCTTGAACTTTACTGGCTGGGGGGGAGAAAGAATGCAAATTTTAGATGAAACATTTGTAACTGAAGTCAAGTTTTGAGCTTTGATATCAGGGTGCATTTTTATGTCTGTATTTCTCCATCACAACAAAAGTTTGCCAATGTTTCCAGAGCAGTTCTTCACTTTTGCCACTCTTTTTTTTTTTTCAGTAGGAGAAACAGTAAGGAGGATGCACTGGAACTACCTATTTTTCTGCAATCTTTGTGGAAAAATCTTGGTTTTCTTTAGTTTCTGCTACTGAAATAGTTGGTTCTTTGTGTGTGTGGCTAGAAGGACAGAGGGGAATAAGAAAAGAGATGTTCCTGTATTTCTCTAAACTCCTTATTCTTCCTGTCTTGATTTTGTATTCTCTGCTATTTCTTCAGAATCAGAATAATATTGTCTCCTAACAGGTCTGTTCATTTATTTTAGCTGCAAGCTATTTCAAGTCAAATCCCCAAGTGCTTACTAGTTTTTATTCCATTGCATGCTGTCCCTTTTCACAGCAAATTTCATTTCCCTAAATATTTTTCCTGTGTGAGGTTTTTTTTCTTCTTAAGAAAATTTTACACATAAAGTTGTGCTGGAAAGTGATAATATAATGCTCTTGCTTACAGCAATCATGTTCCCTATGTGGGAGTAGCTGGTGATTTTCAAGGAAAGGTTTGCTCTTTAACTTTAGGAATTTGAAGTTTTTAAAGGATGGGAAATAGGTCATGGCTTCTATAGGAACTCTTCTATATGGTCAGTATTTGAGACATGAAAGAAAATTCTAAGGGTTTAAATTCCACATTCAAATTTAAGTTTAATTTTTTTTTTAAATAATTTTTTGGCTTTAAAAAGTTTCCTTCCATTTATTGCTTTGGTAGTGATAGTAGAATTATTTTTGTCTATTATTATTTGTCTGCCTGGCTTATTCTGTGTGGTTTGCTGAATTTCAAAGTCTCTCATAGGAGAATGTAAAGTGCTTTGAATATTTGTGTGGGGTTTGGAGAGAATCAGTTGGGATGACATCTGGGTACATCTAGCCTATGATTTCCCATGTGGGAAACTTATGTGCCCGTACATATTGCATAGATGGGATTAATGAATACTCTCTCAACAGGGAATTGGAGGTTGCAGGGTGAGAATGTCCAAGTTGCCAGGTGAATCCAGAAAGGTCTTGGAGTAGTGGGTTCACTGAATGTCAGGTTGTAATTTATTTGTTTATTTCATATCATTACTGCCTTATGAGTCTAATCCTTTTTATTTGTCTAGGTCTCCTGAAGACTATTCATGTTCCATCTTGGAATATAATCATACAATTGAAGTTTTTGCTTCAAGTTTTTTGTGTTGAGTTTGTTGTATCCAAAAGATTTGATTTTAAGCAATGTCTCTTTTCTCCTTGAGATTTTTTGTACATGAATAACTGTCTTGCTTTGTAATGTTATTTTTTTTGTTTAATTGATGTTTCATCTGCTAATGAGAAATGATTTTGCTTCTCACTGCTTTTCCTTTTTTCCCTTGTTTCTCAGATAACTTTTTTTGTGTGACTAAAAAGTATTTCTTTCACTTTGACTAGACCTTAACAGATATTAGAACAAAAGTATCACATTTTTCACATTTCTTCTTAACTAGGTTATCATATGACAGCAGAGGACTCACAAATCATTCTCCATTCAGTCATTTCTCCTTTAAACCACTTGTAATTCTCTGTTGAGGTCTTCAGAAGTGAAATGGTAACTGTACCTGGAGCTTGCTTTCTGCTGTCTTTTGGCAGTTACTCTGCCTCTCGTATCTGGCTCAAGTTCAAGTACTGAGACTTAAATCATGTTTGCTTCCTCTCCTTTGGATTGATCTTTCCCTCTTTTTCACATTTTCTCTTTAAGTCTGAGAAAGAGCATCTCTATCCCTTTGCCACTGGGTCAAAGTTTCCTTTTCATCTATTTCATCCGATTGTTCCTCCTCTGTCATTCTGTCTTGTGCAGCAAGTTACTCCAGTCATGAAAATAATTTTCAAGTTTTTCTCTGGAACAAGTTTTCAAATATTTGTGGATTGAAAATAGGGAAAAAAATCAGGAAATTCTAAAAATTACTTTTCACCCCTCAAAAAGAAATTCAGAGGGAGGTGTGATGCATTTGGGAAAAGGATTTAGAATGTCAGGATTGTTTGTGAATTTTTTTATTTACATGTTGCATATAAATAATGATGACTTTATGGAAATTATATTCTTAGAAACAATGTCTTCTGAAACAGGTTCATGAAAACTGCTGTGTAGAATAAAGAGGAGTTTGATGTACAGTATTACTGATTTTTTGCCAGCAGCAGCCTGATATTGTTAATACCTAAAGAAGAAATTTGATCTTTTCTTTGAGAACTCTGCAGCTGAATGGACAAAATATGGTAGTATGGTAGCTTATGTGAGTGAGAGCAAAAGCCCAAACTGTTTCTAATATGGAGAGTGTATTTTGCTTTTTTTTTTTAAAAAAAAAAAGCAAACAACAAACAAACAAACCAACCCACTTTTTTTTTTTTTTTTTTTCTGGAAAGGAAGAGCTAACCTAGTTCTCAGCTTTTCAGTAAAGTCAAGTGTTATAAGTGTTTACTAAATCTTGCATGACTAGTAAGAGAAAAAAACTACTCTGAGAGCTTTAGAAGTCTCTCTTTGAGGAAGTCTTTTGTTGCAGCTTCAAATACAGTTTAATTACAAAGGAAAGCTTGACTTCTCCCTAAAGTATTTTCTTGTAATAATCTTTCTAATGTAGTGGTTCTCTTACAAATAAGAAATGTTTCTGGGTTTGGAGCACATGCGTATTTATTGAAATGTGCACATTTCCACTGCACTGTTCAAAATGCCTGTTAGAGAACCTAAAGGAATATATTCATGAGCATTTGTTAAAGTTGGATATTTGCAGTTTGTGTTCCCTTGGTAGCCCTGTGTTTTCCTTTTTCTTCATGTGCACCTGTAGATGGTTAGTATGTTTCAAGTATATCGAGACTGGTAGTCATAGTTTTCCTGTCTTCAGAATCGTTGCATCCATTAAAAATGCAGTGAATGGTAGATCAGTAGTTAAACTTCATATTTTTGCTTCAGTACTTCTTGTGCTTGGCAGCACTTGCAGTACCTGGCATCATTATGTACTGAATAGTATCTGTTATTCCTCCAAAATGACAGTGCTTCAGTGGTTGTACTGTGTACATGACTGTGAACTTGAGGACATAAGAATCATAGAATCCTAGAATGGTTTGGATTGGAAGGGACCTTAAGGCTCATCCAGTTCCAAAACCCTGCCATGGGCAGGGTCAGCTTCCACTAGACCAGGTTGCTCTGAGCCCCTTCCAACCTGGCCTTGAACACTGCCAGGGATGGGGCAGCCACAGCTTCTCTGAGCAACCTGTGCCAGTGCTTCAGCACCCTCACAGGGAAGAATTTCTGCCTAAGAGCTCATCTCAGTCTCCCCTGTGTCAGGTTAAAGCCATTCCCACTTGTCCTGTCCCTACAGGCCGTTGTCCAGAGTTCCTCTCCAGGTTTCTTATGCCCCCTTTAGGCACTGGAAGTACTAGTATGTGCAAACAGGTACTTAAAGGCACAAGATGACTTCCTGAATCCCAATTCAGCACTATCGTAAGAACCGTGTATCTTGTGGTCTGCCTATTGTGTTATGCTTATACTTGAGCATAAAGTAGACATTTGTTTTAGGGATGCTACATATATGAAATGAAAAATCATTGTGAATCATTAAGTGGGTAAGTCAAAATGTAATTATAATTTCTTCAGGGGAAAACACTTCTCAAGATACTAAAAGATGTTTTGAAGTATTTTTGCTTTCATGTGAGTTGTTAAGATGCACAGTCTTTGACATTTATAATAAACCATGGAATTGTTGAAGGGTGCAGGAAAGAATTTGAAATTATGGTTGGAATGCCAGTGGAGGATTAGAAATTGTGTTTACATACTAGGTGGAGAAATGAATTTTGTTGAAGTACATTGTTTCTGAAATGTTTTGAGTTTATCTCACTTCCTTGAACAAGTTCTTCTCACTTCAGTAACTTGGCCACCACAAGAAGAATCATCTAGCAGTCTAGTAGTGTTGGTGAACCAGTTTTGTCTTGTTTAGTGCCATGGTCTGCATGATAATAGTTTTACCTTTGTAAAGACACACTATGACCATGTATCTGGCTCAGCAAACATACTCTTCATATTTCTGAACTTAAGAAAATAAGCAAACAAAAATGCCACTACCCTGAAATTTTCTACTTGTGCGATTTCCAATTGAAAAAGTAATTCACTATGTTTTATTTTCTTTTCAGCGAAGAACTACCTTGTATCTTTTTCTTTTTTTTTTTTAATATACAACCTCTCCCACATAAAGAAAACAGTTATTATGTGATCTCAATTCCCAGAAACTTTAGGATCTACATTGTAAATTAATATTCTGTGTTTTCTTATAATAAAATTACAAATTATAAAAGCTCACTACATGCCCTTGTAAAAAGTCCCTCTCCAGATTTCTTGTAGGCCTCTTTTAGGTACCACCTTCTTTTGCATCTGTATCGTCTTCTGATACCTAGTAGAAGCCCATGCAGTGTGCAGGGAGGGGGCAGTACAGTGAAACAAGGGGGCACAAAATCACAAAATGGAATATAGAAACCTTTAGAATTAGATTTAAGTAATGTTAAGTTTGATGGCTTTGTAACAGTAGCAATGGAAAATTACTGAGGTGCATGATACATAGAGAAAAATATAAACAGAGTACAGCTAGAGAACATACTGAGAATTCTCACAAGATAAATTGTTATAGTTGACATAGTTTAAGAAAAACAGTCCAGAAGAACAGGACACAGGGATAAGGAGTATCTGGGAACCACAGGTGTCCAGGATGGGCTACAGTTAAACTAACTAATAAGTAGGAGGATAGGAGGATTATTATGTCTCTGGTGCTAATGAACCAGTTAAACTGGTATGAGCATCTACTGCACATGCTTCAAAGGCTGCTAGAAGTGATGAAGATTGTTGGAAGAAGTAAACGACCCTCAGAGATCACCACCACAATTCTGTACGCATGCGGGGAACTTTCTGGAAAATGATGTAATCCATATGTAGCCTCATGAATATGTATGTATGCCCAGTGGCTATAAAAGGACGGCTTGTGTGGCAGTGGGGAGACACACGTTAGGAGGAGCTATCCCCCGTGTCTCCCGGCGCCGCAATAAAGACTACCTGCTTGTCAGCTTGAAAACTTTGTTGGCAAGTTTGTTCCTGGAGTTTTCTCCATATCAACACTAAGTGCATATGTTTATAAAATAGAATTTCTCAGCTACTCCAGTGAAAGAAAAGGAAATTCTGTAGCTGAATGTATATGTAACATATACTAAGGACTGAAGGACAGAACATGATTTTAGTGTACACAGGGGGGGGCAGGTAGTAATGTGTTTACAAGACACTGAGTACCTTTCTGGTATATCAAAATTTCATGTTGAATTAGTTCAAGTGGTTGAAAAATCTCTAAACAGACTTTTCAAGCTTATAGAACTGTAGCTCTGGTTTATGGTCAGTCCTTCTTTTTGTTGTTTATAGTATTTGGCATTTTTTTTCCTCATTGTTGAAGAATTATTTCAAAAGACAGTAATATATTTAGTCCTGTATGAAATGCAAAAGTAAGCAAATCAAGTACAGAAATGGGATGGTATTAAAGGAGTACGAAGGTAGAGTTTCCAAGTTGTTAAATGGGGAGTGAATGACTAGGAAGCATATAAGAAGGCAATGAAAATTTCATGTGCAGTCAGAAATGGAGAGCATTGTGGAAGGGACAGGGCATAAAGGCTGGTTGACAATTAAGACTGAAAACAAAGACAGCAGGTTTGAAATAGGTTAGGAAAGCCATGTGTAAGCAGACTCAGGGTAAAAGCAGAGTTATATGTGATGATTCTTGTCAGGACCTTTAAACGCAGGCATCTGAAAGGCTCCTTGCACTCTGCAAGAAAAAATAATATGTCTTTAATTTGTAAGCAGACTATGTTCTTCAAACACCATGAATTTCAAATCAAAATGAACAGTTGGAGGATCAGCCCCAGCACATGGCTTCTATATTACTTAACTATTTAGTAGCAGCTGAGATTTGTAATTTCATAGAAGTGAGTCCACCCAGCTTTAGTGTAAATTGCTTAGCCTTTTTTTTTTTTACTGTAGTTCTCTGTTAGTCCTTGATGTTGTCAGTTTAGACAATGTCATATTTTCTATGCACATTTGGAAATATCCACTGAACTGTTAAATTATAACAATGAATTTCAGAAAAACAAGCCATTTCTGCAATGATTTTCCAATAATTCTAACTTTGGCAGAGGCATTCTTTGGGAATTCATTATCATACTGAATTCTTTCTGTAAAGGGAAGTAGAAAATCAATTATCTCTTTTAAGACAATGGAAAGAGCTTTAAGCTTGGATGAAATCTTAATCCTTTGAAGATGAACTTTGGCTTGTATGAATATAACAGACATCATTAAATCCATGTACAAAAGGATGCATTCCTCAACTGCCACCGCAGTTCAACTAATGGTAGATATATAGCACAGTAGTGTTTACCCCGTGTGACTTCTAAACAAAATATAACACTTATGGGAAATGGGACGAGCCGGCAGTGTGCGCTTGCAGCCCAGAAAGCCAACCGTATCCTGGGCTGCATTAAAAGGAGCGTGACCAGCAGGTCGAAGGAGGTGATCCTGCCCCTCTATTCTGCTCTTGTGAGACCTCACCTGGAGTATTGTGTGCAGTTCTGGTGTCCTCAACATAAAAAGGACATGGAACTGATGGAACAAGTCCAGAGAAGGGCCACGAGGATGATCAGGGGACTGGAGCACCTCCCACATGAAGACAGGCTGAGGAAGTTGGAGCTGTTCAGCCTGGAGAAGAGAAGGCTGCGTGGAGACCTCATAGCAGCCTTCCAGTATCTGAAGGGGGCCTATAGGGATGCTGGAGAGGGACTCTTCATTAGAGACTGTAGTGACAGGACAAGGGGTAACGGGTTAAAACTTAAACAGGGGAAGTTTAGGTTGGATATAAGAAGGAAATTCTTTCCTGTTAGGGTGGTGAGGCACTAGAATGGGTTGCCCAGGGAGGTTGTGAATGCTCCATCCCTGGCAGTGTTCAAGGCCAGGTTGGACGAGGCCTTGGGTGATATGATTTAGCATTAGGTGTCCCAGCCCACGGCAGGGGGGTTGGAACTAGATGGTCTTAAGGTCCTTTCCAACCCTAACGATTCTATGATTCTATGATTCTGTGAAGTTAATGAGAGAAAACTCATTCAGTTGATGAATGGGTAAGTTCTTACTTTTGCAGATCTGAGACAATACTTTACCTCCATAGCATCTCTGTGCTTATAGATCTTAGAGCATTTTACAAACTTTAATTAAATGAGCTCAAACATAATTTTTGGCAAATGTTTTCTGGAATAAATTCATTCAGAAGAATACCCAGGAAATAAATGTAAAGAATGTGAAGAGAGCGTTGTTGTTTTCGAATTAGAAGGAAGGCTTGTTTGTAATTAGCATTATTTGTTCATTTCTGCTGGCAGAGAGTTCATACTGTACTCACATTTTTTCTGGTTTATTTTTTTTAGAATAGTGGTGTACACTGGAATCCCAGAAGTTATTTTTTCCTCTAATGGCAAATTCAGCAGAATTCTGCTCTCATCCAGCCTCTTATTTCCCCAAATTTTGCATGTTTTTACTATCAAGTAATTTCAGAAATTCTTTTTAAAGTACTTTCCTATGAGTATTTGCTTAAGAGGTTACTAATCTGTATTCACAAATATCAGTCAGTGATTGGAATTGAGCTGAAATCCCATGAAATGCATTTCTTAACTGTGAAATTGCAGTAGCCACAACCCAGCTTTGCCACATATTGAGTGAACAAGGCATAAGTGGTTTCTGCTCTGGGTTGTTTTGAATCTAAGTAGCAGATTGACAACACTGCATGTGGGAGCACAACAGCAGAATCATAGAATCACAGACTGCTTTGGTTTAGAAAGGACCTTAAAACTCCAACCCCCTGCCATGGTCCACTAGACCAGGCTGCTCCAAGCCCTGTCCAAGCTGGTCTTGAACACTGCCAGGGATGGGGCAACCACAGTTTCACTGCCAGTTTCTAACCACCCTCATAGTAAAGAAAAATAATGCTGCAACAATGCTGGTTGATTTGGTGGCAGTACTAGTTACAATTCAGTCAATGCATATTGACTATTAACAGAAATTAGTGGTTCTGGAAGCCCTGAAACTAGCAGGTTCAAACGAGAAGGAGATAGTAGCATTATGTGCATTATGTCTCTCTAGAAGCTTAGTGTTATGCTAATCTTCACAATATCCACCCACTTTTCTTAGGTAAGAGGAGGTTGTGTTTGATAAATTATGGGAAACTTTCCAGTTGTTTGTTAATGTTCTAAATCCCAAAGTCTTGAACCACATATAGTGAGTTCTCAGTTATTAGTAATTCACTGGCATGCAATAGGATATCTGTAAAGTTTTTTATTGAATAGTTGGCTGAAGATGTAAGCTTAAGCCTTCATTCTTACATGACAAATGGACTGAGCCCCATATAGCAATTTTTTTTTGCATGTTATTTTCTAATGAAACTTTAAATCCTTTACGCTTTACTACCTATGAAAAGAAAAGGGTAGGTAACTCAGGAAAGCAGGCAAAAGATTCAGTAGGGATGGTTACAGCAATGCTGCATTTTGCATTCTGTGGTACATTCCTAATATAGTTAGCTCTTACCTTGAATATTGTAGCACTAATTCACAGTTATTCATCACACCTTGCAAACTCTGCATTGTGTGGTATTAAAAGCATTACACTTCTTGACATGTTTGCTTATTTTGAAGGGATGTAAATTCCAGAGCCAACAGACCTTGAGTGTTTCCATGTTCAGCCCAATATTGTAGCTGTTGCTTCCCTTCCAGAATCTGGAGACATTTTTTGTCCTGAATGATTAATGCTCCTCATTATGCTGGTATTAGAGGGGTGAAAATGCAAAGCCAAGCCTGGTGCAGAACAATGATGACATATTTTATTTTATCAAAACATTATACTTGATTTCAGTCAGCCATAACAATCAATTACATGTAATTTCCAGTATGTGCCCTTTAAACCATATGCTGTCTAGAATCAAGCTGGATGTTATAAATTAAATGAGAGCTGCTGTCTGAGGTTTGCTAATAGTGATGAATTCAGAAAAGGGAAGAACGAAGCACGTTCTTAGTGGCAGAGTCCTACTTGATAATGAATAATATAATTTTGCTAGTCATCTTTATTTATGATCTTAAGGTCCTTTCCAACCCTAACGATTCTATGATTCTATGATTCTAACTTCATTCCACTAATGTATTTCCTTCAGTTCTGAGATCTCATTTCTATTCTCTGAGTACAACACTCATTTTTCTCTCAGCTTTGCCCTGCAGGCAAGGGAAAGCTGGGGCATCAGAAAGAGACATTCTACCTGCTTTCATGCACGGCCATCAGGTGGTAGGCCATACCTAGGATGCTGCTTGTTGTGATTGCCCCTTGAAAGCCTTATTAGCAGCATATATGACCAAGCAGTAGATGAAAACAGGCATTTCAGTCTTTTGCTACCAGACAGTGATATGACCCTCTGGTTACAGCACCATCACATTTTGCATCTTTATTTTGCCCACAACCTGATGGGTTTTTCAGCTTGCCTAAAGTATCACCCTCATGAAATAATGGAGGAAAAAAATATCTTTCTTCACATTTCTTTTTACTCATCTGGGTTTTGATCTTAATTTCTGCAGCATTTACATCTGGTAATTTCTTGGACATAGAGAAAGAAAAGAATACTATAACTAGAAACAAGGAATAAAACATCACTCATGATGATAAGCTTTGTCTTATATTACAGTAACTTTTTTTCCCCATAAGGAATGAATTGTGGATCTTGCCATCTTGAATGCTTGATAGGTACTTTGCACTACAGAAATAAATAAGCCCATCAGCTTGATTTAATGTGTACCTTTCATTTGAGGTACAAGGGACCATTGTCAATATGTAAATAGTTGCATAGCAATTTTATACTGTTCCTTAAATAATAATTATATGAACATCAATTTTTTGGCTTTGGAAGGAAATTTTATGCTGCCATTTAGATATGGACAATAACATGAATAATATGAAGGTCACTTCATTATTCAAAGGAAATCTGCCCTCTGTCATGTGAATGGCATGTATCTTGAATGTTCCCATTGAATTCTCTCTTCTGAAGCATGCTGACTGCTTTCCCTACTCTCATAAAAATGAATTCTCAGACCCACAAGGTCCACTGGCTAAAACTCATATGCAGTTTCCCTAACTGGCACATAAAAGGGAGTGACGCTGCCCAGAGAGGTTGTGGCTGCCCCATCCCTGGCAGTGTTCAAGACCACGCTGGACACAGCTTGGAACTTCTGGTGGAAGGTATCCCTGCCTGTGGCAGGGGGTTGGGACTGGATGAGCTTTAAGGTCCCCCCAACCCAAGCCATTCTATGTGATGTAAGTGCACTGCTCAAGGGTAAGCTCTTTAATGGGACACGTTGCCAGTGGAGCATTGTGAGGGGCCAGCAGTTGTAGGTACTTTACACTGAATGCTAGTCAGGATTTAAGTCTGAAATCAAATATAAACTTACAGGGAATGAAACAAACAAATTAGGGCTGCCAGGAAAAGATTTCATAGCCTCTGGGATTTGTCAGTAACTTTGGATAGTTTGCCGAGTAGCAGGGAAAAAAACAGACCTTTTAAAATGAGGAAATCCTCTATTTGGCAGGGAGACAGGAAAAAGATCCAATATTGTGCCCTGAAACAGCCAGACTTAACAGTGCTCAAGTGAGGGGAAAAATGTTTATTATAAGTTGTTTACTGCCAAATGATTATTTAATGTTCTAAATATCCTGAAGAAATAGGACAGGATATAAAGCCATATGATAAAATATTTACAGTTGTTGGGCCAACTGGAAGTGTATGGGGGGTGGATGGAGTGTTGTATGTGACCTAGATATATTTGAATCCTTGCTAGATGGCAGAATATGATCTGAGACGAGGTGATCCCTGAACATTTCTGTCACATGTCAACAACATTTCATGGTTTTGAAATGTTTCTCTTACTGAGATGATCACACCTGAAAAAAAACAATTCTCAAGTCTTTTCCCAAATTCTTTCCTAAATCTAAATGACTTTACATTCATTTATGATGCTGGTGAATATTGCATAATATTCTGTAAACTGCAATGATAAGATCTTCTGTAGTTCTTCTTTGAGAATAGTGTTTTCTGCAAGGGAAGAGAGCACAGGGAAGTGGCCAGGTTGGACGAGGCCCTGGGTGATATGATTTAGCGTAAGGTGTCCCTGCCCATGGCAGGGGGGTTGGAACTAGATGATCTTAAGGTCCTTTCCAACCCTAATGATTCTATGAGTCTATGATTCTATGATCACATATGAGACGTAATACAGCTGAGGCTCTTAAAAAATTGCATTTTTTTTCTCTGTGGGAGATGCAACTCTCTTTGGATTTTCTTAATCTGAAAAAAAGTTAGTTTTGTTCAAAATGATTGCATAGTGGCTGATTTTGGATGGGCTGTTAAATGATAGAGGGCTGGTGAACTGTTATTTTAGTCAAATATTGCTGTTTTTTCTCCCATCCTAATGAGAAGTAGTCCTACAGCTCCCCTGCTCCTTTTTCTGCTCCTCAGTCATACCCTGCTGGAAGTGAGGTTTCCACCATGTTTGTTTAATGTCCTAACAGGTTGTAATTCTTTTAACTGTTCACTTGGCTCACCTGAAGGAAACTGAAAGCTTTGCAGGGGGAGAATAAAAATGAGGAACTGGATAGTGTGGGAAGGAGGAACTTCTAACAATGTGAATTGTTGATAGACCATAAAGTTTTAGTTAATAAAATCTGTATTAGTGATTTTTCTTTCTGTTTTCTGCCTTACTCTTCAATAACGCTGAAGAGGTTGTGATTGCACTGGGAGCAAGGTACACACATCCTTCTCTCCTTCAAAAATAACCCCTAAGTGTGTTTATAATAGTAAATGAAACCTTGCTGTCATTCAAAAATTATATTTTTAGAAGACATAAGATTATAATCATGTCTCATGGGGATTTTTTTCAATCAATATTTAGTTTACAGAAAAAAATAATACTGAAATGATTTGTTAGGAAATTATCCTATTTTAACTATTTCATACTTAAAAAAAGCATGATCATGTATTCTGTTGTTTAATTAAAGTTACATTAGAAGAAAGTTAAAATGGGATAAAAGAAATAAAATCAAATGTTAAAATTGAACCAGTCTGCTTCCATCTTCCAAAACAGTTTTTGGTTCAGTAGCAGCATGGAATTTTTCTTTTCTCCCACAAAATAAGGTGGATTTCTTTCATCTTTAAGAATTTCAGCCTTTAGAAAAACTTTACCTTATCATTTTCTTATGGATGAAAGTGATCTGATTCATCATATTGAGTCCTTACAAGATCAAACTATTGTTCCTAAGGGGGTGGGGGTGGAACAAATAGACTTTAATTATTTTGGGGTGAAATGCAAGATATGGTAATAGATTCCATATTTTTCCCACTGAGATACGGATTATTTTGGTGAAATTTTATAAATAGTAGTTTCTACAGTGATTTTAGTTCCTTAAAGATGCTAAATAACAATTCCATTCATGTCCAACTCCCTGAAGTGTGGACAAATAACTTAAACTGGAATCTGATATATGTGTGCACTTTCCAACAACTTCACACAACAGTAGCAAGTCAAGATGAATGCAATGCTATTGATATTCCCTGGCTATTTTAAGTTAACCAGGGCTGTTTACTTAGTTATCTATTTTAATGTACAGACTTACGAATGTGTCTTCTTTACTAATATTTGAATCACTTGTCATATTTCCGTTCTACTGTCAAAAGAGTAATTTAAGCTTGTATTGGCCTTTGGCTTTGCAATTTACTTAAAACACAAGAAGGACCTTTATCTTTTGCCACCCAGAATTGATCATGAATGTTGCTCTTTTAAAATATTAAAGAATTTAATTTCAGAAAAATATAATAATTTTATTTGATGTTCCATACTTTTTTTTTCATGTCTCTAACATAAGTAGTGGGATTAAAAACATCCCAGAAATACAGCCTCAGTATAAACCACAGACTGTACTCTGAACACTGATCTTTTCAGTTGTCATTAAACTGAATGACACACCAAATATTGGTCATATTTACTTTCAGATTGTTGATCAGGTCTGGTCTTTTATATTTATAATCAATAAATGAATACAGTTTAAATGAATTCAGTTGTGTTGAATTGGTCTCCTAGATGTTAATTCAAATTATAAATACAAACTAATTGTCAGCCAAGTGAAATGAAAAATAGTCTCTTGGTTTGTAAAAACTCTACTGGCATTTGTTGTTCTGAGCATTTTGCTAAAGATGCAGATATTACAGTATCAGCTGTTTGACTTTTGCATGAGCTAGAGAAAGCATACAAAGGTTGTTGCAGAATGACTCTAAGAGCAGGACCATAGAGTTCTGGAGGACTGTGCAAGCAAGGCAGGGGGTGGTCCCCACAGGTAGCCGGAGACCGGACCTGGGAGGAGAATCTGGAGGAAGGTGTGGGGGGCTAACCAATACTGTTGTGCCAAGAAGGAGTGGAACTGCGTCACAAATAAGGTAGAAGTTGCTTATCACCCAGATTGGGTTGGCCTGTCTGCTTCTCCTCGTCACTTAGAAATGGCGCCCGAACAGGGACTCGGACTACAGGGCCCCGGTCACTGGGTACCCAGATTACAGGGCTCCGACTAGCGGGGACCCAGAATACAGGGACCCGGATACAGGGCCCCGACTAGCGGGGACCCGGGATACAGGGCCCCGACTAGCCGGAACCCGGATACAGGGCCCCGGCTAACGGGGACCCGGAACGGCGAGTGAGCGTCGCCGGCGGCAGCGGCCGGGGAGCGCGGGCAATGCTGCTGCGGTGGTGTGACGGACCCGGGTGCTTGGACTAACCGAAAGGAATCCGCCGCTGGGACGAACCAGACACTGCTGCATCAGGAGGCCGATCCGGAGACCGAGGTTACAAGACGACCCAGAAGAAGACGATCCGGAAAAGGCTGGCCATGAAAATGGACCGAGAGGTAGCCCTGGACTTATTACAGTGCTTCTTATAAAAGCGGGGAACTGAGCCCTGAACTTTTTACAGTGCTTTTTATAAAAGCGGGGAATTGAGCCTGAGACTCTAAAGCAGCTAGAGGGTCTAGTGGCTGTAGGGAAGGCTAAGGGGTTTTTTGTAGATCCTAATACAGTTTTTGAGGAGAGTGAGTGGTGAAAGTTGGGTGATGAACTATTTGATTCAATGCTTAATGATGATAAAACGGCAAAGAAACTCGGTAAACCATGGAGGGAAGTAATGAACTGTATAAAAAGATACAAGGCAGAAAAGAAAACTGCCGCGGTAGCAACGGAGAAACTAGGAACAGACGTCCCCGGTCAGTTGAAGCCGGGGGAAGATTACAACTCGTTTCCCCCAACTCGAGGGAGCACAGGGTTCTCCCCCCCCCCCCCCTCCTTTTCTCCCCCTCCATCAGAAGGTGCCGCGGAGGAGGTGTAACCCCCTGCTCCCTCACCACCCCAGTTCCGAAAGTAGGGACTTTGAAAAGGACAGAGAAAGTATATTAGAAGGTATACGCATGATAAATGTCGAGAAATCCGAAAGAAAGAGGGCGGTGCCTCAGCGCCGGATCGATTGCGGTGCCATTTTGAAGCACGCAGTAGAAAATAGGGATCATGCGCTAGCGGGAGATTTAAAGGAACCGCGAGCCTCTCCAACCTACTGTGCCTTAGAGTGAAAAAAAATTTTTAACGCGGTTACGGAGGAGCCAGGTCTGCAGATGGCTACATACTGAACGGGACATCTAATAAGAAAGACACAGCTGCGAGCAATGGAGACCCCGAGTTCGGCCCAGGATCAGCCCCCGAATCCCCTGAATCCGATCCAGATTTATATCTTCTGCTTCCAGACTCTGACTCTTCGTCTCCCAGGTCGGTCTGCTCAGACTTACTGGCCCTGGAGACGCTCAGTTGTAACAATGGGTAACCAAAGATGCGATCATTACTGGGGAATTTTCTGCAGTGGGCATCTCTGCATATCCTGTGTTTACTACACAGCAGGGGGCTAAAGAGTGGGAAGCTCTTGATCTCAAAATAGTTAAGGAGGCCTGACAAACAGTGACCACTTATGCGTTAAAATCCTCTTATACTCAAGCTGTATATGTTATGATTTTTTCTTGCAAGTGACAGGGGGAGCCCATACAGTTTCTCTGTGATACTCATGTACTAGAAGTTGGTAAATATAAGTATGTCCAGGTTTCTATCAACCCTTGGAGACCTCTGTAGATACTGCTGGCCACCTGTGTCAGAATGAGTGTGCATTTTGGTCAGTATAAAAGCCCAAGCCTCATACGATGTGGGGGAGGCAGAGCCTCTGCGGGGACGCCCGCTAAGGTTGAGCCTGCCACCTCGCACTGCAATGATGCTTCTGGTTTCCTGTTAGTCTCCACAGGGTCCTTGTGCGACTGTAGTGGGAGTAATGATGGCTTTTGCAGGGACTAAAAAAAAAAAAAAAAAAATGGAGGGGGAGAGAGAGAGAGTAATGATGTTACATTTAACTTTAACCTGTCTAACCTGTCTACTTCTCAAGAACTGATAACCTGGGGGAGGGGGGTATATTTGTGTCCTCCTGCCTACAGGTCCATGGTGACTGCCTGCAAAGTTTGTCAAGCGTTGCCATGAGCTGGACAGACGAATGGAAAAACCTGATGCCTCAGCTACAGGAGCTGACCGTGAATACCCCAAGCAGAATGAGACAGAGGAAGAGAAAGAACAAATAACTGCAAAACATCACTTGGGGGCAACTGAAAAGTAATATCCTGAATATGTGTGCTTGTAAAGTAGCTATTATTAGAGGTTGTGATTTTGTGTATAAAACCACCTGTATTTACTAGCTAGTTGCTAATAAGAAACTGCACCTTGTATTGCATAGATTTGTCACTTGTAAAAGAGATGTTAGAGTATGGAAATTTGCAGTAGCTGCTAGAAAATGCTAAGGCAAAAGCTAGAAAGATTTTAATACAATGGTAGTGTTATAAAGGAGGTGATGGAACAAATTTAAGAGGGGGGGAGAATTCCACTGGTAAGAAATTTCTTTGGCTAGTCCTTCACTGTCATTAGCATCTTCAACATGCTGCTGCACCCTGCAATAGTTACTCTGCTAATGTAAATTTGTGTGTGCCTTGCTGTAGTAGCCACTTGTTACTGGATGAAGCAGGTGAAACTGTGCATTGACAACAAGGTGCAAGGACTGAGGCTGACCAAATGCCTGCTACCACAATCAAGGGCAAGACTGGGTTGGCCTCTGTGTTTGCCACCAAGAAGAACCTTTAGCTCCGCTGTTGGCTGCAACCCAGCAGGCGTGGAGTGGTGGGGACACATGCCATGCCAGACCTTGATGGGAAGGATCAGAGAGCTATACAGCCTGTTACCAGAGAGCCATACAGCAGAAAAAAGGGGCAGGCCCAGGCAGCCTGTGGTTGGCATATGTTGGAGCTATAATCTAGCCCAGATCCCCTGCCCAAGTAGGGCCACCCAAACCGTATATAAAACATAAAGGGGGAAGATGTGGAGACAGTGTTCTCACAGGAGAATGCATAAGTGGTACATAAACTTTGAATAGTCCTGAAAGATACAGCAAGGCCATGGGAGGCCCGAAGAAGCTTAAGCAAGCAAGATAAGAGACTGGAATTCACCAAGTTAATGAGAACTGTGGACTGTTGGCAAGCTTTTAAGGTTGAGTTCTCACACCTGTGTTTAACCAATTATATGTTAGTCACTAAGGGTCTTCAAAACATGTATCCAATCATAATATGCCAAATTACTGTAAGTGCTTCAGCTGGGGCCTTGGCTCAACTAAGCAGACTGGGTTGCTGAGTTGCTAAGCAGATGTCGTGGTTTAAACCCAGTCAGGTAATTCATTCACTCACTCCCAGTGAGTGGTGCCGAGCTGACAACAATCAAGGTCCGTGTTCGTCTCCCCCCCCCCCCCCCCCCTTGCACCGGGGCTCTCCCCTTCCCCGCTCCCGGAGGAACGGGGAGGAGGATCGAGAGAGTGCAACTCCTACGGGTTGAGACAAGAACAGTCCAGCAACAAATCACCACCGCTACTATCAGCTAAAACAATGATAAGGGAAAATAACAAGGGAAGAGAATACGATACCACCGGCCAAGAAAACGAGTTCCACCCGGAAGCCCCTGTCCTTCCGGGTAACTCCCAGTTACCCCCCACCCCGGGCATGACGTGCTGTGGTATTCCTCCCCGCCTCTGCTTCCACCTCCCCCTCTTCCCTGGCAGAGCATGAGCCTCACAGAGTCCTTGGTCAGGGTAAACATCACTTAGCAACAACCGAAAACATCGGCTTCACCAACGCTGTTCTCAAAACTAGAAGTCAAAACACAGCACTGCACCAGTTAACACAAAGGAAAAAACATGATTGCTATTGCTGAACCCAGGACATTATCCACCCCTTATTCCATACCATTCACGTCGTGCTCAGATCCCACATTTTCAATACACCATCGCTCTCCCACATATATACATCCATATACATACAGACCAAGAGGAAAAAAAATCATTTTCTTAGTGCATGGACCAATCCCTATAATGCTGCCGAGTCCATCCGGTCCATGATGTTCCAAGTTCATTCTCTGTTGGGATGATGGCTGGAGGGAAGTCAGGGCCAGTCGCTGGTGACCTGGAGACATCTAGTTGATGGGCTATAAAAGCATTACACAGCAGGCAACAGTATACAATTGAGTTCACTGGCTGTTTTCTCCTAAAATCAAATCCCCTTGAGGTATACATCGGACTTCCCCATCTTCCCGCATTACCCACCAAGTATATCCAGGTCCCTGAGCAAAAGCAATCCCACGAGTGGGTTTGCCTTTACCTGAAGCAGGAATAACCCAGACTGTCTTCCCCAGCAAATTCTTCATATGCACCACAGGAACTTTGTCCCCCTCTACAATATGTAAAAGTTCTGACTGGGCTGGGCCAGCCCTGTTGGCAGATCCTCTGGTGTTGACCAACCAGGTGGCCTTTGGTAAATGTGTATCCCAATGCTTGAAAGTTCCCCCACCCATCGCTCTCAGTGTAGTTTTTAACAGCCCATTGTACCGTTCGATTTTCCCAGAGGCTGGTGCATGGTAGGGGATGTGATATACCCACTCAATGCCATGCTCTTTGGCCCAAATATCTATAAGGTTATTCCGGAAATGAGTCCCATTGTCTGATTCAATTCTCTCTGGGGTGCCGTGTCGCCACAAAATCTGTTTCTCAAGGCCCAGGATAGTGTTCCGGGCAGTGGCATGGGGCACAGCGTATGTTTCCAGCCACCCGGTGGTTGCTTCCACCATGGTAAGCACATGGCGCTTGCCTTGGCGGGTTGGTGGCAGTGTGATATAGTCAATCTGCCAGGCCTCCCCATATTTATACTTCAACCATCGTCCTCCATACCAAAGAGGCTTTAACCGCTTGGCTTGTTTAATTGCAGCACATGTTTCACACTCATGAATAACCTGGGCAATAGTGTCCATTGTTAAGTCCACCCCTCGGTCACGGGCCCATCTGTATGTTGCATCTCTGCCCTGATGGCCTGAAGTGTCATGGGCCCACCAGGCCAAAAATAATTCACCTTTATGTTGCCAATCTAAGTCCATCTGAGCCACTTCAATCTTAGCCGCTTTATCCACTTGTTGGTTGTTCTGGTGTTCCTCAGTGGCCCGACTCTTGGGTACATGGGCATCTACATGACGTACCTTCACCACCAGGTTCTGCACCCTGGCAGCAATATCTTTCCACAGTGCAGCAGCCCAGATGGGTTTACCTCTGCGTTGCTGGAGTAAAATCAGCTCTTCCACTCCATCTGGGAAACTGCTCACCAGAGACTGAAGCCGTAGCTCTCATGGGACGATCAGTCTTGGCCCTTGCTCCCCTCTTCAGTTCACTCACCCGTTCCTCCAAAGCTGAAGTAGGTTTTCCATCCCACTTTGTCATGTCTTCTCCGTGATCCAGCAGGTAAAACCATAGGGTACCCCATGGCGTATACCTTCTGTATCTCCTCTCTTGAACAATAGGACGCCTTTTGTTAATAGCTGAGACGCGTGTTGGTACACGTGAGGAGCTGGATAAATCAGATACATCGTCCCTCAATTTGTCGAGGTCCTGGGACAGTTTTTTCACAGCTGAGATGATGGAAGGAGTGAGATTGTTTTCGAACTCTCGGAGTTTATGAACCATTTCATCCACTGTTAGTGGTACTATGTCATTCCAGGTCACTGTTGCCAATGAATGGGCATATGATGACGGTGCATTCCGTGTAAGTTTTCGCCACATGGGTCGTGTACATTCAACTTCATCTGGATCTATAGGTGTATCCCCGTTATTCGGCTTGATGTGATAGATCATTTCTACGATGGCCGATTCCCTCAGAGACTGGATGCCTTTGTCTATAGTAGTCCACTTGGCCGAACGACTCGTAACATCGTCCTTGTACGGAAACCTTTCTTTCACAGCTGCCAAGAGCCTCCTCCAAAGGCTGAGGGACTTTTTCTCTCTTGCAATTGCTTTGTCAATTCCCCCTTCTCTAGCAAGTGATCCCAGCTGCTTGGCTTCTCTACCTTCTAGTTCGTGACCATCGGCCCCATTGTCCCAGCATCGGAGTAACCAGGTGATGATGTGCTCCCCTGGTTGACGGGTAAAATCTTTTCGCATATTCCGCAGCTCGGTTGAGGTCCGAGGTCGAGAAGTTACCTCTTCTTCTTCTTCTTCGTCATGTGAGGATGACTCCTGATCAGATTCTGGACCGGGTGGTGAATTCATTGGTTCTTCATCTCGCTTCACCCTTTTTGCCTCCTTTTTGCTTGTTCTCTTGCGTACAGGGGCAACTGATATTGGTACGAATTGGTCCTCTGGTTTGGCTGCAGTGATTATCACTGGTTTGAGTGGCGACTGTACTTGTTGCTGGGGGTGGTGTAGCTACCGTGCTTGGAGCTGGGGTAACCGCGCTGTCTGTTGCAGTTGAAGTTTGAGCAGCTGCTGTACTTGCCACTGGGGTAGCTGCGCAGTTCATTGCAGCCAAAGTTTGGGTACCGACTGTCACTTTGCCCTCAAATCCGCCGACATTCTTTTCCTTTTGAAGGTGCTGGATAGTGTTGAACAAGGCCCTGTAAGCATAGGCCAAGCCCCAGCACGTTGCCGTGATTTGTCCATCTCTGGTATGGCCAGAATGACCACACACCTCATTTAAGTGTTTTACTAATTCTTCTGGATTTTGCAGTTGTTCGGTAGTGAAATTCCAAAATACTGGAGGGGCCCACTGACCTAGATACTTGCCCATACTATCCCACACACCCTGCCACTCATGGCTGTCCAGCCTCTGGGAAAATCTCTCGGTCCTCCTACATCGTCGTTTGACCCCAGACAAGACCCAAACCTGAATCTGCTTAACTCTTGAAATCAGTAGTGGGCAAAACACACTCTGTATGCGTGTTAGCATGGTGATTCCCATCACCATCAGCAAACAAGTCTCAAGAGCATTAAAAGGCCATTTAAAAAATTCAAAACTCTCAAATGTAAATGGTCTGGGGGGACGACTAGGAGGGTAAAAGGATGTCTCCTTCACAGGTTGAGCACCTGAGAAGGAGAAAAAAGATGTGTAATTTGCTAAGCACCTCCATCATATACCTCCCAAAGTATAAAGGTGGTGACCACACTGGGAACATAAGCCAGATCAGTTTCATGATCAATGATTCTATTGTATTACAAGTCATTACCATAAAGTACAATGGGATAAAAACCTTAGCCCAAGCCCCACACCTGAAAAACACTAATACAGCCAATACCGGATGGACGTAAGATATGGTATACTGAAACTGTGAGATCAAGAGGAAAAACCTTGAGAGCCAATAAATCAGCATTGTGACGAGTGGCTATCAATCCAGTCAGATCTGTTCTTATCTCAACCCCTCGTGCCCCACGTTGGGCGCCAAAAAGAACTGTCGTGGTTTAAACCCAGTCAGGTAACTTGTTCACTCACTCCCAGTGAGTGGTGCCGAGCTGACAACAATCAAGGTCCGTGTTCGTCTCCCCCCCCCCCCCTTGCACCGGGGCTCTCCCCTTCCCCGCTCCCGGAGGAACGGGGAGGAGGATCGAGAGAGTGCAACTCCTACAGGTTGAGACAAGAACAGTCCAGCAACAAATCACCACCGCTACTATCAGCTAAAACAATGATAAGGGAAAATAACAAGGGAAGAGAATACGATACCACCGGCCAAGAAAACGAGTTCCACCCGGAAGCCCCTGTCCTTCCGGGTAACTCCCAGTTACCCCCCACCCCGGGCATGACGTGCTGTGGTATGGAATACCTCCCCGGCTAGCCCGGGTCAGGCGCCCCGCCTCTGCTTCCTCACAGCCTCCCCTCTTCCCTGGCAGAGCATGAGCCTCACAGAGTCCTTGGTCAGGGTAAACATCACTTAGCAACAACCGACAACATCGGCTTCACCAACGCTGTTCTCAAAACTAGAAGTCAAAACACAGCACTGCACCAGTTAACACAAAGGAAAAAACATGATTGCTATTGCTGAACCCAGGACAGCAGACAATTCTACATCGAAGGCAATTCCTGATTTGTTTTAATGTTGACTCTGTAAGACATGCAACACTGCAGAAACTTGTTGTTGGAACAGGGACATGGATGTGAAGAGTTTGATGGAATGTGTTGTATGAGTCTCTCTGATTATGCTAATTCGATGCATGCACAGCTGAGAACCCTGGCTCAGCTTACCCAGCAATAGTAAATGAGCAATATCCTAAGAATAACTAGATGGTTGTCTTCCCGGGGCATTACAGGTTGAGTCAAACACTGCGGTTTAAAGTATTGCACTTATGTATCATTGTTAGGTTAATCATCGTAGCTATTAGACTTGCTTATAGTTGTGTGATAAAACAGGTGAACAGAATAACCCATAATGCCTTGCTTGCACAAAGAAAAAGGGGGGAATTGTTGCAGAATGACTCTAAGAGCAGGACCATAGAGTTCTGGAGGAGTGTGCAAGCAAGGCAGGGGGTGGCCCCCACAGGTAGCTGGAGACCGGACCTGGGAGGAGAATCTGGAGGAGAATCTGGAGGAAGCTGTGGGGGGCTAACCAATAGTGTTGTGCCAAGAAGGAGTGGCTGAATACCACTCCTATATATGTGTGAACTGCGTCACAAATAAGGTAGAAGTTGCTTATCACCCAGATTGGGTTGGCCTGTCTGCTTCTCCTCGCCGCTTACAAAAGGTATTTCTTAAACAAAAACTGGCAGGGAAAAGAAAGAGGAAACAAAATGGCTGTCAATTATTTCATATCAAATTTTAATTCCAGTTCCCAGTGAAAAGTAAATCTCCAGATTATCTTTTTAACTTTTTTCCTCCACACAATGCTAAATAAAGGGTGATAAGATTTCCAAAGCTGGGGCAAAATTGGTCCATGTGACAGATACTTACATATCTCTCACACCTCCCTAGTCTTCTGAGATAGGGTGTGTTTAAGCCAAAAGGCAGCATGAAGGATCTAATTGAGGCTGAGGGGACAATGGGATTGTTGGGGATAATACGCATAATGGGATTATGTGTATCAGTACTCAGAAATACATGCTAGGACATCCAAAGTATGCTGTGTATCCTGGGCTGAGAACAGCGCCTGGGATTCAGCCAGACCCTACATGTTCAAGGAGCCAAGGGTTGGAAATTAGCCTGAAAGCCTTCCCCAAAAAGGATACATAATGAGCTTGGTGAAAGCAGCATAGTTTGTCTTAAAGTATTTGTGCCCCTTTTTTTTTTTTTTTTTTTTTTTTTTTTACATCAGTGAAGGAAGATGGGTATAATATCCCTTACTCTCCCTCTGGTCTACCAGGAAAAGCTAAAGATAAACAAGATTGAGAAATAGCTCAGTTGTCTGTAATGAAAAAATGCGCTCAGTGGACACTTTCATTTTACAGCTATCACCCTTAGGACCCTCCTTATTCTCTCAACTAGCTTTTGCTGATGATTAAAGTCTTGACTGACCATTATTCTCTGAGGTACTTTGGTAGGATTTATGGCTTTGAAGTGATTGTTACATATGCCACTAAAGTACTTCACTCCTTTTTTAAAAATCCTGACACTTCCCACCACCAAAAAGGGTTGACTGGACTGGAGATTTAATGAAATTGGAATCATAGCAGCTTTGTCAGTGAGAAGGATTTAAGAACAATTTAGTACAAGGACAAATTGTTAAAAGCAAAATCAAGACTTTTCAGATGATTATTCCTGGGTCAAGTTTCATATTGCTATTTATGAAAGTATTTTCTTCTCTTTTTTTTCACTCTTCAGTTGATTTAATCTTGTTCAAATCTGTAGTGGAAGTTATGTTTTATACACACAGCATAAGAAAGTATAGATAGGATAGCTTTAGTGAAAAAAGGTAAAAACAGGTATTATGTTGTGCATTTATAGAGTTGTTACATGCAGGAAAGAATACTAGATGTGCTGCACCGGGTAAGTGGAAGATACTCTGTTTGGGAACCTGCCCAGTGGAGTTAACACAGAAGAACTCAGATGTGAAGCCAATAAACTGAGTCGCAAAGTACATAGGGCCGAAGCAAATCCTTAGTGGGAGAACTAAGCAGGTCCTCAAGAGCTATTCTCATAACCATTACTCCTGCCATGAAGAGCAATGAAGTGTAACATCACTGTTGAATAAATACCCACTGTATCATCTGAAATGGGTAAAATGCTAAAAGTGCTGCCAAACTTATGTACTCATGAACTAAGTGAGATAAGCTCAGGCATTACAAAAAGCCTGATATGGAAAAGCAGTATCCTGGGTTCAGCAGTAGTAGTCATTTTTCTCCTTCTTAGTAGCTGGTGCAGTGCTGTGGTTTTGACTTTCAGACTGGGAACAGTGCTGATGACAGTAATGGTATTAGTTGTTGCTAAGTAATGTTTACTCTGACCAATCTGCGTCTCATACTCTGTCAGGGAGGAGGGGAAGTCAGGAGGAAACAGAGACAGGACACCTGACCCAAACTATCCAAAGAGGTATTCCATACTGCAGCATGTCATGCCCAGTATATAAACTGGGGGCAGTTAACCCAGAAGGGCTAGATCACTGCTCGGGTCAGGCTGGGTATCGGTCAGCGGGTGGTGAGTGGTTGCATTCTCTTCCCTTGTTATTTCCCTTATCATTATTATTATTGGTGGCAGCAGCAGTGGTTTGTGTTATACCTTAGTTACTGGACTGTTCTTATCTCAACCTGTGGGAGTTAACATTCTTTCGATTCTACTTTCCATCCCTCCAGGAGCAGGGGAAGGAAGGTGGGGGAATGAGCAAGCAGCTGCGTGGTTCTGGGTTGCCAGGTAGGCTTAAACCATGACAAGCAGTTATAATGAAGATTAGAAGTTTTACTCTAGTCTAGTTTCAAGTTCTTCCCAGGAAAACCAGTTGAAACACAGGCTGTGTCTTTTCAGCAAGTGGGAAAGAAAAGGTATCCAAGCTGCAGAACAAATATGAGCCCGCTGAGGTCAAGGCAGAAACTGGCATTTTCAAACCCATTATTGTCAAGGTACTGTATTTATGTGAAAGTTCAGCTAAAATTTGAACTCAAAAAAGTGACATTACCATTTGAGGGTAGAAAGGGAGTACTGTGTTCTTGATCATTGCTCTTGTGATAGTCACTCAAGCAAGCAAATGCCAGTGTTACTTCTCAATGTAGTTTTGTGATGTTTTCTCTAGCAGTTGCTCAGTAGTTTCTCAGCAGAACTGTATTTTCCATGGAGCTGTGTTCTATGGCAACGTTTAGCCAGAAAACTCCTTTCCGAGGCAGTAGAGTTGACCTTCCTCACACACCTTCCTCATCAGTTGTCTCTCACAGGTTACTGTATCAGGTGGTAGAGTTGATGATCTGTGTTGGGTTACCTTTATGGTAGACCAACAAGCAGTGTTGCCACTTTGCTTTTGCTGTGCATGTGGCAAATGGGATAGCTTTTTTAAAATCATAGGATCCTAGGATGGTTTGAGTTGAAAGGGACCTTAAGGCTCATCCAGTTCCAAAACCCTGCCATGGGCAGGGACACCTTCCAGTAGACCAGGTTGCTCCAAGCCCTATCCAACCTGGCCTTGAACACTGCCAGGAATGGGGCAGCCACAGCTTCTCTGGGCAACCTGTGCCAGCTCCTCACCACCCTCACAGTCAATAAATTCTTTCCAAAGAGCTCAGCTCAGTCTTCCCTCTGTCAGGTTAAAGCCATTCCCCCTTGTAATGTCCCTACAGGCCGTTGTCCAGAATTGCTCTCTAGGGTCCCCTTTAGGTACTGGAAGGATTTTATAAGGTCTCCCCTGAGCCTTCTAGTATGTGATACCACAAATCCTAAAAATGAAAGTGAATATTTTGAGGATTTAATGACCAAATGTTCAAAAAGTGAATGCCATGGCTATAGCTGTTTGGGATCTTGGAGAGATGAAACAGTAGACAGGATAAGATTTCCCTACCCACTGTCTATTTGTCATATATTTTATTGCAGACCACCAAAGTGCGCTTTGTATCAGTGTCATTGCCTTAAGTTAGTCTTTGAGATAATCTAGTCATTTGATTCCCCACTGAGACTACAACTGTGTGAACTGAGGGAATAAAAAGGGGGGTCATGTCCTGATCTGAAACTAGGAGACCTTTTCAAAAATCTTAGTTTTCTGACTGCATAGGAATTATACCTTTAGTTCTTGCAGTTTCAGAGAAAAGACAAGAGAGAATTACCTGTTCCCTTGTCAAGTGTTCTTTAAATGCACTTGGTGCAGCCGTTAAGAGCCGTAATGTCAGTATAGTTCCTTTGTTGTCAGAGTTCCAAACTCAAATGCAGAGATGGAGTATTCAATACTACAGCTGACCTAAGTGACAGACATAACCTTTCTCCTGTGTTACATAACCCTCTTCATACTTCTTCCCTTGTTCCCTGTTTCAAATTGTATCTCCTCAGACTCCCATTTCATTTTGCTTTTTCTTCAACATGCAGTCTGCCATCTACTTCCCCAAACAAGGCAAGGCTCCAAGATATAATAGGGCAACTAACTTGTAGGCTGGGATAGAAGCACCATGGGGGGGCAGGGGGTGGGGGTGTAGCTAAGAGGCAGCCAACCACTTAGACTAGATGGATGCCATCTGGCTTCCCTGTCAGCACCTATCTATGCTGGCCAAGATGCATGAGCTATCCAACTGCTTAACTGTTCACCCAGAAGATATGTACTTTTTTTTAAACTCTTGTGGAGAGCCAAATGTCTCATGCAGCCTATCTACATTTGGATTCTATTTTGTCTGTAGTATATGGCCTGTTGTTTTACTTTTATTAGCGATTGTTCTCCCTAATAATAAACTCTGAGAATAAACTCTATCTTGTCATTATTTCCTGAGGAATTTTCAGCACTTCAGTGTTATAGAATCATAGAATCACAGGGTGGTTTGGGTTGGAAGGGTCCTTAAAGCTCATCCTCATCCAGTTCCAACTGATTTCAAGAGTTAAACCCAGTCAGGCAACTCGTTCACTCACTCCCCACCTTCTTTCCTTCCCCCTACTCCCGGAGGGACAGAGAGGAGAATCGAAAAGAATGCACCTCCCATGGGCTGAGATAAGAACAGTTTAGTATCTAAGGTATAACACAGATCACTACTGCTACCACCAATGCATAATAATAATGATAAAGGAAATAACAAGGGAAGAGAATACAACACCTCACCACCAGCCAACCAGTAACTCGCCCCACCCCACCAGACCAAGCACACACCGATACCTCCTCCAACCCCGCAGTCCTAGCCCTTCTGGGTAACTCTCAGTTACCTCCTGGGCATGACGTGTTGTGGTATGGAATACCTCTTTGGTCAGTTTGGGTCAGGTGTCCTGTCTCTGCTTCCTCAAGGCTTCCCTTCCTCCCTGGCAGAGCATGAGGCTCACAAAATCCTTGGCCAAACCAAAACATTATTGTTATCAGCTCTGTTCCCAGGCAGAAAGTCAAAAACACAGCACTGCACCAGCTGCCAAGAAGGAGAAAAATGACTGCTACTGCTGAACCCAGGACAGTGTTTCTGAAGTCTATTTAATCTGTGCATCTGTTTTGGAAAACTGATTCTTTATCCGGAGATAAATACCAACTTTGTATTTAAAAAAAAATAAAAATAAAAATAAGAAAAAGTAGAGACCTTTAGGAGGACTTTAGAGAATACATATTAGACTGATGTAGAGAAATGTCATGGTTAGGGAAGTATTGCAGTTTGGGAGGGAAAACAAAGTTAAGGATCTGCCTGGCTGGCTGGATGGCCTAATGCACTATTCTCTCACTGCCCTTATAGAAATTTAATTCAAGTGAGGGGTTTTTGGCACTGCCTTAGGTTCATGAGTTTGCCTCAATTTAAATGATGTGCAAGAGCAAACCAAGCCCCCATACTTTGACGTAATTCACAGCATTCTAAGGCCAGTAATAGACTCTAGGAGTTTTCTAAGGCAGATTCAGTGGAAATGCTATGTTTTAGGACTGGGATCTAGGGCTTAAGGGCTCTGGAATGGGGCTGGAAAGGTTCTGCAACACTGAAGTCAGCATTTTGCAAGCTAGCATTTGAATTTTGGAGAGAAGCTACATGTTGCATTGTGGAACAGAATCACAATATGAATAGGAGTGCTACTCTGGTAAAATGGCTTTGAGGTGAGTCATGAATTAGATGAATAATAATTAAGAATGGCTTATATTTCTGTATTGCTCTTTAATTTAATAACTCTGAATAGATTTAATAAGATACCAAGAAAAGACAGCCGACAGTGAGAGAATATTAAGCAAGCCAACTCTGTAACACTTGTCTACCTCTGTTAATGTTAAAATACTGTGTGTGTTAATATGTTTATGTAGTACAACAGCAAAAAGCAGTTGGTGTAAGCCTTGTGCTGTAATCCATATTGTTCTGCTATTAAGAGACCTCCTGGTCCCTTTGTTGCTGCTCTCTTGACTAACATTCCTTTACATAGAATGTGTTTACTAGCCGCTGGTTTACTTCAGTGGAGGAAAAAGAAACATATCTTTTGTCAATGGACTGTATTTTTTCCCTTTGTTTTGGAGGGTCTTGTTTATATTGGGAATGTTGTTTGTTACATGCTATGTTAATAGGGTTTTAAGCAATTTAGTGCCCCCAGCCCAGACCCCTTTTTATCCCTTGAGAATCTCTCTGGGCTCCTTCAGCATCTTAACATTCATTTTTATCATAAATACTTATCTCCAAAAGACATGATAATTTGTCTGTTTCACAGAGATTGCCATTGTAGAATGATTATTAGAGACTTATCAGCTATTTTTATCTTCCTTTAACCATTGAATATATTTCCTCATGTCAGAAAGCTAAAAATGTCATGCGCTTCCTTATATTCAGAAATTAAATTAAATACAGAAAATCAAGCCAGGGAAATAGGAGAGAAATGACATTCCTGTCATTATAGCAGTATTATCTGCTAAAGCCCCTTAGCAATTGCTTTCATTTGGAACTACTCAGTTCTGGGACACCATTATAGCATTCTCCTTAATTGTTTCTGCTTATTACCTAAAACTTGTTTGATAGCTGAATGTTTCAGTTTCCTGACAGCTAATAATAAGAATTAGAAAAGAAAGGGCTGGCATCGTGCTCAGAAAACCTTGTGGAACAGTGAAGTCTCCCATGGTGAATACAGACTCTGCTGCTGGGAGACTTCAGAGTGCCTAAGTGTATCGGAGGGAAAAAGAAACTACAGGGATCTCTATTAGGGCCTTGGAGTGAGCTAATATGAAAACAAAGATGAAGAGTGAGATGATTCAGAAATGACCAGAATGAAGATTGTGTGGTGGGGAATGAATGTGGGAAGTGAGGAATACAGCAGAAGATAAACTCAAAACCTGATACATCTGTTTGCATTTTGGGGGTATGAGATATTCCAGTTTTGGGGAAAAGGATCTGCAGTAATGTGAATGAAAACAGCCTATGAAGGTGGCAGAGGAGAGGATATCTGCAGAGAACTAGAGGGCTTGTAGAAGTTAAGGGCTGCCTCCATCTATTAAGTAGCCAGGTAGCATAAGCACACACACAGAATAGAAAAAAAGAAGGCAAATAATTGCATGAGCAAACTCAGGACCTTTTCCTTTCTTTCATCTGAGCCCATATTTCTGGGTTTCTGACATGGAAAAGGCCAGGACGTATGTGTCCAGAGAACTGAAGTGCTTGGTAACAAAGAGTCTGTCATGGAATCACTGTGTGTTCAATTAACTTGGTGTCCTGGATTCAGCAGTAGCAGTCATTTTTCTCCTTCTCGGTAGCTGGTGCAGTGCTGTGTTTTGACTTTCGGCTTGGGAACAGAGCTGATAACAATGATGTTTTGGTTTGGCCAAGGACTTTGTGAGCCTCATGCGCTGCCAGGGAGGGGAAGCTGGGAGGAAGCAGAGACAGGACACCTGACCCAAACTGACCAAAGAGGTATTCCATACCACAGCACGTCGTGCCCAGGATGTAACTGGGAGTTACCCGGAAGGGCTGGTAGACTGCAGGGTTGGAGGAGGTATCGGTGTGCTTGGTCAGCCTGGGGGGGGCAAGTTATCGGTTGGCTGGTGGTGAGGTGTTGTATTCTCTTCCCTTGTTATTTCCTTTATCATTGTTATTATTGGTGGTAGCAGTAGTGGTTTCTGTTATACCTTAGTTACTAAACTGTTCTTATCTCAGCCCGTGGGAGTTGCATTCTTTTCGATTCTCCTCTCTGTCCCTCTGGGAGTAGGGGGAGGGAAAGAAAGGGGGGAGTGAGTGAACGAGTTGCCTGACTGGGTTTAAACCACACTTGGCTTATAAGGAAATGCTGAATGCTTGATTTCCCTGAAAATGGTTGTCAAGTGTATAATTTTTGAGCATCTTTCAAATAGTGATGGGTTTGTTCTAAATGATACACAACTGGCATGTTTCACCAATACTTCAATGCAAAGTTAAGATTTTTTCCTGCCTCTGTATGTGTTTGTTGTCTTATTTGTTAAACCAAAGAGATTTCTGGAAAGATAGGTTAGAACAATCATTTCCACTTTCAAAGTTTCAGTGGGAGGATTAGCTAAGGGAGGGGACTAAATGTCTGGTGGGCAAAGTTGTAAACTGCATAGATCTGTAGTCATAATAATGTATTGATTTGTATATTATGGCTGCCATACAAGTTTTATGGGGGTAGTGGTAGGGTAGTGTTTTGTCCCTTTTGCCAACATTTGTCATCCAACAGAGCAGGGAGACAAAATCCAAGTTCAGAAGTATCTCAATCTTAATGTGTTTCATGCATCTTCCAAACTGGAAAAATAATTCAGTTCCTTGAGGTACATGCTTTGGGGTTTGAAGCCTTCTTTAAAAAGGGTAAATTTGGAAGGCTTTCTGAATAACATTTTTACTTATAAAGAATAAATCACTACCTTCTGTCAATCATGTGTGTGGTACTGACTGTTACCCAGCTCTGTCAAGATCACCAGCTTGGATAGCATATTTCTATTGACATTTGAGTGACCTTTCTTTTAAACATCTTTGAGTTGGGCTAATGAAATTGAACATTCAAAGTTCCAGCAATACCTAATGAAAACTGCATTTGCAGCCCCTTTTCAAAACTAGGCTCTTAACTGGATAGGCAGGTTGCATTTATCATATGATGGCCTATTCAGAGTCAAAATATTTACTTATCTTTTGTAAATTCACAATATCTCATTTGGAGTTGGTATCACTCCGTTTTTATAATATGCAGACAATACTGAAATCTTTCCTGTGAATCTGTGCATGGAGTGATGGAAAAACCCAAGTAAATGGAGGTTTTTATCTAAACATGAAAAAGAGGACATATATGCAATAAATTCAGGTTGGAGTGTGATGGGTGAGAGGCTGCGGTTCTGCAAGGAGGTTTAGATTGTTACTAGCAAAAACCTGCTAATCTTCATGAGAAGAAAATTATTACAGGGAGGGATTTTGGAGACTGCAAGAATGGCAGTTTCATCTGGGCTGCTTTTAAAATCCTGTTGGCAAGGAGATAGCCATCAAGGATTTCACCTTAGCTTCTTCTCCAGCATTCCTAATCTGTTACTTTATGAAGGGGATTTGATGCAACAATATACTTTCCGTCTGTATTGCAAGCTGCTGAGTTTGAGTCTTTATTCTTTGGCATGAGAAAAATGCTGTCTCAGCTCTCCCGTCACAGTTGTTTTGCCTCTCTTTGTAAAAAAGAGAGGTTAGAGAGGTCTACTGAGAAGGTTTCACAATAAGATAGTGGCAAGAGTTATATTACTCACAGAAGCAGCAGCATGAGGGGAAAAGAAAAGATAGAGATTAAACTTTTCTCTGTCCGTTCAGAATAACCTTAGCAAACCCAAATCTGGGTACTTTTTCAGTAAAGCATGGATCACAGGAATTCATTGCCCTTTGCAGGTCACTGACATCCTGAAAGGCAGCCAGAGGTAGAGGCATGATGTGAGAACAGAGTTTGAGAGTTGAAGTGCAAAGTTACCTGTTAAAAAAAAAGGAAAGGAGGTATGTGCTGTCCTACTCTCTGCTGATTTTGTGTCAGGGACTTCACAAATAGCAATAGCTATTCCTTCAAATGTATATGTCCTGTAGGAGTAAACATATGCAAAAAAATAAAGATGGTTGAGTAATAGAAAAGTGACTAGGAACACTTGTAGCTGAGAACTGGTTAAAATCAGGACTCTTTCAGTTCTAAATTGGGTGGGTTTATGGCAAAATAGAAATGGGGGGTTCTTGTTATCTTTTGTTAAAATATTTATTGGTTTTGCTGAATTCAAAATGTCTACATAAGTCTGAAAATATTGAATTGTGGTTTAAATATGTTCCCTTCAGGTGCTGAACAAATCTAAATGGCTACTTATGGTTAATTTGCATTCATTCTAAACTTGTTCTGAGCTATCTGCTCTTGAATAGATAAACAGTAATTTAATTATGTATGCAATTCTTGACAACTTACAATTTTATTACAACTAATTCCTGCCCACATACTTCCTGCCCAAAAGTGTCTGCTTCTGGATTGTGATGCATTAATAGTTTTGGTAGAATGGCCTTGAATATGGCATTCAACATATATGGTCTCAAATAATGGTCACATTTGTTAGTCTTTGCAGTCTTTATATTCTCCCCTTCTCTGTTGGCTCCGCCCAAAAAAAACCTGGAATGTTATTATTTTGAATATAATTTCAACAATAGCCAATAGAGCTTGTCCCATGTTATGCCATTGTGCTTCGTTTTGACCTTATTACACAAGAACAAGCATTACATAGAATTTATGCTAGGTAATTGATATTGCTGTCTGCTACTGTGTTAGAGTGTGCTGGAAAGCAAGTCTTTGCAAAATGAACTTAAGAGTTTAGAGGTGGTCATTCTGGCAAAATGTATGGCTTTACATTCAAGGAAGATTCCTGAATCCAGGATAAAAAAAAGTGAAATAAAATGAAATCTGGGGACCTTTTCCCTACCTGTGAATCATTAAGTATAGAAGGCAGACTTCTGTTAGAAAGCCTGAGTACACATTATAAATAAATATTACCCTGAACAGTCATAAATAACACTATTAGCTTTTAATGCATAATTAACATTGAGGAGTAGCTAGGAACATGGCTGAATAATTATGCCACATTTTAAGACTATTTCTGTCTGCTTCAGCCACACAGTCAAGCAGTTAAATATGGCCAGTTCTTTGGAGTTTGGCACAGTAATTTTTAGTTCCAAATTCCCAGCGAGCTCTTTAAAAATCTAATTAGCAACAACCATTAGTGTTGGCTTAATCCTCTGCTTTAAATGCTAAGTAAGCATCATGTTTTTGTAGGGTGAAGTCCTTCAGTGTCTCAGAATGCTACCTACAATGGTTTGTTTTCCTTTTCCTCCTGAACCAGAGCAACTTAGTGGTGTGAGTGGCTGAATACAGTGTTGGTAACTCTCAGGTGCCAAACTACTTTCATTCCCTGATTGATTGTGACCAGGAAACACGATACTGCAGTAACAGCTGAAAGCCCTCACAAGCTCACATATTCAGTGCAGACCTGTATTAAGTGGCTTGCTTAGAATAAATACACAGAAGAGAACAATTAGATGAGGCTGCCCATAAGAAATTTGACTGAAGTTAGGTGAGAAAACTTGTCTGAGAGTTTAGACAATACAGTTATTTTCATAGAATCACAGACTGGTTTGGGTTGGAAGGGACCTTAAAGCTCATTTCATTCAGTTCCAAACCCCTGCCATGGGCAGGGACACCTTCCACTAGACGAGGCTGCTCCAAGCCCTGTACAACCTGGCCTTGAACACTGCCAGGGATGTTTTCTTTAAATTAATATGTATAAATTTAGAAGCTTTAGTGAACATTTGCTTCCCCATTTACAGTGTTAATTTGTGTAAATTTCGTGGAGTCGACCTAATTTAGTATTGCAGGATTCTTAGAGATTCTTTCCAGAGGTTTCAGAAAAAGCAGAAGAGAGAGGTGTAGCATTATGTATGTCTTCACAATTATTTGATTCAAGATCTATGCAACAAATCAAATGTTGCATGCACTGGAGGATGACAGTTGTACACTGAACTGTATGTAAAGCCAATTTTATGCTCAACAAATTGCATTTTGTCAATACTTTAGAAGTAGCTGTTATGATTTGTATTACATACATATATTACTGGTATATTTTACATTGAGTTTGCAAATTGTGCACAAATTAAGCAGCATAAGACCATGGATACCAGTGTAGGTCTACAACACAGGAAATATTTCAGATCCTAATTATTTTATTTTTTAAGTTTGGGTTTTTTTGGTTTGTTTTTTTTTTTTTTCTGGTGAAGTTAAAAAGGATATAGAAAGTAAGTCTCAATACTAAATAAAAGTATAATATTTCCAAGGCTACTTAGGACTTGTTCCCACCTGTGTTTTCTGGATATAGTGTTATTAGAAGCAGTTATCTTCTATTTCTTAGTGGCTTACTCTTTAGTGACACAAAGTGTTTTCTATTTGTGAGGCTTTAGATTTACCTCAAATAACAATTGTCTATTTTGATGATCTCTGGTTCTTAATTGAGGAGTTGATTTCCAAAAGACTTAGATCTTATTCTGATATAACTTTATGTAGGATTTTGTAGGTATGAGTATATATATATATATATATATATATATATATATATATATATATAATTATTTTAGAATTTATTCCACTCAAATCACTATCAAATGTGCTTCCAAGGTTGTCAGCTTTTGGTATGCATTTATATTTGTTATGTGTAACAAGTGTCGCTGAGTCCTTAAAAATGGTCATGATACATCATCATTCTTAATGTAGTATTACAGGGGTTTATTCGATGTGTATCCCTACTACATAGTTGAACTTTACATATTCATGTAATAACTGTTGGACATATCTGGGTTGTAGTGAAGAGTTAGTTAACTTATTTTTCCAAGTATCTTCAAAGCAATATTTTTTGACGAATGTATATTATTTTTACAGTAGATCCTTGACTATAAGCTTTCTCATGCTTCTTGAAAAAGTTTAAATTATCTTTCTTATATACTCAGAAGTTGAATTTACAGGCTGACTTGCCATTTCCTCACAAGGCAAAACTTCACCAGTTAAACACTTAGTCTGATGATCGCTTCATAAATGCACCCACAACTTAGTTCTCTCTCCAAATGCTGTTGTGTAGCTTGTTTTAAGGGCTTCTCCTCTCTCCTTCAGATGAAAAATAAAGGATAACTTATTTGGTGTTCCTCTGTCTCATTACTTATACTATGCAAAAATTCCAGACAGAGATTATTCCTTACATCCTGTTTCACCATAGTTTTTCCCAGACTCTTAATGCTGCTTAGTCTGCAACCATATTATTTTGTATTTTAGGAGGAGGAGATTGGGTACCTTGACAGTACCAGGGTGAATTCCAAATAGGAGAATGAATTGCCCCTTTTATTTTTTACTAAGTGAATGAATCTTTCTGAAGACAAATAAATATCATCAATGTTTATAACCTGACTGCAGCAGAAAGTATTCTGAGAGTAGCAGCTATCCAGCACTTACTGGCACTTAGGACCTGCAATTTTACAGCTGGTGATTCCCTCTGTTCTGGTCCAAAATAAAAACTTCCCTTCAGGAGTTCTTTTCTGAAAGAGTTAGTATACCGAGTTCATGACCATTTTTAAAAGTATGTATTTTCCCTGATTGCTCCATTACTTCTATCCCAGCCGTTTTGGTTTGAACATGGAAAAGGTGCTTGAACACTCACCCTATTCTTCCTTGAATGTGGTAGCTTATGTTTTTCTCACTGCAGCCTTGTGTAGCTGGAGAGGAGGGTGATGTGTTTGGCTGAATTACTATCTGATCTGGTGGCTCTCAGATTTTCTAGCTAGGAGTTCTCAATTTTTCCCCCCATTTCTCTTAATTACATCGCTTAATCTCTTTATAGTACATTTTTCCCTTTTCCTTGCTTTGTTTATCCACACAGGTGATGGCAATCACTTCAGCAGGGACGCTGCAGACATAATATATCCCAAATTCATTATGGAAAGCTGTGGCAGTGGCCTTGAAAGGCACCTACTTAATTTCTGTTCCCTGTTCCAAGGGAGCTTGCATGCACGATCCAAACAATTTTCAGTGCTGTACAGCTCTGTTCGCTAATGCAACCCAATAACTGGTATTACTGTCCTGAATTAATCCTTGCTGGAAATAGCTCCTTTGCTTCCAGTAGAGCTATTTTAGGGATGGATATAGGTATCTACCTTGTTAAATTACGCTCCTTTCTGTTCCTTGATTTCCTTATTTCCCACGGTGTGAAACCTATCGTCTCATCTCTTGGGTCAGCATTTTACTTTCAGTGTGAAATACAAGTCCTGGCTTCAAGACAGTGACAAACTTTTGGAAGCGATTCTATTATATTAATGGTTAATATTACATGTTAATTCAACCACTG
Source organism: Pezoporus wallicus (assembly GCF_028554395.1). Taxonomy (NCBI): domain Eukaryota; kingdom Metazoa; phylum Chordata; class Aves; order Psittaciformes; family Psittacidae; genus Pezoporus; species Pezoporus wallicus. Next base: position 66,715 of record NW_026640972.1, read on the forward strand.
AGTAGGACAATTTGAATACTAGGAGGTCTGCAGTTTTTGCCAGAATGTGTTTTTTTACAAGAAAGTGCCAGGATAATGTGTAAGATTGCATTTATTCTGTGCTGTACAGAATGCTGTCTAAAGACAGCAGAAAATCAGGAGGGGAAGTAGGGGAGATACATGTGGATTATGTAACTGACATCCAATGGACCTGGAAGAGTCTGAGTAGTAACAGGGAACTGGCTTATCGTACGTGATTTTGTCACTCTAAATTCTCGACTTTTCACAAAATCAGGGAGGGGTTTGCATTGGAAGGGACCTTAAACCTCATCCAGTTCCATCCCCCTGCCATGGGCAGGGACACCTTCCACTAGACTAGGTTGCTCCTGGCCTTGAACACTGCTGGGAATGGGGCAGCCACAGCTTCTCTGGGCAACCTGTGCCAGTGTCTCACCACCCTCATAGGGGAAAAGTTCTTCCTCTCTCCCCTTGGTCAGGTTAAAGCCATTCCCCCTTATCCTGCTCCTTACAGGTCCTTGTCAAAAGCCCCTCTCCAGATTTCCTGTCGGCCCCTTTAGATGCCAGTTCTACTAGTGATTTAGACTAGCTTCCTCACTGGTAAGACCTGAGGAGGGGGTTGCAGAGGTGCACAGGCTCTGGTGTCACTGTCTGCCTCAGCCCAGCTATCCCGCCCTGCCTCGTTGTTGGCAGCCATTGCAACCTCAGAAGGTAGGCCCAGCAGTGATCGGAGACAGTGTGGTGCCCAGAAGTGCCATGGCTTACAGAGATGATGCCATGGTGCCAGCATCTGCCGAGGGGGGCTGAGAACACCATAACATTGCTGAAACTTGGATGAAGTTTTCAAGTGAGTGAGTGCTGGGATGGCTGGAGTCACAATTCACAGCTGAGCTGAGGGAGGCATGAAGCATGACCCAACCCCTGCAGACATTTGAGAATTAGAGGTTTGGAACTGCTGTTTGCTGTGGCACTGGTTTGGGGTTTTTTTCTTATTTTCTTTGAATATTTTTGATGTGGACAGGCTGGATCAATGGGCTGTGGCCAGTGGTACAAGGTTTAACAAGGCAAAGTGCCAATTTGACTGCAGCAACCCCACACATTACAAGCTCGGGGATGGTGGCTGGAAAGCTGTTCATGGAAAAGGAGAAGGAGCTCTCCTGTACTATGCACTGGTGAGGTTGCACCTCTAATCCTGAATTCAGTTCTGAGCCACTCACTACAAGAGAGACATTGAGGTGCTGGAGCAGGTCCAGAAAAGGGCAATGGAGCTGGTGAAGGGCCTGGAGCACAAGTGTGATGAGGAACAGCTGAGGGAACTGGGGGTAAATGCCCAGGAGAGAGAGAAGGCTCAGGGGGGACCTTATTGCTCTCTACAACTACCTGAAAGGAGGCTGGAGCCAGGAGGTGGCTGGTCTCTGCTCCTAAGGAACAAGTGACAGGACAAGGGGAAATTGCCTCAAGCTGCTCCTGGGGAGGTTTAGACTGGAGATTAGGAACAATTTCTTCACAGCGAGGGTCATCAGGTGTTGGCACAGACTCCCCCAGGGCAGTGGTGGTGTCACCATCCCTGGAAGTATTCACAAAACTTGTAGATGAGGCCCTCAGTGACATGGTTTAATGGTGGCCTTGGCAGTGCCAAGGTTGATGATCTTAAAGGTCCTTTCCAACCTGGTTGATTCTATGATTCTATTGCTGCTATGGAAATGTGCTCTAAAAAGGAATGGTTATAATTATGAATCTGCACTTTTATCAGTCCTTTGAAGACTAGCAGGCTATTCAGTGTCCTTTCTGCATCTACCTCAAATGAATTTAAATTTGAGAAGATGAGGTTTTCTATTCTGTGCTTGAAATTGCCATAGATTAGAAGACTGCAGACTATCCAAACTGTTGAGATACCTTCTTTGGTGTCTGAGGCCTATCTTGTGGTTTTGAATTCTTTTTATGCACCCTGAACAATGTGTGAGACTGTGTTGTATGTTTGCAAATGTATTAAATGTTAAATCTAATATACATTAAAATAAAATTATTATATTTGGTATTAAAATATTTAATGTTAATGTAAATAGCTTAAAGCATTATTATGGAAGTGATACGGATCAAAGTTTTTTTTGAATGATCACATTTATAAAAGTTAGCTGAGACTGGTGGGATCTGTTTCTGGCTTCATTAGCAACAGTGATAGTCTATAGAAAACATAACTGAAGAACTTTGGCATGTGAAGCTGAAAAGAGAAACAGCAATTTCTGGTACACTGTCCCTGCGGATAAGCTTTTGTTCATATTTCAGGGTATGAAATGATCAGTACAAATTGCTGATGATAAGGCAGTGAAAAAAATGTGTAAGGCAGTGTAAAAATTATGTAAGGCAGTGTGAAACATGCTGTATTTCCTTGCTTGGTTTTCCTGTGTTAATGACAATTTTTGAGGACTTAAGCTGGATGAATGCTCTGAAATGTCATTTCAGAGACATTGTCAGCAGTAGAGGCTGTGTAAGAATGAGACGAAGTGAACAGGCCAGGATCAGAAAAGTACTCAGAAGGAAAGGAAGAATGAAATAGCCAACTCCATTACACAGAGCAAATAAATGTGGTTGGTGTCCTCTTGCTTCCCACTGCCTAGGTAGTCAAAGGCTGTGAGGTGCAGAATATATATTCCTAAACAGGGTTCCAGGAAGATCTGGAAAACTGCTCACAGCAAAATATTAGTCTGTATCAAAACCAAAAGGCCTTATGGATAAGTACACTGGGGAATGATCAGCATAACTTTTGCAAAGTGAATCACAATACACAGACGTACTGAAATCATCTGAACAAAGAGTTGTGTGGTCAATAATTAAAATTAGCTTCATCTCCTAAAGGCTTGTGAGAAAGCTCTTAAGGAAGGATCCCATAATCAACTAAATGTAACATCTACAAATGTGTCTGAGTTATGAATGGCTAGAAGTTGGGAGACAGTGGGGGAAATATATGTGACTGCTCTTGACTTGTATTCATTCTGATGAGACTAACTTTTGGCTACTCTCTGAAATGAGCTGAAGTATTTGAGCTGAACCAGTATGACAAATTTTACATTCTTTTCTTATGGCAAAGTAGAAAATAGAAATAAAATGTCAGCTGACTTCTGTTTCTATAATGCTACATTCTGTTCTGAAAATGAGAAAATGAGTTTCTCTTCAGCATATGTGCTGAGTCCATTTTTTTTGCACTTTAGTTTCACACACAATAGTTTTTGGTATCTTGGGTTTAGGAGCTCCTCTAACAAACTGCTGTGTCTAACAATTGACCATGTTTTACTCATAATTTTTTGCCTCATGCCTAAAAGTATTTGATTTTAGTTTGTGAAAATAACTACTTCCTACATACAGATTGTTTATAATGCTATTTTTATTTTTTTTTTTCTATTTTTATTTGTCTCTTGTTTAGCATCATGCTTTTTGTATCTGTCACACTATTGGAAAACTTCCTTTGAAGGTCTCAGCACTTTGAAAGCAGGAATGGGGAGAAGGAGGTCAGAGGTTTGATGAAGTACCTGCTGAGATCTTCCTGTTTAGAAACTGAGGGATACTGACCAAAAAAATGAGGCTTTCAAAAGGAGTTGTTTGTTCGTTTTTTTTTTTTTATCTAATGTGCAGTTGGTTTGCTTTTAGGGGTCAAGAAAACAACATGCAGCACTAATATCAGGTTTAGAACCACAGTGCTTTTCTTTAGCTATACTTCGTGTGTGAATTAAGGAATGGAAAAGTCACTTTGCAAAAGTGAAGTGTAACATGGACCACAACAGGACTGAGACCCATCTATCACCTCTGAACAGCTTTCATAGCAGATATTTGAAAACACTAGAACTTTCCTGCATGCTGTGTAAAAGCTGTTGTTGATCCCTGACCTGTTTTCCTTTTTGGAGTCATCATTTCAGATAATTTCAGACTCAGCAAGTCTGGTCACTTGCAATAAAATGCATGACAGATTAGATTAGTAAAAGTATTTTTTACCAGTGTTGTTAACTACAAAAGCAGCCTCTTCTTTTCCTTACCTTTTAATACATCATTATTTCTGTGATTGTTGTAATTCATAAATATCTGCTAATTTTAGCAGTTTTCAACTAATAACATGAAACAACCCATTGCAAATGAGCAATTTATGTGCTTCAGTTATTCGTTATTCACTGCTTGGGGTATGGTTTGTTGTTTGTTATTATCTTTGAATCGATGACCGAGAACTCTTTAATCCTGCAAATGATGAATGTGGTGATGTAGACTTATCTCTTGTTCTGATTTCCAGCTGTTTTATTTTTCACTTACTTAAATTCTTATTGCATACAGTTCTTTAAATGTAAATGTAAAAACCTGTAAGGGCATAGTTCTTTTACCAGTGGTTGATAAGTAGATAAGTGGCAGGGAAGATCACTGCTGACGAGAAAGAAATTGATAGAGTTATGAGTAGGAAAAGTGTGTACAGGACAACCCCTCTATCAAGGGGGTCCTACTCAGTGACATGATGCAAAAACTCATGTTTTGGACTATGGATACCTACTCTAACAGCTGAGTTTGTATTTTACGTGTAGTGGATTTACACAAGACCATGAAGTGCTGCTAAGTCATACTAAAGAATACACATACAAAACACTGAATTTGACCTTCTTTTCTTCTCCTTTCCCTGTCTTACCTTTTCTTCTCCCTGCTGCTCTTATTTAATATACATCTGTTAAGAGAATGAGAGTTAGGTTTACTTATCACTTCCTTGTTAACTAAATCTGTTAATTTACTTTCTCTGACATATGAAAAATGCAAGATCTGGTAAAATATCTGATGGGTTTAGAAGAGGGTTTATTTTTCCATTCTTCTGCTATCACTAAGGTACATAACACTGAGCACAGCTTCCATGGGCCTCTCGGAAGACTAATTTAAGGCATAACAGCTTAGTGGTGACATGACAGTTTTCATATACATTATTTTAAAGGCAAAATAATAAATCATTCCTCCTCATCTGTGGAGGAAAGATAGGAAATTGAGATCAGTATGGCATCATCAGATGTCTTCTTAGAAAAATCAGCAATTGTACAAAAAATGGAAACAAAAGTACATGACATTCAGAGGCAAAGTAGGGAAATGAGATCCAAACAAAATTGTCCTTAGCAATTAATAACTGCATATTTTATAGACAGCCTGGAAAAGTGTAAAAAATGTTGTCCTTGCAGTAGCCTTCTTAATAGACACTTTTGAAAGGTTGCTCTGATCTGAATCTTCTAGCCATCAGCAAGTTTGCCAATGACGCCAAGCTGTGTGGTTTGGTTGATACACTGGAGGGAAGGAATGACATCCAGAGGGACCTTGACACACTTGTGAAGTGGGCTGATGCCAACCTTATGAAGTTCAACCATGACAAGTGCAAGGTCCTACACCTGGGTCAGAGCAATCCCAGGCACAGCTACAGGGTGGGCAGAGAAGAGATTCAGAGGAGCCGTGTGGAGAAGGACTTGGGGGTGCTGGTCGATGAGAAATTGAACATGAGCAGGCAGTGTGCGCTCGCAGCCCAGAAAGCCAACTGTATCCTGGGCTGCATCAAAAGGAGTGTGACCAGCAGGTCGAAGGAGGTGATCCTGCCCCTCTACTCTGCTCTCGTGAGACCTCACTTGGAGTACTTGTGTACAGTTCTGGTGTCGTCAACATAAAAAGGACATGGAAATGTTGGAACAAGTACAGAGAAAGTTGGGGCTGTTCAGCCTGGAGAAGAGAAGGCTGTGTGGAGACCTCATAGCAGCCCTCCAGTATCTGAAGAGGCTATCAGGATGCTGCGGAGGGACTGTTCATTAGGGACTTAGTGATAGGACAAAGGGTAATGGTTTAAAACTTAATCAGGAGAAGTCTAGATTGGATATAAGGAAGAAGTTCTTTACTGTAAGGGTGGTAAGGCACTGGAATGGGTTTCCCGCAGAAGCTATGAATGCTCCATCCCTGGCAGTATTCAAGGCCAGGTTGGACAGAGCCTTGGGTGACATGGTGAGGTGTCCCTGCCCATGGCAAGGGGTTGGAACTAGATGATCTTAAGGTCCTTTCCAACCCTAATTATTCTGATTCTATAGTTTCTATTATTTTGTTAGATAGTAATGTTAAAGGTGAACGTCTTGGTGAGATTCCACTTGCACTTGAAGCCGTCTTGTTCTTTCGTCTCCTGACTCTCACACTAGCATTCTGACCATCTAAAATTAAGTAAAATTGTTTGGGTTTTTTTTTTTGTTTGTGGTTTATTTTGTTGTTTTGTTGTTTTTTGTTTTTCTTTTGTTTTTGTTTTAAGTTATGTGTGCAAGAGCTAATGAGATATTGGAGCATTTTAAAGGTAAGGAATGTGTAGAGGAGATTTTCAGATGTTAACTGGAATGGGCAAATGTCATCGAGTAGAAGAAGTCTATTGTTAAAATTAAAATAGGTTTAATTTATATAATTACAGAATTACAGACTAGTTTGTGTTGGAGAGACCTCAAAGCTCATACAGTTCCAACACCCTGCCATGTGCAGGGACACCTTCCACTAGACCAGGTTGCTCCAAGACCTGTCCAGTGTTCAACCTGGCCTTGCACACTGCGAGGGATGGGGCAGCCACAGCTTCTCTGGGCAACCTGTGCCAGCGCCTCACCACCCTCATAGGGAAGAACTTCCCCTAAGAGCTCATCTTGTCAGTCTCCCCTCTGCCAGGTTAAAGCCTTTCCCCATTCTCCTGTCCCTGCAGGTCCTTGTCCGAAGTCCCTCTCCAGATTCTTGCCAGCCCCTTTAGGAAAAATAAGAAGATGAGTTTGTGCGTAGTAGTCCTTTATGGAGAGTTAGTTGCGCAAATCGTTGGCTTATGGAAAAGAAACCATGTATGCAGAAATGTGACATGATATCCTGTTACTTCTGCTGAGGTATTCCATGTTGAAACTGTGAATCTGGTGTTAGGCAAGAAGTAAGCTTCCACCTTTCTACCAAAATGCAGAGCAGTGGAGTTCATTCCCCTTCTATTAGACCGAAAGCCTAATTCACAAGGTGACTCTGCACTCTCAATCATGTCTTTAGTTGGATGTTTGCCTGCTGCCTACTTCAGGAAAATAGGAGGGAAGAAATAGATAAAACAGAAAACTTGGTGCTATTCCTTTCCTTTATTCCCTGGTTGTTTGGGGTTTTTGATTTTTTTTTTTCTCCTTCTGTTCTCCCCAGATCTGCTGTTTTGTGGCTTCTGATTTGCTCTGTAGGGAGGAATCTGAAATATGTATCAGAAGCTCATTGCAATGCAAAATGTTCAAACCTTGTATGTGCAGTTTATACATAACTGTGTCATGGCTCACAAAAAATTATGAATCCATGGCAATTAGCACAAGATAGATAGATTTTTTTTTTCCCCTTTTGTTTCTTTTTAAAGCTTGGGAAGTTCTAAAAGAGGGAGCAGCAGAGAGCAGTTTAGAATTTATGTGCAGATTCACATTAAATGTTGAAATATGGGTCAGTTTACAATTTCTGGTACAATTGTATTCTCCATTAGTAAACTAAAGGCTGCATTTATACTCTGAAAAAACAACAATAAATTAGGTGGGTGACTTCACAGAAATATTAGAGTGAATAGATGGAAGGGTGCAGCTGGGAGGTGCAGTGAGGAAACACACATAAAATAAATGGCTCCATTTTAATATTGCCATCTACTCTTCTCATGTCATAGCATGTGGTTCTTTTTCTCATTTTTGTCTGCCTTCATAGTTTCAAAATTGAAAGGGAATTTTTAAGAGAATAAAATTATGAAGAAAAACAGTTTGCCAGGCTGTCCTCTACAAGCTCTACCCCAAGTCCCCTTCAGACACTTGGGGTAGAAGGTTAACTTTCACATCTTTCTTCATTTGAGCTTTAATTGTTTTCTTTATGTCCTTAAAAGCACAGCTAGTCTTTTCTATCCTCTCTTTGTCTGCTGGATCAGAAATGGTACTAAAATAGTAAAAACTTGTGGGAGTTACCTGTAAGCTATAAACAAAGAGTAATTTTACCAGAACATTCTCTTATGGTAAAGAAATAGTGGATTCCGGGATTATTAACAACTGTAATGGACACAGGTCTTAATCTATTGCATAGTGCAAGCAACTTTGAGAACTCTATCAGCATTTTTGAATGTTTCTACAAGGGAGTTTCCAAATGCATTCTAGGATTTCCTGATGTTCCTACATGTTTCCAAAAGTTTGTGGGAGATGGTTTTGGCAACCTCTTGCCTCCTCTGTGTACTGACTGCTAGTAAAAGACCATCACTGCTAAAATACTTCAAACTCTGCCATCTGTCTGTTACTATTAACTGCAATATTCTGGCTGTAAAACTACAGTCTGGCTTACAGAACCTAATATAAATATCAGCAAGAGAAATGGAACAATATTGAAGAGAATTTTAGGAAGGAAAGGGACAAAAATGCTGTGGGAGAGGGGAAGAGAAAAACAGAGGAACACAAAGAAAAAAAAGGACATGATTAAAAAGAGACATGAGTATTCTTGGAATGATGCAATTTTGAATCGAACATCCTTCACCTGGAGTAGCTAAACCCCCTGCAGCTACAGATGCCTGTGTTTTATTTGCCAGAGATTTTTTTCTCTTGTAAAAAGAAAGTGTGAAGGTGACTTCCTGGAACAATGCTGTCACGCTTCCTTCTTTTTTGCTTTCCATCACCAACTAGCTTTTACCTTTTTCTGTCTCCAGAGGTGGGTGGGTCATGACTTCTCTGCAGTGGCTTCTTTTCTGCTTTTTTATAAAAAAAAACAAAATCCCAGCCAGCCAGACCCTTATTTTGTGTTATTATATCTCAGCAGATGTTTTCGGATGATGACAATAATAAAAGAACAAAGAAAACTGAAAATATAGCAGTAATCCGAATGACAAAACCCAAGAAAAACAGGTTGATGCATGCTGCAATTGCTCAACACCTGCTCAGCATTGCTCAATGCTCTTTGTCCCAGGTGTCTATGAGGTTGTTTCAGAAATGAGTCCCACTGTCTGACTCATTTATTTCTGAGGTACTGTCAGCATAAGTAAACAAGGGCTATTGCTTCTCACTTTCTGGAGCCTCCTCAGCATGTGTCACCTCCTCCTCTGGTTCTATACCAAAATCTTTTCCCTGTGGCCAGTCCATAATGACTTCTAGAATTCCTGAATGACTGGGATTTCCTGTTTGAGCTTGTTGTGTAATTAGTGCAGCCCACTTAGCATTGTAGCATTCCATGTGGCACTGGTTGCATGATGTGTAGAGGAGACCCTGCCTTTGAACATCCAGCCCAGCCCAGGCAGCCGGGGTGCCAGGAGGAGCTGTGCTTCAGTGCCATTCACTTCTGAAGCAGCTCGAACCCCTTCATAGGCTGCCAGTATCTCTTTCTCAGTGGGAGTATAGCTGGCCTCGGATTCTCTGTATCCCCGACTCCAAAAGACGAGGGGTCAACCTTCAGTGTCCCCTGGAGCTTTCTGCCAGAGGCTCCAGGTAGGACCATTCTCCCCAGCTGCAGTGTACAGTACGTTTTTTACATCTGGCCTGATCCAGACTAGTGCAAGGGCTACTGCATGAACTATCTCGCGTTTAATTTGTTCAAAGGCTTGTTGTTGCTCAGGGCCCCATTTAAAATCATTCCTTGTCTGGGTCACATGATAGGAAGGGCTTACAATCGAACTGTAATTTGGGATGTGCATTCTCCAGAACCCCACAGCACCCAAGAAAGCTTGCGTTTCTTTCTTATTAATTGGTGGAGATATTGCTGTTATCTTGTTGATCACATCTGTGGGGATCTGTCTACGTCCATCTTGCCATTTTATTCCCAAAAATTGAATCTCCTGTGCAGGTCCCTTGACCTTACTCCATTTTATGGCAAAACCGGCTTTCAGCAGGATTTGGATTATTTTCCTCCCTTTCTCAAAGACTTCTTCTGCTGTATCACCACACACAATAATGTCATCAATGTATTGCAGGTGTTCTGGAGCTTGCCCCTGTTCCAGTGCAGTCTGGATTAATCCATGGCAGATGGTAGGGCTGTGTTTGCACCCCTGGGGCAGTCAGTTCCAAGTGAACTGGACACCTCTCCAAGTAAAAGCAAACTGTGGCCTGCACTCTGCTGCCAAAGAAATTTAGAAAAATGCACTGGCAATGTCATTAGTGCCATCCCACTTGGCTGCCTTTGACTCTGGATCATATTGAAGTTCTAGCATGTCTGGGACAAGAGCATTAAGCAGTGTCATGACTTCGTTCAGGCCACGATAGTCTACTGATAGTCCTCACTCTCCATTAGACTTTTTCACTGTCTACATAGAATCTACATGTTAAGAGTTTTATTTGCTACCATGATGATAATTTTAGTATAAAGAAAAGCAAGAGAAAAACAGAGAAGGAAGGGAAGTATTTTCGGTACCCTTACACCAACTGTTGATCTTAGTAGTTTAATATTTTTATTACATTTAATTGAAATTAGGTAAAATTGTAGTTAAATAAATTGCTGTGCATTCAGTCAGAAACTGCCATCAGCTGTATAGAAACATAAACTGCTTATTGCTTATTTTAGTTTTTATACTGCTGAAAGCTATTGGTAGTGTTACTTGTTTAACTCAGGTTATAGGAAATTTAGCTTCTGTAGGAGTTTGATCAACTAAATTCTTAGAACTGTTAGGCAGTTTCTATTCACTATTCTCTCCTATGCCACAAATTGTTGTTGTCTTGTATAGTGTAATATAATCACAGACTGGTTAGGGTTGGAAGGGACCTTAATATCATCTAGTTCTAACCCCCTGCCACTGGCAGGGACACCTTCCACTAGACCAGGTTGCTCCAAGCCCTGTCTAACCTGGCCGTGAACACTGGCAAGGGTGGGGCAGCCACAGTTTCCCTGGGCAACCTGTGCTAGGTTGCCTCACCATCCTCAGAGGGAAGAACTTCTTCCTTATATCTAATTTCAATCTACCCTCTTTCAGATTTAAAGAGAATAAAGGTATTCTACCTACCTACAACCTAAGTCCCTACCCATCTTTTCTGTAGACCCTGTTTAGGCACTGGAATCTTCTCTAAGGTCTCCCTGGAGCCTTCTCTTCTCCAGGCTGAACAAACCCAGCTTTCTCAGCCTGTCCCCATAAGAGAGTTGCTGCAGCCCTTGAAGCATATTCATGGCCCTTATACGTAACATATGTAATGAAAACATCAATTTAAAATCTGAATGGTGGTTGGTTCCTTCAGTGACTTTCTTCCATTATATTTATTGATTAATGCCATTAGCATTAGGAAGTCACACTTTGTCAAAGTTGGTGAAACCACAAACTTTCCTCAAATATGTCAATAATAGAACATTTTCTGACAGATTTTATTGCATTAGGGACAGAATGCTTTCACCTTGTCAACCAAGAAATGGTATCTAATTTACTAACAGTTACCACAACACTGTTTAGGTGGCATTACAGGGATTTGTGACATTGAAAAGAAATGAGAATCATCTGGCACTTTGCTAAGGAAAAATCCTGTAAGAGACAGAACCAGCTAGGATATTAGTATACAAAATATAAATGATGCTGGAGACATGAAGCTGGATTAGCAGAGTTAAGGGGATTTATAATGAAATAAAAGAGGAGAAAGCCAATACTTTAGGTACATTTTTGTCTTAGAAATGAGTGCAGCCAAGTTTTCTTTTTGTTGATAATGCTCATTTTAACATTTCAGTGCTAAGTAAAATATTTTCAGTGATATTACAAAGTAGCCTTTTTTTCAGAAGATGTATCCAAATAAATTTAATGACATGGTTAGAACAATGTTTCTTTGAAATGTTAACTTGATCTATATCACAATTTGATGTGTTAATGTTCATAATGTCTTGGCCAAAATCCAGTCTTGGTAATTACAGTCAGTGGACCAAATTTCAGCTGACAGTTTCCAATTGAGAGAAAAGGTTTATTTCTTTCCTGCAGCATTACCATGTCTTCTTAACAGCTGCCATGTGTAGCACTGGAGATCTGTTCATAAGAAAAAGTGTGAGTAATATACTGAAGTGGAAAGTGTAATTCTACGATTTGAATTTTAATTTTCAGATTACTTTGCAGATTCATGTTTTTAATAGAAAAAAATAGACTATTCAGTAACAACTTTTATAATAAATAATAATAAATATATATATTATATATTATAAATAAGTAATAGTCTTGGTTTTCAGTCTCTTTAGCAAAGAATTTCTGGACATTTTTTTTTTCCTAACAAACACGTTCTAAACATTGGAGTTAAGGTAGACACTGATTTTACAAGCTAGTATGTGGTTGATTTCAGTGAGACCACTTCTGAACTCACCTTTCTGGCCTTGTGTCTGGGTCTGTATAGCCATGTAGCCCAATGTATCACTAAAATAAGGGTTTCACTTCTGAGATAAGATCGGACCTATGTTCTGTGGCACAAAGGTTTTCTTCTGTTTTCAATGTTTAGTTCATCTAATAGTAATGAAAATGTAAGACACAGGCAATTTATGCTAAGTGGTTCCATACATATGATACTATAAAAGCAAATCACAGTGGAGGTCTTAGAAAGCTGAGGTTATAAAGTCACAGACTGGTTTGGTCTGAAACAGGCCTTAAATCTCATCTAGCTCCAACCCCCTGCCACGGGCAGGGACACCTTCCACTAGACCAAGATGCTTCAAGCCCTGTCCATCCTGGCCTTGAACACTGCCAGGGATGGGGCAACCACAGCTTCTCTGGGCAGCCACAGCTTCTCTGGGCATCCTGTGCCAGGGCCCTATCACCCTCACAGGGAAGAACTGCTGCCTAAGAGCTCATCTCAATCTTCCTTTTGTCAGGTTAAAGCCATTCCCCATTGTCCTGTCTCTACAGGCTTTTGTAAAAGTCCCTTTCCAGATTTCTTGTAGCCCCCTTTAGGGTTGGTAGGTATTGGAAGGCTGATGTAAGTCTTCCCTGAGCATTCTCCAATTACATTATTGCTTTATTTTTCTTTTAATTATAATGAACTTTGAGTATCACTGAAATTGTTTAAGGGAAACTTTGTTACAGGATCCATGATAGTGTCAGTTTAAATCAATTTGATAGTAGGTATCCATAGCTGTGATGGAAAATATTCCTTGGGAAATGCACACGATCTCCATCAGTAGCTTCAGAGGAACAGACTGAATCCTATTCATATGTGAATGAGTTACGTGGGTGCAGGAATTGGCTCCTCCCTCCCCACTGACTATACAGTACATAGGTATTTCAGGGTGGCTCCAGGGCCTTCCCAGGTGGGACGGCACAGAGTGTTCCTTTTGCACAGCTTGACTCTAGCCTATAGAGAATTTGATTCAAAGCAATGCTTATTGTTCTATTGAGCATGAACAGGAAAAGAATGTTTATGGGTTTTTTGAGTAATTTGTTTTCCTTTTAGATCACTCCTGTATGACACTTCATCCTCCAGAACAGAACCTAGTTGCCACTAGTGGTGGAGTCAGTGCTACTAGCTCTCCAAACTTTCTTTTGTGACTCAGTATTTAGGGATTATCTTCAGATAGCAAGTTCTAAATTTCTACACTTGCATGAGAATCACAGCTATAAGCTGAAATTAAAGCAAGGTTCAAATTCTCTTGATTGCAGACATGAGCTTGATAGCTGAAAGTAAGTAAACCCAAACATTAACTAAGAAAAAAATCTTCTGATTAATAAAACAACTTCATAATTATTTTAGAACTCGACTGAACTCTGTTCTTCTCAAGTTGAGAGCAGAGTGAATGTGCTTTTTTTCTTGTCGTATGTTCTGCACAAGCTGTGCTTCACCTAGAAAAATCCACTGCACAGGCTGGAAGGGCTTACTCTTACTTGTCTGTATGGACGGGTGAGGGTCTAAACGGTAGGTGACAAGGTGCATGGGAAGCTGCAGATCCAACATTGCATGTGGGCAGACCAGCGCATGGGTAGCTTGAGTTAGCTCAGGAGTTGACAGTCATGGTCGGACCCTTCCTGATTGCCTGAGCAGCCTTTTTTTCCAACCAGATTTGGATATCCCACATGCCCTTGTTCATTGTGCTTGTAGTAAGCATAGTTAAAGCCCTTCCCAAATCTTTGCTCAGGAAGCCAAGCCATCAATCAATCAATTAATCAATCAATCAGTCAATGTGAATAGTGAATTCTGCCTGAAGCCAGTATCTGCCAAGGTAGTTTCTATAAACCTTTGAACTAACCCAGCACTTAGAAAACACATTTCCAGATTGATTTAAAGTACCTTTTTCTTTTTAATAAGAAAGCAGCCAACACCAAGCATAATACGGTCCCTTTCTTTTGCACCTTTCTGTTCCAGCTGCATTGTGACCTTTGTAATGCTTCCCATGCAGTGAGTGTACATGAGCTTATTATTTCATAACCTTCTGAGGCCTGAGTTTTGGATTGGTTTTTAATTAGCATTTTAATTGCTCAACAAAGTAATTGAAAACTGTGTTGGAAAAATAGTCCATTTGCTAATCCCTTTGGTACTAGTCAACACTAAGCTTTTCCCAAGGTCAAATGTACACTTGTGACACTGGTAACTTTCTTTTGCTGGTGTGATGCCAAAGATGCAGTGGGTATAGAGATGTTTTTTACCATGCTTTGCAATCTGTCATGGGAGACAAAGAGGTATTATTTTGTGCATAGCTACTTATGCAAAATTTGCTCTGAGATGTATTACCCAGTCATTTTAGAAAGCCCAGATTTTACTTGTTTAAGCATACAAGATGAGTTTGAGGTGGTTAATGCTGGTAGGGAAGGTTTAATTCATGCCAGTACTCTTGGACAGTGTGTGCACTCAGAGACGCTCATTCCACTGCTAACATCTGGTCACTGGAATCAAAACTAAGGCTCAATTCCTGGAACTGTCTAGAGAAGACACTGAACAGGCAAGCTTTCAAGTAGGCTAGGTCATATTAACCTGGAAGCCATACTAAAAGGCTATAAAATAACTGTTTATTGTTTAAACAAGCTGTCTGAGGCCTCACTGTTTTTTACATGAAACATTAGAATGACCTTACTAATCAGTTTGTCCTACCTTACTTTGAAAAAGTTTGTTTTGGAAAATCCTGCTCCTTGTCTTCTCTCCTCAAATTTTATGGTTTACCTTCAATGAACTTGCCCTTCTTCAGCTACCAGATCCCTGCAGGGAGGATTACAGCAGTTTCTCAACAGGGAGGTCAGTAAGAATATCAAACTTTTAGGTTTACCTATTTTCATTTCAAATTTATGGTTTCAAATAATTCATGTGCTGTCTTGTTTCCCATCCCACTTGTGCAAAGGCAACAGTGCTCATTCTTCTATGGTCTAAAACTTGGTGTCTAAAGAGAAATGTGAGATGAACCCATCCTCTTCTGTGTGTTTTCTGATTAATCTCCCCGAATCTCTTAGTAGTAAGTACTTGACAGAGCTCTGTTGAAGTTGGTGAAAAAGTTAATTTTTGTTCATCCCTTGTAAGGAGGATTTGTGCATGGCAGTCTTTATAAACTATTTTGTGTCTTCATGCAGTGTAGGGTAATGCAATTCACTAGTCTCTTCAATGGTTTTGTAGGATTCTTATTTATTTATTTATTTATTTATTAAAATAAAGGTTTTGTTTTGAAAAGTGTTAATACCTGTAAAGTTTCTCTGAGGAATTAAAATGGAATGACATGGAACAGAAGATTTTTGTTTCAGAAACAGATTGTTATTCGACTTTACCTTGTATTCTAGGTGATTGTTCTGTACTATTCTAACAGACTGTGTTCTGTTTTTACAGTATTTGTGGTTTGTTGCACAACAGAGTGCATAATAAAAAATCACCTGTTCAACAAATTCCAGGTACTGGCAAACTCAGTTTGCTGTCCTCCAGTCCAGCCCCTCTGTATGAGCTGAACATAGACTATTCGTTCTTTAATGTGTAGGAGTTTTAATGTATGAAAATTGCTTAGATAAGTTGTGTACTTGAAAGTATTGTCTTTTCAGTGATAATTTATTCTGATGTTCAGAGCTATTAACCAGTCCCAGTGCTTACTGAAGGTAGAGGATGTGTTTTAAACCCATATATCTCTTAAAGGCTGAGAGAGCTGTGGTTGTTCGGCCTGGAGAAGACTCTGGGGAGATTGTATTGCAGCCTTCCAGATCTTAAAAGGGGCCTATAAGAAAGATGGGAAGAGATTTTTTAGCAGGGCCTCTTGCAACAGGATGAGGAGTGATGATTTTAGACTAAAAGAGGGGAGATTCAGGCTGGATGTGAGGAAAATATTCTTTACAATGAGGCTGGTGAAACACTGGCACAGGTTGCCCAGAGAGGTGATGGATGGACTATCCCTGGAGACATTCAAGGCCAGGCTGGATGTGGTTCTGGGCAACCTGATCTAGTTGAAGATGTCCCTGCTCATTGCATGTGGGGTTAGACTAGATGAGCATTGAGGTCCCTTCCAACCTGAGCTATTCTATGAGTTTATGATTTTTACATTCATTTTAAGAGATAGGCCTTAATCTTTTCAGTCAACCAGTTTCTGAAGTGGAGGTATTGCAGACTGAGAAAGAGGGAAACAAAAAAAAAATCATTATACTAGCTTTGATGTACCTTCAGAGTTCTTCTGGGTATAATAATGGTAACAGAACATCTGAAGTCTTAGGGAAAGCTTTTTTTACTTTGTGTTCATTGGTAAATTAAATTAATTGCTAGCTGAGCTTGCAGTTGGTATGTAATAGACTTATTGTTACTGAACAGGCTTAAGAGGGGAAACTGCACTGGTTATTGCTTTGGAAGTTAAAAAAAAAGAAGTCTCTGCTATGTATGAAATAGAAATAAAACAGCTAGAGGTTGACCCATTGAAACAACTCATACTTTTCATTGCTGTCAGGAGATCCTCAGTGAGGCAGATCAAATGCAGTTATCGAGAGAACATTAAGAAAACAGCTTTTGTTTGCCCTGCTGTAATGAGGACAGTTCAGCAGGATTGGACCCGAGTGTGCTGGATTCTGACTGGTGTACAGGCTTGTAAGCTGCAAAGTTAGTAGGGGTCTTAGGCGCTTAATTACATGGAGCTATTTTTGCTCTTGCAAGTACTAGTAACTTTCTTTTAAAAAGAGGCAAGAGCTTCCACTACTTAATGCAAACTTCTTATCCTGATGGTGCTTTACAATTATTAAACCATTAGAGAGAATGCCACTTGGGTTTAATTCTGTCCTTTCAGATGTATATTGTAGTAATGGATATTACTTTAAAAAGTCTCAAAAGATGTCCTTTTACAGATGGAGAAACAAACCGAAATGAGTTCTTTTTGCATGACTGAAATCAGCTACAGGGAGTTTAAAGGAGTTGAAGTTAATGATGAATTTGGAAATGCAACTTGGTAGTAGACTCCTGATCCTTTTGGACCAGATGGGGGTTTATTAACTCCAATACTAAAGTCTGTCTCCCAGGTTGTGGCCTCCAATTCTTGTACCCATCTTTTATGAGTAGGAATTTGAACACTGTTTAAACTGGGAGAAAGGATAAGGAAAGGATATCTGCATTTCTCTTGTTTAGGTGAGAATGTTCAGTACTTAAAAGTACTTTAGTTTAGTCCCTGAGAAGTTTCCTAAGATTCTTCCAGCACCTTCCAGCAGGTGACACAACAGAAACCTGATGGAAGAGATACAAGTTGAAGATTAATCTGATCATCAGAGAATGTTTTTCTTTGAAGAATTCTCTTGCTCTTTGTGGACGACTTAAGAAGTCAAGGGAGATGAGTCTCCTGATCTCACTATCTAATGTTAGGCAATGTTAATACGCTCTCCTGTTTTCCTGAAAATCCAAGTATGAGATTCTTAAAGAGCTTCAGCAATGAACACCTATATGCATAAAAGACTATGACTTCTAAATATTAAAATAGTGAGTGATATATGCCAAGAATATGTATATAACATATGTCAAAAAGAAGCCATCTTACAGAACAGGTCATAAAATTTCTTAGGCATCACATCCCAGTATTAATTTTGGTTTGAAACAGACCACCACTGAAGCTGCAAAGGGTTCATTAGTAGCTATAATAGTAGTGAGACACCCATGTTTTACATTTGTGTATGCTCAAGATCATAGTTTTCTTAAATTTCCCTAAATTTAATATATTTATCCATAAACAGCCCTTTGAAGTTACAAAAAATCTGAATTATCTTTCCAGTGGGAAATCCCAACAAATTGGCATTGTTCCATTTCATTTCCAAATTGAGATGGAAAGCTAAATTCCTTGTTCCTATTTTTTTTTTTTTTTTTATATTGCCAGGTGTCCTGGGTTCAGCAGTAGCAGTCATTTTTCTCCTTCTTAGTAGCTGGTGCAGTGCTGTGTTTTTGACACCAATGTTTTTAGTTGTTGCTAAGTAATGTTTACTCTGACCAAGGACTTTTCTGAGTCTCATGCTCTGCCAGGGAGGAAGGGATGTCAGGAGGAAGCAGAGACAGGACACCTGACCTAAACTAGCCAAAGAAGTATTCTATACCACAGCACGTCTGTGATTCTTAGTGTATATAGTTCAAATAGTATTTCTAATGCCATAGTTCAGAATGAAGGAGATACTAAGGATCAATATTTGACTCATCAAATCAGTATTTTGACATTATCAAAATAAATGAGAATGTGTAGTAATTAATCTTGATATTGCTCTGTGTGAAATCCTGCCTACAACATGTTCCTGCAAAATTCTGAATTTTCTGATGAAAAATCTTTTTGTTAGTTTTCACCAGTTCTTGTAGGAAAATGCTGTTCTCAGACACATACATAATTTGTATTAACTAACTTTTCCCTGAACACATGGGACATTGCATATAAAAATCCATCATCAATTGCAGTCTTGATTTTTCTTTCATTTCATAAAACTCATCTTGGATCAAATGTGGCTGAGATTAGTGAAAAACAAAAAAAATATGCAGGGAAAATTGGATAGCTTCCAATATCTGAAGGTCATCTACAAGGATGCTGGAGAGGGACTCTTCATCAGGGACTCTAGTGGTAGGACAAGGGGTGATGGGTTCAAACTTAAACAGAGGAAGTTCAGGTTAGATATAAGGGAGAAGTTCTTTACTGTGAGGGTGGTGAGGCACTGGAACAGTCTGCCAACAAAAGTGCTAAATGCTCCATCTCTGGCAGTGTTTATGTCCAGGTTGGAC
The DNA here is from genome assembly GCF_028554395.1 of Pezoporus wallicus. NCBI lineage: Eukaryota > Metazoa > Chordata > Aves > Psittaciformes > Psittacidae > Pezoporus > Pezoporus wallicus. The sequence goes on from NW_026640972.1 coordinate 85,815, forward strand.
AGAGCCTTGGGGTAGATGTTTGAGTGTAAGGAGTCCCTGCCCATTGCAGGGGGCTAGAACTGGATGAGCTTTAAGGTCCCTTCTAACCTAAACAGGTCTGTGTTTCTGTGATTCCTCAGAATAATCCAAAATATTAAATATTACTCCACTCATTAAGAAAATTTAGTTTTCACAGTGATAAATTGCAGGTGGGTCACTCACTGCACTGCAACACACTTCTGAAAGTGGTGGCCTGTGTCTTAACCTAGCTCACGTGTATGTGTGTTTGCTTGGTGTGCTCTTCCCCATTCTTTCAGCCTCCCCCCAAGACACCAACAGATGCCTGAGTCCCTGTGTCCTAGATGGTCACTACTAGTTTATGAGTCTCTACTAGTTGATCTTCCTAATTTATTCTTCCACTTCCAGTTCTTGTGACTACAAGTATCAGTCAGAATCCTTCATCCCTGCAGAATGGTGTGTGCTCTGCATTTTCATTTTTACTGAATATGCGATCAAGTCCTTGTGGAAGAATAGCTGTCAACTCTTTTTCTGCATGAAAGTCATGCTGTTTCTTCATTTGTTTTGCATTGTGCTGAGATGTAGTTTTCTCACCTGATTAATGCTGTGTGTGGGTATAAAAAAATCTGTTTTCTTTCCAGTTGTACTGCTGTTGGCTTACTCTGATCCACTCTGAATAGGAAGGAGAATAAGAGCTTAGCAATAACAAACCTTGCATCTAGGAAATGAAAACGCTTTCATATATACTCCATTTAAGTATGGAAGGGATAAGAAAGGGCTGGGCACAGACAGCCTCCTGACAAGTAGCAGAAATTACCATTTGACTGTTCGAGTTAAGGTTGTTTAATGCATTGGAACAAAGTGAGGCCTTGGCATAGGTTGCCCAGAGAAGCTGTGGCTGCTCCATCCCAGAGAGTGTTCAAGACCAGGTTGCTCCAACCTGGTCTTGAACACTGGAGGGTGTCCCTGCCCGTGACAGTGGGTAAGAACTGGATGAGCTTTAAGGTCCTTTCCAACCCAAACCAGTCTGGGATGCTATGATTTTATCATGTGATGGCTGCAGAACATGTTTTCAGCAATGGCATGATGACTGAATTTGTGTCCATCCTGGCCACATCTGAATTACAAAAGGAGACTAGTGTGCTGTTCATTTTCCATCAGAAGGAGTTAGGAGGTAGCAAGATACTTCATTGGCATTCAAACCTTAACAGCTAGGCAAGCAGAATTTCAGGGTATTTTTTAATAGGCTGTATAGACACAACCTTTATGTGCCTCAGCCTCAAGACACAATAAAAGATGACCTGCACTAAACCCAGTAAATATATTAAACAGTATTAAACTGGATTTGTTAATCTAACTCATCCTCAGTATCTTCAGTATAAGTAAACCATCATAATCATCATGATCCAAGAGAAAATGAAAGTGTGGAAGCAAAGAAAGAGAGATATATTCTAGAACATAGCCAGTTTGACTGTATGTCTGTCATTCTCTTGGATAGCTAATAGGGAGGGATTTTACTTTTCAGAAATAATCAGGAAATAAGTAATTTTATATTGTTCCTTTTTTTTTACTTGGTTTTCTGCAAAATGAGGCATTTTTTCCTTTTCCAGAGTCTGGGAGAAACAAACCCTTCAACAGTTTTACATGATTTTGCATTTCCTCCTGGCTGATCGTTTATGGTTTTTCTTCTCTGACTTATGCATGAGCTATTTCAGCTTAACGTATTGTAAATGCATTTTCTATCTATAACAAAATGGGGAAACGTGAAGAATGGGTGTCTAGTAGTCTTGCTCAGTCGTCTATGCCTTGCTATTGGTAAGTAAGCTTAGGTAGACAGAGAACTTGTGCTTACTTCAAAGCCGTCTGGGCTCCCTTCATTCAAGTTGTCTGCAGTTGCAAAATGTTTGTGGTGTTCATCCTTTGCTGTCTGGTTCATTGAAGAATCATGATGTTTCTGCTGTTGTAAAGAATGTTTCTCCAGGGTTTAGGATGCTGGACAAGGTATTGCTGATACCCAAGAAAATTTTCTGCTTTGTCTCAGGTAGATAACAGCCTGTCTGTCTAAAATCCACAGAGCTTTTGACAGCAGCTCTGTGGGCCTGAAGAGGTCACTTCTACATGATACTCTGGAAGAGATTTGGAAGGACCAAGAATGGTAAATCACTGATAGCAGGATTGCTTCATGACGTTTAAATGGTAACAACACTGAAGTCATTGCCTCTACTGCCTCTCCTGCCAGATGAATTTTGGCTGTTCAGCCTGGAGAAGAAAGCTGCATGGAGACCTCATAGCATCCTTCCAGTATCTGAAGGGGGCCTGCAAGGATGATGGAGATTGACTCTTCATCAGGGAATGAAGCGGTAGGACAAGGGGTGATGGGTTTAAAATTAAACAGAGGAAGTTCAGGGTAGATATAAAGAAGAAGTTCTCTACTGTGAGGGTGGTGAGGTGCTGGCACAGGTTGCCCAGAGAAGCTGTGGCTGCCCCATCCCTGGCAGTGCTCAAGGCCGGGTTGGGCATAGCCTTGGGGGACATGGTCTAGTACAAGGTGTCCCTGCCCATGACAGGGGATTGGAACTGGATGAGCTTTAACATCCATTCCAACCCAAACCGGTCTGCAATTATTACAAATAAAATGGAATTTATATCATTGCTCTGCTGTTGCTTAGAAAAAAAAAAAATCTCTCCAGATGATGCTAAGCAAATACGTTTAAACACTGTTGTGTGGTACTTAGATTATGAATTAATGCATTAGTGTCTTGCAGTTCAAAGTTGTTGGAGTAATTTATTTAATCATAGAATCACTGACTGGTTTGTGTTAGAAAGGACCTTAAGATCATCCAGTTCCAACCCACTGCCATGGGCAGGGACATTTCAGACTAGACCATGTCACCCAAAGCTCTGCCCAACCTGGCCTTGAACACTGGCAGGGAGAGAGAACATACCACTTGTTTGGGCAACCTGTGCCAGTGCCTCACCATCCTCACAGTATTTAATAAAATCATAGAATGGTTATGCTTGCTCTCCAAAGGTCTGCACTTCGGTGTTGAAAACCTTATGTTTCAGCACTGCTGATAATTAATGAAAAAATACCACACTTGGTTGAAACCACCAATTTTTGGGTGCCCATTTGGTTTTTGATTACAGTAGAGATATCTGGGGTAGATCTGACTGTAGAAGCTGTGCATCTGGGAACAAGGGAAGCCATATTCTTTGGCTAGATTGTTTTCATTTCCTAGACAGTGTCATTCAAAATGATCATATTTGTTCTGCTTTAGTGCAGACTTTACTATGATTGCATATTAACACATGTAGCTTAGATAAAATGCATGCATTAGAATGACAAGATAAATCAACTTTAAGTTTATGGGAGCATGTTGTCAGGGTCTGACTGGAGAAAAAACCCAGTGCCAGGCCCTGTTTCAGTTCATGATCCCAAGAGTGAAATTAAGACACAAATGAGGTCAAGTACCTGGACAGTTTTTTTATTACAAATTACAAAAAGACAGTTATTGTGAAAAAGGGAAATTATTGTAATAAAGGGGATAGCAATATGAAAGATTGGAAAAAAAATGTAGAAAATGAAGCAAGATTTCAGGATGCAGAGAGAGATAGTCACCACCGTGGATCCAACGGTGTCCCAAGGATCCATTGTCATCGTCATTGGTGGTGGGAGTTCTTCAGGGTTTGTAGTCTCGTAGTATTGGAACAGAGTGTCCCCTAACAGTCCATCAGCAGTGGGTGTCATGGAGGCATCCTTTTGGAGTCCCCTTGAAGGTAGCCTGTGGAGTGTGTCTTGTGGAGTTGCCCTCATGGCCATGTCTCATGGAGGGTGTCCTTCAGGGTCCATAGTAGTCATTGGTGGAGAGCGTCCTCACAGAGGTGTCCTTCTGAAGTCATCCTCATGGCAATGGCTTCCCTGGCAGTGTGCTTCTTGGTGGTGTCCTTTTCCCCTTTTGTAAAGAGTTAGGGGAGTACCTCTGCTGTTCATGTCATGTATTACACGTTCCTGCTGGACCAGTTTCCCTGGTCTTGCAGCCGGCTCTTCAGCTGCATGTGTCTGCACACATACAGGTGTCTGCAGCAGTTCTTGGCATAATGGACAGCAATTCCTCACACTAATGGGCGGAAGAGTCTTATCTCAGCTTCTACCAATCTTTGAGCCAATGGACAATGGAGTCTGATTTCAGATCAGTCTCTCACACATGTAAGTGCCATCTAGATTTTTCAGTGAAGTCCTAATTTTTAGCTGCTTCTTGCAGTGTGTATTGTGTCTGCGAGTAATTGTCTGCTCTGGAAGAGCTAGGAAGGGGAAGAACAGGCAGTTTGCTCCAGCGTTGCTTTCTTGGATTTATGAATGGGTTGGTATTTCATCTGGCAGGATATCTCCAGGTTGATTTTTTGGTTTATTGCTTTGCCATTTACAGTGTGCTTATAAAGCAAACCCCAAAAAGGTGGTTGTTGATGCCTGAATGTGATAACATACCTTTTATATAAAAAAAAAATTGAAGCAGTTCATTTTGCTGATTGATTAAATACTTCCTACTAAATGTCTCTTAAGCTAAAATTTTCTGAAGAGCTATTAAATGATGAAGCTGAATGCCAGATTTTGAAAGCACAAGCCACTCTTCAGCTTAATCACAGGATCTCTGATCTTTTCATTATGTTTTAAGGCCTCTTGAAGCGGCAAGGTTAATATGAAAAAAAGAACATGCAATCACAAAATAGCTGCATGTTATGTTTTCCAAAACACTGAGGTAGCTACTTAATAATTACTTCTTTTGGATCTATTAAATGAAAATGCACAGCAGTATTCAGGAATATGTGATTACTCAGAGGATTTCTTTATTAAATCTCTATGTTGAATTAAACAATAGGTGCCCCCCTTCCTCCCTCCCTTTATGCAACACCTCATGCTTGATGCTACTAAAGTCTTTTCCAAATTTGGTTAAATTAATCCCTAGGGCAAATCTGCTCAAAGCACAGGCATGGTATCAGTGACTAAGCGTGGACATTAGTTAAGCCTGAGTGATACTATGCAATAAGAGCATAGGCAAAAGAAGGTATTACACTCCTTTTTGCTGCACTTCAACAATGCCACTGTTGGATTTGAACCACAGATTTGAAGCTTGTGGTCTAAACTTTAAGCAAACTATTTTTCTCTATTTTGAGAATATTAAGTAATTTTGATAGATTTCATTCTGATTTATAATCCTAATTATTTTTAAAAGTTTCTGATTTGTCTTTTTGTAGCACACCAGTTGATGAAGAGTTAATAGTGCATACTCCTTTTCTCCTTCCCTCCCCACCAAGAGTAATCTGAACTCAAAGTAGGACGTTTCTTTGCTGAAGGACAAATACATCTGTAGAAATTTTAGATGCCAAATAGCATGTCAGCAAGACAGATATCTGTTTCCGGACAGGATCAACATCTGTGTAGTGATGGTCTGTAGTAAAGCCTATAGCAAACCAAGGAAGAGAGAGGTTTGCATCTAAAACCTTAGCTTTAACATCAACATTTCCTCGTCTTTGTTATAATTCTTCTTCTTATTATTGTTATTATTATTATTTAATTATGTCTTCTAGCATTAGTTTTAGGGAACAATTGAGTCACCTGTGTGAACTGCAAGAACAAGAAAGGACTGTATGCATCTGGATGTGCATAATAATATGTCGTGGAGAGATGGAGTGCTTGCAAAATTGTCACAGAAAGGTAAAACAATTGTGCTTTACATGTGGTATAAGAGTGAGTCAGAAGAGATGATTAATAATGCATATTATCAGAAATAGAAAGAGGAAAACTCAGAGCATGTATAAAGAAGCTTTTCAGAAGGGAGACTGAAGTGACCTGTGTGGTTGGGGTTACTGAGAGTACACCTAGGGTGCTTTAAGCATAGAAAGGGACCTGAATCAGTGTACCAGGGGTGCCAGGTGGAAGAAAGAGTTGATGGCAAACATGACACAGGCTTGCATTTGCTCTGCATGATGTTTTGGGCACTGCAAAGTATTCCAGCAAGGACAGTTGTATGGTCATGCTCAGTATTGAAAGGAATGCACTGAAACCTGTTTGTATAAGAATCATTTCAGGATGGAGCTCTGAGAATTCTTTCTGTGACTGAATTGCCCGTTGTCACCAAATCTCCTGGGTATAGAGGTCCCAGTTTTTGCATAGTGTATATAGGAAAATGATGGGATTTGAAATTAAGAGCTTGATTGCCTGTCTGCACCCAAAGTACAGAACGGGTTATTTACCTTGAGAAAAATAAAAAGATAGAGAATGTTTAAGGAACCAGATATTGTGCACATAATTGCTAACACAGAAAATATAATGCATTACCATAGTGGTTAACAGTCTTAAAGTGAATGGTAATTAAAAATGTTTTTTGAACTACAGGTTTTGTTCTAAATGGCAGAGTTAGCAGGAATATTAATCACTTTTGGCAGCAGCCAAATTTTTGGCCATTTTTGAAGGAAGCACAAATGTATTTCCATTCTTATATATTACCATGAATATTGAGAAGGTTTTTTACTATGCTCTAAGCCTGAGAAACAAGACAGACACTGGATACATGGTTTCCCAAATGCAACGGTAAGTCATAGGGCAAATTTCTAAGGTCTGTGTATTTGCTATGAACATTAGAAGCTTAATCCTGGCTTCAGAAAAAATACTCTGATTAATAATTGTCCATAAAAAAAAAAAATTAAAAGGAAAAGAATTAATCCCTTTCTATCAGTTCTTTAAAATCCCTGTGCTAGTAAGTGAAAGTAAACAGGAAGGGAGACATATGCTGTATTACAGGTTTTTTTTCAGCTTGAAGTAATTTCTTCTCCACACTTTCCTTGGGTTAGAATGATATAAAAGATTCCCCCCGCCTCTCCTGTATTCTTCCTGTGCACTGTTATTTACCAAACAGCACTATTGTGCTGGTGTCCAATACACAGATAAATGTAGTCACTGTCTGTGTCTGTTAGGTCAACAGAATTCCAGCAAGGTTTCCCTTCTATTTTCCAACATACGGAATGATGGTTTGTGGTCTTTATATTTAGATTCAGAACAAAGCTCAATCTGTAATAAATTATGTGTTAATGGAATTGAAGGCTTGAGAATTTTGTTTGGTTTTTTTTTTGTTATTTGTTTGGTTGATTTTTTTTGTTTTGCCTTCACACTCAATGATATTTTTGTTTTCTTCCTTTTTCTATTTGGTGGTTTCATTGCTGACAAAGAATGCAGCATCTCTCTAAGATATTTCTAAGAACATTTAGTTCTCCATTCATTGACATAGAAAAGAAGTAACAATAAGACCATCCTCACTGGAGGTACAATGAGGTTTTTCACAAGATTTTTTTTTAGGGCCATGTGTGATTTTTCATCATAATTGCTTTTGTTCTGCACTATGACAAGTCGGTGCTTTGTGGCATCAGCAGTGGACTGAAACATCCGTAAAACTGAGTGGCCTTGGCTGGTTTGATGTTATAATTAGTCTAATGAAATAGAGGTGTGTAACAGAGTATGTAATTGTTCATTCTAGATTCAATCATAATAATAATATCACATTTCTGGCTTTTAAAAATGCTCCTTAATGACCAAGACCTCCATTGCTACGTTCTATTTTGCATACACAATAAAAAAGGTGAATAAGACATCAGAAGCCTTGCCCTTAACACGCAGACACAGATGATAATCTTGTAGCTTACCATGATGCAAGGGATTTTGAAAGTGCAAGCAGCACGGAGCTGGTGGAGCTGTTACTGCGTGTGAAAATGTCTGCTAACTTCCCAGAATTACAGTCCTGTCTTTATGAGACTGGCCTCCCTTGAGGTTTTCTCTAATTTTAACAGGAGCTGCCCAGCCAAGGCTGACAAAATTCAGCCAGAGATACAATGTAAACAAGATGGATCATGTATAATCAGAGAATAACACTCAGGAAGAACTTGTGGTGTCTTCATGCCAGCATAATGACCTTGTATTTATCAAAATAAATACCTCCAAGTAAGACAGTGCCAAGGAGTTCAATAATAGAAATATTTTCCTGTCCTCCTGCTGCTGAATGCACAGGATCTGAAGGTGCCATCTCTCATGGAAAGCAGTCTGAGTATTCATAACAGTTAAGGTCAATTTCTTTGTTCATGACAAATAGCTGCATGCAGAGTACTTGGAAAGGGGTCATGCAAGACAAGAGTTGGATGACTTCTCCAGCTGTGCTGAGAAAACATAGCAAATTTGCTGCACTGTTATTGTGAGTGATGATGGTGATGGCAAAAAGAAGAAAATGAAAATGAGGCAAGGCAGTTGCAAGCATTTTCCTGGTTTATAGGTTCATGTTCCAGTGACACTTTTATATGGTGTCTTCAAATGCCTGTGGATTTAGTAGGAATATGTACTGTGCAAACTTGCTAACCATGTGAGACTCCAACTTGCAAAAGGGGAAGCTAAACTGGCTACCTCAAATCCTATGTTCAGTTCTAGGTCCCTCTCTGTAACAGAGACATTGAGGTGCTGGAGCAGGTCCAGAGAAGGGCAACGGAGCTGGTGAAGGGCCTGGAACACAAGTATGATGAGGAATGGCTGAGGAACTGGGGGTGGGGGGGTTAGTCTGGAGAAGAGAAGGCTCAGGGAGGACGTTATTGCTCTCTACAACTACCTGAAAGGAGGCTGGAGCCAGAAGGTGACTGGTCTCTTTTCCCAAGGAACAAGTGATAGGACAAGAGGAAACAGCCTTAAGCTGCACCAGGGGAGGTTTAGACTGGAAAACAGGAACAATTCCTTCCTCAGAGGGTGTTCAGGCATTGGAACAGGCTGCCCAGGGCAGTGGTGGAGTCATTGGTCCCTGGAAGCATTTACAAACTGTGTAGATGAGGCCCTTAGTCCCATGGTTTAGTGGTGGGCTTGGCAGTGCTGGGGTAATGGTTGGACTTGATGATCTTCTGTGTGAGTGTTTATTCTCGATAAATATTCTTGATAAATACATACAGGATAATTTCTTACCTTTTCTGAACTGTGTATTAGCAGATACATCCCATTTACAGCAGCATAAAATGGTGTTTAGCTCCTGAACCATAAAAACCTCCAAATCTTTTTCTGTGAAACCATTTTTGCATGCTGTATTTGTGTAATAGGTTACTGATCCCAGATTCAGAATATTGTCCAAGTTTAAAGATAAATTAGTTTGGTTCAGTTTGGTTTTTCAAAGCATAGCTCCACCTTGTCAAGGTAACTTTCAGTTCTAGGCTTGTCTTTCCAACTGGCTGTCACGTTTTATCTGCCAGCATCCTCATCACTAATGAAAACACTGACTAGGACTGAATCAGTAGGGAACTTCAGTAGCTGTATTGTTTCATTTTGATGAAGCGGCATTGATAATAACTTTCTGAGAATTGTTCTCTAAGCAGCTTTGCCTCTGTGCTAATCTAGACTGTGTTTTTTCCCCTGTTCATGAGTGTATCAGATGAGACAGTGTCAAAACCCTTAACTCCATAAAGCCTTTTATCTTGTCATGGAATTAAATCATTAGCTGTTACTTATTTAATTGCTTTATTTCTTTCTTTTTAATTGCTTTATTTCTTTCTTTTTTTTCTTTATTATTTTCTTGAGACCTTAAATTCAGTTCAGAATCTGAAACTTCTCAGCTTTCTTTTGTTCCCAGGTGTGGAAACTGTGTTTGCCCTCCTTTGCTTCCACCCCTGTGCTATGTCAAAATATTGTCATAAAATAAGATGTGAAGCACAGAGAATTATCCTATGACAATGTATATGCTGCTGAACAGTCTGTTTTTCATGGCATTGCTTCCCCATAGCCAGGTATTTAATAAACTTTCCTAATTATCACCAGGCCCGCTTCTTTCTGTTCACCTGATTTGTTTTGGGATCTCTGCAAGGCACCTAGGTCTTACTAGAGATCTGAACACCTTTATGATACTTGGATTAGTATGCGATAAGCTTAGGTGCTCATCATGCAGAGTTACTATTCTTCTTTTGTTCCTTGCTGTGAATATTCAACTTCTTCCTAAATGTTTAGGGTTAGCTGAACCCATTCTGGACCTTCCTCTTCACAAACATACATTATCTTCAGCATATGCCTGCTTTTGCCTAAGCCCTATACCTTTTTCTGAAAGGACTGAAACTCCAAAAGCTGATTGTGTCATCCCTGTATCACAGCAGTAGTGGTGTACTGGTGCTTTATAGGCATCTTTATTCTTCTTAAAGAAGTCCCTGGCAATATCAAGTATGTACATGATGGGTTTTTTTATATTCACCAGAAGGATTCAATAGCTTTAAGTGAAATGCTCAAATACAGGCTTCTAATGGACAGAATATGTCCCAGAGCTTTGGGTGGGTTGTATCAAGAATGTTTGAAAATGGAGTTTTAAGAGCTGAAGTAGCCTAATTTCAAAACAACTGGAAAACAAATTTCCATCTGATTGTTTTTTTCACCCCAGATTTCTATATGTCTCCTTACTGACTATGGATACCTGCCAATCTAACATTTGGTTAAGTCATCTCATCAATAAACAGTGTCCTTCCAGGAAATCACTTTAATTCAGTTAATGTGGCAAGTCAGGTTAGGTCAGAATTAAAATGCAGGAGATACCTGTATTGCAGGGAATATTGTTAATTATATAGAGTTTTACATAAGGGACCCCATCAGAGAAAGGCTTCAAAGGGGGAAACAAAAGTGTCCAACTGTAATCAAGCCATCAACAGGCATTCTGTGAAGGTAGAGGTAAGTAACAGTTCATATGCCTATATTCCGTATAAAGTTGTTGTGGTTTAAACCCTAGCCAGACAGCTTGTTCACTCACTCCCAGTGAGTGGTGCCGGGCTGAAAGCAATAGTGGCACCCCCCCCTCCCCGCCCCCCCCTTTCCCCAGGGCTCTCCCCTTCCCCGCTCCCAGAGGGATGGGGAGGAGAACTGAAAGAGTGCAACTCCCACAGGTTGAGACAAGAACAGTGCAGCAAACAATGTACAACACAAATCACCACCACTACTACCAACGACAACAATGATAAGAGAAAATAACAAGGGAAGAGAATACAATACCACCTGCTGAGAACCGAGTCCGACCCGGAAGCCCCTGTGTCCTTCTGGGTAACTCCCAGTTACCCCCCACCCCAGGCATGACGTGCTGTGGTATGGAATACCTCTTTGGCTAGCCTGGGTCAGGTGTCCTGTCTCTGCTTCCTTCTGCCTTCCCCTCCTCCCTGGCAGAGCATGAGCCTCACAAAGTCCTTGATCAGGGTAAACATTACTTAGCAACAACTGAAAACATTGGTATTATCAGCACTGTTCCCAGGCTAAAAGTCAAAACACAGCACTGCACCAGCTACCAAGAAGGAGAAAAATTGACTGCTACTGCTAAACCCAGGACAAGTTTAAGAAAATGTCTGGTGGGAGGTGGTGGGGGAGAAGCATTCTAGGGAATGGTATTCAATGGAACTTCAGTAAGTGGAATATAAATCCCAAATAGCAAAATTAATTAAAGAAAAGCAACACCCCTACCTTCAAAGACATGGGGTTGAGATAAAACCTGTGATTCCATGATCCCATGCAGTAATTGCTAAGGAAAAGCTAGAATTAAATGCAAGACACTTAACAGTGGTGTTTGAGAAACTTTCTCTGCATTTCTTCCACTCCTCACATTTAATATATGAAAAGCAGACATGCAACAGCCCTGTGCTTGTTCACAAATTTATTTTAATAACAAACATCTGACTTGAAATTTTAGTCTGCCAAATTTAAACAGAAATTAATAGAGAAGAAAATAATGTACATTATGTACTTTTGTTGACTAATAGTGTAGGTAGAATTAAATGATACTTGGTAGAAAGAATCACAAACTCTTGAAAGAGTGCATGCTCATGTGAGTATTGTATGTTCCTGTGTTAGGTGAAGAAGGAAAAATTCTGTCTGAATGCTGTCTGAATTCTTGATTTTTGCAAGGTATTTTGCTTAATGTTTTTCCTTATGTGATTTTGTGCTTCTCTCTCATGAGCTTTTCATTGTGCTGGACATGGCCTCTGTCCCCAAAATACTGTTGGGTTAGAAGGCACATATCAGGTAAGATACTGAAGATGATACTACTTTTCTGTACACAACCTGTGTACAAGTGTAATTGTTATATATGTTAATGTCCAGATTAAGTATACTTTTAGGAGAATATAAAATTCTTTGAGATTAATTCAGAGAAAAGTTTCAAACTGAAAAGTTTAAAACTGATACAGGGGAGATTTACATTGGATATAAGGCAGAAATTCTTCACTACAAGTATGGTGAGGCACTGGAACAGGTTGACTGAGGGATTTGTGAATGCTCCATCTTTAGCAGTGTTCAAGGCCAGGTTGGACAGGGCTTGGAGCAACCTGGTGTAGTGGAAGGTGTCCCTGTCCATGGAACAAGATGAGAGGTAATGATTTAAAACTGATACAGGGGAAATTTACATTGGATATAAGGAAGAGATTCTTCAAGTGCGGTGAGGCACTGAAACAGGTTGCCTAAAGGAGTTGTGAATGCTCCGTCTTTAGCAGTGTTCAAGATCAGGTTGGAAAGGGCTTGGAGCAACCTGGTCTAGTGGAAGGCGTCCCTGCCCATGGTAGAGGATTGGAACTGGATGAGCTTTAATGTCCTTTCCAGCCCAAACCACTCTGTGATTCTGTGATTCTATGGTTCTGTAACAATGTGTAATCAGAGAACCATTGCCAGTGAAAGACTTCAGAAATTCAGTCTGTTGAATTCATCAAAGTGATAATTAAGAGGTCATCTCATAATGATTTTCAAGCATACTCATAAGGAAGAGATTGCCCAGTTCTTTAGCAAAAACACTGTAAACATGGCCTCACAATTCATATGTGAATCAAAGTTTGCATGCGTGAGAGTATGACCCCCTGATTTCAGTCTCCCAGTTATGGTAATGAATGTATTTTGGAGATATCAGTAACCTGAGTGAGAACTGTCTCTGATCCTTTCCAGAGCCTGATATGTTAGCATTGCTGTTTCCATACATCTTCAACTGAAGAAGCAACTCTGATACATAGAGCATTTAATTGCGAGCAGACGTTTGCTAAAATTAAGTGGGAGTGGTTGGTAATACTGTGGGATTTGTAGCCCATAACAACAGGCAGGTGCTCAGACAGGTTTACTGATGTGTTATAATGATGTGAAATTGATAAACCTCAGTGGGAGACCAGGGACCTGCTTCCTCTGTTTACTGTAATTCAGCCTCCAAAGGAAAATACCACATTTCTGAATTTAGGTGGATTATTGACACAGTTGCTACCTGAATGAGATCGGATTTGCAGCCACCAAAACTGTTCTGTTTTGTCAGATTTTGTCCCCTTTAACAAATAAAACATAAATTTACATAGGGAGAAGCTGGCAAAATCTTACTGCACTGTTCAACCATTAATGCTGTGAGGAGATGAAAAAGCCAATATCCAGGGAGGTGTTTGGTTTGCCTTGATCATACTTTACCTGGGGAATTACAGACCAGTCAGTCTCACCTCTGTGCCTGGCAAAATCTTGGAGCAGATTCTACTGGAAGGCATGCTGAGGCACATGAAAATCAACAAGGTGCTTGGTGACAGCCAGCATGGCTTCACTAAGGGGAAATCCTGCCTGACCAATTTGGTGGCCTTCTATGATGGGGCTACAGAACTGATGGACAGGGATAGAGCAGTTGATGTCATCTACCTGGACTTGTGCAAAGCATTCGACACTGTCCCACACAACATCCTTGTCTCTAAATTGGAGCGACATCAATTTGATGGATGGACCACTCGGTGGATAAAAAACTGTCTGGATGGCCGCATACAAAGAGTTGTGGTCAATGGCTCAATGTCCAGCTGGAGACCAGTAACGAGTGGTGTCCCTTAGGGATCGATGTTGGGACTGGTCTTGTTTAACATCGTTGTTGGTGACATGGGCAGTGGGATTGAGTGTGCCTGCAGCAAATTTGCTGATGACACCAAGCTGTGTGGTTCGGTTGATACGCTGGAGGGAAGGAATGCCATCCAGAGGGACCTTGACACGCTTGTGAGGTGGGCTGATGCCAACCTCATGAGGTTTAACCATGACAAGTGCAAGGTCCTACACCTGGGTAGGAGCAATCCCAGGCACAGCTACAGGTTGGGCAGAGAAGAGATTCAGAGCAGCCCTGCGGAGAAGGACTTGGGGGTGCTGGTTGATGAGAAAATGAACACGAGCCGGCAGTGTGCGCTTGCAGCCCAGAAAGCCAACCGTATCCCGGGCTGCATCAAAAGGAGCGTGACCAGCAGGTCGAAGGAGGTGATCCTGCCCCTCTACTCTGCTCTTGTGAGACTTCAGTTGGCGTATTGTGTGCAGTTCTGGTGTCCTCAACATAAAAATGACATGGAACTGATGGAACAAGTCCAGAGAAGGGCCACGAGGATGATCAGGGGACTGGAGCACCTCCCACATGAAGACAGGCTGAGGAAGTTGGAGCTGTTCAGCCTGGAGAAGAGAAGGCTGCGTGGAGACCTCATAGCAGCCTTCCAGTATCTGAAGGGGGCCTATAGGGATCCTGGAGAGGGACTCTTCATTAGAGACTGTAGTGACAGGACAAGGGGTAACGGGTTAAAACTTAAACAGGGGAAGTTTAGGTTGGATATAAGAAGGAAGTTCTTTCCTGTTAGGGTGGTGAGGCACTGGAATAGGTTGCCCAGGGAGGTTGTGAATGCTCCATCCCTGGCAGTGTTCAAGGCCAGGTTGGACGAGGCCTTGGGTGATATGATTTAGCGTAAGGTGTCCCTGCCCATGGCAGAGGGGTTGAACTAGATGATCTTAAGGTCCTTTCCAACCCTAACGATTCTATGATTCTATGATTCTATGATTCTACTTAGAAGCATGGCACATATAGCTACTACAAGGCATGATTGTGTTGTATTTTGTGAATCCTACATGGTAGAGGTAAAGATAGTTTGTCATCATGACATGTCGACCCTACCAATGACAAAGCTGTCATCCAGGGTGATTACCCCAGTGCAACAGAATCTGCAATAGAAGGACCCAAGTAATATCAGTAGCTAGAACAGAAGAGTTAACTTTGCTTAGGCACTTTAATGAGTAACTTAAGCAAGCAAGCATGAAGTGTGGGGCAATAAAGATTTTCCTCCTTGGAAGGTTTTTTGAAGTTGCTTGCTTTATAGGCGTAATGCGTGCTGATGCCAATTTGTATCTAAATATAATCTGTTTTTTTTCATAATGGTATTTAACAAAATCGGTTATCATAATGAATTAAAAATTAATTAAATTAATTAAAAATTTAAAAATCCGTTTAAAAAATGGATTTTCAATTCAAACCTCACACAGCAACTGATTCAAACAAGCTGTTACAGTTTTTGGGTGTTGAAAGAGAAACAATTCAGATCTATGGAGTAAGAACAGACTTAGAGGGGATCTTATCAGTGCAGATCAGTCTCTTAAAGGTGGGTGCCAGGAGGATGGTGCCAGACTATTTTCAGTGGTGCCCAGTGACAGGAAGCGGAGCAGTGGCCCTAAACTAAACCACAAGTTTCACCTCAATTTGAGGAAGAACTTCTTTCCATTGAGGGTGGCAGAGCGTTGGAACAGGCTGCACAAGGAGGTCATAGAGGAATGTCTCCCTCTCTGGAGACATCCCAAGCCCACCTGGACATGTTTCTGTATAGCCTGTTCTGGGTGGCCCTTCCTTGGCAGGGAGTTGGACTGGATGATCTCCAGAGGTACCTTCTAACCCTAACAATGCTGTGACTCTGTAATTCTGTGACTGTTGTAATACTTGGTCCCTTGTTTCTGCATGTGGAAGCAGAAACAGCACAGCGCAGCTCCTTCACATATAGGCCCCTTTTATCACTGAAATCTTACTTAACTATCACTAGGAATTTGCAGTTGTAAAGCACAACAGACACAGTTTCCAACATGAAAAGAGACTTGGACCTCGAAATATGTTCGTTTAATGTCATATGATATTTAGTAAGCCTGTGAAAGTAATTGGGAATATTAATGTGGAGCAAAGCTGTGCTTAGGCTTCAGGTTCATGGATTTTATGGGAAAATAACCTTATCCTGAAACTGGTGAGATTTCTGTACCTCTGCTGAATTATTTCCAAGCAGACATGTTCTGAGCTGCTAATTTGCAATGCAGATGAAAGAGTTCTGCAGCAGCCGGACTGCAGGCTTTTGCCAACAGCTTACATTTTCATATAAACCAATGTTTAAGAAGTGTTCAGGAGATAATGTAGTAGAACTCATTAAGAGGAAACTGCTGTGTAATGCATGTGATGTTTTAATTATTACCACTAACTACAAGGAAAAGGAAATACAAAAAAGGAAGTGTTTTCAAAAATGACTTAACTGAAGTGGGACTAACACAAAGTGGGAAGTTTCTAACGTCTCAGAAATAAGATAGACTTGAAGGAATTTGTAAAACCTCCTAGGAATTATCTTGTATATGCTGTTATTGTAAAAACGATTCATTGAAGAAAAGAAATCATGTTGACTTGTAGCTGTAAGGTGAAGTTGTGGGATTTGCATTTAGAGAAAACTAACAGTTCAGGTGGCCTTGGCCTTGGTCCTTCTAGGATCCAGCCGGCATTGGCTCTATCTGACGTGGGAAAGTTCTGGCACCTTCTCACAGCATCCACTCCTGTAGCTATCCCACTACCAAAACTTTGCAACTCAAATCCAATATGTCATTTTTACAGAATAACCTTTTCAGAGTAGAACTCACTCTTTAAGGAGAGAAGAAAAATAATCTATGAATAATGAGTATCTCTCCAAAAAGTAAAAACTCTATCTTCCAAAAGAATTCCTCATTCCAGCTATGGAGGGGATAGATCTTGTGTAACTTACACGCATGTTAATGTAATGTATTCAATATAAAAATAATTCCATATATATAAAGGGGAGTTGAGGTTGGAAGGAACCTCTGGAGATCAAGGCTCTTGCTCAAAGCCAGGACAGGTATGGGGTTGGACTAGGCTGCTCATGGCTTTACCCAGATGAATTTTAAAAACCTCCAAAGACACCAAAAGTGCAATTTCTATGGGCAGCCTGATTTTATGATGTTTGATTGTTCTCATGGTGAAGAAGTCAGAATCTCTTGTTTCAACTTATGTCTGTTGTCTCTTGACTTCCTTCCCTGCACCATTCGCTTGTAGGAACTACCCTTTTTACCCCTAGTTCCTCAAGTCATTTATTCTCCAGGCTGAGTAAGCCCAGATCCCCAGTTTCTCTTCACAGCGCAAGTGACCCCAAGCCTGACCATCTTAGTGGCCCTTCACTGGACTTGCTCCAGTTTTTTTTGGTTGTTTTTTTTTTTTTTTTAATTGGGAAAGAAAAGAGCATGTTGTTTTCAGTAACTAAAACTAAAAAATCCAGCTTTTATGTGAAAAAATCCTCTTATAGTTGTGTTTTGAGATGTTTTAACTCAAATCCCAGTTCTCTGGGGGCACACTGCTTCTCACTAAAGTCCTAAGAATTCCTGGAGGAAAGAACAGACTTGGCAGTTTGCCTCTTCTCTTCAGATTTCATGGGAGATCGCAGAATGGAATAAAAAAAGGGTCAATGCAAAAAGACCTTGCCCACCTTCCTACTGGAAATCCCACTATATGGTATAATGATTATTTTTTTTAGGGTAAAGAAATTTTTCCTTAGAGGTTATTTGGATCACAATTTATTTACCCAAGACTGCAGAAACACATCCTGCTGGGATAGAATCAGCTACTGTGGTTTGCCTGGAAAAGCTTAAAATCAACTTAGTTCCAAGTAAATATATTTTGATCGTATTGCAGCCTTTTTTGTTCTCTTCTTTATAGCAAGTTATTGAGATGCAGGAGAGGAAGTTTGATTGTCCAGTCTGATTTGTACCGGAGCAACAATAAAACTCTTCTCCCAACCCCACTAAAAACCCCCAGTCCTCTGTCTCTCCTCCTATATCGTTAAGCTATGAGATCTGTGAGATATATCCTGTTCGGTTCCGGGCCCTTCTGTACAAGAGGTACATTGAGGTGCTGGAGCAGGACCAGAGAGAAACAATGAAGCTGGTGAAGGGCCTGGAACGCAAGTCTGATGAGGAATGACTGAGGGAACTGGGGAGGTTTAGTCTGGAGAAGAGAAGGCTCAGGGAGGACCTTATTGCTCTCTACAACTACCTGAAAGGAAGCTCGAGCCAGGAGGTGCTGGTCTCTTTTCCCAAGGAACAAGTAATAGCACAAGATGAAACAGCCTTAAGTTGTGCCAGGGGAGGTTTAGATTGGAAAACAGGAACAATTCCTTCCTCAGAGGGTATTCAGGCATTGGAACAGGCTGCCCAGGGCAGTGGTGGAGTCACTGTCCCTGGAAGCGTTTACAAACTGTGTAGATGAGGCCCTTAGTCCCACGGTTTAGTGGTGGGCTTGGCAGTCCTGGGGTAATGGTTGGACTTGGTGATCTTAAAGGTCTTTTCCAACCCAGATGATTCTATTATTCTATATTCTACACAAAACTGAAAAGAAAATTTGCTTATGAAACTGAGCCTTCCACTCAAAAAAATCATGTTCATGCAAGGATATCACAAAACACTTTTTAGTTTTCATTACAGCTTTTTCTTAATTTAATTTAATTAGAAATGTTTTATACAGAAAAAAAAAACACCATGAAAATCCTTACTGTGCATTGCCTTCCACTGTAATTCTTGTCCTTGTTCTCTTCTTGAAGGTATAGGATGGGGAGGGAGAACTGTTTTGCAAAACTGAACAAAAAACAATGCTTGTACAGTGTCAGGACTAAAAATGGACTAATTTAATTTTTTACTGAAGAACGTCAGTTATCAAAATGACTAATATTACTATCATCATCAACATCATCATCATTACAGGCATTGTTTTTAAATAAGCCGCACTTTTTGATACCTTAACTTACCATTCTCTTTTGATCAGAGGGGCATTTCAAGTATTAATCATTCTGTAAATGTAAGTTGATCATGAGACCACTCCCACTCCTCCTTGACTTTCATGTGCATGTACAGAGCTGTCTGTGGTCACTGGTTACATTTCTAATGTTATTTCAAGTAGCAACTGAAAGAGGACTATAGATCTTTGAGGCATAAATGAATTCTGCATTATTTTATTGGTGTTTCCATGTTTGTTTTTTGTTTTCTTTTGCTGTTTTTGTGAATCTGGTGTCCTAAGTGTAAAAGTCCTTACTACCCTTACAGATATCTAGATGTCATGGTTTAAGCCCAGCTGGCAACCCAGAACCATGCAGCTGCTCGCTCACTCCCCCCTCCATACTATACTCCCCCTACTCCTGGAGGGCTGGGGAGAAGAATCAAAAGAATGTAACTCCCAGGGGCTGAGATAAGAACAGTCCAGTAACTAAGGTATAACACAAACCACTACTGCTGCCACCAATAATAATAATAAGGGAAATAACAACGGAAGAGAATACAATCATTCATCACCCACCGACTGATAGTGAGCCTGACCCAAGCAATGATCTAGCTCTTTCAGGTAACTGCCCCCAGTTTATATACTGGGCATGACATGCCGAGTTATGGAATACCTCTTTGGCTAGTTTGGGTCATGTGTCCTGTCTCTCCTTCCTCCTGGCTTCCCCTCCTCCCTGGCATAGCATAAGACTCAGAAAGTCCTTGGTCAGAGTAAACATTACTTAACAACTAAAAACATCAGTGTTTTCAGTGTTGTTCCCAGGCTGAAGGTCAAAACCATGGCACTGCACCAGCTACTAAGAAGGGGAAAAACGACTACTACTGCTGAACCCAGGACACTAGCCAGCATCTAGACATCTGTCTGCGTTCTTTTGGCTTTAGATACTACCACTAGACATCACCACCAATGAAGTTACAGATTTGGAGCTAAGATGCACAAATTACATCAAACTTTACTTTGCTCTTGTTATACTGCCTTGCTAATATATTAAAGAGAAAAATATAACAGGTTTTGTCAGTAATCATTTCTGACTTAAAAGATCAAAAGACATGTTATATTTTTCTACTTAGATTAATGCACACTTGAGCTGGAACTGTCCTATGCTAGTGTGAAACTCTAACAAGTTTAAAACTTCAAGTATTTGGATGTTAAATTTCAGTGAATGTTGTATCATCAATACCTAAGAATAGAGCTCTTTAATTCCACACTGGACCATATGTCTGTCCACAGTTATTTGGGCTACCAGTCTTCAGTCCAAAACATCTCCATGTGCTGTATTCATTTGAAAGCTAGATCTTCATAAAATGGTTTATGAATCTGCCATATCTGCCTTACACACCTTACAGGTGACTCAGGTTCTCACAACTGCCAGGTGAAGTTTCCTATAAGCACTGTGATTAATCTGGTACCCAAGAAATATACTCCGTCTGGTTTTTTAGATATAAAGTAGACTGTAAATATTCCATCTTCTTAAACCTTATCTTCATGGTTAGACGCTGAACTTATCTGAAGATGGGTAATGATTGAGCGTTCACCCTTTTTATACTCATAAGTAACTCTGGAAAACTGTGAGCTTCCTGCCCATACGAGCATCTCTGAGCAAATGCTGGGGTCATAGCATGACATTCTTGAAGGCTGTATGTCAGCAATAATTCCAGACATGCCACATTAAAATAGTGAACCATACAGCTAAGGATAAAAAGGGAGAATTTATGCTATGATAACATGTAGCTCAAAGAAAAGAGAAAAAGGGAGTTTCAAACTGATTGCTGGCTGTTGTTTGCGGGTAATAGCTAGACAGACTTGTTTCTTACCAGAAACTGCATTGTTTGTCTCTGCCTAGTATAGCATCACCACTGTTAGCTATGTAGAAAATTGTTGCTTAAGCCCACCAGAAAATCTCCTGCTGTATGTGTTGGCTTGATGCATGGTAAATTCTGTTCTGAGGAGGCAAATTTGGAAGAGTTGTACGATGAATCTTGCAAACATATCCAGTTGTTTGCACTTTTATTCAGAAAGAAGAACCAGTCTTTCAGTTAAGGTTTTGGACTGGTTATTAGAATTAATGGAATTCATACTTTCATTGAGCTTAACATGCTTGAGAGGTAGCCAGTGCAAACCTCATGAAGGCAGGCTGAGAAAACTGGGCCTGGAGAAGAGAAGCTATGTGGAGACCT
This sequence comes from Pezoporus wallicus, assembly GCF_028554395.1. Taxonomy (NCBI): domain Eukaryota; kingdom Metazoa; phylum Chordata; class Aves; order Psittaciformes; family Psittacidae; genus Pezoporus; species Pezoporus wallicus. The sequence goes on from NW_026640972.1 coordinate 106,909, forward strand.
CAGGGTCACCTTCCAGTGTCTGAAGGGGGCCTACAAGGATGCTGGAGAGGGATTCTTCATCAGGGACTGCAGTGATAGGACAAGGGGTGATGGGTTTAAACTTAAACAGGGTAGATTTCAGTTGTATATAAAGAAGTTCTTCCCTGTGAGGGTGGTGAGGCAGTGGCAGGTTGCTCAGAGAAGCTATTGTTGCCCTTTTCCTGGAATCGTTCAAGTCTAGGTTGGACGGGGCTTGGAGCAACCTGGTCTAGTGTGAGGTGTCCCTGCCTGTGACAGGGGTTTGGAACTGGATGGTCTTAAGGTTCTTTCCAACTCAAACCATTATATGATTCCATGATTCATGGTAAGCTTGGTCAGATGCCTCCACCTGATATTTTCTTTATTCACTCTCTACAAGCACCTCAACACAGCAGCTGTTGTACGATCACAGGTACTTCATGTTTCAGTGGGATTCTGCAGGATGCTGATGCCACACAGGTGACAGACACCCTGTGTGGTACATTGAGACAGTGAGTGGATGCAGTGCTCAGTGGAACTTCAGGCTGCAGTGGATATTGACTAACCAACAGCTCTGTGGATGCAGAACCAGGCTCTGCTGAGAGGAGGGGAAGCATGTGCTAGCTCTGCACAGACACCCCTTTCCCCTCTGAGGTAACGTTTTCAGTTTAGGATGAAGGGAGTCAGACGGTCACCCAGTAAATCTGGATTCTAGTTGCAATGGTACAGTGGAGACCACTCTCTCCTACCACCTTCCTCCCTCTCTTTCACCCTATTTTCTCCTAAACGATCCTTAATGAATAATAAATTTGCTTTAATTTCATTCTCAGAATTTTCTGAGTAATTGTGATCTTGCAGTGTAAAGCTGGAGGCATTTTCACCTTTGTTGCAAACGTAGTTGCAGTTCTATTTCATGTGAGTTGTGTTTATTGACATCAAAGTGGACAGTGATGTTTGAGGAACATTATATGGCTTAATACTGCTATGGAATGCAATATAGATATCAAAGCTCTAATGAGTTAACGGCACAGAATTATTATATAGAAAATATTTTAGTAACACTTTAGGCAGGTATGCTTATTTTATATATACATATATAAAAAATTATGTATTGACCTTTTGCTACAGTACTATCATTTTTCCTTTTTTTGGGGGAGGGGACGATGACGACGGGGTATTTACTCTTAAGTAGGCCCTAAGCCAAATTTTTACTTGCAGATTTTTTGTTGGGGTCATTCTTTGGGGTCATACCTTAAAATCCTAACATAACACTTGAGTTAGATACCCTTTAATGTGTCCTGTATTTCACATCAATTTCTTGTTCTAGGTGTCAGGATCTAGTTCAGTTGTGGTTTTTGATGTGTAGTCTTTGAACAACTTGTAATATAGCAAAGAAAATCAAGATAAAACAAAGGTTAAATAGCAAACTCACAAAAAATGTTGTCTGTTTACAGTAGATGTGATTAAGACTAAATTTTTGCTGCATTTTTACCTCTTTCTTACTGTATTTGTTAAGATCTTTGAATAATGAACTTTCTTTACCATATTGCCAATTCTTATAAATAAGACTAACAAAACTCAGTAAGGATGTGATGATGAAAGGATTCAGAATGCATTTATGCTTTATTTTAGATTAATATATTGTATCACATTGGAAAAGGAACGATCACAAATCTCAGTTTCCATCAGTTTGGTGAACAGTAATCAGTCAGCTTATTGCCTTTCTTTGTCTGCTCTTTTAGTGACTATGAAACTCTGAGCATTGCTATTTTCTTTGTATTTATGACTCACCTTTTGTTTCCCATGGAAAAAATGGCAACATTAAATTCATTTAAAAGAAATACATGGTGGCTGAAAGAACTCAATTTCCTCTTCATTTTTAATCACCAACTGCTCATCTGTATGAGGAATACTGGGAAATTGATGGATATTTTTGCATGAACTCTAAAAGAAAAAAGTATTTAATTGAGATGAATGATAAATGGCCCAGGACTTAAATATTTGCCTTTCAGAATAGCATGTTTGACAGCTACATTTGATTCTGGTGTGTCCAGTCTTTAAGATCTTCTAATTCAATTTACTCAATATGATTTATTGATTTTAAGTTTACTTAAATTAATGGAAGGTACTTATTTTTCCACCAAGTGAGTTATTTTTATAGTACAGACAGTACTTAATTTTCATGAATTTGTTCTGCTATGTTCTTGTCATGCTTGTTGAGGTTTTGGCCTGTTTATACTACATGTTTCAAGTTTGCTACAACATAATGTAGAACAGGCTGTGGTTTAGGTAACAAACCTAATAGAATCATGGAATAGTTAGGGTTGGAAAGGATCTTTAGATCATCTAGTTCTAGCCCCCTGACATGGGCAGGGACACCTTGTACTAGACCATGTCGCCCAAGGTTCTGTGCAGCTTGGCCTTGAGCACTACCAGGGAGGGAGCATTTACAACTTCTTTGGTGAGGCCAGTGCCTCACCACCCTCACAGTAAAGAACTTCTTCCTTATATCTACCGTGAACTTCCCCTCTTCCAGTTAAAACCTATTCCCCCTTGTCCTGTTGCTACATTCCCTGATGAAGAGTCCCTCTCCTGCATCCTTGTAGGCCCCCTTCAGATACTGGAAGCTGCTCTGAGGACTCCATGCAGCCTCGCTTTTGCAGGCTGAACAGCCCCAACTTTCTCAGACTGTCTTCATATGAGAGTTGCTCCAGCCCCTGATCATCTTGTGGCCTACTGTGAACTTATTCCAACAGTTCCATATTCTTATGTTGAGGACACCAGAACTGCACGCTGCAACTGTGCTGCAACTGGGATCTCACAAGAGCACAGCAGAGGGGTAGGATCACCTCCTCTGACCTGCTGGTCATGCTCCTTTTAATGCTTCCCAGTATACAGTTGGCTTTCTGGGCTGCAAGCGCACGCTGAAGCTGGATCATGTTCAGTTTCTCATTGACCAACACCCCCAAGTGTTTCTCCACAGGGCTGCTCTGAATCGCTTCTTCGCTCAGCATTTAGCTGTGCCTGGAATTGCCCCGACCAAGGTACAGGACTTTGCACTTCACTTTGTTTAACTGCAAGTGGTGCATCCTTTCAGATTAAATTATTTCATCTGCTGTAGTTTCAGGGACTGAGCTTGATGGACCAGTCCTTACAGATGATCACTTCCAGCCACTTGCTTTGATACTTCCAGCACATCTGATACTAGTCTTAGCAAAAGTATTTTGAGTTCAGGAAGCAGAAGCATCATTTTAAAGACCTCAGTAGAAGTAGTTATTTTCATTCCTGTCTCACATGTAATTCATGTGCTACAAAGAGCTTTATAGTCAAACTGAGGTAATATGAATCAAGGAGCTTCTAAAGGAAGTTCTTTTCCCTGTGTTTTTTGTTGTTGTTGCTTTTTTCCCCTTCCCTAGACCAAACCTTTCTCTTTATTCATAGATTTTTTTGACGCAGCAATTTCCTTTTGGAATATTAAGTGACATTCAAATAAAATTGAGTTAATTCTGTTAAATTTTGTTGGTAAAAAGAGTTTTGTAAGTGTCATAATAAAGTTTCTGAGAATTGCTACAATTCTCTATTAATTTTTCTTTTTTTACCTATTTGATTTTTTGTGCTTATATGACCTCAGAATTTTTTGTATTAAAACCCCACTCAAGTTCGTAATTCACTTTGGTGCTTTAAAAAAATTAATCTTTTTTGGTTCTTTTTAAATGTAGAGGACAGAGAATTACTGTGCACAGTGAATGCAGAGTAGGTTTGAGAATAAATATTTTTGAACTCTCAAACTTGCATTTTAATCATTGTGGCATGTCACTGTGACATGCCATAGTATTTCACCTTTAAACAGTGTCTGTAGAAAATGGCTGATAAAGAAAATACAGCTGTATATAAGGATATTCAACATAACTGCACTGTTGTAATTACCTAGAAGACAGGTAGGATATAGAGTAAAGCTGCTGAGCAGCTTATATCAATGACTGAGAAAGCAGTTCAGTGCCACAACTGTGTCAGTTTTTAGCACATTTACCTGTTTGCTGACAAGTGACTGTGTTACTGAGTTCCACAAACGCAGGATATACAGGATGCTGGGTTTTTCCACTACCTTCTTAAACTACTTTTTCTACCTGTTCAGAAACTCCAGTATTCAAGGCCAGGTTGGACTGAGCTTGGTTGAATGGAAAGTGTCCCTGCCCGTGGCGGGGGGTTGGAACTGGATGAGCTTTAAGGTCCTTTCCAGCTCAAACCAATCTGTGATCTCCAGGATGCACATTAACCAATCTGTACTATCTGAACCCATATTTTTCATTCTGCAGCACAGGTCCAAACTATACAATTCAAGGCAACAAATATGTATAGGAAAAGTTTATACTTATTTTCCTATAATTAACATAGGTAAATAATATTTTTTCCCAAATCCTTAAATGTTAGTTAAGAGTTGCTAGTATAATTACAGAGCAGAAGCAAAGGTTTTTTTCTTAATCAAAATACATGACAGTTTCATAGAATCATAGAATGGTTTGTATTGGAAGGGACCTTAAAAGCTCATCCACTTCCAGCCCCCTGCCACAGGCAGGGACACCTTCAACTAGACCAGGTTGCTCCAAGCTCTGTCCAACCTGGCCTTGAACACTGCCAGGGATGGGGCAGCCACAGCTTCTCTAGTCAATATGTGCCAGCACCCCACCACTTTTCTGTCAGCTTAAAGCTACTATTTTCTTTGTTGGATTAAGCTTCTTTTTCTTTCTCAATGACAAACTCCATGTTCCAGATTTTCTTTTTTTGTTTAAGGTGGTGTCGTCACCAGTGGTTGTCTGCTTTTCTTTCCTGACTGTCCTGGGTTCAGCAGTAGCAGTCATGTTTTTTTTTCCTTTGTGGTAGCTGGTGCAGTGCTGTGTTTTGGCTTCCAGCCTGAGAACAGTGTTGGTGAAGTCGATGTTTTCAGTTGTTGCTAAGTGATGTTTACCCTGACCAAGGACTTTGTGAGGCTCATGCTCTGCCAGGGAGGAGGGGAAGCCTGGAGGAAGCAGAGACGGGGCGCCCAACCCGGGCTAGCCAGGGAGGTATTCCATACGACAGCACGTCATGGCTGTGGGGCACGAGGGGTTGAGATAAGAACAGATCTGACTGGATTGATAGTCACTCGTCACAATGCTGATTTATTGGCTCTCAAGGTTGTTCCTCTTGATCTCACAGTTTCAGTATATCGTATCTTACGTCCATCCGGTATTTGCTGTATTAGTGTTTTTCAAGTGTGGGGCTTGGGCTAAGGTTTTTGTCCCATTGTACTTTATGGTAATGACTTGTAATACAATAGAATCATTGATCATGAAACTGATCTGGCTTATGTTCCCAGTGTGGTCACCACCTTTATACTTTGGGAGGTATATAATAGAAGTGCTTAGCAATTACACATCTTTTTTCTCCTTCTCAGGTGCTCAACCTGTGAAGGAGACATCCTTTTACCCTCCCAGTCGTCCCCCCAGACCATTTACATTTGAGAGTTTTGAATTTTTTGAATGGCCTTTTAATGCTGTTGAGACTTGTTTGCTGATGGTGATGGGAATCACCATGCTAACACGCATACAGAGTGTGTTTTGCCCACTACTGATTTCAAGAGTTAAGCAGAGTCAGGTTTGGGTCTTGTCTGGGGTCAAATGACGATGTAGGAGGACCAAGAGATTTTCCCTGAGGCTGGACAGCCATGAGTGGCAGGGTGTGTGGGATAGTATGGGCAAGTATCTAGGTTAGTGGGCCCCTCCAGTACTTTGGAATTTCACTACTGAACAACTGCAAAATCCAGAAGAATTAGTAAAACACTTAAATGAGGTGTGTGGTCATTCTGGCCATACCAGAGATGGACAAATCACGGCAACGTGCTGGGGCTTGGCCTATGCTTACAGGGCCTTGTTCAACACTATCCAGCACCTTCAAAATGAAAAGAATGTCTGCGGATCTGAGGGCAAAGCAACAGTCGCTACTCAAACTTTGGCTGCAATGAACTGAGCAGCTACCCCAGCAGCAAGTACAGCAGCTGCTCAAACTTCAACTGCAACAGACAGCGTGGTTACCCCAGCTCGAAGCACAGCAGCTGCACCAACCCCAGCGACAAGTACAGTCGCTACTCAAACTTTGGCCTCATTGAACAGAGCAGCTACCCCAGTGGCAAGTACAGCAGCTGCTCAACTTCAACTGCAACAGACAGCACGGTTACCCCAGCTCCAAGCACAGCAGCTACACCATCCCCAGCAACAAGTACAGTCGCTACTCAAACCACAGTGATAATCACTGCAGCCAAACCAGAGGACCACTTTGTACCAATATCGGTTGCGCCTGTACGCAAGAGAACAAGCAAAAAGGAGGCAAAAAGGGTGAAGCGAGATGAAGAACCAATGAATTCACCACCCGGTCCAGAATCTGATCAGGAGTCATCCTCACATGACGAAGAAGAAGAAGAAGAGGTAACTTCTCGACCTCGGACCTCAACCGAGCTGCGGAATATGCGAAAAGATTTTACCCGTCAACCAGGGGAGCACATCATCACCTGGTTACTCCGATGCTGGGACAATGGGGCCGATGGTCACGAACTAGAAGGTACAGAAGCCAAGCAGCTGGGATCACTTGCTAGAGAAGGGGGAATTGACAAAGCAATTGCAAGAGAGAAAAAGTCCCTCAACCTTTGGAGGCGGCTCTTGGCAGCTGTGAAAGAAAGGTTTCCGTACAAGGACGATGTTACGAGTCGTTCGGCCAAGTGGACTACTATAGACAAAGGCATCCAGTCTCTGAGGGAATTTGCCATCGTAGAGATGCTCTATCACATCAAGCCGAATAATGGGGATACACCTATAGATCCAGATGAAGTTGAATGTACACGACCCATGTGGCGAAAACTTACACGGAATGCACCGTCATCATATGCCCTTTCATTGGCAACAGTAACCTGGAATGACATAGTACCACTAACAGTGGATGAAATGGTTCATAAACTCCGAGAGTTCGAAGACAACCTCACCCCTTCCATCATCTCAGCTGTGAAAAAACTGTCCCAGGACCTCGAACAATTGAGGGACGATCTATCTGATTTATCCAGCTCCTCACGTGTACCAACACGCGTCTCAGCTATTAACAAAAGGCGTCCTATTGTTCAAGAGAGGAGATACAGGAGGTATACGCCACGGGGTATCCTATGGTTTTACCTGCTGGATCACGGAGAAGACATGACAAAGTGGGATGGAAAACCTACTTCAGCTTTGGAGGAACGGGTGAGTGAACTGAAGAGGGGAGCAAGGGCCAAGACTGATCGTCCCATGAGAGCTACGGCTTCAGTCTCCGGTGAGCAGTTTCCCAGATGGAATGGAAGAGCTGATTTTACTCCAGCTCCTGTGATAACGAAGAATAATCCCTTTCACCACGACTTAAGTGTCCAACGCTGTGACGAACATTAGAGGGGCCCTGCCTCCAGCCAGGTGGAGGTAGGGGACAATCGGATTTACTGGACTGTGTGGATCAGATGGCCTGGCACATCAGTCCCACAGAAGTATAAGGCTCTAGTAGATACCGGTGCACAGTGTACCCTGATGCCATCAAGCTGTCAAGGGGTGGAACCCATCTATATTTCTGGAGTGACAGGAGGATCCCAAGAGTTGACTGTGCTGGAGGCTGAAATCAGCCTGACTGGGAGGGAGTGGCAAAAGCACCCTATTGTGACTGGTCCAGAGGCTCCATGCATCCTCGGCATAGACTACCTCAAGAGAGGGTACTTCAAAGACCCAAAAGGGTACCGGTGGGCTTTTGGTATTGCTGCTTTGGAGACTGAGGAAATTGAGCAGCTGTCCACCTTGCCTGGTCTCTCAGAAGATCCCTCTGCTGTGGGGTTGCTGAAAGTTGAAGAGCAACAAGTGCCAATTGCGACCACAACAGTGCACCGGCGGCAATATCACACCAACTGAGACTCCCTGATTCCCATCCATCAGCTGATCTGTAGACTGGAGAGTCAGGGGGTGATCAGCAGGACCCGCTCACCCTTTAATAGCTCCATATGGCCAGTGCGAAAGTCTAATGGAGAATGGAGACTAACAGTAGACTATCGTGGCCTGAATGAAGTCACACCACCATTGAGTGCTGCCGTACCGGACATGCTAGAACTTCAGTATGAACTAGAGTCAAAGGCAGCCAAGTGGTATGCCACGATTGATATTGCCAATGCATTTTTCTCAATTCCTTTGGCAGCAGAGTGCAGGCCACAGTTTGCTTTTACTTGGAGGGGTGTTCAGTTCACTTGGAACCGACTGCCCCAGGGGTGGTAACACAGCCCTACTATTTGCTACACTGCAGCTGGGGAGAACGGTCCTACCTGGAGCCTCTGGCAGAAAGCTCCAGGGGAGACTCGAGGTCGACCCCTCGGCTTTTGGAGTCGGGGATATAAAGGATCTGAGGCCAGCTATACCCCAACTGAGAAAGAGATACTGGCAGCCTATGAAGGGGTTCGAGCTGCTTCGGAAGTGATTGGCACTGAAGCACAGCTCCTCCTGGCACCCCGGTTGCCCGTGCTGGGCTGGATGTTCAAAGGCAGGGTCTCCTCTACACATCATGCAACTGATGCTACATGGAGTAAATGGGCTGCACTGATTACACAACGAACTCGAATAGGAAATCTCAGTCGTCCAGGCATTCAAAAGTCATCATGGACTGGCCAGAGGAGAAAGATTTTGAAATGTCAGCAGAGGAGGAGGAGGTGCGTGCTGAAGAGGCCCCACCATATTATAAACTGTCAGAAAGTGAAAAGCAGTATGCCTTGTTTACTGATGGCTCTTGCCGTATTGTGGGAAAGCATCGGAGATGGAAGGCAGCTGTATGGAGTCCTGGACGACAAGTTGCAGAAACTGCTGACGGAGAGGGTGAATCGAGTTAGTTTGCCGAGGTGAAAGCCATCCAGCTGGCCCTGGACATTGCTGAACTAGAAAAGTGGCCAATACTTTACGTCTATACTGACTTATGGATGGTGGCAAATGCCCTGTGGGGGTGGTTGAAGCAATGGAAGCAGAGCAACTGGCAACGCAGAGGTAAACCCATCTGGGCTGCTGCACTGTGGAAAGATATTGCTGCCCGGGTGCAGAACCTGGTGGTGAAGGTACGTCATGTAGATGCCCATGTACCCAAGAGTCGGGCCACTGAGGAACACCAGAACAACCAACAAGTGGATAAAGCGGCTAAGATTGAAGTGGCTCAGATGGACTTAGATTGGCAACATAAAGGTGAATTATTTTTGGCCCGGTGGGCCCATGACACTTCAGGCCATCAGGGCAGAGATGCAACATATAGATGGGCCCGTGACCGAGGGGTGGACTTAACAATGGACACTATTGCCCAGGTTATTCATGAGTGTGAAACATGTGCTGCAATTAAACAAGCCAAGCGGTTAAAGCCTCTTTGGTATGGAGGACGATGGTTGAAGTATAAATATGGGGAGGCCTGGCAGATTGACTATATCACACTGCCACCAACCCGCCAAGGCAAGCGCCATGTGCTTACCATGGTGGAAGCAACCACTGGATGGCTGGAAACACATGCTGTGCCCCATGCCACTGCCCGGAACACTATCCTGGGCCTTGAGAAACAGATTTTGTGGCGACACGGCACCCCAGAGAGAATTGAGTCAGACAATAGGACTCATTTCCGGAATAACCTTATAGATATTTGGGCCAAAGAGCATGGCATTGAGTGGGTATATCACATCCCCTACCATGCACCAGCCTCTGGGAAAATGGAACGGTACAATGGGCTGTTAAAAACTACACTGAGAGCAATGGGTGGGGGAACTTTCAAGCATTGGGATACACACTTACCAAAGGCCACCTGGTTGGTCAACACCAGAAGATCTGCCAACAGGGCTGGCCCAGCCCAGTCAGAACTTTTACATATTGTAGAGGGGGACAAAGTTCCCGTGGTGCATATGAAGAATTTGCTGGGGAAGACAGTCTGGGTAATTCCTGCTTCAGGTAAAGGCAAACCCACTCGTGGGATTGCTTTTGCTCAGGGACCTGGATATACTTGGTGGGTAATGCGGGAAGATGGGGAAGTCCGATGTATACCTCAAGGGGATTTGATTTTAGGGGAAAACAGCCAGTGAACTCAATTGTATGCTGTTGCCTGCTGTGTAATATTTTTATAGCCCATCAACTAGATGCCTCCAGGTCACCAGTAACTGGCCCTGACTTCCCTCCAGCCATCATCCCAACAGAGAATGAACTTTGAACATCATGGACCGAATGGACTCGGCAGCATTATAGGGATTGGTCCATGCACTAAGAAAATGATCTTTTCCTCTTGGTCTGTATATATATGGATGTATATGTATGGGAGAGCGATGGTGTATTGAAAATGTGGGATCTGAGCACGATGTGAATGGTATGGAATAAGGGGTGGATAATGTCCTGGGTTCAGCAGTAGCAGTCATGTTTTTTTTTCCTTTGTGGTAGCTGGTGCAGTGCTGTGTTTTGACTTCCAGCCTGAGAACAGTGTTGGTGAAGTCGATGTTTTCAGTTGTTGCTAAGTGATGTTTACCCTGACCAAGGACTTTGTGAGGCTCATGCTCTGCCAGGGAGGAGGGGAAGCCGGGAGGAAGCAGAGACGGGGCGCCTGACCCGGGCTAGCCATGGAGGTATTCCATACCACAGCATGTCATGGCCGGGGTGGGGGGTGACTTGGAGTTACCCGGAAGGACACGGGCTTCCGGGTGGAACTCGTTTTCTTGGCCGGTGGTATCGTATTCTCTTCCCTTGTTATTTTCCCTTATCATTGTTGTCGTTGATAGTAGCGGTGGTGATTTGTGTACAATGGTTGCTGGACTGTTCTTGTCTCAACCCATGGGAGTTGCACTTTTTCGATCCTCCTCCCCGTTCCTCCGGGAGCGGGGAAGGGGAGAACCCCGGTGCAGGGGGAGGACACGGACCTCGATTGTTGTCAGCTGGGCACCACTCACTGGGAGTGAGTGAACAAGCTACCTGACTGGGCTTAAACCACGACACTGACTCAACACCAGACTCTGTTGCTCAGCCACATAATCCCCTCAGTGGCAATGTGCCAGTACTACCTGTCATTGTTGTTCAAGACATATTCAAAGAATCAGAATTTACCAGCATCCTGGAAACACTTCCTCTCCTACTTCTCATGCTGTGGCTTTTTTCTTCTTTACACTTTTAGAGAAGTCCTCATGTTTTTTCTTCTTGAAATCCTTTTTATGTATTGCCTTAAAGATATAGGCTATTCTGAAACATTCTTAATAATTTACACTGTATGTTTCAGAATATTATATGCATTATATTCCAGGGACGGTGACCCCACCACTGCCCAGGGAAGTGGCGGAGTCACAATCCCTACAAGTGTTCACAAACCGCATAGATGAGGCCCTTAGTCACATGGATTAGTGGTGGCCTTGGCAATGCTGGTGTAGAAGTTGGACTTGATGATCTTAAAGGTCTTTTCCAACCTGATTGATTCTATGATTCTATACACCCCATAAGACTGTGTTTATTTTAAATCACATGCATTTGAAGGGGGGATTCTTTCAACCTCTGCCAAAATAGTTTTGACAGGAACTAAAATGGTATAGTCAGAGCTATTTCTGCTCCAATTAATCTTTACTTAGAAGGTATTTCACAGAGAGCTACAGAAGTGAAAATTCATCTCTGTGGGAATTGTCAATTACCATCAGCACTGCACCTTGCTAAGAAACCATTACTAGGGCATATAAAATTAAACTGAAAGAATCTTTTTCCTGACCTTCCAGCAGGTTAGTCTTACTTTCTTCCAGTAAAATCACAGTTAATGTATTTTTACAGAAATAAATTAAAAAATGCTAAATTTAGGCATACTCAGGAAAAAATCTCAGCAACGCTGAGAGTTGTTAAGTGGCAGAACACTGAAATTTCTCACAACTTTATATTTATCCTATTACTGCACTGGCCAACAGACAAGAAAATACATTTTTAGAGACAGCATTGACTAGAAAAATAATAGCAGAGGAGCTGAATTAGTCTATTGACCTTGTATATACATGTTCTGATCTTCTGTAATGAATTACTTGTTGCTGCACTGGTGAGGCCAGCAGTGTGTGGTCATTGAAATGTGGGGTCTCTGAAGATTGGAGAAGTTTGGTGAGTTTGCATGAGTACTAAACTTCACACTGTGTGATGCAGCACATCTTTTTTGTCACAGACTTCACTTCTTTAATTTATGCAGTAGTAATCCCTCCTAAAATGAAGCACCTCCTTTTGCTGCTTTAATACCAAGTTGCGTTGGCTAAAAAGAATGGAGGGTTTGTGCACCCTCGTGTTTCTTTTTTGACCCTTCTGAAGGAGTTTATGATGATGAATGAACCTGAAATCCTGGTAAATAAAGCAGTCTGATGTAAAGATGCAGTTATTTTTAAGATTTGTCTAGAAAATCACAGAAACATTTTATTTGGACTAATGAATACTTACGATGCACAAACTTGTTTTTTTTAGAATACTTCCTGATCATTTGTTCAGTAGAACATCTATCAGAGCTTTGAAAGTGGCCAGGTAAAGGCCTTGAAAATAACATCCAAGAAATGCTATTAGTGATGTGCACTCTCACAGATATTTTGGATGTCTTCCTTGCTCTTAAAAATTAAAGATTAGATCCAGTATTGAAACATGAGGGCTTAGGTGTCTTGTTAAACTCTCTGGTACTTGCCACAGGCTTCTATTATAACTCTGTAAATACTTATTTCTATAAATGTCAAGTTTCTCTTCATATTGTAATTCTTAATGTGAGGAGGTAAACGCATGTGACAACCAGTATAGAAACTGATAGGGGTTACCCAGAAGGGAAGTATCACTGCTTGGGTCAGGCTGAGCATCAGGGTCAGCGGGTGGTAAGCAGTTATACTGTGCATCACTTGTGTTTTCTGAGCTTTCATTTCTTCTCATGTTGTTTCCTATTATTTTCATTATTGATATTGCTGGTATTGTTTCTATTCTTACTATATTGTACTTTAATTTAATTATTAAACTGTTCTTATCTCAACCATTGGATTTTACATTCTTCCAGCTCTCCTCCTCATCCCACCCGTGGGGTGAACAATTGGCTACTTGGTGCTGAGTTACCGGCAGGGTTTAAACCATGACAGAGATCATCAGTCAGATTAGATGATGTTGCATATGGAGTGATGCAATTCACTCATACAAGAGAAGTAGCAATATGTTTATTGATATAAACAGTGATTTAATAGAGTTTGATGATAAATGCAGCAGTAGTTTAACAAGATTCAGTGGCAAGGTACACTGGAGTATTTACTGCATAGAGGACAGGGTCAGACAGAATTGTCAGGGTGTCGTGGTTTAAACCCAGTCAGGTAATTCGTTCGCTCACTTCCCCCCCCCCTTTCTTGCCCTCCCCCTGCTCTCGGAGGGACGGAGAGGAGAATCGAAAAGAATGCAACTCCCACGGGCTGAGATAAGAACAGTTTAGTAACTAAGGTATAACACAAATCACTACTGCTACCACCAGTGATAATAATGATAAAGGAAATAACAAGGGAAGAGAATACAACACCTCACCACCAGCCGACCGATAACTTGCCCCCCCTCAGCCTGACCAAGCACCGACCGATACCTCCTCCAACCCTGCAGTCTCCCAGCCCTTCCGGCTAACTCCCAGTTACCTCCTGGGCATGACGTGCTGTGGTATGGAATACCTCTTTGGTCAGTTTGGGTCAGGTGTCCTGTCTCTGCTTCCTCCCGGCTTCCCCTCCTCCCTGGCAGAGCATGAGCCTCACAAAGTCCTTGGCCAAACCAAAACATCGCTATCAGTTCTGTTCCCAGGCCGAAAGTCAAAACACTGCACTGCACCAGCTACCAAGAAGGAAAAACATGACTGCTACTGCTGAACCCAGGACATTATCCACCCCTTATTCCATACCATTCACGTCATGCTCAGATCCCACATTTTCAATATACCATCACTCTTATCTAAGTGCATGGACCAGTAGCTATAAAGCTGCTGAATCCATCTGGTCCATGATGTCAGGCTCCATCTCTTGTAACAATCTTTCAGAGCAGGAGAGACTGTGTGCAGTGTTCACACTCATGAATAACCTGGCAATAGTGTCCATTGCTAAGTCCACCCCTTGATCATGAGTCCATCTCTATGTTGCATCTCTGCTCTGATGGCCTGAAGTGCCATGGGCCCACCAGGCTTAAAATAATTCACTGTCCCCTTAAGCAGTTTCTGCAGCTTGTTGCTGGGGACTCCATACAGCTGCCTTCCATCTCCGATGCTTCCAAAGCACTGGAGGGGCCCAGTGGACTAGATACTTGCCCATACTGTCCCACACACCCTGCCACTCATCACTGTCCAGCCTTGGAGAAAACCTTTTGGTCCCCCTATATCCTCTTCTAACCCCAGACAAGACCCAAACCTGACTCTGCTTAACTTTTGAGATCAGACAAAATGGTTGTGGGTAGAACACAGCCTGTGTGTGTGCCAACATGCTGATCCCCATCACAATCAGCAGGCAAGTCCCAAGGACACCCAAAGGCCATTCAAAACCTTCAGAACTCTCAAACGATGCTGCTGTACTTGTCACTGGGGCTGGTGTAGCTGCTGTGCTTGCCGGCCCTCCCACCACCAGCTTCTCTTTTCCTGAGTCCAGCTCTTCCTCCTCCGCCTTGCTGGGAAATGCTGCGTGGTCTCCTGCATCCTCCCGGGGCTCGGCGGGCGGCTGCCGGGGAATGCTCTCGGCCGTCGCGGGGCTCGGCTCCTCCGCGGGGCTGGGCTCGGCCACCGGGCTCGGCTCGGCCGCGGGGCTCGGCTCCTCCGCGGGGCTCGGCTCCTCCGCCGCCTTCTCCCGCTGCTCGGCAGCCGCCTCCTTCCTCTCCTCGACTGCCCCGACCTCCTCCACCGGCAGCCGTCCCCTCGCGGCCTCCGGCCCCGCTCCCGCCGCCGCTTGGTCCTCGGGCCGCTCTCCCGGGCTGGTTCGGCTGCCGCCGGCTCCCGGGGCCGTCCCCCTCAGCTCCCCGCAGCCTCACGAAGATGGAGAGTAGGGTGAGGGCCAGGCCGGTGAAGAGCAGCCGGACGGCCAGGTGTAAGTCCACGGCCACGTCCGTTCCGCCCTGCTGCTGGGGCCCGCCCATATTACAAGCCATTGCCGTAAAGCACAGTGAGACAAGAACCTTAGCCCAGGCCCCACACTTGATAAACACTAACACAGCAAATACCGGCTCTACGTAAGTTACAACATTCTGAAGCTGTGAGATCAACAAGAACAACTCTGAGAGCCAATAAATCAGCATTGTGATGAGTGACTATTAATCCAGTCAAATCTGTCGTTATCTCAACCCTTCGTGCCCCGCGTTGGGTGCCAAAAAAGAACTGTCGTGGTTTAAACCCAGTCAGGTAATTCGTTCGCTCACTTCCCCCCCCTTTCTTGCCCTCCCCCTGCTCTCGGAGGGACGGAGAGGAGAATCGAAAAGAATGCAGCTCCCACGGGTTGAGATAAGAACAGTTTAGTAACTAAGGTATAACACAAATCACTACTGCTACCACCAGTGATAATAATGATAAGGGAAATAACAAGGGAAGAGAATACAACACCTCACCACCAGCCGACCGATAACTTGTCCCCCCCCAGCCTGACCAAGCACCGACCGATACCTCCTCCAACCCTGCAGTCTCCCAGCCCTTCCGGCTAACTCCCAGTTACCTCCTGGGCATGACGTGCTGTGGTATGGAATACCTCTTTGGTCAGTTTGGGTCAGGTGTCCTGTCTCTGCTTCCTCCCAGCTTCCCCTCCTCCCTGGCAGAGCATGAGGCTCACAAAGTCCTTGGCCAAACCAAAACATCGCTATCAGTTCTGTTCCCAAGCCGAAAGTCAAAACACTGCACTGCACCAGCTACCAAGAAGGAGAAACATGACTGCTACTGCTCAACCCAGGACACAGGGAGATCCTCCTGCTGAGTTGAGGAAGGACCCTTTTGCTTTCTAAACTCCTTCTCATAGAGGAGTCTAGGTATGGCTGGATCTAGACAGTCTCAGTCTTGATTAATGGTTTTATGTCTAAAGGGTTGTAAGGGCACAATCAATCCTTTATATCACTTAGCTAAAATTTCAAAGTTTAGCATTATTAATCACTTATTGTGAATTCGTTGCAGTAAGGAATCTCTCAACCTCACGGAGTAACCTTGAGAGGCATCCCTACTCAAGGTGAGATCCTGGTATGCAGCCTGCTGCCATGTAGGATCGTTCAACAGGCCCTGGGCTCCTCACCGTTTATGAAGTAAGATAATTGACTTGTAGTCATATTTTTCTGCTGACTACTGAAATTAGGTCTACTTTCAAAGTTGGCTTAAGTGGGACCTTGAGCAGGCTTATGGTTGGGGGTGATGGTGCACATTGATCATTAGCTCTTGGCTGTTGTGGTGCTATGTGTCTCCCCCAGATCCACGTCAAGCCTGATGCAGTCATGACAATCAGACACATCCATTACCACCACCGCTGGTGGTTATAACTTGAGCAGAGTTACAGGCAATAAAAGTCAGGTTAGGGGGGAGAACACACTGTCATAGTGAGTACAGTACTGTCATCTGGCCTAAAATTTAGAGTGATGTGAAAAATTGGAAATTGAAAAATACTGGAAACATGAGGTGGTTGATATATAATCTGTTTGCTGTGTTTCAGTCATACATTCTGTCTATAATCAACAAAGAGATAGAAATGTGTATGCAGGAGAGCAGCGGTATGGGATGGTGGTATATACCAGTAAGGTTGGAGTCAAACACAAGTAGAGAGAAACAGGGAAAAGACCAGCTTTCCCAGATTAGAGACACTGGCGCTGATGATTTGGTCCTGATTGGGTTTGCAGCTATACCCCAGCAAAGGCTGTCAGAGGAGTTGAAGCAGGGCTCTACAATATTTCCCCTGTACTAGAGCACCTGAGAAAATGTAGTTTTATATAAATATAAAAATCTCTATGTTTTTATGTATATGTATATTCCTGAAGCCATTTTAGGAGCTTGTAATGAAGGTGGAGGAATGGATTATGTTTATTCTGGGTATGATCATGACTCAGATAACCTAAAACCAGAATGCCCATTATGCCGTAGTATTGGGGCAGGAAAGAAGGGTGGGAGAACTTCGAAATTAATCTGAATTGCAAAAAGACTATTTGGTGTGCAAGAAGAATGGACAGAAATTAAGAATAAACAACAAGTTGTTATATCCACAGATTAGCTGCATTCTGTAAAAATAATAATCTCAATTGCTATTC
Source organism: Pezoporus wallicus (assembly GCF_028554395.1). Lineage (NCBI taxonomy): Eukaryota > Metazoa > Chordata > Aves > Psittaciformes > Psittacidae > Pezoporus > Pezoporus wallicus. The sequence continues at coordinate 124,197 of NW_026640972.1, forward strand.
TAGTGTAATGCTATCTAATTCTCTTTATGGCGAGTAGGTCTCCCAGGGGTTATATGCTGAAATCACTTCCCTAATGTTTGACTGAATTTATCTCACATCCTCTGTCTCAAATCCCGTCTGATCAGGCCTTACACAACCTGACATTCACCTTCAGAGCTCTTTGCAATTTTTAACTTGCTTTCTGTTTCAGTGCTGAGGTTTTTAAAATTCTTAGCCTCCATTGTACTGCTTTTGGATGGGGTAGCGTTAGTTTTCTCCATAGTAGCTTGTATGTATTTGTGTTGGAAACAGTATTGATAATGTAGAGATGTTTTTGTTATCACTGAGCAGTGCTTACACACGGTCAAGGCCTTTTCTGCTCATGGAGCGACATCAATTTGATGGATGGACCACTCGGTGGATAAAGAACTGGCTGGATGGCCGCACACAAAGAGTTGTGGTCAATGGCTCAATGTCCGGCTGGAGACCAGTAACGAGTGGCGTCCCTCAGGGATCGGTGTTGGGGCCGGTCTTGTTCAACATCTTTGTCGCTGACATGGACAGTGGGATTGAGTGCGCCCTCAGCAAGTTTGCCAATGACGCCAAGCTGTGTGATTCGGTTGATACGCTGGAGGGAAGGAATGCCATCCAGAGGGACCTTGACACACTTGTGAAGTGGGCTAATGCCAACCTCATGTAGTTTAACCATGCCAAGTGCAAGGTCCTACACCTGGGTTGGGGCAGTCCCAGGCACAGCTACAGGTTGGGCAAAGATGAGATTCAGAGCAGCCCTGCGGAGAAGGACCTGTGGGTGTTGGTCGGTGAGAAAATGAACATGAGCTGGCTTCGGTGTGCGCTTGCAGCCCAGAAAGCCAACCATATCCTGGGCTGCATCAAAAGGAACGTGACCAGCAGGTCGAAGGAGGTGATCCTGCCCCTCTACTCTGCTCTTGTGAGACCTCAGTTGGCGTATTGTGTGCAGTTCTGGTGTCCTCAACATAAAAAGGACATGGAACTGATGGAACAAGTCCAGAGAAGGGCCACAAGGATGATCAGGGGACTGGAGCACCTCCCATATGAAGACAGGCTGAGGAAGTTGGGGCTGTTCAGCCTGGAGAAAAGAAGGCTGCGTGGAGACCTCATAGCAACCTTCCAGTATCTGAAGGGGGCCTATAGGGATGCTGGAGAGGGACTCTTCATTAGAGACTGTAGTGACAGGACAAGGGGTAACGGGTTAAAACTTAAACAGGGGAAGTTTAGGTTGGATATAAGAAGGAAATTCTTTCCTGTTATGGTGGTGAGGAACTGGAATGGGTTGCCCAGGGAGTTTGTGAATGCTCCATCCCTGGCAGTGTTCAAGACCAGGTTGGACAAGGCCTTGGGTCATATGATTTAGCGTAAGGGGTCCCTGCCCATGGCAGGGGGGTTGGAATTAGATGATCTTAAGGTCCTTTCCAACCCTAACGATTCTATGATTCTATTCTATGATTCTATGAATAGTGTTTTTTTTTTACTGCGGTTGTGTTGGCTTTTAGACAGTTGCCGTATTCTGAATTCCCAGAGGGATTTTGATTGAGTAGCTGTCCATGCCACTCTGCTGTATTGGTATTCTAATATTTTTAAGGTGAAGAATGAATACTAAATGAAAGAGCAGTGTTAGATCAGATCCAGGTATGCTAATCCATTTATTTTCAAGATGAAAATTAAATCTGAAGTCGTGTCCTTACTTGGCCCTGCTGTTTCCCCAGCACTACTGAAATTAGGCACCATTCAGTGGTGTTTTGCTATTTTTTTTCAGAGAGAAAACTCTGATGTTACATCTTCTTCCTATTTTGCTTATTATAAACATTGTTTTAGTTGCATCTACACTATTACCTAATTTAAAGGGACTAGCACTGAACCCACTGAATCTGGACTGTGTTTCAGATTTTGCGGTTGACTAATTGGTTGGCCTTGCAATTGCTTTTTCTACCATCCAGAAAACTTCATTTCCTTTTCATGGTAGGACTATGGGTTGTGTGTCGTAGAAAAGCAATATGATAGCCTCACTTTAAAAAAAAAAAAATCCATTAAAAGCAAATAGATGTTGTAACTACATAGAATCAGAGAATTGTTTGAGTTGGAAAGGGACCTTAAAGGTCATCCAGTTCCAGCTGCCTGCCATGGGCAGGAACCCATTCCACTACACCAGGTTTCTCCAACCCCTGTCCAACCTGGCCTGGAACACTGCCAGGGATGGGGCAGCCGCAGCTTCTTTGGGCAACCTGTGCCAGCGCCTCAGCACCCTCACAGAGAAGAACTTCTGCCTAAAATCTCATCTCAGTCTCCACTCTGGCAGGTTAAAGCCATTCCCCCTTGTTCTGTCCCTACAGGCCCTTGTCCAAAGCCCCTCTCCAGCTTTTTTGTAGCCTTTTTAGTCACTGGGAGCTTCTCTAAGGTCTCCCCTTAAGGAGCCTTCTCTTCTCCAGGCTGAACAAGCCCAGCTCTCTCAGCCTTTCTCCAGAACAGAGTTGCTTCACTTGTGAAAACTCTGAAAGTACTAAAAGCCACTAAGTTTTTTTGTTTGTTTTTTTCTTTTTCCCAGTATTTAGCATCCTCATCTGTGGGATAGCTGAGTACTGCTTCAGAAGGAATCACAAAAACTAATGAAAAAACCAAGCCTGTTGTCACCAGATTTAAATTTCTAATTCAGGAATCTGCACAGATGCAGTCACATATCAAAAAAGTTTCAAATTCCATGTTGACACCAAGGAACGTTCCACAAAACTGATTGGAAATCTTGCCGTGTTTTGATACTTTAGGATAAGCAAGAAAGAAAACTTAATAACCACACTAATTAGAAGATATTTGTTTAGAGGTGCAAGAAGTAAAAAAAAAGTAAAATTGGTCTTATTTCTGACTACAGGAAATGCTACGCTCTCTTAAGCTTCTGTCAAAGCAGTAAAAGTAAACTGGAACACATAAATTTTGCTATATCCACCTGTAGAAATTGAGAGTCTCTACCACTGTTACATTTATTTCACTGTAAGAGTCTATTATTCAGCCTACCTGTTTCTTCATATGTTCTTATCAATAAATATTGAAAAGGAATAAAAAGAATTGCTCTGGGATCTCATTTACAGGATTTCCTTCAAATCCTTCTACAATTAATACTAAACAAAAATGTGATTTTTTTCATATGAAATATGTAGAGTTTTTTTCCTGAGATTCCATTTTCTTTTAGAGTGTTTGTGAAGCTCTTTTTTTTTTGAACCAGGATTGCATGCTTCCTGAAAAGCAAAAACTTGGCTTCTGGCAAAACAAAATAAAGCAGAAATAAAGCAGAACCCCCCTGTAGCTCAAGTAACTTTTTGCCTATATATGAAATATATTCTTGACTCTCATAAATTGTTAATAACCTGTTCACACTCACAAATAACGATTTAATTATGCAGGTTTTTACATGAAATTGTAGGATGTTCCTGTAAATTTTCCAGCTGAGATTTTATGTTTTCATATATTTCCACAGCATGACTACTGAAATAACTGCCAATCATTTAACCTCATGCTTTGTTTGGATTGGTTTTGTCTTCCCAGAAATCATAGAATCATAGAATAGTTAGGGTTTTTCCAACCCTAAGATCATCTAGTTCCTAGGACCTTAAGATCATCTAGTTCCAACCCCCCTGCCATGGGAAGGGACACCACACACTAAACCATACCACCCAAGGCTTTGTGCAGCCTGGCCTTAAACACTGCCAGGGATGGAGCATTTACAACCTCCGTGGGCAACCCATTCCAGTTCCTCACCACCCTCACAGTAAAGAGCTTCTTCCTTATATGTAACTTGAACTTCCACTGTTTAAGTTTTAACCCGTTACCCCTTGTCCTGTCACTACAGTCTCTAATGAAGAGTCCCTCTCCAGCATCCTTGTAGGCCCCCCTTCAGATACTGGAAGGCTGCTATGAAGTTTCCACGCAGCCTTCTCTTCTCCAGGCTGAACAGCCCCAGCTTCCTCAGCCTGTCTTCATATGGGAGGTGCTCCAGTCCCCTGATCATCCTTGTGGCCCTTCTCTGGACTTTTTCCATCAGTTCCATGTCCCTTTTATGTTGAGGACACCAGAACTGCACACAATACGCCAACTGAGGTCTCACAAGAGCAGAACAGAAAGGCAGGATCACCTCCTTCGACCTGCTGGTCACACTCCTTTTGATGCAGCCCAGGATATGGTTGGCTTTCTGGGCTGCAAGCGCACACCGAAGCCAGCTCATGTTCATTTTCTCACCGACCAACACCCTCAAGTCCTTCTCCGCAGGGCTGCTCTGAATCTCATCTTTGCCCAACCTGTAGCTGTGCCTGGGATTGCTCCTACCCAGGTGTAGGACCTTGCACTTGGCATGGTTAAACTTCATGAGGCTGGCATTAGCCCACTTCACAAGCATGTCAAGGTCCCTCTGGATGGCATTCCTTCCCTCCAGCGTATCAACCGAACCACACAGCTTGGTGTCATTGGCAAACTTGCTGAGGGCACACTCAATCCCACTGTCCATGTCAGCGACAAAGATGTTGAACAAGACAGGTCCCAACACCGATCCCTGAGGGACACCACTCGTTACTGATTTCCAGCCGGACATTGAGCCATTGATCACAACTCTTTGTGTGTGGCCATCCACCGAGTGGTCCACCTATCAAGTTGATGTCTCTCCAATTTAGAGACAAGGATGTTGTGTGGGACAGTGTCGAGCTCTTTGCACAAGTCCAGGTAAATGACATCAACTGCTCTACCCCTGTCCATCAGTTCTGTAGCCCCATCATAGAAGGCCACCAAATTGGTCAGGCAGGATTTCCCCTTAGTGAAGCCATGCTGGCTGTCACCAAGCACCTTATTGTTTTTCATGTGCCTTAGCATTCGTTCCTGGAGAATATGCTCCAGGATTTTGCCAGGCACAGAAGTGAAACTGACTGATCTGTAATTCTCTGGGTCATCCATTTTCCCCTTCTTGAAAATAGGGGTTATATTTCCCTTTTTCCAGTCATCAGGAACTTCACCTGACTGCCATGAGTTTTCAAATATGATGGACAGTGGCTTAGCAACTTCATTTGCCAGCTCCTTCAGGACCCGCAGATGGATTTTATCAGGTCCCATGGACTTGTGTACATTCAGTTTCTTAAGATGGTCTCGAACCAGATCCTCTCCTACAGTGGGCCTAAGGTCTTCATTCTCACCGTCCCTGTGTCTGCCTTCAAGACTTGGGTGGTGTGGTCAGAACCTTTGCCAGTGAAGACCGAGGCAAAGTCATTCAGAACCTCAGCCTTCTCCAAATCCAGGATAGCCAGTTCTCCCGATAGCTTCTGGAGGGGGCCTACGTTGTCCTTAGTCTGTTTTTTATTCCCTACGCACCTATAGAATCCCTTCCTGTAATCCTTAACATCCCTAACCAAGTTTAATTCTAACTGGGCATTAACTTTCCTAACCTGGTCCCTAGCTTCCCAGACAACATCCCTGTGTTCTTCCCAGGCCACCTGTCCTTGCTTCCACCTTTTATAAGCCTCTTTTTTCCTTTGAAGTTTCCTCAGCAGCTTGTTATCCATCCAAGGAGGCTTCCTGGCCCTCCTGCTGCACTTTCTTGTAGTTGGGATGAAACACTCCTGAGCTTGTAGCAGGTGATCCTTGAATATCAACCAAATGAATTTCTTTATTGTGAGAAATCATGATTACTTATTGATGCAGAAAGAAAACGGGGTGATGTTCTACTGGGTGTTCTGTACAACATGTAAGTGCAGTTCTTTAACACTGATTATGTGTTCTATTTAGCTAATGATTATGATTTGATTTTAATGAAAAAGCCATTGGCTAGAGATGTTTCTTTATTTTCAGCACAGCAACAGGTAAGGTGCCATGACAGATTGTGTCTGAAGTCATACCTTTCTGAAGGTAGTTTTATCCCCTTGTGTTACTCTGCGCATTAATCTCCATCAGGCTGCACTACACCTTTATACACTTCACTCAGTAAAGTCCATAGCAACACAAGTCTAGGTTAATGGTAGCTGATAAGCAAAACTCTAAAAAAAATATCATACAGGGCCTACCTGGTCAGCAAATGATGTGACACTAGATAAATTTCTTTATTTGTTAGGCTCCCCCACAGTAGCCATATAGTGACCTTTTATAGGAGGAACTGCAAAACCAGGACTTCACAGTGGCTGACAGAAATGTAACCTCTGATTGGAATCTTCAGTTTTGAAAAGACACTAAGTAATATTAATGGCCTTCTCAGATGTAATGCACTAGTACACAAGGGAAGGTGAAAAGGCCATTTATTCTTTCCCACAGCAGTATGTACTGATCATTGTTGTTGTTCAGGAACAAAATTATTTTTGATATTGCTAGTGCGCAACAATTTAAATTTTCTTCTGCTTATGTTTGATTTCATTGCCATAACCATTTTTTGCCTGATAAAAGTCCAGTTCTGCAGATTGCTGTTGGATCTTCAAGTATTCATTTGACTTTTGAAAGGCTAGCAGGTTCAGCCTTGTCTGTTTCTGTCTTTTCTTTGCGCAGATCTTTGTGAGGATGATTTTTTGGGCTTCAGTATTTGGGGATTGAATATCTGTCACTCAAATAGGCATGCACTGATAAAGCATGAGAATTTTGAGCATCTTATTATTCAATATTTTCAGTATGATTCCTATCACTGTATTTAGAAAAGCTTCAGTTCAAGAGCTGCAATTGTATCAGCTGAGTGAGGTATCATTTAAAGTGACTAACGAAAGCCTAAACTGGGGTTTGCCACACAGCTTGTCTTTGTTCATGTGGACGCTCCTAAAACCTCTAATAATAAGTTACTTAATAATAAATTATCAAACAAAGGAAGGAGTGGTTTGAATCTGTCTTAAGTGTAGAGTAGAGCAGGGGTTCCCAAACTGGGATCGAAAAGCTATGCAATGGGAACTGCTGCAAGCCTGTGTTCTCTGCTGAAAGACTGACAGCAAGAAGCTGCAGAATTGGTCCTCTGGACAAAATGCTGGCAATGTGGTGTTAGAATTCTTCTTTTAGCTAGGAAGTTCACACAGGTGTTTGTAGCTTCATGCAGGATTAGACTGGGAAGGGAAGGACAGGCAAATAAAACCACCAGGCATCCCATTACCAATATGTTTTTTATTTTGTTTATAAATACTTTCAGTGTCATGATCATACGAATGCTCACAGGAGACCTTATAACAATCTTCCAATACCTAAAGGTGGCTTGTAAAAAATCTGGAGAGGGGCTTTGGACAAGAACCTATAGGGACAGGACAAGGGGGAATGGCTTTAACCTGCCAGAGGGGAGATTGAGATGAGATCTCAGGCAAAAGTTCTTTACTGTGAGGGTGGTGAGGCACTGGCACAGGTTGCCCAAAGAAGCTGTGTCTGCCCCATCCCTGGCAGTGTTCAAGGCCAGGTTGGACAGGGCTTGAAGAAACCTGGTGTAGTGGAAAGGGTCCACTACTAGGGGGTTAGAACTGGATGAGCTTTAAGGTCCCTTCCAAAACAAACCATTTTGTGATTCTATGTAGTTGCAATTTCTATTTGCTTTTCCTAATATGACAAATCATACTCTTTAAAAGCTGATTTGAAACAAAAATGCTTTTGAATCCTTGCAGTTTCAGACATGCATTTTGTAATAATAATAATAATAGGTTCCCTTGCTGCTAATGTATCAATGCATATTGTAAGTGTGCACAGTGATGTACCTTTATTTTTGCTCCAGGTTTGTTGTTAAGAATGAAATTGGTCTTCGTATTTAAACAAATTTCTGAGGGAGCTGTGGGAGGTACAGTAAGCACATTCAATTTCAAGACCTAATAAATATTTGAAATTGTAAGGGGCAATTGCTAATATTTAGGATTGAAGTACTAAAGTTAACTTTTTCCTTTAGGCAAAGAGGTGATATGTTAAGTAATTTTACATCTTTGGTGTTTCATCATTTTCACTTACTGTCTGAAGCTGAGTCATTTGTAGTGTGTGTACCCAGGCAAAACACTTCTGTGTGCATTCTGCATAGTGGAACTCCCATAGATGTCGGTACTCCTAGAGTCTCGAAACAGAGCATCTCCATGAATCTTTTTAGTAACTATTTCCTGTGATACACAGAAATACACTGATTTTATATATGTGGGCTTTTGGCTGGCTACTGTGATTATGTTTTCGTCTCTAAGGCTAGTTTAAAGAACAAGACTAACTTTATTGTCAATGATATTGAGAAATTATTGCTCATTTAGTAGCATTTCTTAGTTTCTTCTGCTGCTTTTGGTCTGTCTATGACAATTTTTAGCTACATAATATCCCCTTTTAATTTCATGTTTTCAGAAACAGAAAACAACCACATTGCTTTTGTATTAGTTTTCTTGAATAATAGTCAGAGGTCCATTAATTCATAACCTGGAAAATTCAACACTGTTCTTGTTTTATAAAGAGTGTAGGCTGGGTTCAGTGGCAATGGCTCCTCCATATTTAGTGTCTACAAAGTATGGCTCTGACATCTTCTAAGACACAAGATTCTTGTGCATGATGTGTGTTGACAAAGCATTAGTACAATGTTATGCAGGCTTCCTGAGACCAATAGAGAGCATGATTGACTATTGACAACTCTTTTTATATACTGTTCAAAACATAACAAACTACACTTGCATCATATTTTGGCTATGTACATTCCATACCTATCACAAGCCATTACGTCACCTTATATGCAATAGATGACTCTTTTATGTCCTTTTCTCTCTGTTATATTGGAGATTTTTTTGTTATTTTGATGCTGTTTACCTTTCATCATATTTTTGTGTAGACACTTCTGTTTACAGCTTCTGTGGGTCCTTCTGTGATTAACGGTTTTATCAGCTGTATCTGTATGATACTAAATTCTAATTCATTCTCCAGCAAAACCTACAACTGTCACTCAGGAATTAAATAAAAATGTTCATAGTATGTGCTGTCACTGGATTCTAGGAAGTTCATAAATATGTCAGAAAGAATAGCATTGTATTTTGAGATTGAAGAGGGTTCTCAGATTTACACAGATTTCAGTCATGGCTTTATGGTACCTTTCAACCCAAACCGGTCTGGGATTCTATGAGTCTATGATTTACATGGTCATGAGCTCTGTGGAGTATTGATAAAGAAAATATCAATTTTTCAAGAAGAGCTATGTTTTCATCTTCAAGAATGTTCCTAGAAGAAACAGTTTGAAGAGGAGGAGCTGTGCTACCTGGTCAGCTTAATTTTGTCTCACTACTGTAACTCCTCACCTTGGGCTTCTCAGCAGAGGAGAACACAGAAGGAGCTACATGGACATTGGTGTCCACTGACCCTGTAGTCTTTTCTGATTAAAGTTTATTAACTAATTCCATGATTCCAAAGAAAAACTTCTATATTTCATGCAATGATAGCCTGACTTCTTCCCACACGTTTATAGTGTGTTACTTAAAACACTTCAAAGTTCTTTTTCCTTCCCCAAACTACAAATATTTCTCTCCAATTGGATTTGTATCATCCATTACCAAGGACAATGCTGAATGAACACTTTCTTTTGCAGTCACAGGAGAACTTTGCTTCTGAGCTTGGTCAGAGCTCACTGTAGAGCACATAAGATTTATGTAATCAATTGTAAATGTCCCACCGACGAAACCTCAATCTGTTCCTTGGTTCACTGCATGAGAGTTTACCAGTTAATCCCTTGAGACAGCCACTGTAGGGTAACTATTATGATGTGAAAGAATCAAAGGATTAATAATTTCCAAGGCATTTAGGATTAGATTCAGATACATTAATTCAGGTATCTGTCTAACATTTAACTATGTAGGACCCTTCCATATGAAAGGACAGAAGCTGACTTTTTAAGGTGTTTTCTAGCTTTTAAGACAGGTGTGATGAATTGTCCCATAGAAGTGGGCATTTTCCCCCTCCTCCATTAATTTTAAGGAGTATACAGTGACTATTTCAGACTCAAGAAACATCTTTTAGATTTTTAAATTTAAATAGGAAATTGAATCCTTTGAGGAAAGGAAATTTTGTTTGACAGGTTGATAACACTTGAGTCAGTCTCAGAAACTCCTACCTTGTGATCTACCAGAACACTTGGTTTTCCATCTTTTCTCCATGGTGTAATTTATTGTGGCATCTTGTGTACAGCATGTGAATGAATTTTGAAAGATTCTTTTTATTTGTGCTTTCAGGTATAAACTGTGAAAAAAAATCATATTTTATTACAACATGATAATTATGCCCAGAGAGTAGCACTACGAGTTATGCAGTTTAACATTGAACCAGTCTTGCCTCTTCAAATGCGTGCTGTCACTTAAGTGTCTGTAATACTGTGTAATATCATTTCTGTGTTGCTTCAATTAAGTTTTTCTGTGTTTACCCTCTGCCTCCAAATCTTTCATTTCAGATTGATACCAATGATCTTCCTTATACTTTAAGTTTTGGTCCACTAACACATGCTCTGAGATTGCAAATTCTAGTCTGGGAGCATGAAGTTATCAATGGCAAGATGTAAAGCTTCTACTGGTGTCGTTTTAGAAAGAAAATCTACTCCATTTTCTCAGGCTTTTATGTAGGTCATTTAAAATACATATTTTTCAGCAACCTGTCAAGGGAATTTGCAAATTTTGCAGGATATTTTCCCCATCCACCATTTAAAGTGGATCATTTTAAACTTAATACACAACTACTGACTGTAAGACTTGACTACTCTTGTACTTTCACCATGATCTAATCTAGTTATGTATACATGTATAGGAAAAACAGTCAGGTGATGGAAAAATATGATACTTTAAGCATATTCTCTGTATGACTCCATTAACTTAGTGGTACATCTGCAACTTTCTAAGAAAGATGCTTGCCAGATTACAAGGGAACCTGCTTGTGTCTGTTAATGTACTGGGCGTATAAAAATATTTGAAATGTTTCAAGCACTAATGTTGTTCCCAGCAAAATATAACTAATATTATGAGATAGCTTTTGTAATTACACCCTACATGCTGGCAAATGCCATGCTTCTTTTCATCATATTCTTAAAGCTCTGACATATTTGACAAAATCTCATAACCACCTTCCAAAGAGAAAAATGAAAACGTGTGTTCCACTTTTAATCTCCATAACTGGCTTTTCAAATACCAGAACAATAATTCTAGGAATTCTAGATTTGAACTTGACCCAGTCATAGTGTTCTTCAGTTTTCAGAGATGCTTGAAGGAAAGGAATACTTAGCTGGGAACATTTTTTCTTTTCTTTTTTTTTTTTTTTTTTTATGATATGGTCCTGTGATCTCTTAGACCAGCAAATTAAAAGCTTTCATGGGTGATGGAGAACTAAGAAAATCCTAAACTGGTTGCTTGGCTCTTGGCAGAGGTAGCAGCTGGCCAGACACAGTGTGCTAGCCCAAAAGGTTTATTTTGGAGGTGAGGTGTATGCCAAGACATATATGTGATACCATGATCTAGTTTTCAAGCGTAATCTTGATAGAATGATAATACTTTAAACATTGTATGACAGAGAGGCATAAGAGAGTTGGACTTTCAGCAATACCAGAGTGGTGTTTGAAATTCCCCAGTTTTGAGGTATTGGTATCAAAACATGTGTTGTCTTGGTGCTTTGTTCGTGTATCCACTCTTTGACTTTCAGCCTGCCAGACCTTGTGTTTGTTGAATCATCAAGCTGTTAGAGTTCTTCTGCTTGGTAAATGTTCCAAACTGCTTTAGAGATACCAAAGACAGATTATTTGGGGATTTTTCTGAAGTATATCCTGCATTTGTTAGTGGAGCAAATCAAGTTCTACCTGTGGTGGGAGGAATGGATACCAAGATTTTTGCCATGTTTTTTCTCTAGGAAACTGAATTGAGAATTATGCCAGAGAATAATTTCTGACCTACTCTCTCCATTTATATTGTGACCATAGTAACTATTCCTAATGTTTTTCTCCTAAACATTATGATAAATATATGAGCTTCGTATGATAGTGGAGTTTGACATCTGCTGTGCCATTATTTTTCTAACAGATCTGCTTCTCGCAAAGATAAGATGTAGGGCTGTGATTTATCTGTATGTCTCATAATCTAAATATCAGTGTTATAGAGAAGATGTATCACTTCAGTTCTAGTTCTCATTGCGAGGTTTTTTAGAGAACTGTCAGTTCTGTAAATGGAAATACCTAAAATATAAGGAAAGAGTAATTAGGTGTGGATAGTGTTTGCTGAAACAAAATTAAGCTTATTTCTTTCTTCAATAAACTGAATTCCAAGTCTAGTCAGAGTTCTGAAATATGAATTTACCAGTATCCTCACCATCACACACATACTCATTCACCCTTGTTCTCCACTCAATTCTGTTTTGTGCTTTCGTATCCCTCTGGATAGATACTTCCTTCAATCAAAGGTACCTATTGTGTCTCTCTTCACTTATTCTCAGTTTTGGTGGTCTGATGTGTATATATATTCATATTTTTTGTGTCTTGTAACTTGAGAAAACAATACTTTTAATCATGTTATGGGCATGACCACATGGTTCTGCCTGAAAAAGCCATGTTTTCCTTATACTGACTCCCACTGTAATGAGAATAGTATGAGAGGAAAATAAGAGCTAGTTAAAATGCATATTATGAGAATAGCATAAAACTTAATTTGGAGTACTAAAATAAGTTATAGTGAAGAAGGTTCAATTCTAGGTGATGTAGTTGGAAATATGTAGTAAATCACAAACTGTTGGCTAATGTATAAGGCATATGGTTGACAAAGGAAGTGTATATTTCTCTAGCTTATCTTTTTGCATTTATCTCCATAAATATGACGTGTAAATATACAGAGAAACGCAAATGTGCTTTAAAGCAGGAAACCTGAAATTTCATGAGATGTTCAGTTTAGCACAAAAGAATTAAGTGCTATAAATTGATTCAATAAACAAACATTTTATTAAAGTCACACCACTCCTTTTTGCACCCCTGCAGAAGCTTAGATAGCATAAAACTCACTGGTATCTACTTCATATAATATGGCTCTGAAGTCATGATGGGACCTGTGAATAAGCATAGTGGGTAAGCTGTGGATGCTATCAAGCAACATGAAGAATACAGCTATTGTCACCCTAAGGACATCTGAGATGAATCAGAGCAGCAGTGTAGCTTTAGACATCTCTGTGCTGTTGCACACTATGAACCCGACAATGGGTCACTTCTGTTCTCCCAAACATGACCTCTTTTGACAAGAGAATTAGAGAGCTGCCACATGCTGTCTCATGGCACTAAGGGTGTAATTCCTGGAAACTGGAGTAGAAAACCTCAGTAACACTTTCTATATGTATCTTCAACAGACCTTTTCAATCAACCTATGAGCACTGCGTGAATCAATACTATCAGGGACAGAAGGTGCTTTCACGCTTCAGCCCTAGCAGCATCTCTGTGCCTCCTCTGGACTCGCTCCAACAGGTCCACATCCCTCTTGCATTGTTGCCCCAGAGCTGGACACAGGACTGCAGGGGCGGTCTCCCCAGAGCACAGCAGAGGGGCAGAATCCTCTGCCTTGACCTGCTGCTCACGTTCTGGGGATGCAGCCCAGCACCCGGCACGGGGGGGAAGGGGTGGGTGGCATGGGGGTGGGCGGGGGTTCTGTGTTCAAGTGCACACTGCTAGGTCATGGGGAGCTTCTCATCTCCCAGTACCCCCAAGTCCTCAGGGCTGCTCCATTGAGTCTCTGCCCAGCCTGTGTTTGTGCTTGGGATTGTTCTTAACCAGGTGCAGCACCTTGCACTTGGCCTTGTTGAACTCCATGAAGTTCACACTGTCTCACTTCTCCAGCCTGTCCAGGTCCATCTGGACCCAATCCCTTCCCTCCAGCGTGTCAACATCACCACACAGCTTGGTGTCATAAGCAAATTTGCTGAGGGTGCCTTCAATCCCACTGTCCATGTTGCTGACAAAAATGCTGAACACCAACCCCCAAGGAATGCCTTTGTCACTTGTCACATTGATCCATAGATTCTTTGAGTGCAACCATCCAGCCAATTCCTTATCCACTGAGTGGTCTATCCATCAAATCCATGCCTCTCTGATTTAGAGACCTGTACAAGTCCAGGTGGACAATGTATAGGACTCTGTCAGTAGGGTCACCCATTTTCGTGCACATAAGTCTGAATTAAGCAAAAGCAATAAATCAGAGCTGACCAACCCCAGAATTATAATCAGTAATCCCAGTGCTAGCGATACAAAATAGTCTGTTCTACTGCCCTGATCCAAACTGTGGGCACCGGGCATCTGAATGCAGGTGTAATCCTAGCCAATAGGTATTAGATATTCTTGGACCCATCTCTTGTTTTTTCTGACTTCCAGTTCCATTTTACATCTTAAAAAATATCTCATTAAAATTGCTATGTTTCTGTGAATTGTGTTGACCTGGGGAATAAAAAAGAGAAGAATCAAAAAAAAGTTAACTAATCACAGAAAAATGTGTGTTGAAAATAATCTTTTTGAGGATCCTGTGATTCCTCCTAAGGGTAAAGTCCTGTTTTAGAGTCCTAGAAGACAGAGGACAACACTTACCAAAAGACTGGATTTTACACAAACTTCATAGTCCATTAGAAAATGCAATTCCATTAGAAAATGCTTAGACTTTTTTTCTATTTCAAATGCTATTATTTTGGACAAATGTTGATGTTTCATGCTCAAATTACTGTACACCTCTTTAAATGCTAATATCCTAGTAAAACAATTGGTAAAAATAGTGGTGTAAAAATGGTGAATGATACTTAATTTATGCTCTTTAGGTAATAAAATAGAAAACATAAAAGAAAGAAAAGGATTTTGTGCCCTATTCACTGTATTAAAACCATTTGGAGCCACTTTTGCAAGCATTCAGCCAGAGCAATTGAAAAGGGATCAGAAATGTGAGTAGCAGGCCCCAACTTCCTGCACTCTCTCTGCCCTTTCTGCCAAGCCAGAGCAAGGGTTTATTTGTTACTCCTCAATGCCTGTTACGAATCAGCAGCAAAAAGGAGGACATATATAGAAAGATGTCATTCTGGATAATCCAGAGTGATATATTTGTAATCCTTGCATTAGGCCTTCTATTTTCCTGATGTTTTTGTCCTCATAAGTCCTAAAGCTCTTTAAGTTACAATACAAAACAGCTTTGGTACCATACTGACTCAGTTTTGATGTCTTTAAGTCCTCCTTCATCTCATAAAAATTCTTTCATAGTATTCTAAACATGACATTTTCAATTTTATTTCATTTTCATAAACAGATATCTGAATGGCCAACGAAGTGCAAAACTCTGTAATACATAGAGCTGGAAGGCACATAAACATGTAAATGGACTGAAAAAGTCTATGCAGTGACATTAAGTCACAGTCAACCAGTAAGAAAGATAAAATTCTGGTTGATACAGATGTATTACACAACACAGCCAGTTCATCTTCACGTCCTTTACACCTCATTCATAATGTATGTTGTGATTTAACTACTGGAAAGGCCTTGTAATCTTTTGCTCTGTTTGAAAATGGTAACTGATGTTTAGAAATGTGACATTTTCACTCACTGTCCTGGGTTCAGCAGTAGCAGTCATTTTTCTCCTCCTTGGTAGCTGGTGCAGTGCAGTGTTTTGACTTTCGGCTCAGGAACAGAGCTGATAACAATGATGTTTTGGTTTGGCCAAGGACTTTGTGAGGCTCATGCTCTGCCAGGGAGGAAGGGAAGCCAGGAGGAAGCAGAGACAGAACACCTGACCTAAACTGACCAAAGAGGTATTCCATACCACAGCACGTCATGCCCGGGGTGGGGGGTAACTGGGAGTTACCCGTAAGGTAACGGGGTGGGACTCGTTTCCTGGCTGGTGGTATCGTATTCTCTTCCCTTGTTATTTTCTCTTACTGTTGTCATTGGTAGTAGTGGTGGTGATTTGTGTTGTACATTGGTTGCTGGACTGTTCTTGTCTCAACCCATGGGAGTTACACTCTTTCGATCCTCCTCCCCGTTCCTCTGGAAGTGGGGTAGGGGAGAGCCCCGGGGGGGGGCCTCGATTGCTTTCAGCCCGGCACCACTCACTGGGAGTGAGTGAACAAGCTGTCTGGCTAAGGTTTAAACCACGACAGTTCTTTTTGGCGCCCAACGTGGGGCATTTGGGGTTGAGATAACGACAGATCTGGCTGGATTAAGTCACTCGTCACAATGCTGATTTATTGGCTCTCAGAGTTGTTCCTCTTGATCTCACAGTTTCAGAATGTTGTAACTTACTTAGAGCCGGTATTTGCTGTGTTAGTGTTTATCAAGTGTGGGGCTTGGGCTAAGGTTCTCGTCTCGCTGTGCTTTATGGCAATGGCTTGTAATACGGGCGGGCTCCAGCAGCAGGGCGGGACGGACGTGGCCGTGGACTTGTACCTGGCTGTCCGGCTGCTCTTCACCGTCCTGGCCCTCGCCCTCGCCTCCATCTTTGTGAGGCTGCGGGGAGCCGAGGGGTAGCGGCCCCGGGAACCGGGGGCTGCTGAAGCGGCCCAGGAGAGCGGCCCCGGGGAGCAGCCGGCGGCGGGAGCGGGGCCGGAGGCCGTGTGGGGACGGCTGCCGGTGGAGGAGGTCGGGGGGGTCGAGGAGCGGAAGGTGGCGGTTGACGAGCAAAGGGAGAAGGCGGCGGTGGAGCCGAGCCCCGCGGAGGAGCCGAGCTCCGCGGCCGAGCCCAGCCCCGCGACGGCCGAGAGCATTCCCTGGAAGCCGCCCGCCGAGCCCTAGGAGGATGCAGGAGACCACGCAGCATTTCCCGGCAAGGCAGAGGAGGAAGAGCTGGACTCGGAGAAAGAGAAGCTGGTGGTGGGAGAGCCGGCAAGCACAGCAGCTACGCCAGCCCCAGTGACAAGTACAGCAGCATTGTTTGAGAGTTCTGAAGGCTTTGAATGGCCTTTGGTGTCTGGCTCTGAAAAAATAGTGTTTGACAAGTGCTTTGCAGTTTTTCCTTGCATTTCGTTTTTACTGAGAGGACTAATGTGACTTCTGAAATGAAAAACCGAAGGAAGAGCTGACAGTAGTGTTTTTCTCCTCATAAGGCTTAATGGGCTCCAGAGCCCTACCCTTAGAGAACTTCTGGGTTTTAGATGGAGGCTATTGAACAGGAGCTTGATTTTCACAGGACAGATGCAAGGCTTGTCTGCTGCTGTAGGGAAAAATCTATTGAGTCAGTTTGTTCCTCCTGAGGACTTTTCTTTTTGCTGCCTCGTGTGTAGCATTTGAGCAAATTAGAACAACTGTTTTTAGTGAACACAAGCATTCCAGCAAACTTTGTTGATGCCGCCTTTTAGGTCAAGGAGAATAAAAAGGGGCAATATCAGTAAAAGTCTCACTGAAAGGAGAATTAGAGCAGTAAAAGCTGAACGCTGTTTACAAATTGGAGTAGTTTCATAGCAAAAATAAGAAAAATTAAAAAGCAAAATCCAAGAAAAACAGCTTCAGCATTGTCATTTTTTTCACGTGTTTACAGATTTTGGGGAAAAGGTATTTACCAGTCTTCCTGGCAAATAATGTATGTGCCAAGCTTTGCAGTCCCAGGTTTTCCCAAGGGAATACATAATTTTTTTTTAAAACAACTTCTCACTTGTTGTTAGCTTGTCTTTCTGAAAGCTTGCAGAACTAAGTGTGATTACTTTTTAAACTGGTGCCTGAAACACCCAGACAGTATAACATCAGCATTAATAGCCTCAGACTCAGGATGTTTTCTGATACATTGTAATCCCTGGGAAGAACCAGTTTGATTTTCGGAGATTATTTATCATTTCTGATACAGTCAGAGTGATTTATCTGCATGCATGTTTGATACATTATTTATTTTAACCTTGATGAGGCTACCAACACTAATCTGGTAGAGAAGACAGTGTTTAATGGTTAGAACAATATCGAGAGCTGCTTTTTCTTGGTTTATCGTTGACAAATTGCCTGAACATTAAATATTTCTTTTCCTTGCTTGGTACTTGTAAGCAAGTGCTAATCTGGCATGTAGTGACAGGGCAAGGGGGAATGGCCTTAAACTGAAAGAGGGAAGATTAAGATTAGACATCAGGAAAACATTCGTCATTATGAGATTGGTGAGACATTGAAAAAGGTTGTCCAGAGAAGCTGTGGATGCCCCATCTCTGGAAGTGTCCAAGACCAGGTTAATTCTATGTTTCTAGGATCTGTCACAGGTCAATTGTAAGATAACCTTTGAAATTACATCAAAAACTGCTGTTGGAAGTAGGTGAAACAATACTGCTTTTCTACTAATAAGATAAACTGTTCAGTATTTATATATACCCCACGTTCCCACTCCCAGGTTAAGCAGAAGTAATTGCATAGATGCGCCTTATAAGTTGCATACTGTTAATTAAGGGAAGGTAGATGAATGTTCAGGGCAGGAGTACATTTATGGTTGTATTTTTAAAAATAATCCCTAGGGGAACAAAAAGTCCTGGTACCTATGGACTTACTGCAATGAAACCTTGAAAGCTCAGAATGGTTCTGATAATAAAAAGCTATATTTGTTGTATGTGGCAGCAATTTGGTAGCAAATTTTATGAATAATCAGGCTATTATCTTTGCATGTATACAGTAACCTCTGCAGCAACCAGTAAAACTACACCACCTCTACATCAAGTATTTACAAAGGTGAAGTATGGCATTCTGGTAATGTAGTCTGCATAAAATGTTTTGAGACAAGAAAAAGAAAGGAACATACAGTCTTTTCTAGAGAGAAGGAGGTAGGTACAGCAAAAAGTAGCGATTAGAATCATAGAATAGTTTGGGTTGGAAAGGCCCTTGAAGCTCATCGAGTTCTAACCCCCTGCCACAGCAGGGACACATTCCACTAGACCAGCTTGCTTCAGGCCCTGTCCGACCTGGCCTTGAACACTGCCAGGGATGGGGCAGCCACAGCTTCTCTGGGCAACCTTTTCCAGTGCCTCACCATCCTCACAGCAAAGAACTTCTTGCTTACGTCTAACCTGAACTCACCCTGTTTAAGTTTAAACCCATCACCTCTTGTCCTGTTGCTACAGTCCCTGATGAAGAGTCTCTCTAAAGTATCCTTGTAGGCCCCCTTCAGATACTGGAAGGCTGCTCTGAGGAATCCACACAGCCTTCTCTTCTCCAGTCTGAGCAGCCCAAACTTTCTCAGCCTGCCTTCATACTTCAGCCCCTGATCATCCTTGTGGCTTCCTCTAGGCTTGCTCCAACAGCTCCATGGCCTTCTCATGCTGGGGACAACAGAACTGCATGTAATACTCCAGGTGGGGACTTATGCAAGCAAAGTAGAGGGGCAGGATCGCCTCCTTCAACCTGCTGGTCACGCTCCTTTAGATGTAGCCCACACTTACCTGATTGCATGGTGCAGGTTTTGATCAATCATGATTCAAATAGGAATTGTGTTTTTTTTCCCCAATCCTGTTGCCTTCAGTCTGACTACTTCTCCCTTGACATCTCCCCAAACTAGTCAGACCTTAGAAGTAAATAATGAAGGCAAACTAAGACCTGTCTCTCATGCTGACAATCATTTTTCATTCGCAGAAGAGACTGTCAGTTTCTTGGATGACCGCTTCTGTGTTTTGGACTGCAGTCACATTTGGTTTTATTTTTGAGAAGTTCAAGAGATGGCAGTGTGAAATGAGTGACCCTTTTCATCCTTCATCCTGTACAGAAGTGTGAAAATGACAAACTTCTTCTATTTCAGCCTAAACTCAGCACTTTCTCTTTCTTTCTTCAGAGTAATTCCATTAAAAATGTTTTGAGCAACTTAATCCACTGATTTTTTTCAGTACTCAAAGTTGTCAAGCATGGCACCGAAAGAATTTATTCTTGCAAATGCAGCTTGCTAAGTTGTTTCATTGGTATTTCTGACCCCTTCAAATAAGTACTGTTGTTAAAATTAGAAACATTTGTTTCAACAAAGTAATTATGGGGTGTTAATGAATAATTCCTGAATTGCTTTTACTATTTTGATAAGAGTACAGTGCTATGAGACCTATGGAGCTAGTCATGTATACGTGAGTACAAACTCACAAATACTAGGAACAGAGAATACTGACTGACCCATTAGTTGAAAGTTGTTCAATGAACCTTTAAACAAAATAGATAAATAACTAAATAGTGTCCTTTTCCATTCATAGAAAATAAAACAAGCAGTAAAGTGGAATGTTCAGTAGCATTCTCCACAGAGGGGCTGGAAATTAAAATATAAAGGAAGCACTTCCAGATTGATAGTGCATCCAAAAATTTTGAATTTAGGCCAAATAGCTCTAGAGAAAATAGACGTAAGATGTAAGAAATATGCCAAGACGTAAGAAGTATGTTTCCAAATTGAAACCTCTGAGGACAGTTGCATATTTCTGGTTATGTTATATGGTATATAGTGGAAGTGTTTTCTATTGTTTCATTCTGTGAAGACCAATAGTACATTGTGGTTTTTAACTTTCAATACAAACAGAAGATATGATAACTCTCTTCTAGCCTCAGTTCATGATATAATATTTTTAGTTTTCAGCTGAAGGTATGTGAAATCCACATTTTTAGAGTTATCGAAACCCAACTGCACTACAAATTTCATTGCATTTCATTCAACAAACATAGGGAAGAATTAGCATGGCAATACAATTTCAGTGTGCTTGATCTTTTGTTGTTTTCTGAAATCTCTCCCTTCAATTCTTTTGGTTCCTTGCACTCTATATTTTCTCTCTTTGCAGATGTAAAGTATATTTTTATTTATTTTTTTTCCACAGGTATTTAGAGTTCTGAGCTTTTCCTTCTTAAAAAGTAAGCTGATTTGGAAGTATTCTTGTCATTATATGGGAAACTTTGAGAGGGTGTCTGTTTTTTTCCTCAAAAAAATAGCTTCAAAAGCTCATGTATCAGGAGAAATAATTGGACAGTGTTAGTAATGGCTGTTAACCTGAATGGAAAAATATCATTAAGAAGGAAATACCATTACATTTTGTGCATAGCAAACCTGAATAATCTTTATAGTTATAGAAATTATAGAAATCAGCTATTCAGAAAGGGATTAGACCTGAAAAGTTAATAATGAGAGTATCAAAATTGGCATTAGTTAAGAGCAAAACTGTAAGGATTATAGCATTTCTTTTATTTCAGGATATAAATCAAACATATCCTAGGAATTAGGGATAAATGTGCTTCTTTAGTTAGAGTATAATTGTAAAATTTCACATTTCACTGTAATATTAAGGCATAAATAATGGACCAAGTCTAACTTAACTTTCAAAACCTTGGATGTTTTAGTATTTTGAAGTTACAGAAAAACTGTAATGCCAAAGGAAACAGAAATAGAACTGAGGGAAATTCTAAGTAGGAGAGAGAGAAACTGCAGTGATAGATGTCTTTGTCTTGGCAACATGGAACATCATCTTAGTTTTGGTTAATCGCTGTACAAGTCTTATGGTTTATAATTATCTTTAATTACAAGGATACACAACCATTATTATGCTACATCAAAGATGATTGTTGTGCACAGTCAAACAACCTGTAAGATCTTACATATCTTCTTATCTTCTGGAAAAGTGTACAAGATTATAATGCTCAAAGGTGCTGCTTTGGTCAGTTTTAGAACCGTATACCTAACAATTATTTCTATTATTATCTTTCATCACTCAGTAACAGCTTTGCAGAGCTGGGAGAAATATCTTGCTTTGGAACTATCTGTCAGTAACTGGCAAAGGCAAAGTTTTAGAGCAGCAGCAGGAAAAAGATGAAGTCATTATTGTATTGGTATTTCTAGAGTCATCAGCACTCTCCAAATGATATGAGGCACTGGTCTATGACTACTGTGTGACTCTGTAACCCCAAATTTACCATCACCACCTCTCAAGAAGCGGTGTCATGGTTTAAACTCTAGCCAGACAGCTTGTTCACTCACTCCCAGTGAGTGGTGCCGGGCTGGAAGCAATCGAGCCTCCCCCCCCCTTCCCCACTCCCGGATGGATGGGGATGAGGATCGAAAGAGTGCAATTCCCACGGGTTGAGACAAGAACAGTCCAGCAACCAATGTACAGCACAAATCACCACCGCTACCACCAACTACAACGATAAGAGAAAATAACAAGGGAACAGAATCCAATACCACTCGCCAAAAAACGAGTCCGACCCTGAAGCCCATGTCCTTCTGGGTAACTCCCCATTACCCCCCCCTTCCCCCAATCATGATGTGCTGTGGTATGGAATACCTCTTTGGCTAGTTTGGGTCAGGTGTCCTGTCTCTGCTTCCTCCTGGCTTCCCCTCCTCCCTGGCAGAGCATGAGCCTCACAAAGTCCTTGGTCAGGGTAAACATTACTTAGCAACAACTGAAAACGTCGGTATTATCCGATTATCAGCGCTGTTCCCAGGCTGAAAGTCAAAACACAGTGCTGCACCAGCTACCAAGGAGGAGAAAAATTGACTGCTACTGCTAAACCCAGGACAAGCGGTTACTGAATGGTTTCAAGGTCAGGGAGGAAATCTTGTTAACTCTTGAGAGCCCCAAAACAAGTGCTGGATAGCAAGCAGTCTGGAAATGTGTCTGCATATAGCTCTAATGTAGGTTTGCTGCTCCCTGAGAGAAAGAGCCTTCTGTACACCAATCAAGACCATACTGATACCACTCTTGCTGTGAAAGTAGTTGATTCCACAACTGGAAATGAATTGCAAAAAGGAAAAGCAGTACACATAATTTTCAAGATTAAGTGAGATATCGATTTGCTTCAGACAAGCAAAAATATACTGGACTATATTTCTCTCTATCCGAGCTGGTAATGTAGTTCCAGATCATTCTCCTAAGTTTTATTTTTCAGAGGAGGCTTCTTTCTTTTGTCAGCACTCCTTAATGTATCAAACATTAGGTGAAAGGAACATATCAGTGATATATAATGTGATGATGATTTGCAGTTTTAATAATTGCTTGTTTTGCTGGTGTTACTTTTTATTGGAGAGGTGATGCATAGATGAGAAATTACACAGTAGTATGAGTAATTTTACCTTCTGTATTACAACTTTATCATATAACTTAGATACAATTCCTATAGAATTGAGGTCTGCATGCCTTATAAAAGCTTTAAAGTGAAAGAGAGGACACTAGTTTAGAGAGATTTTTACATTTGTATAGCTTGCTTTGATATACAGGGTAAACATATAAATATAAGCTGAACAGAATGTGACAGGGTAGATGAATGAATATTGGAGAGAAGGTAACCTCCAACAGCAGTTGTCAGTAAAGTTAATTCTAGCTTATCTTACATATGTAGGAAGTTATCAGAAAGCTAAATATGAGTTGGAATTGTGTTCTTATAGAAGACTTTACCTTCATATGTAATGGCTAGTGAAAAAATGCTACTAATAATGGTATAGGCCAAGCTTAGAATCAAAAGATGTGTCCTCCAAGTCACTAAGTCAGAAATTTGCAGTTCTGACATTCATTTTGGCGTTTTACAAACATAATTTTTAAAGAGGCAGGCATAGCATATAATCCATTTTATATTGAACAGAACAAATCTGAGCAAGGCAAGACCTGGAATTTGTTGAATGGAAGCATTAATCTGGAGGAAAGTTAATTCGGGCTCCTCAGAATTGGTCTTTGAGTGTAATTATATTTAACACTGTTAATAGCTGTGTCATAAAAAAATGCTGCTGTGTTAATGATGTGATAATGACAGAAATTGAGGAAAAAAGAAGTCCATCTGTTCAGTAAAAGACTGATTTTATATGCAGAAATAATCCAGTGATTTTACAATGGGAGAAAAAGCTGAAGCTTTTAGTTGTGACAGAGAAAGATCTGGCTCAGTATGAATCATCTAGTATGAGGAAGACTTTTATGGGACATTGGTGAGATGATGTGTACAGTTGTGCCTATAGTGAGCCTATGTACAGTTGTGCCTATAGTGAGCAATAAAACCTAACTGTAGCTGTCAAATATTCAAAAGTTTTTGTGTGTTGTTTGTTGTATGGCATAATTGAGAATGAAGTCTAAAAGGAACAGGGTCCAAACCCTTAACAGTTATTAAAACTCCATGGGAAGAGCAATACTGTTATAAGAAAACTATTGAAATGGTTTTCTGCAGTGTCAATGAAAAGCAACAGTCAAGTTCAAAACATAGTAGTCCTGATTTTTTAAAGGAAAAGGTTCCATGAAGACACTTTAGGTTAAATTTCTGCTACTAAGTTATGTCTTCTTTGAATATACTTAAAGCGATACCCATTGTTGTTACTAGAGGATTGGGTCCATGACCATCCTTAAAAATGCGAGTTAGGATAACAATAACTGCTTTTGAAACTATCAATCAGCAAATATTTGTCCCATCTGGTGGTTAGAAAATGAAAATGTATGATGAAAAGAGTGAGGAAAACAAATGTAATAGAAAACAGCATCAGAATACTAAATAAAATTAGATAATGCAGATAAGGTCAGGTTGGATGGGGGCTTGAGCAGCCTGGTCTAGTGGGAGGTTGGACATGGTGGAGGAGTTGGAAGTGGATGATCTTAACGCCCTTTCCAAACCAAACCATTCTATGGTTCTATGAAATATGAAATTGAAAAATAAAATATAGTGGGACTACTGTCCTGTCTTTTTAAAAATTGAACTAATAAAGCCTCTCAGTATATACCACAGCAAATACTGTTTTAAAATGGACTAGGGATTTTCCAATATCTAATGTCTAGGCAAAAATAACACATCTAGAATGTGAAATCTTGGTAAGAGATGAGAAGCTTGAATTGTTGACAAATGACAATTACAGAATCACGGCATTGTTGGGGTTGAAGGGACTTACGGATATTATCCAGTCCAACCCTTTGCCAAGGCAGGGCCACCCAGAGCAGTTTACACAGGAACTTGTCCAGGCAGGTTTGGGATGTCTCCAGGAGGGAGACTCCACAACACACTTGTGCAGTTCTGCCACTGTCAAGAGAAAGAAGTTTTTCCTCATGTTGAGGTAAAACTTGTGGGTTAGTTTATGGCCATTGCTCCCCATCCTGTTGCTGGGCACCACTGAAAAAGTGTCTGTCACCATCCTCCTGGCACCGACCTTTGAGATATTGATCTGCATTGATGAAATCCCCTCTCAGTCTGCTCTTCTCTAGGCTAACCAGGCCCAGCTCCCACAGTCTTTTCTCATAAGAGTGATGCTCCAGACCCCTGATCATTCCTGTGGCCCTCGATCATCCTTGTGGCCCTTGAAGAAGTAGGTGTCTATTTCTTGAAACACTATCTCAGTGTAAAAGCTGGAAAAGACACATTTGTAAAAAGAACAGATCTTGTGGCTAAATTATTAAAAGTAACAAAGAAATTCTCAATACAACCAAGATCAAGGGATTAGGGATATACAATGCATTTGTACTTACAAATAGGACACTGATTTGCCATCACTTTCATACTAGTCCTCAAAGAGAAAAAAGGGAAGAGAGTATATTTTGTAGAAACTACAATATTCATGAGAAAATATACTGAAAACTTACACGTTTCATAACAGATTCATTCCAGTTTCTCAGGAAATTTATCCTTGAATCTAACTTTCAGCCCACCCAGTGTTGATTTAGCCTTTATTACAATGCTGAGAGAGTGGCACAGGTTGCCCAGAGAAACTGTGGCTGCCCCATCCCTGGCAGTGTTCAAGGCCATTTGAACAGGGCTTGGAGCAACCTCCTCTAGTGGAAGGCATCCCTGCCTGTGGCAGGGAGTTGGAACTTGATGAGCTTTAAGGTCGCTTCCAACCCAAACCATTCTCGATTCTATGATTCCATTTTCCCAGCAAAACTGGAACCTTATGCTGAGTCAGAAGAGAATTGCTGATATAATGGCACAGATCTGGCAGCTTTACAGTGGCTTCCTACACCTTATTTCTTGCCATTTCCCATGCAGAGTAGCAGGGAGAGACTGCTGTATCACATTAATGTGTGTAAGGTGTGCAAAGACCAGGTACACATCAGGCATTTGAATGACGCAGGCCTCTTCATGATTAGATTTAGGTTCTATCTAAAGGCTTGTCAGGTTGGATTTAAATCTGTTTTCAGTTTCATCTTTATACACTATTTCATATATTTCAAATATTTCATATTTATACACTATTCTGTATAAAGCTTGACTTAATGCTGTTAAAAACCAATGAAATTGTGAAGCAGAGGAGTCAAAAAGCCCACACCATTAATAAATCTGAGAAGGGGAATTCTATGGTGGTAAGTAAGTATTCTCCGCTTTCAATATGATAACATTATTTGCCTAAGATTAGAATTGTTTTAAAAGAAAACGTATGGTATAAGGAACCCTGGAGACACGCAAATCATAGAATCATAGAATAGTTAGGGTTGGAGAGGACCTTAAGATCATCTAGGTCCTTTCCCAAACACCTTGTGTCAGAGGCGCTAAACTGTGGTTGAGGTTTTGTAATTAGATGGAATTTTACATAAATATATTTCCAGCTTTTGGCTTTCTATTTCTTTTTTTTTTTTTTGTCTACACAGACCACAAAATGAACTTTGTGGGTTTTGTGATATGCTTCTTTGGTGGTTTTCTTACTCAAATATCTGTCCATCAGCAAAATCCTTGCTACCCTAAAATGCATTTCATAGAAACAGCTAAAACCCCGTAAAAATACTTTCCTTTATCAAAAGAAAACTGAAGAGCAGCATCCTAATGATTCTTGTTGCTCTTCATGACTCATGAATAATTTTCTCTTGCAACCTAAATTGGTTGTAGGTTACAGTAGCTGACCAGCATTTCTCTCTGTGTTGAATAAAGCGTTTACTTCAAAGTATCATCCAATTCTTATAGGAAAATATTAAAAAATCCTGGTTTAGGGATTCTTTACCACCATTCCTACAGAGTCATCTGTTGAATATTGGCTATTCCAGATAATTGTTATCCAATGTTTCTTACTCATTTATGAGATCATTATTCACTTACTGTCGAGGTAGGCAAAGATATCATTACAGTCTGAAGTCTGAATACGTTGTCCAGCTATTCATATCAAGAAACCAGTGTTAAGGTTTTATACTTACTTATGGCCATGTATTGTTCATAAAGGTATAAATGTTCAGAAACCGCTACATGGATCACCAAGGACAAATTGAATCTTTAATTATTCTGGGCAGTTATGGAGGAATTTCTGGTGGAGGTAGGAAAAGACAAATTCAGGTGTATGTTTATACTGTTCAGACCTCTTTTATCTGTCCCATATTCATGTGATGATTTCAAATTAAATAATATCATCTACAATACTCAGAGGAATAGCTGATTCTGTTAGGTAGGGAGATCTGGAAAACGATGACATATTTAATGTAGAAAAATGAGAAATAAGAAGGGAATGTGCTCATTTTGTCTAAATATATGAAGACACGAGCCAGAGCAGGAAGAAAACTATTAAAGGTCAGTGCTGGCAGGTAATAGGGAAATAGGGCATGAATACATTTCTGTGGAATACTTTAAAAAAGGAATCCTATATTCTATCTAACAGAAAGCTAACTTTATGGAAAAAAAAGAAAGAGATTTCTTAACACAGTGCTTGACAGCTTCTGATAATTATGACTGTGGTTGCTTGGCAGCAAGAAACTGGATCCACTGCATTTACATTTCTGCATTTATGTTTCTGTTGTCTACTTGCCTCCCTTCTTCTAACCCCTGGCGTCTTGATATGCAAAATCTTGTCCTCTGTGTCTGTCTGGCTGTTCTATTCTGAAAGAGGATTCTTCTTCATTTTTCCCTCCAGTCAGCCTGTCTCATGTAGGAGAACGTCAAAAGGAAGGGTACAAACATGAGTAGAACCAGCTGTTCTGCAGAGTGCTGTCATAGAAAATATCTGAACACTTGGGAGAAATGTAAAAGTGTATCTGTTGATGATTTTGAAAGTTCAGGAGAACTTCTTGGTTGACAGACTGTAGGCAAATGTAAATGGTCTTACAGTCCTCTGTAGGTTTAGCTAACAGAGCATGTTATAAGAACACAGTGAAGCCTGTGGAGCAGCAGATAAAATTCCATTGTGTTAACTTTTATCCTTGATCTCCAGGTTACATTGAATAAAATTATTAAACTATAGAAATTAATAGCAGAAATAGATGCTCCAACCTAATTCCATGTAAATGTCTCATATTTGAGAAGGGCTCAGTCTTTAAGGTCTTTGTTGATAAGGTAAATAACAATAAGAAATTATGCTATGGCAAGTCTATTATCCAAAACTGAAGCATAGCTGTTCCTATGGGGTGATGTATGGCAGCTCTTCAATAATACATACAAACACTGGAGAGTAAGAGGTGATTAAAAGGACAGGATTGTAACCATATGGTCACCACTGAAGTAAGAATATGAAAGGGAAAAAGCTGTTTCATGTCAGTGCTGTAAATTTTCTTTCTTCTACTTGAAGAGGTTAAAAAGCAAAAGTGAAGGAATCCTCAGATAATCTCTTGTTACACAGGGCTGGATTATTTTACAGATGTTGACCCTGAAATTAATACATTAATAATTCTCTTCAGAATGCACTTGAAAAGCCTTGGGATGGGATGAACTTTTGCAGCTAATTTTGTTCTTTGTTGATAGCTCTTTTGAGTGCTATTGAATTGTTGGGATTTTCAAAGAGGAAAAGAACATTTTAAAGTGCCAACATTGTATTCTGGCTATCTTCCTTTGGTATTTCCCTTAGAATATTGGAGGCTTTGTAGGAGAGTAGGATCCTATATGGTCAAAGTTTCATGTTCTGCCTTGCTCATGTTTAGCATATTTCAGCTAATCTGAAATCTGTTGTAAAGGTGCTTGAATTCAGCAGTACCCAAGAATTAAATTTTTTACTGGTTTTAGCTTATTTGGGATGGCAGAAGCAAAGATAAACCTACTAGATGTCATATATCAAGCAAAGATCTTTCCATAGTAGTTTCTCTGAGATTGAAAAAAAACCTAACCCTCTGTTTGGGTTCTTTGAATACTGATGTGTCATTTAAAAGAAAGTATTGTACATCCCTCTGTTTTTTCTCTTTAAGCAGCACTGCAATCATCAGATGGTTACGGTAGCTTGCTCCACAGAAATAAGGAAACCAAGAGATAAACTGCTGATTGATAGCCTAGAGCCCTTCAGTGTGTTGATTATATTCTTCTAATACTAGCCTAGAGCCCTTTAGTGTGTTGATTATATTCTTCTAATTCTACTGTATTGTGTTAGACAATTTGCAGTGGTCTTTTGAGGATTGAATTTGAACTAAGTTTTACTTTTGCACTTTCACTGGCTTTCTTGTAGACTTTATTTATTGGTTTAAATAACACACACAAATACACACATCCTTGCCCCTAGCAAATCTGTGCTGTGTGCAACCATTCCACATGTTGAAATTTATTCCAATTAAAAACACATCTCTTGTTTGTATACAACATTTATATATCTGATGTATTGGTTTGAATTTGGTATTTGAATTTGTAGCTTACATTATCTGAGCTGAAGCAGGAAAATCAGTTTCTGGCATTGTGAGTGTTGCCAGTTGTTTACAGGTACCAAAAGATCAGTGGTAAAGGGCTGTTATAATGTAACTCATGGTGGCTGGCTGCTTCATAGGAGGTAATTCTTTAGTTACTTGAATTGCTCACCACGTTAACAAGATTAATGGTTGCAAAGCCAGTCATGGCCCAGTGTAGAAAGAAGTATACTAGACGTTTAGCCAGCTTGTTTTTTAGCCTTCATGAGAAAAAACTAAGTTTAGTCTTAAATTCTTTCCCTAAATTCTAGCATAATTTATTAGTTCACTGTGGCTTTAAGATGTTCAAATTGAAAAAAAAAAGGTGAAAAAAATCAAGTTTATAACTTTAGACCTTGAAAACAGCTTATATATGGAGTAGTGCTTTCTTTCTTGCATTAGGGGGGCCCCCTTGCAGAGAGGGGAAGTCCTTGCAGATGAATAATATTAAACCTACAAATTTCAATTCCTTTATGAAAAAGAGAAACACTTCAGCATAAATAGTCTGTAGAGCAAATAATTTAACAGGACATACAATATTTCTAGAGAAAAATAATAAGTTTTTAAAGAAAAAATATTTTCAGTGGAATTCATAACTAGAACAGTTACCTGTGTGTGTGTCTGTACTTGTCCTGAAGACAAACGCAAAAACACAGATGTAGTTCGTAGTGGGATTAGTGAGGCTTTGTGGCCCCACTAAACAGTGCATGATGCTGTCGTGGTTTAAACCCAGTCAGGTAACTTGTTCACTCACTCCCAGTGAGTGGTGCCGAGCTGACAACAATCAAGGTCCGTGTCCGTCTCCCCCCCACCCCTGCACCGGGCTCTCCCCTTCCCCGCTCCCGGAGGAACGGGGAGGAGGATCGAGAGAGTACAACTCCTACGGGTTGAGACAAGAACAGTCCAGCAACAAATCACCACCGCTACTATCAGCTAAAACAATGATAAGGGAAAATAACAAGGGAAGAGAATACGATACCACCGGCCAAGAAAGCGAGTTCCACCCGGAAGCCCCTGTCCTTCCGGGCAACTCCCAGTTACCCCCCACCCCGGGCATGACGTGCTGTGGTATGGAATACCTCCCCGGCTAGCCCGGGTCAGGCGCCCCGTCTCTGCTTCCTCACAGCCTCCCCTCCTCCCTGGCAGAGCATGAGCCTCACAGAGTCCTTGGTCAGGGTAAACATCACTTAGCAACAACCGAAAACATCGGCTTCACCAACACTGTTCTCAAACTAGAAGTCAAAACACAGCACTGCACCAGTTAACACAAAGGAAAAAACATGACTGCTACTGCTGAACCCAGGACATTATCCACCCCTTATTCCATACCATTCACGTCGTGCTCAGATCCCACATTTTCAATACACCATCGCTCTCCCACATATATACATCCATATACATACAGACCAAGAGGAAAAAAAATCATTTTCTTAGTGCATGGACCAATCCCGATAATGCTGCCGAGTCCATTCGGTCCATGATGTTCCAAGTTCATTCTCTGTTGGGATGATGGCTGGAGGGAAGTCAGGGCCAGTCGCTGGTGACCTGGAGACATCTAGTTGATGGGCTATAAAAGCATTACACAGCAGGCAACGGCATACAATTGAGTTCACTGGCTGTTTTCCCCTAAAATCAAATCCCCTTGAGGTATACATCGGACTTCCCCATCTTCCCGCATTACCCACCAAGTATATCCAGGTCCCTGAGCAAAAGCAATCCCACGAGTGGGTTTGCCTTTACCTGAAGCAGGAATAACCCAGACTGTCTTCCCCAGCAAATTCTTCATATGCACCACGGGAACTTTGTCCCCCTCTACAATATGTAAAAGTTCTGACTGGGCTGGGCCAGCCCTGTTGGCAGATCCTCTGGTGTTGACCAACCAGGTGGCCTTTGGTAAATGTGTATCCCAATGCTTGAAAGTTCCCCCACCCATCGCTCTCAGTGTAGTTTTTAACAGCCCATTGTACCGTTCGATTTTCCCAGAGGCTGGTGCATGGTAGGGGATGTGATATACCCACTCAATGCCATGCTCTTTGGCCCAAATATCTATAAGGTTATTCCGGAAATGAGTCCCATTGTCTGACTCAATTCTCTCTGGGGTGCCGTGTCGCCACAAAATCTGTTTCTCAAGGCCCAGGATGGTGTTCCGGGCAGTGGCATGGGGCACAGCGTATGTTTCCAGCCACCCGGTGGTTGCTTCCACCATGGTAAGCACATGGCGCTTGCCTTGGTGAGTTGGCGGCAGTGTGATATAGTCAATCTGCCAGGCCTCCCCATATTTATACTTCAACCATCGTCCTCCATACCAAAGAGGCTTTAACCGCTTGGCTTGTTTAATTGCAGCACATGTTTCACACTCATGAATAACCTGGGCAATAGTGTCCATTGTTAAGTCCGGCCCTCGGTCACGGGCCCATCTATATGTTGCATCTCTGCCCTGATGGCCTGAAGTGTCATGGGCCCACTGGGCCAAAAATAATTCACCTTTATGTTGCCAATCTAAGTCCATCTGAGCCACTTCAATCTTAGCCGCTTTATCCACTTGTTGGTTGTTCTGGTGTTCCTCAGTGGCCCGACTCTTGGGTACATGGGCATCTACATGACGTACCTTCACCACCAGGTTCTGCACCCGGGCAGCAATATCTTTCCACAGTGCAGCAGCCCAGATGGGTTTACCTCTGCGTTGCCAGTTGCTCTGCTTCCATTGCTTCAACCACCCCCACAGGGCATTTGCCACCATCCATGAGTCAGTATAGAGATAAAGTACTGGCCACTTTTCTAGTTCAGCAATGTCCAGGGCCAGCTGGATGGCTTTCACCTCGGCAAAGTGACTTGATTCACCCTCTCCGTCAGCAGTTTCTGCAACTTGTCGTCCAGGACTCCATACAGCTGCCTTCCATCTCCGATGCTTTCCCACAATACGGCAAGAGCCATCAGTAAACAAGGCATACTGCTTTTCACTTTCTGACAGTTTATTATATGGTGGGGCCTCTTCAGCACGCACCACCTCCTCCTCTGGTGACATTCCGAAATCTTTCTCCTCTGGCCAGTCCATGATGACTTCTAGAATGCCTGGACGACTGGGATTTCCTATTCGAGTTCATTGTGTAATTAGTGCAGCCCATTTACTCCATGTAGCATCAGTTGCATGATGTGTAGAGGAGACCCTGCCTTTGAACATCCAGCCCAGCACGGGCAACCGGGGTGCCAGAAGGAGCTGTGCTTCAGTGCCAATCACTTCCGAAGCAGCTCGAGCCCCTTCATAGGCTGCCAGTATGTCTTTCTCAGTTGGGGTATAGCTGGCCTCAGATCCTTTGTATCCCCGAATCCAAAAGCCGAGGGGTCGACCTCGAGTGTCCCCTGGAGCTTTCTGCCAGAGGCTCCAGGTAGGACCGTTCTCCCCAGCTGCAGTGTACAGCACATTTTTTACATCTGGCCCGGTCCCCACTGGTCCAAGGGCTACTGCATGAACTATCTCGCGTTTAATTTGCTCAAAGGCTTGTTGCTGCTCAGGGCCCCATTTAAAATCATTCTTCTTCCGGGTCACATGATAGAGAGGGCTTACAATCGAACTGTAATTTGGGATGTGCATTCTCCAGAACCCCACTGCACCCAAGAAAGCTTGCGTTTCTTTCTTATTAGTTGGTGGAGACATTGCTGTTATCTTGTTGATCACATCTGTGGGGATCTGTCTACGTCCATCTTGCCATTTTATTCCCAAAAATTGAATCTCCTGTGCAGGTCCCTTGACCTTACTCCGTTTTATGGCAAAACCGGCTTTCAGCAGGATTTGGATTATTTTCCTCCCTTTCTCAAAGACTTCTTCCGCTGTATCGCCCCACACAATAATGTCATCAATGTACTGCAGGTGTTCTGGAGCTTGCCCCTGTTCCAGTGCAGTCTGGATCAGTCCATGGCAAATGGTAGGGCTGTGTTTCCACCCCTGGGGCAGTCGGTTCCAAGTGAACTGGACACCCCTCCAAGTAAAAGCAAACTGTGGCCTGCACTCTGCCGCCAAAGGAATGGAGAAAAATGCATTGGCAATATCAATCGTGGCATACCACTTGGCTGCCTTTGACTCTAGTTCATACTGAAGTTCTAGCATGTCCGGTATGGCAGCACTCAATGGTGGTGTGACTTCATTCAGGCCACGATAGTCTACTGTTAGTCTCCATTCTCCATTAGACTTTCGCACTGGCCATATGGGGCTATTGAAGGGTGAGCGGGTCCTGCTGATCACCCCCTGACTCTCCAGTCTACGGATCAGCTGATGGATGGGAATCAGGGAGTCTCGGTTGGTGCGATATTGCCGCCGGTGCACTGTTGTGGTCGCAATTGGCACTTGTTGTTCTTCAACTTTCAGCAACCCCACAGCAGAGGGATCTTCTGAGAGACCAGGCAAGGTGGACAGCTGCTCAATTTCCTCAGTCTCCAAAGCAGCAATACCAAAAGCCCACCGGTACCCTTTTGGGTCTTTGAAGTACCCTCTCTTGAGGTAGTCTATGCCGAGGATGCATGGAGCCTCTGGACCAGTCACAATAGGGTGCTTTTGCCACTCCCTCCCAGTCAGGCTGATTTCAGCCTCCAGCACAGTCAACTCTTGGGATCCTCCTGTTACTCCAGAAATATAGATGGGTTCCACCCCTTGACAGCTTGATGGCATCAGGGTACACTGTGCACCGGTATCTACTAGAGCCTTATACTTCTGTGGGACTGATGTGCCAGGCCATCTGATCCACACAGTCCAGTAAATCCGATTGTCCCCTACCTCCACCTGGCTGGAGGCAGGGCCCCTCTAATGGTCGTCACAGCATTGGACACTTAAGTCGTGTTGAAAGGGATTATTCTTCATTATCACAGGAGCTGGAGTAAAATCAGCTCTTCCACTCCATCTGGGAAACAGCTCACCAGAGACTGAAGCCGTAGCTCTCATGGGACGATCAGTCTTGGCCCTTGCTCCCCTCTTCAGTTCACTCACCCGTTCCTCCAAAGCTGAAGTAGGTTTTCCATCCCACTTTGTCATGTCTTCTCCGTGATCCAGCAGGTAAAACCATAGGGTACCCCGTGGCGTATACCTTCTGTATCTCCTCTCTTGAACAATAGGACGCCTTTTGTTAATAGCTGAGACGTGTGTTGGTACACGTGAGGAGCTGGATAAATCAGATACATCGTCCCTCAATTTGTCGAGGTCCTGGGACAGTTTTTTCACAGCTGAGATGATGGAAGGAGTGAGATTGTCTTCGAACTCTCGGAGTTTATGAACCATTTCATCCACTGTTAGTGGTACTATGTCATTCCAGGTCACTGTTGCCAATGAATGGGCATATGATGACGGTGCATTCCGTGTAAGTTTTCGCCACATGGGTCGTGTTCATTCAACTTCATCTGGATCTATAGGTGTATCCCCATTATTCGGCTTGATGTGATAGATCATCTCTACGATGGCCGATTCCCTCAGAGACTGGATGCCTTTGTCTATAGTAGTCCACTTGGCCGAACGACTCGTAACATCGTCCTTGTACGGAAACCTTTCTTTCACAGCTGCCAAGAGCCTCCTCCAAAGGCTGAGGGACTTTTTCTCTCTTGCAATTGCTTTGTCAATTCCCCCTTCTCTAGCAAGTGATCCCAGCTGCTTGGCTTCTGTACCTTCTAGTTCGTGACCATCGGCCCCATTGTCCCAGCATCGGAGTAACCAGGTGATGATGTGCTCCCCTGGTTGACGGGTAAAATCTTTTCGCATATTCCGCAGCTCGGTTGAGGTCCGAGGTTGAGAAGTTACCTCTTCTTCTTCTTCTTCGTCATGTGATGATGACTCCTGATCAGATTCTGGACCGGGTGGTGAATTCATTGGTTCTTCATCTCGCTTCACCCTTTTTGCCTCCTTTTTGCTTGTTCTCTTGCGTGCAGGGGCAACCGATATTGATACGAATTGGTCCTCTGGTTTGGCTGCAGTGATTATCACTGTGGTTTGAGTAGCAACTGTACTTGTTGCTGGGGGTGGTGTAGCTACCGTGCTTGGAGCTGGGGTAACCGCGCTGTCTGTTGCAGTTGAAGTTTGAGCAGCTGCTGTACTTGCCACTGGGATAGCTGCGCAGTTCAGTGCAGCCAAAGTTTGAGTACCGACTGTCGCTTTGCCCTCAAATCCGCCGACATTCTTTTCCTTTTGAAGGTGCTGGATAGTGTTGAACAAGGCCCTGTAAGCATAGGCCAAGCCCCAGCACGTTGCCGTGATTTGTCCATCTCTGGTATGGCCAGAATGACCACACACCTCATTTAAGTGTTTTACTAATTCTTCTGGATTTTGCAGTTGTTCGGTAGTGAAATTCCAAAGTACTGGAGGGGCCCACTGACCTAGATACTTGCCCATACTATCCCACACACCCTGCCACTCATGGCTGTCCAGCCTCAGGGAAAATCTCTCGGTCCTCCTACATCGTCGTTTGACCCCAGACAAGACCCAAACCTGACTCTGCTTAACTCTTGAAATCAGTAGTGGGCAAAACACACTCTGTATGCGTGTTAGCATGGTGATTCCCATCACCATCAGCAAACAAGTCTCAACAGCATTAAAAGGCCATTCAAAAAATTCAAAACTCTCAAATGTAAATGGTCTGGGGGGACGACTAGGAGGGTAAAGGATGTCTCCTTCACAGGTTGAGCACCTGAGAAGAAGAAAAAGATGAGTAATTGCTAAGCACCTCCATCATATACCTCCCAAAGTATAAAGGTGGTGACCACACTGGGAACATAAGCCAGATCAGTTTCATGATCAATGATTCTATTGTATTACAAGTCATTACCATAAAGTACAATGGGATAAAAACCTTAGCCCAAGCCCCACACTTGAAAAACACTAATACAGCCAATACCGGATGGACGTAAGATATGATATACTGAAACTGTGAGATCAAGAGGAACAACCTTGAGAGCCAATAAATGAGCATTGTGACGAGTGACTATCAATCCAGTCAGATCTGTTCTTATCTCAACCCCTCGTGCCCCACGTTGGGCGCCAAAAAGAACTGTCGTGGTTTAAACCCAGTCAGGTAACTTGTTCACTCACTCCCAGTGAGTGGTGCCGAGCTGACAACAATCAAGGTCCGTGTCCGTCTCCCCCCCCCCCTGCACCGGGCTCTCCCCTTCCCCGCTCCCGGAGGAACGGGGAGGAGGATCGAGAGAGTGCAACTCCTACGGGTTGAGACAAGAACAGTCCAGCAACAAATCACCACCGCTACTATCAGCTAAAACAATGATAAGGGAAAATAACAAGGGAAGAGAATACGATACCACCGGCCAAGAAAGCGAGTTCCACCCGGAAGCCCCTGTCCTTCCGGGTAACTCCCAGTTACCCCCCACCCCGGGCATGACGTGCTGTGGTATGGAATACCTCCCCGGCTAGCCCGGGTCAGGCGCCCCGTCTCTGCTTCCTCACAGCCTCCCCTCCTCCCTGGCAGAGCATGAGCCTCACAGAGTCCTTGGTCAGGGTAAACATCACTTAGCAACAACCGAAAACATCGGCTTCACCAACACTGTTCTCAAACTAGAAGTCAAAACACAGCACTGCACCAGTTAACACAAAGGAAAAAAACATGACTGCTACTGCTGAACCCAGGACAGATGCATTGACAGACAGCAAAGTATTGATGAGCCATCTCTTCTGTTGCTCTCTATGAACAGGTCTTTACTGGAAGACTTTTCAGGGTACTGAGGTCTTTTAACAGTGCTCTGTGTTGTTCACTCTGCTTGTGTTTGGCTCCAGCTCTCGGATCTCTCTGAGATCTCTCCTAACTAAAAATGTCCCCAAACCAAAATCTTTGTCTTTGATGGTAGGTTGTTGTTTTGGTTTGCTTGCTTAGCTGTTGCTTTATCCTCTGAACCCCACCAAAGTTAGTCCGAGTTTCTGTGTTCAATATTAAAGAACATGATGCAACATAAACTTCTGAGAGAGAGAAAATCAGTGGTCTGAGTTTTGGATTTGGTGGTTACTTGGTTGTATGTGCTTTTGCTTGAATCAGGGTTAGGCTGTGTTGAACAATGTACCAGGTAATGCATTCAGCAGTACATAGTTACTGCATAGCCTCTGTGATGACTTGGCAACATTTGCCATTTATTATGTTATCTAAAGATAATAAGGTAGCTAAACATTGTTCTTTTCATTTTCAAATTGGGCAGTTGAGGTGCTGTGATGCTGAGATACTTGCTAAGACCTTACACAGGGAATTAATAACGTTTGGCTATTAATACCCTGGTATAAAATGACCAAACCCATTCACGTCCTTTTAAAATACACATGATTTTGTGTGTTTGCATGTCCATCTAAAAGTTAATGTAAAAAATAAATGAATCATAGAATCATAGAATAGGTTGGAAAAGACCTATAAGATCATTAAGTCCAACTGTTCCCAAGGACTGCCAAGTCCACCACTAAAGCATGTCATGACAAATATCAGTACAATGTTAGTCTATTCCTACTAATTATAAACCTATGTCGGGCTAATTATAATGCAAGCTAAGATTCTGATGACTTCATTTGTCAAGAACATGTTTTTAACTAGAACATTGCCAGTGAAATCTGCAGATTTTAATAGATAGACTTGTATCTATTTGTCTCTAAAATTAATTTTTAATGTTGGCACTTGCATAATAATTTGTATCACTAGATAAGATGGAAATTTGTAGGAAAGAAGTAGTATATGTAGCACCAGCTTGATGCTTTATAAGTTTGCAGTGGAAGCTTGATTTAGTTGCCTAAATCTAGTCTCCAGCTGCCTTTCTAGATGGGCATGAGTCTCTCATAGATCCTGTTCTATATGCCAGACTCCTGACAATGTCTCACATAATCCTGGAGCATGTCAAATAGTATTAGATGCTTATATTTAAGCAACAGATTGAGCCCTGTATGTTTACATACTAAGACTGTATGTCACTTAAGCTTCACTGAGGGACATTCATAAAGGAAAATACAAAGTTATTGCATCTGGGGTGAAATACTCTTGTCCTTTTTTCTATCACATAGTATCTAGCCTGTGCTGTTACATAAGTTATTTCACCCTAGGTGCAATGATGTTGCATTTCCCTTTATCAAGCTCTGTGGAAAAGGAAAATATTTCCAAACTTGGATCAGAGCAAACTCAGTAGGTTAGTCCAATACGGACTGGGGTTGTATCCTCAGGCCATCAAAGTAGATGGAATTTATTGTGTCTAAACTCAGATCAAATCCAGTATACATTTAGAATAAAGATACCTCTGCTTTCATGCAATCCTAATAATGTTTCCTAGTGATTTTACATTAAAAAAGGAAAGAAAAAGAGGAATATACCTTAAAAAAAAACCAGGGATATTATTTCTGTCTTCTTTGCTATATAGAATTTTGGCTAATTCTACTCTGTCTGTCTCAATGGTTTTTAAACAGATAAGATATTAACATGTACCTACTAATTTAAAGGGCTGACAGTGCTCATCTGTGCTGTTAAACCACTGCTGTGTTTTGTCTCAGAGTTGGCTGCAGTTCAGTGGTAAATGGAATAATTCTGCTGTTACAGAGTTGTGAAGTGCTTTGGATGCAAAATATTTGATGACTGCTTGCCAAGTAGGTAGATAACCATTTTGCCCTTTAAAAAAAAAAAAAAAGGAGAGAAAAAACTTTAAATAGATGTTAGCATTTTCATTTATATTATTACTTCTTTTTTTAGCGCTTCACAGGAAACAGGAATGCTGAGGAAGAAGTGGCACACTGAGAATTATCCTGCCACTTTTGTTTAGAAATAGACAGAAGGTGTTTCAATAGCAATAAAATACATTGACTTGGATTTTGGGGTGTTTTGCTTCTATTTTTGTTTCTTTTGTAAGGTTTAGGCAGATTAATGCAGCATTGTATGGCTTTGTATAGGAACTACAGGGAATTTAGAATCTTGGGGGTATTTTTCACTGTTTTGTAGAAGAAATTCAGCATTTTTCATGAAACTACAAAGAAGAAATAATGAAGTCTTTCTATCTGACACATTTTAGTGACCTCAGTAGTGACAGCATAAGTAGCATCCAAGATGCTTGTAGAAGCTTGTGTCTGTTGCCTCTCATCCCGGCACTGTGTACCTCCAAGACAGTTCTGGATCTATCTTCTCTATCTTCTCATTAAACAGATAATGATAGCAGTAAGATCCCACATTATCTTTCTTTCTGGGGGGGGATTTAAACAAATCCAGTTCTCTCAACATCTTCTAGCATAGTGGGTGCTCCAGTCACCCCTAGTCATCTTGGTGACCGTTTGCTGGATTTACTAGAATGGTCACCAATTCTGGTATGGCAATGTCTCTCTTATATTATGAACTTCAAAGTAAGTCACATTATTGAAGGTGTGGTCTCAAAAGTACTGAATAGAGGGGACTAATCACTTCTGTTAACTTGCTGACCACAAGCACTATTATTATACATAGCCCAGTACAGCTTTGGTCATTTTTTTCACAAGGACATACTACTGTTAGAATCATAGAATAGAATCACAGAATAGTTATGGTTGGATAGGACCTTAAGATCATCAAGTTCCAACCCCCCTGTCATGTCCAGGCACACCTCACACTAAACCATGCCACTCAAGGCTTCGTCCAACCTGGCCTTGAACACCGCCAGGGATGCAGCATTCACAACCTCCCTGGGCAACCTGTTCCAGTGCCTCAGCACCCTAACAGGAAAGAATTTCTTCATTATATCCAATCTAAACTTTCCCTGTTAAAGTTTTAACCCGTTACCCCTTGTCCTGTCACTACAGTCCCTAATGAAGAGTCAATCCTCAGTGTCGCTATAGCACCCCTTCAGATACTGGAAGGCTGCTATGAGGTCTCCACACAGCCTTCTTTTCTCCAGGCTGAACAGCCCCAACTTTCTCAGCCTGTCTTCATACAGGAGGTGCTCCAGTCCCCTGATCATCCTCGTGGCCCTCCTCTGGACTTGTTCCAACAGTTCCATGTCCTTTTTATGTTGAGGACACCAGAACTGCACACAATACACCAACTGAAGTCTCACAAGAGCAAAGGGGCAGGATCACCTCCTTCGACGTGCTGGTCACGCTCCTTTTGATGCAGCCCAGGATATGGTTGGCTTTCTGGGCTGCAAGCGCACACCGAAGCCAGCTCATGTTCATTTTCTCCTCAACCAACACCGCCAAGTCCTTCTCCGCAGGGCTGCTCTGAATCTCTTCTCTGCCCAACCTGTAGCTGTGCCTGGGATTGCTCCTACCCAGGTGTAGGACCTTGCACTTGGCATGGTTAAACTTCATGAGGTTGGCATCAGCCCACCTCACAAGCATGTCAAGGTCCCTCTGGATGGCATTCCTTTCCCCCAGCATATCAGCCGAACCACACAGCTTGGTGTCATCGGCAAACTTGCTGAGGGCGCGCTCAATCCCACTGTCTATGTCAGCGACAAAGATATTAAACAAGACAGGTCCCAACACCGATCCCTGAGGGACACCACTTGTTACTGGTCTCCAGCCAGACATTAAGCCATTGACCACAACTCTTTGTATGTGTCCATCCAGCCAGTTCTTTATCCACTGAGTGGTCCATCCATCAAATTGATGTCTCTCCAATTTAGAGACAAGGATATTGTGTGGGACAGTGTCGAACTCTTTGCACAAGTCCAGGTAAATGACATCAACTGCTGTACCCCTGTCCATCAGTTCTGTAGCCCCATCATAGAAGGCCACCAAATTGGTCAGGCAGGATTTCCCCTTAGTGAAGCCATGCTGGCTGTCACCAAGCACCTTGTTGATTTTCATGTGCCTTAGCATGCCTTCCAGGAGAATCTGCTCCAAGATTTTGCCAGGCACAGAGGTGAGACTGACTGGTCTGTAGTTCCCAGGGTCATCCGTTTTCCCCTTCTTGAAAATGGGGGTTATATTTCCCTTTTTCCAGTCATCAGGAACTTCACCTGACTGCCATGATTTTTCAAATATGATTGCCAGCGGCTTAGCAACTTCATTCGCCAGCTCCTTCAGGACCCGCAGATGGATTTCCTCAGGTCCCATGGACTTGTGCATGTTCAGGTTCTTAAGATGGTCTCGAACCAGATCCTCTCCTACAGTGGGCCTAAGGCCATCATTCTCACAGTCCCTTTGTCTGCCTTCAAGACTTGGGTGATTTGGTCAGAGCCTTTGCCAGTGAAGACCAAGGCAAAGAAGTCCTTCTTTCTAACAGATAGTGTCTAGCTTGTGCTGTTACATAAATTATTTCACTCTAGATGCAATGACTTTGCATTTCCCTTTATTAAACTTCATTTATGCTGTGCATGAATGGCTGCAGCATGGGAATATCACAGGGGAAATGAGAAGCGTATGCGCAGTTGCGGAGCTATTATCTCAGTGGAATCACAGGTGGTGATAGGGTAAATTGCATAAGAACAGCATATGTTATTATGTCCCTCAACATCAGAAGGACATGGAGCTGTTGGAACAAGTCCAGAGGAAGCCACAAGGATGATCAGGGGCTGGAGCACCTCTTGTATGAAGACAGGCTGAGAAAATTGGAGCTGTTCAGACTGGGGAAGAGAAGGCTGCGTGGAGACCTCATAGCAGCCTTCCAGTATCTGAAGGGGGCCTACAGGGATGCTTGAGAGGGACTCTTCATCATGGACTGTAGTAACAGGACAAGGGTAATGGGTTTAAACTTAAACAGGGAAGTTCAGATTAGATATAAGTGAGAAGTTCTTTACTGTGAGGGTGGTGAGGTGGTGATACAGGTTGCCCAGAGAAGCTGTGGCTTCCCCATCCCTGGCAGTGTTTAAGGCAAGGTTGGATGGGGCTTGGAGCAACCTGGTCTAGTGGAAGGTGTCCCTGCCTGTGGCAGGGGGTTGGAACTGGGGGATCTTAAGGTCACTTCCAATCCTAACCATTGTAAGATTCTATGATTATATGTGCTTTATCCAGTGAGGAGTCTGGAGCTTGTGTTTCAGAACTTAAAAGGGAGGACCAGATCAGCATGTGTAACAACT
The DNA here is from genome assembly GCF_028554395.1 of Pezoporus wallicus. Lineage (NCBI taxonomy): Eukaryota > Metazoa > Chordata > Aves > Psittaciformes > Psittacidae > Pezoporus > Pezoporus wallicus. The sequence continues at coordinate 166,587 of NW_026640972.1, forward strand.
TAGTTGGCATCTTCTATAAACAATCTGATCAAAGAAGTAAAAGTAGGTAAAGCTTCTTTTTGGAGAACTGGAGTAAGTGTCATGAAGTAACCATGATATTGTGGGTGTTATGATAACTTTCAACATACTTGAATTGTGTGACAGTGAGATGCGGCGACACACTGAGAAAATGAGTGTTAAAATGTTGTAGGTTTCTATGACAACTTCACACTGAGACTGCAATGATATTGTAGGTCTGTGTTAAAGATATGTGTAGGTAATGTGGGTTCTGCCAGAATCTTGATTGCCACTGATATATTTTGTTTATTAAAAGATATAAAAATACAGGATAAATGAGGACAGAGGAAGGTTATTTTAGGAAGGTTAGACCCAAATAGCTAACCTTGAAATGTTTTCACAAATTTCTTTGGTAACCTTCTTCAGTGTTGGGAGGGGAGAAGGAAAACTACCACCCCGCCACCCTCAAACCATTAAGGGGATATTCCAGGCCAAAAAAATCCTGTACTTGCTGCAAGACGAATGATGGAGATGCACCTATTACATTCTGTTAATTCTTCATGGGCAAACAGAGGGCAGAACTGTCAGGATTTTAAATGTCTTTCTCAAACAAAGCAATAGCAGAGAGATGGGATAACAAATAGAAAACAAATGACAGAGAATGATTTAAAAAATAGCACATAAAAGGTAATTTTGGGGGCAGTAGCAGTGAGAGGGTATTTTCATTCCTTGGACTCTTACTTTGTGCTAAATATTTGGCAATTTTGAAATAAAACTGACTTAGTTGCTCAAAGATCTGAGAAATAATTGGCTAGGCAAAAGCAGACTAATAAAATATCACAGCACGGCCTCTACAATGCCAGAGTATTGAAGAAGGATCACAGATTGTTTTCCGTCATATTGAAATTAAGGGCAAAGATGAATCACCAGATGATAAATGAATTAGTGTTGCCCCTAATGATGTACATTATATTCAGCTCTGTTCAGCTGGAATCCTGAGATTGATGCAAGGAAACAAAGATATTGCTAGCTATAAATCCCACAAGCATCTGCATTGATTTGTGATTGCACATGCATATTTTTGACTGGGAAATGTACATATCAGCACTCAGTATGTATTTTTATTGATTTGCCAACCCTCCCACCCCATCTTCTGGAAAAATTAAGGTATGCAGTGTCTTTTCAAAGCCACAACTTGAAATAAATGAATAGTTTTGAAAGACAAAGATTTTTTTTTTTTGTGTGTGTGTGTTTGTGTAAATTTGGCCTTAGATTCTGATCTAAATTGGCAGTAACCCTTCTAGGTGGAAACTGGTGTGGGATCATACTCCATTCTCTCAATCTTCTTGCTAAGCCGTATGAACTTTGGGTTCCCAATAGCTCTGAAAAGAATCTTTCTTTCCCCAGTCTGGTTTTGCTTATAGAAATCTATTGTGCACTTTTTTTCAGTAAACGTCATAGCAGTATTTTGAGACTTTTTCATGGTTCTTTAGTGCAATGCATCACAAGGAACTTGGACATGGCCATTCTGCCAGTCTCTGATTGTTCCTGACAGTAGCAAAAGGTAAAATGCATCAGAGAGACAACAGCACACAGGATTTCTCCTGCTGCTGTATGTCAGTGTTGCAGAAGTACAAATGATCCTTGCAATCTTAGGAACCATAGAGAAAAGCATTCCTCCTACTCATATAAAGATGAGTCTAATTTATTTTGGGTCAGATTTACTGGTGGCACAGAAGTAACCGCAATGTTATCTGTTGTGTTGGCACCACTGCAAAAACCTTTAGGAAAGCACCAGACAGCTAACGAGGTGGAAGAACCCATGTGGAGACACAAGCTTGGGAGGAGGCACCATGCTGGGCAGAACCAGCTTTGAAGGACTGTGTGTGGTCTGTGGGTGACCCATGCTGTGGCAGGGACTCTAGGTAACAGAGCTGCAGGAAAACCTGAAAAAGCAAAGAATATCTGAGAAAAGGGACAAGAAGCAAAGTGTGGGAGAGGAAAGCAGGAAAAGCATTTGCGAAGAGCCATTGTGCACATGACCCTCACATCCTGTGCTGCCTATCACCTCCATGTGGAATTGGGCTGGATTTAGTAACCTATAGTGAAAATCGGGCAATCTTAGACTAGGAACTGGTGAGAGGTGTCTGAGTTAAGGTGAACCTGGGAAAGGGGGAGAAGGTTTTTTAATTACATGCTTGCTTTGTTGTGGGCTTTCCCCCCATGCCTGACTTGATAAGCAAAAGTGGGTGTTAATTAGCAGCAAATGAAATTGAATAAGCTTTTTCCAAGCTGAGACTGTCACATATACACATAATGGTGAAAAAATTGGTTATATACATAGCACTAAAAAAAACAGTCACCAGTGACTGAAAGCCTGTAAAGGTTCATTTCTAAAACTAAATATGGGATTAGGTACCAACTGTCTTGTTAGGTTATCTTTATGTTAGGCTGTCAGCTTGGGAAGGAAAATCTTTGCAGACAGCGACATTTATAATAAAGTGTCAGATTGTTTCCCAGAGTGTTTACACTAATCTGTTTTAATTTAATTTAGTTCCTAGCATTTGCCTAATTTGAAAATAATTAGAAATTATTACTAAAAAGTGGTGATGACATTTTCTTTCTCCAGGTGAGCATGTTCTGTAGAAATGTCCTGTGAATGGAGTGATGGAATCCAAACACCACTGTATGCATCTCAGAACAGAAAATAACAGCTTAAGAAAAAGAGAATGAAATATGTAAAATCAGGCAGTATAGACTCCCCAGGTTTGGAGACCCCAAGCTAAAATATTATTATGCCTTTGGAACAAGTTGCCCAAAGAAGTGGTAAATGCTCCATCCCTGACAGTGTTCAAGGCCAGGTTGGACAGAGCCTTAGGTGACATGGACTAGTGTGAGGCATCCCTGCCCATGGCAGGAGGGTTGGAACTAGACAATCTTAAGGTCCTTTCCAACTCAAACCATTCTATGATTCTGTGATTCTTATGATACTTCCCTTTGTGCATTCTATGGTAGTGCTAATTATCCTAACAGCTAGCTTGACAGATTGAAAATACTAAAATAGCCTATTTCCTCTGGCTTTTAATCAAATGATAAAAAATATCCCTTATTTCAGACTCAAGCCCATTTTCCTACACTGCCTTGAAATTTTCACTTCCTCTGTGCAGTTGCACAAAAGCTATCATGCCATCTCATATTGTGTTCATGTTTTAATATAGGATATAGAATATGAGGTTGAAGCACTGAAAATCTTACTGCCTCCTATGCTATCGCTTGCATTTTTATTACCTGTTATTATTCTTTGCAGCTTAATAACAGTCATCTGTATAATAATAGGAGTTACAGAAGGAAGCATCTAGTGAACAAAGTTCAACAGAAAGCCTTGGATTGTGTGGAGGGACTGAAAAGTGGGGAGCATCCAATGCCAAAAAAAGTGTGAATCTAGTATTTCTTTTGCTAAACATCATCTCCACTGTCTCACTGTTGTTTCCAGTCTCCTGTGATCAGTACTGTGTCTTCTAATGTTCAGACTGGAGATCTAAGCCACTAGAGAAGACTGAAAAATAGGATTGGGGATAAAGAAAAAATATGTGATATATACTGGAAAAAACCTAAAATACAGGTCATAAAAATTCAAGCTGAAATGTGAAGCATGTCTCTTAATGTTCTTTAGTGCCATGGTTTAGTGGTGGCCTTGGCAATGCTGGGGTAAAGGTTGGGCTTGATGATCTTATAAGGTCATTTCCAACCTCGTTGATTCTTTAATTCTGTGATTCTAAATGCTATACAAAGAGAAGTCTGGCCAATCTGCCAAGAAGAAAGTTGAATGTGAATGCATTATAGAATATCAGCTATGAAATGTGAATTTTAAACTTAGCTGATACTAGCAAGAAGATCTAGAAATAGGCTACTCCTTGTTGTTAAATTGTCTTTTCTATCAATTTTTATCACAGATGTTGAAATATGTATAGAAGAACGTTATAAAGACAGCATTTAAATTTCACCCCCTCTCCAGAATTGCAGACTTATCATAACATGGTACTGATTATTGGTCTCCATTACGCTCAATTATTACAGTTCCCTCTGCAGCTCTTCTCATTTCTTATCTGGAAGATATTTTTCTAAGAAACTTATAAATATAGCTGTCATGGTTTAAGCCCAGCCGGCAACTCAGAACCATGCAACTGCTGCCTCACTCCCCCTCCTTTCTCCCCCTGATCCTGCAGGAATGGGGAGGAGAATTGAAAGATTCTAATTCCCCGGGTTCAGATAAGGGTAGTCCAGTAACTAAGGTATAACACAAATCACTACTGCTACCATCAATAATAATAATGATAAGGGAAATAACAACGGAAGAGAATACAACCGCTCACCACCTGCCAACTGATACCCAGCCCAAACCAAGCTGTGATCTAGCCCTTGTGGGTAACTGCCCCCAGTTTATATACTGGGCATGACATGCTGTGGTATGGAATACCTCTTTGGCTAGTTTGGGTCAGATGTCCTGTCTCTGCTTCCTCCTGGCTTCCCCTCCTCCCTGGCAGAGCATGAGACTCAGAAAGTCCTTGCTCAGAGTAAACATTCTTTAGCAACAACTAAAACCATCAGTGTTATCAGCACTGTTCCCAGGCTGAAAGTGAAAAACACAGTACTGCACCAGCTACTAAGAAGGGGAAAAATGACTGCTACTGCTGAACCCAGGATAGTACCCACCCCTTATTCCATACCATTCACGTTATGCTCAGATCCCACATTTTGCAATACAGCATCACTCTTGTCTTATGCATATATACATCCACACACACACACAAAGAGAGAGAGATCATTCCTTAGTGCATGGACCAATCTCTATAAAGCTGCTGAGTTCATCTGGTCCATGACGTCGATCTCCATCTCTTGTAATAGTCTTTCAGAGCAGGAGAGATGATGTGAAGTGTTGGATTTTTGCCTGCTGATGACACCACAGAACTCGTCTGGTCACTGCTGAGCTCGTCTGCTTTCACCAAAGTTCATTCTTTGTTGGGATGATGGTCAGAGGGAAGTCAGGGCCGGTGAGCTGAAGACATCTAGTTGATGGGCTATAAAAGCGCTACATAGCAGACAACAGTATACAATTGAGCTCACTGGCTGTTTTCCCCTAAAATCAAATCCCCTTGAGGTACATATCAGACTTCCCCATCTTCACTAATTACCTACCAAGTATATCTGGTTCCTTGAGCAAAAGCAATCCCAAGAGTGGGTTTGCCTTTACCTGAAGCAGGAATAACCCAGACTGTCTTCCCCAGCAAATTCTTCATGGGCACCATAGGAACGTTATCCCCTTCTACAGTACGTAAAAGTTCTGACTGGGCTGGGCCAGCCCTGTTGACAGATCTTCTGCTGTTGTCCAGCCAGGGGGCTTTTCGTAAATGTATATCCCAATGTTTGAAAGTCCGACCACCCGTTGCTCTCAGTGTAGTTTTTAACAGCCCATTGCACTGCTCAATTTTCCCAGAGACTGGTGCTTAGTAGGGGGTGTGATATACCCACTCAATGCCATGCTCTTTGGCCCAAATATCGATAAGGTTATTCTGGAAATGAGTCCCATTGTCTGACTCAATTCTGTTTAGGGTGCTGTGTCCCCACAAAATTTGTTTCTCAAGGCCCAGAATAGTGTTCCAGGCAGCGGTGAGGGGCACAGCATATGTTTCCAGCCATCTGGTGGTTGCTTTCACCAGGGTAAACACATGGTGCTTGCCTTGGTGGGTTGGTGGGAGTGTGATATAATCAATCTGCCAGGCCACCCTATATTTGTACTTCAGCCATCGTCCTCCATACCAAAGAGGCTTTAAGCGTTTGACTTGCTTAATTGCAGCACGTTTCACACTCATGAACAACCTAGGCAATAGTATCCATTCTTAAGTCCACCCCTCGAACATTGGCCCATCTATATGTTGCATCTCTGCCCTGATGGCCTGAAGTGTCATGGGCCCACCGGCCCAAAAATAATTCACCTTTATGTTACCAGTCTAAGTCCATCTGAGCCACTTCAGTCTTAGCAGATTTCCCCACTAGTTTGTTGTTCTGGTGTTCCTCAGTGGCCTGACTCTTGGGTACATGAGCAGGTACATGGCATACCTTCACCACCAGGTTCTGCACCCGGGCAGCAATATCTTGCCACAGTGAAGCAGCACAGATTTACCTCTGCATTGACAGTTACCTCTGCTTCCATTGCTGCAACCACCCTCACAGGGCATTATAAAGTACTGGCCACTTTTCTCTTTCAGCAATGTCCAGGGCCAGCTGGCGGCTTTCACCTCGGCAAACTGACTCGATTCACCCTCTCCTTCAGCAGTTTCTGCAACTTGTTGTAGAGGACTCCATACAGCTGCCTTCCGTCTTCGATGCTTCCAAAGCATTGGAAGGATCCACAGGACCAGGTACTTGCCTGTACTGTCCCACACACCCTGCCACTCATGGCTGTCCAGCCTCTGGGAAAATCTCTTGGTGGTCCTCCTATATTGCCGTCTAATCCTAGACAAGACTTGAGCCAGACCCTTCTTAGCTTCCACGATCAGACAAGATCTGGCATTCTCAGGGTGGTTACGCTGTAGGAAAAACAGAGAGAACATATGCAGCAACAAGCTGGTTCCCAGCGAAAGGAGCAGGGTGCTTTCAAGGGCATTGAAAGGATATTCAGGATCTTTAAATCTTCCAGAAATCTACTCCCACTGTAAATAGTCTGGTGGGGGAGCTAGGCACGCAAGGGAATATCTCCTTCATAGGCTGACCATTCAAGGAGGGGAAAAAAGATATGTAATTGCTAAACACTTCTATTATATACCTCCCATAGTATAGAGGTGGTGACCACACTGGGAACACAAGCCAGATCAGTTTCATGATCAATGAGTCTATTGTATTACAAGTCATTACTTGTACAGCAAAACAAGAACCTTAGCCCAAGGCCCCCAACCAATAAACAATAAAACAGCAAATACCAGCTGTAAAGTATGACATACTGAAACTCTGAGATCGTGAGATCAAGAGCAACAACCTTGAGAGCCAGTAAATCAGCATTGTGATGACTATTAATCCAAAACAGTGAATGCTTATCACAAATACAATTAGACACACTCTGGTCAGATCTGTCATTATCTCAACCCTTCATGCCCCACACTGGGCACCAAAAAGAGCTGTCATGGTTTAAGTCCAGCCAGTAACTCAGAACCCCACAGCCGTTCTCTCACTCCCTACCCCTTTTTCCCCCCAGCTACTGGAGGGATGGGGAGGAGAATCAAAAAATGTAACTCCTGCGGACTGAGAAAAAACAGTCCAGTAACTGAGGTATAACACAAACCACTGCTACTACCACCAGTAATAATAATGATAAGGGAAATAACAACGGAAGAGAATACAACCACTCACCACCCACCGATACCCAACCGAACCTGAGCAGCGATCTAGCCCTTTTGGGTAACTACCCCAAGTTTATATAGTGGGCATGACATGCTGTGGTATGGAATACCTCTTTGGCTAGTTTGGGTCATGTGTCCTGTCTCTCCTTCCTCCTGGCTTCCCCGCCTCTCTGGCAGAGCATGAGACTCAGAAAAGTCCTTGGGCAGTTTAAACATACTTAGCAACAGCTAAAATGATCGGTGTTATCAGTGTTGTTCCCAGGCTGAAAGTCAAAAATACAGCACTGCGTCAGCTACTGAGAAGAAGAAAAATGGCTGCTACTGCTGAACCCAGGACAATATCTTTATAGACAGTTAAATTATTTTTTAGCCATAGATTATCTGGTGTGCAAAACATAGCAATAATCTGAGTAGTTTCTTGCTGTTTTCTTTTTAATCAAGTGGTATATGTATCATATTTGTCAAGCTAAACTGTCAGTGCTTATCTGCACCTCTCAAGCCTTATATTGCTAGTAACTAGGGGAGATTCTCCTTGGAGACCATTTATTAGAGAGAAGGGATCTGAGGTCTGTTTGCACATTCACACTTAAAGCCTTGTGTGCCGCAGAAAATATATGGATTCAGTCAGAGATCAATATGATCAGACAAAAAGCCATTTATTACAAAGCCTTAACCCCTTAAATACTTTTTCTTACATGCACTTACAGTGATTTGGCATATTATGATTGGATACATGTCTTGAAGACCCTTTGCAACTAGCATATAATTGGTTAAGCACAGGTGTGGGAGCTTCACCTCGAAAGCTTGCCAACAGTCCACAGTTCTCATTACCTCAGTGAATTCCAGCTTCTTCTTATCTTGCTTGCTTAAGCTTCCTTGGGCCTCTCATGGCCTTGCTGTATCTCTCAGGATTATTGAGTTTATGTACCAATTATCCATTCTCCTGTGAGAACACTGTCTCCACACTTGTGTATCTAATATTCTTTATTTTACTAAAGATTTTTTGTTTCTTTCATGGGAAAAGAAAACCTCAACATTGCATCATGTCAGGTCAAATAGAAACTCTATCAGTGATTCTTTGGACGTTACATATGTTGCAGATGGGTGAATCTGGAGGGGTTCAGTAAACCAGCTGAAATGGGCAGCAGATGTTTGAAATTTGGCTGCTGTGTCATTTCCTGCTGTTTAATCTGTTGGGTTTAGTGTCAAAAGGAATTACAAGAGAGATCAATCACCTGAGTGACATTAAGAAAATCTGTTCTTTTTGTTGCTCTGCCTGATGGGTTAGCAGGTGAATTGTGGCATTATTGCATTGACTGAAATAAGCATTACAGTCATTGGAGGGTCAAGTTTTCATTCTTTGAATGAACGTGTTATATTGCTCTCTGAACCCTCCAAATGGCCTAACACCTCCCTCACTTATCTCTTCCAATAAAACACCTTTGACGGAAAGCACAATCTCTGTTTCCTTCTCAAAGGACACACTAGAGGTGCAATGGAGTACACGCCTGTCATTTTGTTGAATTATCCTGTTTGTGGAGAAGCTGTTGATGTCCTTAAGTGGCTTCAATAATCTACTCCTCACTGTCCCTGGAAAAACAATATGGGATTATTCTGCTCCAGAAGACAGCATAATCAGCTAGAGCTTGAAACAGTAAATCCTGTAGAAATAAAATGCATACTAATCTCTTTAACTTTACTGTATCTGAAAAACTGGATATGGAGACAGCAGACAGCAGCTCAGGTACATAGTGATGTTAGGACTTTGTTTACATTGGCTTGAAATCACAGCACAAAGAAAGCATTTTTTTTTTTTTGGAGGTTTTGCAAGTCAAACTAGTTGCTACTCTCTTACAGTGAAAAACTGAACAGTAGAATGTACACTGGGGAAAATAAATGCTACCTTCTTTGTGGTCTCAGTGTCTAATCTGTTAGAGATTAAAGATGAGTGTTATTGCATTTGGTTTGTGTATCAAGGTTTTAGTACTGGTGGACAATGTGTGAATTCACCATGACCACTATTCCCTGTTCCTGGTAGGAGAGTGAAGTTGAGCTTCCTGAGGGTAAGAGGGGAGAGAGGGGTCAGGGGAAAGTGTTTTAAGATTTGGGTTTTATTTGACATTATCTTACTCTGATTTGACTGACAATAAATCTCATTAATTCCTCAAGTGATGCCTGTTTTACCCGTGACAGTAACTAGTGAGTGCCTCTCATTGCCCTTATCTTGATCCATGAGCCATGTGCTGTATTTTCTCTTTCAGTTGAGGAGGGGAGCGATAGAGTGGCTTTGGTGAGCACCCTGTCTCCAGCCAGGTTCAACCCACCACAATCATTTAGAGTTTACAAATAGTTAAGGAAGATGAGAACACCTTTCAACTTATATCTTCCTATTACAGTACACAAGCATGAAGGTTGCTCTAAATAATGACTGGTGTGTACTTTATTCCACTAGTACATCCTAATTCCTAACAATGCAGGAAACCTTGGTGCTGAAGGATGGCAGTTCACAACAAATCATAGTTAGGAGGCCAGACCAAACACTAAGATCTGAATTTCCACAAGTCTCTACTCGAAACAGTAATTCAAATTCTTCATGTGCCTGTACCTGAAAACCTAATGTTCAATAAAGATGATGAATGGAAATATTGATAATTGCCAGTAAGACATTTGACATTTTCATTTACATAGACTTTACTGCAGTTATTTTGGAAGATCACTATTTTTTTCTTCATAAGGGCAAGTCACATCTAGTGCAATAGGTAGCTGTGTAAGAAATTGGAATTTCTAGCTACTCTGTAGGTAGCATTATCAGTGCCTATTTTGCCTGTGATATTTACAACACCATATATTTTACCATATATTTTACTTTGTATCACAACTTTTGTTATAGGTTGGAATTTTGATTCTGATTTGACTTTGAATTTAATAGCAAATCTGATCCTTGGTTGTCTTCTGCATGTATTTGCAGATCTGTAATTCCCCATAGTAACCCATAATACAATTATGAATTGACAAACCCCTTTCCTTCCCTGTTCTAAATATGGTCTAATCATTCAGAGTCTGAATCAGTTTCTTTGTTTAAGATAGTACATAATGAAGATGATAGCCAACAGGAAATGCAGTGTGTAAATGAGCCATTTTCTTGAATCCATTGGATTTCGGCTGTTTGCCTGTTAGTTTTCTTTTATATTCTGAAAAGCTGAGGGAACTGGGGGAGGTTAGTCTGGAGAAGGCTCAGGGAGGACCTTATTGCACTCTACAAGTACCTGAAAGGAAGATGGAGCCAGGAGGTGGCTGGGCTCTTCTTCCAAGCAGCAAGTGATAGGACAAGAGGAAACGACCTCAACCTGCATCAGGGGAGGTTTCGACTGGATATTAGGAACAAATTCTTCACTGAGAGAGTGTTCAGGCATTGGAACAGGCTGCCCAGGGTAGTGGTGGAGTCACCATCCCTGGAAGTGTTCACAAATCATGACATGGTTTAGTGGTGGACTTGGCAGTTCCGGGGTAAAGGTTGAACTTGATGATCTTAAAGGTCTTTTCCAACCTAGTTGATTCTATGATTCTATAGTAGATTCTGATGTCCCATGAGGGATTGACTGGGGGCATTTCTAGTGTGTTTTGCTGTACAAAGGCCAGCACTATGTTGCTCTCAGAGTGAGCACCCCTTTGGAATGGTGCTGGTTTTGCTGTATGCTATATTTCACTCTGTGTAAAGCATTATTCTGAGATAGAAACATGTACTGGTGAGACACTACCCTTGCAGTCCTGTGTTTAGCTCTGGGCAGCAACACAAGAGGGACATGGAGTTACTGGAGCAAGTCCAGAGGAGGCCACGGAGATGCTGCGAGGGTTGGAGAAGCTCTGCTCTGGAGACAGGCTGAAATAGCTAGGCTTGTTCAGCCTGGAGAACAGAAGGCCCTAGAGAGACCTTAGAGCAGCTTCCAGTGCCTAAAGGGGTTACAAGAAATCTGGAGAGGGGCTTTGGACAAGGGCCTGTAGGGACAAGACAAGGGGGAATGGCTTTAACCTGACAGAGGGGAGACTGAAATGAGATCTTAGGCAGAAGTTCTTCCCTGTGAGGGTGGTGAGTTGCTGGCACAGGTTGCCCAGACAAGGTGTGTCTGCCCCATCCCTGCAGTGTTCAAGGCCAGGTTGGATGGGGCTTGGAGCAACCCGGTCTAGTGGAAGGTGTCCCTGCCCATGGCAGGGGGTTAGAACTGGATGAGGTTCCTTCCAAACAAAAACATTCCATAATTTTATGAAAATCCAGCTGTCACACAGAAAGTGAATTTTCTCAGGGACAGTTCAGTCACAGGGCTAGGGTTTCACCCTGACTAGTTTTGAGAGGTAGTAGTACTGCTCTTCATTACTGTGCAGGCATTAGGGAATTCATTACTTGTAGAAGAAACTTTGTTTCTTTCCTCTTGTAATACATTCAGATACTCAACAGGAGTATTACAGAATAAAAATCAATAGCACTAGTGCAAAAATGCAAGTGCATGTTTTTCCTCAGAAACGGAGAATGGCAAGATTAGTAGGGAGGGGTACAGGCAGTCACCTCTCACATGTATCTCACTGGATGGTGTATGCAAAGCTGGGTTTAATGTTTCTGCCCATTTTTCAGAAATGCAGGTTTTGCACTGCACTAGGTAAATCTGAAGGTGAAATAAAGCTGGGAAATGCAGTAAGAAACCCTGAATTTCTTACACTGTTTGCAGAGAAGGAAATAAAGATATTACGTAAAAGCCCTATTTTTTTTAGGAAATAGGTTGTTAAAATAAGTATATATATATTTCAGAATTATTAGCATGATTTTGTCAGAATGAGGAGCCTTGTTTATCACAGCATAGGAACCAGGCCTGGGTCATTGGAATATGTGGTGAGGGGTTAAGGAAGTGTGGTAGTTGCAACTCCCTGATGGGGCTGATGGGCTGCAGATGGGAATGATTAGACTGCCATGCAGAGGCCTGATGGCCCTTAAAGCTGCCTCAGTTGGGTGGAAAAAAGAGTGATGAGAATGTTTCTTTTCTGCTTTTGTATAAGACCTTCAGCCTTTGAGCAGCCTCATCAAAGGTAATTAGAACTCTGCTTATCCCTCATTTACATATAATAAATACACCAAAGTGAGGAAGTGGCTGTCCTCTGCATCATCAATGATGCCAGCGACAGGTAACTTGACTGTAGTTCCACTTTCTGTCAGAAGTGTAAGTTTGGCATTTGAGCTTCTGTAATGAGGAAGATGAGAATGTGACTATACATTGTAGACAGGTTAATGGGCTTGCTCCTCTCGTCTCCAAAGCAGGGATGCCTCTTTAGTAAGTTTTATGCCTCTGACTACTTTAGATGGTACCTGGGTGGAACTAAGCTTGATGAATTTCCCATTGGATTTTCCATATGAGCTCCATTAATCATTGAGTAGCTTTGGATTTTAGCACTAATGCAGGAAGTGAATTTATCAGTGGCAATTCTGAATCTGTTTCTGCTGCTGCAATAATCTGCAATATCTGTGAACCCATAATTGTGAAAGTTCTTGTAGGGTGTGACTGGATGTGTAGTATTGAATTGGTGATAATCAGAAGTTAAGCTGAGCTGACCCCAGACCCTAAGACCACTGAGGACTGGTTTGGATGCAATAGGGGTTATTTTCTGCTTAATTTCTATACATTTAACACAACACAGAGCAGAGGAACAGAGAATGAGAAGAGAAAAATCTGCGCTATTGAACTTTCCAATTTTCCCTTTCTGCCTGAGACTGTTGAAAATGAGATATAGTAAAACAAAAACTACCATTTAAATAGCATGTTAAACGTCAGAAAAATATGTTCTCTGACACATGAAAAAGTATGATAGGATACCAGAAAGTCCTCCAGCCCATCTCTGGAGTCTGTCCTCCCCATCTGCAAGAGAACACCTGCACTATAGAATTCCTGAAACGTGATCATTTAACTCGATTTTATAAAATTAGTGTTGCAAACTAAGTGGAATGTTCCAGTGCTCACTTGCAGAAATTCTCCCAGAGTGTATCATCTTTGTAGCAATTACATGGTATTTCTTCCTGGGCGACCAAGAATTCTTACTGAGGAATAATTTACTCTTTATAACGGTCTTTTTTAAGTTCCTAAGTTGTGTTTTCACTGAACTGAACAATGACTATTCCTTTCTTTTACTGTCACAGATTCTAGATCAATGTTTGCTGTTTTTCTCTTGACTTTCTCAAACTGATTGATGTCTTAGCAGTGGTACTTCCTCCTGCAGAAATAATTCTGAGCTGAAGCCTTACTTGGGCAGGATAGAGGGAAAATACAATTTCCTTTATCTCACAGACAAATTCTAGTCTATCTGTTAAGGTTTCATACTTACTTTTTTCATTAAGGCTGCTGATTTGATAAGGCTGCTTCTGATCCATGAAATTCCATTTGTTGTTGATCTTTAACAGTCGGTCCTTTCTCAGACTTCAGTCAGTATTATTTAACCATAGCAAATATTCTGTGTTATCTGTTGGTGCATCTTGGTAAGATTAGGTTTTATGCTCAGAAATGTGATGAAAAACTTCACCTCTCACTTGCAGAAGAACTGTCAAGTTTACCATCCATTAAGTATTTCATTTACCAGGAACTGTTTTACTTGAAGTGGCACATCAGTTGCTCCTTTGAATGCTGGTTTTGTGTTGAGCCCTTTAGAGGCATTCTTCTAAGGCACACTCTCTTTCACCACTTCATTTGAAATAACTTCAGTCACTGATTTATGTATGTGTTTTCTGGAATGTGGTGGGAGTAGTACCTGTGGCTTTTCATAACACACATTGTCTTTTTTGGTTGGCTTCATTTCATCATTGTCATTCATGCAGTATGTCAGTAAATAGAGATGAAGAAGTTGAAATCGTTTTTCTTTGAAACCTGTTGACTTTTAGTCTCCCTGAATAAAGTCTGCCTTAATAAAACTAAGATCTGTTTGGAATGACAGCTTCAGATTATTGGCTGTCTACAGTAGAGATGATAGTTTTTGGTTTAGCTCTATCAGCTAGCCTGTGGAAAAGACAAGAAACAGAAAGTGTAATTACTGTATATATTTGTACACAATTGGGTTTTACTAACCTATGCTTCTGATGAATGTTTTTATCTTCCTGTTCTTTGCAGAATAAGCTGCTTTTCTTCAGTATAGAAACTCTTGTATACATAATTTAGGTGCCCTACATATCAACAATAAATTGAGAGATTCTCAGTTTGGGGGTAAGATTTCTCATTCACTTTGCTTGCTGTGTCTTTGTGAATAGATTATTCTTCCAACATGGCATTTTAGGGACTTATCAAAATTGTGATGAATTTGGTAAACTATATAAATTTTTAGAGTTTATATTTCTCATAATTTTCAAAATTGGAGTTTTGAAACATACTTTTTTCTTATTTTTATTCACTGACATTTATTTTCAAGAATAGCAACACTGCAAAATGAGAAAGTGGGGCTTTCCTCTGTTCTGGTGAAAATCATTCACTTATAGGTTGGTTGGTTGTTTTTTTTTTACCTATGTTACTTGTTTGTCAGTTTGCTTCTATGCTTGTCAGTTCTACATCAAACCAATAAATATACAGATTAATTCCTAAAACCTGTACTGAATCAGTGTGAAAAATCAGATATTTAGAACTTGTGAAAGTTCATCTAGTTTTAATGCTAAGGACTTTGGGTACCCATATGGGGGCAGTACATGAATAGGTGTGTGTGGACTTTTTGAAACATTTCTTGTGTAGAAGCACTGGATTAGAATAAGACCACCAAGGTGCCACTCTGAACTGCTAAAATAGCTGCTACCTTTGGATAATTGTTTTTTTTACTGATTTAACTGTGCTTTCACAGGGAAACACAGTTTTTTTTTGTTGTTGTTGCTTTTATTTACTTAATAGTAATCATTAGGGTTGACATATTTTCATGTTTTAATTCTCAAGTTCCTGCAGAGCTATATTAAAAGTGGCTAAAGAATAAAAATAGCTGTTAAAGAAACTTTGCTTGCAGGTGGGAAGAGAGACAGTAGGTCATGTCTTCATTAAAACCTGTCTAATTAACTAGTGTAGATAAAGCTTTCCCTTCTTACAATGTGCCTCCTTTTCGATAGAAATCTGATGATTGATTGTGCTGGAGTTAGAGGAAGTTTCAGGTCAACCGGTGTACTTCAAAGTAGCTTTCCTATTGAAGCCACACTCAGACAAGGTGTCGTGGTTTAAACCCAGTCAGGCAACTCGTTCACTCACTTCCCCCCCTTCTTGCCCTCCCCCTACTCCCAGAGGGACAGAGAGGAGAATCGAAAAGAATGCAACTCCCACGGGCTGAGATAAGAACAGTTTAGTAACTAAGGTATAAAACAAATCACTACTGCTACCACCAATGATAATAATGATAAAGGAAATAACAAGGGAACAGAATACAACACCTCACCACCAGCCAACCGATAACTCGCCCCCCCCCCAAGCCTGACCAAGCACCGACCGATACCTCCTCTAACCGTGCAGACTCCCCGCCCTTCCAGCTCACTCCCAGTTACATCCTGGGCATGACGTGCTGTGGTATGGAATACCTCTTTGGCTAGCTTGGGTCAGGTGTCCTGTCTCTGCTTCCTCCTGGCTTCCCCTCGTCCCTGGCAGAGCATGAGGCTCACAAAGTCCTTGGCCAAAGCAAAACATCATTGTTATCAGCTCTGTTCCCAGGCTGAAAGTCAAAACACAGCACTGCACCAGCTACCAAGAAGGAGAAAAATGGCTGCTACTGCTGAACCGAGGACACAAGGCAGTAGGAGTCAGTTTTAATGAGGCTGGTGCTGCCCAAGGAGGAGATATATCATAAATTAGTCATACAATAAAAATGAGATATAAAGGGGTATACAGAAGAGATAAAAGAGTTTTGGCAGACAAAGAAATGCTATTTCCTACTGAGAGCACATAATTCCTTCAAAATGAAAGTAGCAGATGACAGAGGTATTGTTACCAAGTTGGGATGACAATTCTTTAGAAGCTGATTATTGTCAAGGATCTTTCTCTGATGAAGAATCAGAAATGGGGTTTTCTCAGTTTTGGTTGCCTGTCTCCTGTTTGTTCTCATGGTAGACAGAGACAGTGTCAAGGTTTGACTTTTCCCCTGGCAGTGGCATACATACTGTGTTTAAAACTACATGCAGAAATGAGATGTCAAAGTTGTGAATTTTGATGGAAAAATATGAATTTTGGATCTAGGGTAATTTAAATCAAACCCTGAAAGTGAATTTACTCAGAGAAGTTTGCTTCTTACTGTGCAGGAGTTGACACTCCTGTAGTTTTTTTTTTCCTACTTCACATTGGAGTATTCCTATGTATGTGTTCCCCAAACATTAGCAAACTTATTCTCATAATGAAAAGACAATTTAAGAAAATATTAAGTCTGTTTTCCCCAAAATGAGGCAAAACTTGAATAAATAGGCCTTGGTGCCTGTAAATTTCTTTTATAATGTTATTGATGATTATTATCTACCAGCTTCTTAGGCCTCTTAAAAACTGAACTGTGCATTTAGAGTATGTATATTGAGCAGCTGTGTTATTTTGCTATGTTATGTTCAAGCCATCTAAAGCCAGAAAAATTCTTGTGCAAGCCAATTATAGTTTTCACACGGACAGATTTTCAGGGAAGTAAGGCACAATGTAATGAAGCAACTTGCTTAAGGTTGCATGAGTAGCCTGAAATAGAGAAGTGAAGGAGTTCCAAGACAGGACCTCAAACATAAGACCATTCTTCTTCCTTGTATATAGTGGTTCTGTGTAGAAATGTATCTGTTTAGTTGATAAACTGTTTTTAGATAAAAAAATGGAAGTATTACTAATACACTTACTCCTTTGTTCAACAAAGCTCAGAAAATATAAATCTTTATGTTCTTTATGTGTATGGACTGTCGTTATAAAAGCTATGCCAATTGTATCTTTTTGGCTTACTTAATGGATTGATGTATTATAAATTAAATAATTCACTAGGTTTATTCACTACAGGCAGAAATAGTTGTTCTCAACTCTTTCAATGTAGCTAATTTTCACAATGCTGCAAACGTTAACTACTGAATGGATCCAGCTAAGTCAATTAATTTAATGAGCCTTACCCAGAGTAGTAAGAATTAAGTCACTGCTAAAAAGTACGCTATGATAAACTATGTTCTCTGGGAGAATTTATGCAAAACCCACTGTTAGTGGCAAAATATTTCAGTAATTCAGCTTGTCAGAAGAAGCCATAGAAAACTGCCTCGGTGAAGAACTTGTTCCTGGAATAAAATAAGATTTAATTTTTTAGATTTTTATTTGAGTATACAGAAGCTGGTGACAATCTGTGTTCAACTGGATTGACTCAACTGAACATTCCCATTGTCTCAAGCATTTAAACCCCTGAATCAGATCCTAGAAAGCTCTCTTCCCTAGGCTTCTGAGTCTTCAGGTAGTTGGATTTTCAAGTTTGTTTGGGTTTCGGTTTGGTTTTGCTTTTGTTTTTTTTTGTGTTTTTGTTTTGTTCTGTTTTTTTTTTTGGTTGGGGTTTTTCTCCTCCTTTCTGTAAGTGTAGCATTAGAATCCATTTAGAAAATACAGAATCTATTTAATTGCAAAAAGTATGAAAATGAAGATTCTTGCAAAGCAAATTCATTATTGGAGTAGTGCTTTAAAGATAAACCCAGCACAGCAAAATACGTGCTGAAACAATTGAAGCTGTCAGCAATACAAATTATGTAAGATTTGTGCTTTTTTCCAACAGTCTGCTTTCTAGAAAATTGCTAGTAATTTGGTCATTATATGTAATTAATAGTCATTGGAATTAAAGCCAAATGATGTAGTAGATAACACGTCTGAGTCTGTCTTTGCCAGTCTTAAAGCACTTCTCTAATAAAACTTGGATCAAGTGTCAGCACATCAGTAATGGCATGAATCTGTTTCTGACTGTGGCAGTGCTCAGATGCTAGCCAAAGACAATTCTTTCCTTTCTATACTGTGTTCTGGTTTAATTTACACCTTAACAATATATTAGTGTCTGTACTTTTCTGCTGGCTACCAACACAGAAGTCCGCAGAGATAACCTCCCCTGTTTCTAACAGAAATAAACCCACCAGGAAAACTCAGGATATATTTTCACATTTATTTGTTCTTTCTGCAATCTCTTAATCTTTCTGCTGATGCTGTTTCAGAGATAATTTCAGCATTAGCATCGGTGAGCTATGATACTTTATATTTCTAAGCTTTCCTCTGACCAGCAAAAAGCCTAAAGAATTATATTTTTCCTTTGCTCTCTTGAAAAGTTGACTTGTAGGTCTTTGACAGGAAGCCCAACATGTTTACTGGAATGAAGTAAACTTCCAAAAACCTTGCAAACCTTTCTATGTTTTCTTTGAATGCCTGATTATTTTATGTTTAGTTAATCTACTAATTTAATGTTGAAAACTCTATTTCAAGAGAAAAGCACATAAACAGAGAGACTAAAATACCTATATTGCCTAGCCACAGAGGTAAGCTACTGTTAATGGTTTGTTGACGCATATTCTGTGCCATCTACACATGCTGCTCTTATTATGTCAGCCAGGACAGCTGAATGTCACCCTGCTCTGGCAGATCTCAGTAGTCTTTCTATTGAGATGCATGGGGGGATCAAAATGAAGGAAGTGACCAGTATTCCTATAGGTAAATTCAGAATCTTAAATCCAAGATGATGATTCTTGAAACCCGTGCCTTGGTGACTCTGAAGTTTTGCATTCTTGAACTTCTAGTGCCTCTGTCCTCTGTGCTAGTAGTAAGGAATTACTGGAAAGGGGTGGGGGTGGGGGGGGAGGGTGAATAAGACTAACATTCCTACAAAAAAAGCCCATTTATTAATGAAGTATTTTAACTCTTATGTTCACTTCCTAACATCAGAATCTCAAGCACTTGAGTACATTTTAAATGTTTTAAATATAGTAGGAGGTAGAGGTCTAAAACCTGGGTTGATCTGAAAAAGTTGTTGAACTAAGGCTCCTCACTTCCTGGAGGTTAAGGGTGTAGTAAACAATACCAATCAGGAATGTTTTAAGGATGAACATACTTTGTGAAGACAGACTAGATGGTATTTTGATTTTTTTTTTTTTCCATCCCTGTCTTATTTTCTGTGTTTAATCAAGTATTTCACTTTGAAAAAGAACAGTCACACTGTGGTTTAGAAAACTGAGAAATCTTTTGGTATGATCCCCAGTTATGCTCCCTGTCAGAGAGTTTTCCATATTCAGCTGTTTCTTCAGAAGATGCTTCTTTGAGTTTCAAACAGCCCTGAATAGCTTATGTGCAAGCATACCCACTTGTACCTTTTAAATGCTTAGTTATGTAGGAGTTGGGTTCCTGCTTGATTGTCCTAATAAATCACTTCAATTCCCCTTAATCAGCTGTTAGTTAACTTTAGAAGACCCCACTGTAATTCAAGTTAAAGTGAAAGCTAACAAGAAGTGGTGGGATCTGCTTTGTTTTTACTAGGAATGGAACTGGCAACACAACTTCTGCAGTTTGGTAATGGCGTAGATTTATATAATTATAAAGAAACAAGGCAGTCTATGGTTAGCATTTAGATTAGCTTCACAAGTCCCTGTTTGGTTTGTCTGACTCTATTTCTCCTGCTCTGTTCTGTAGAGGACAATATTCTGAATATTTGTCAGCTACTTCTTCATAGCCCTGTTCACAAAAAAAATCACTGCACAAACCTGGTTAACTCAATTGAGAAACTTTCATGTACTTTTGAAGTTTCCTATTGATTTAATCTTTTTGTTTTTTTTTTTACTTTATTATTGATTTATACATTTGATAATAATCTCTAAACCAAACCTTTTCCATTTAGTGTATTGAACATCTAGTCATAGAGACTTGTGTGCTCAACTGAAAAGAACTAAAATATCTGCATTGGCCTGATTTGACAAGAAGTTCATAAACCATAGTGCTTCTTGTATTTAATTTTTTGCTGCTATTGGATTGAATGTTTTGAAGTATCTGAGTGGACAAAAACAATTAAGAGATAATCAGATTGGAAAGATGGACAATTCAGTGCCAACCAACAGCCTTATCATATTAGAAGAATACAGAGATGTTAGGCAGTATGCTAGATTCTCTGTGGATGTGGTAGCTTTTTGTAACCCAAGTCTCTTAAGAGTGTTAATCTTGAGCACCACTGCTCTTGGAAGTACTCTGAGACAGTTACTGGAATAGAGCTGAACTTAGTTATGTTTCCTCAGTACTTTCCTATGCAAAACTTAATCGGTTCAAGTAAAGCTGATTTGGAACCTTCACCATATGAAGCTGCAGATAATGCAATACCTTAAGTACAAGCAAGCTTCTGTGAAACTCTACAAGGTTCTTATTCTTAGTACCAGTGAGGTGTGAAGATAGACTTGTGATTTTCACATCATATTTTTCAAGCAACTTATTAGAATTGACTGTTACGTACTAGAGCTGATCATTAATGTGAACAGCTCCATTGAGATGAACGGAGAAGACACCTGTTCATGAGGTAACTCATCAGTCTTTTTCAGGCTATTTGCAGCACTACCTATATCAAGTTTGCATCCAGAAAATGATTTTCACAATCATGGGGTCTAGCAAATTTGTTGACTTCTTCCTTTGCCTAAGTTACAGATCCAGTAAGGATCCGAAGTTTACGTAGTTCAGTTCAATTTTCAACTTTGAAGGATCTGAAGACTGAAACAACCAGAATCAACAAAAAAAAAGTATTTTTAGTGTTTCAGTTAGTTGAATCACAGAATGGTTTAGATTGGAAAGGACGTTAAGGTCGTCTAGTTTCAACCCCCTTCCATGGGCAGGGACACTGCACACTAAACATGTAGACCAAGGCTCTGTCCAATCCTGCCTTGAACACTGCCAGGGATGGAGCATTTACCACTTCTTTGGGCAGCCTGTGCCAGTGCCTCACTACCCACACAGGGAAGAACTTATTTATATCTAATCTGAACTTGTCCTGTTTAAACCCATCACCCTTTGTCCTGTTGCTACAGTCCCTGATGAAGAGGAAACCATAACAGAATATAAACCTGCTTTATTTTCTATCTAGCAGCAAGTGGTCTGTTTGTTCATTTATATTGCTTACTATCAAATTTGATTATTTATTAGCAAGTAGCTATCTCTGTATCTTGAAAAATAAACTCCTGATGAGGAGGTCAAGTGGAAGGACCCCCAGTAAATTCTGTCTTCAATGCAATGCTATTCAACTTTTGGTATGGATTTACAGCACCTGATTGAAAAATGCTTTACATCTGGTCACATTTTGACTTAACATGTCAAACTATGCAGATAATTTGTTCACATAATTTAATTTTTTTTTCAGTAACCAAGCTGAAAAAGAACTTAATTATATGGTTTTTAGATATTCCCAGCATAGAAGTTTTTCATTTGTCATGTCAGGATGAATGAGCCATTCAGACAGGCAAAATTTCAGACTTTTTTTCTGCAAATACTGTGGATTTTTTAACACAAATACCTAAATTGCATGAAGACTTGAAACAGACTGAGAATTAATGGTTGTGCTGATGTCATATCTACCACCTGCCCAGAAAATGGTATTTAGAGAGCTGAGCTGACAGGTAAAATATTATGATTTAGCCTTCTACCTTAAAGTGTTTTTATATGGGCATCCTCCTTCTAGAAGCGCTTTCCTCTGCATGATATGCTGTAGTTCTTTAAGTTGATGGATAGTTTGAATTCATCTGAAACTTAATTACTCTAAATGTTTTAAACAATATTGTTAATTTTGAATAATTAACTTATTAACAGTGGCTAAGTATACTTCTAAGAAGTTTCAAATCAAAAGTAAGAAATTTTGTTTCACAAGTTATGACTGGCTATTTCTGTATTATTTCTAACAGTAGTTTAAACATTAAAAACTTCTTCCAAAACCAAGATTACTTTTAAAATTAAACTTTTGGCTATAACTAAACAAAGATTTAAATGAATACTTTTACCTTGAGCAAATAACTCCTATATGTTCACATACCTAGCATGCTTCTCTAAATGTTTGAAATAAAGTATACATGTCATAAAATGACAACAAATGTATCTGGGATGCTGGAAAAACTAGTTCAGAGGGTAAAGGAAAAGTATGACTCTTGTGAACATTAAGGTCTCATAGTTTTATTTAATTGTACACTGTGGAATGGGTGAGACATGTACAGGCTGTATACATTTTAAAGTGGAAAAATTGAGGAGACTTCAAATAGCTTCCTGAATCTGAAACAGATTAATTTGCAGGTTGTATATATATCATCATAGAATCCTAGATTGGTTTGGGTTGGAAGGGACCTTAAAGCTCATTCAATTCCAAACCCCTGCCACAGGCAGGGACACCTTCCATTATACCAGTTTGCTCCAAGGCCCATCCAACCTGATGTTGGATTGCATATGCCTTAAAAAAGAAGTAGCCAAGCCTAATCCCTTGATTTAGTTAAAAATGCCTTGGATATACTTACAGAAGATAAATTTTTAAAGATGTTCTGGACCAAGCAATATGAAGTAATTAGATATACAGCAGAGGTTTCTGATCCTAAAACACATTCCAGCTTATCTTATGTGAAAACCATGTAAAAGCAGGCCCTAGTGGCTGCTAAGTATCCATTTCATTGAAATTGCTGCTTTTTAAAAGAACTTTCTTTATCAGATCAGTACTTATGAAAAAAAAATTGATTAAAAACAGGTGTGAGAAATTAAGCTGAGCATGTTAAACCAGTACTCCTCTTAACATGCAGTTGTCAGAGTGGTTGGTTTTTATGCCTGAAGTTCTGTGTTATTACTCTCTGAAGCAAACAATATGCTTGTAGTGGATATTTCCTGAATTATGAGTATTCTTTGGTGTCTAGAGTTCACTGTCTACATGTAATCATTCAGTCTATTTCTATTTTTCATCTTCTTTTTCCCCCACAAATTAGGTTTTTCTAAATTTGGAATGAGCTATGCCATCAAATTCAAACAAGATTGCATGGATCAATTTTGATGTAAGTTAGGAAGACATAATTGCAGCTGTGGAAATTACCTTTGTGATGGTCAAATACACTCCACAAAGACGCACTTAGGCACATGGACCAAATCATGTGCCAAAAGGGAATACACTGAAGTTGACTAGAGTTATAAAAGCTGTTTAAGTACCCAAGACGGCATTTAGGAATCTGTAATGTTTTAATGGAAAGCAGCATGTCAGCTGTTAACATGTCATTTAAAAGACTGTTCTGTACAAATCTTCTTGAGCACCTTGTGTCAAATTCTTCTCAGGATCAGGTCTAAATGCAGTGAAATGCATGGTAGCCTGGGTGTTAAAAGAAAGCAGCAAGTTAAATACAAGTGGTCTAAGTTTAACTTGCCTTTATGCCTTATGCTAGGGAAATGTGGCTGTTATCTGTGTAGCAGAAAAGGCTGGGGTACATAAAGTGGTTAGCTAAGGGGCAGAAACTATAATGTGCCATAAAATTAACATCTTTAATGAGTCCATGATCTTTACAGTTTGTGGAGGTATGAATTTTAGTTTCTGGCCTATGTCTATGGAGGTGTTTCATAGCTTTTCCCTGGCTGTAGGATCAGAAGTTTATTTGTGTGTGTCCCTCTTACTTTGGGAGAAAGGTTTAATGTCTGTGGGGTGTTATTCTTGTACTGAAGAAAGAGTAATGCTGTTTGAAAAACAATGCAAAAAATCTGTCTCTAATCAATGCTGAACTTATTCTTATGTAAACCCAAGACTAGCCATGTATTTGAGGTTTTGGAAAGAATATTTTTACTGTACTAGAGTATGCAGTCCAACATAAATTTGCTGAATGCCACTTAGTAACTGGCAAAGAATATAAATTTAGGAAATTTGTTTGAGATATTAAGGGCAGTAAGTCTGAGGAGATTCGGATGAAACCGTGTGCACTGGAAACCATTAGAGAGTCAACAGGAAAATGTTTGATAGTCAGTTGATAAGCAAATTAATCACCAAACTGTACCATTTTACGTAGGTAACTTCTTAAAACCAGGTCTTATGTTCTAGAACATGCATGAAAATCTTTGCTGTACAACTGCAAAACTTGCCTTAAACCCCTTAAATGAGTAATTTATTTCTATGCATATTAATATTTACTTATTTTTTAAACTGTCCCATTAGAACTGAAGTATTGAGGCCTGAGATTTTTACCAGCTTTGCCATTTGGTACATCTTTAGTTTTCTGATAAAGTGAAATCCCAAACACTTCCTGTATCTGAGGTTTTGAACTGATGCCTGAGAAAGGAGTGAACTCAGGAGGGTTTGAGACATCTTGCTTGCTTTATTATACCTTATTTTTTCATTTTTTATGTAGTTCAGTTCAATTTACAACTTTGAAGAAAACTGGAAAATGCTTTGAGACAGGATTATTTTTTCTTTTTTTTTTTATTTTCACGTACTTTTTAGTAAATCACAGGATAATACGCATATTTTGGTAAAATAGTTATTTGTGTAATGCATTTCACCTCGTTCGCTCAGCTGTTTATAAAATGTGCTAGGTTTAGTCTAGGATTCCTTTTGTTTGGGGTTTAGATAGGTTTAAAAGAAAGCTGAAATTGAAAGACAGACAAAATAATTTAGCAAATGAACTATATGAGAACTCTGTGGAAAAATCCAATAGTCCTCATTTAACTCCTGATTGGAACATTTTCTTCAAAGATCATCTGCCTCAATTATTCCAGTGTACCAAAAAGCAAATGAATAGAAAAACTTGTGGCTGACTGTATTTGATTTGCTGTCATTAAAGTATACCCAAACATAGTTCCTCATGTAATAATGCAGATTACAGTGAAGTGAGAAAGTGCACAAAGAAAGAAAACAGAATGAAGAGTTAGTGTGGAGTGATCTGAAGATCTGGAGTTGGCTAACATCTATACAGAGTTACTTTCATGGTTCCTGAAGAAATTGGAACAATGCAGTTGAACTGAGCCCTATATATCATTGAAAGTTGGTTACCACTAGAAAACAGAAAGTATATTGTAGAACCATGAGTTATATTACCGCAAAAAAAGTTAGTCATTTGACAAAACCAGGTGCTTCTATGAAGTCATGTACTCTTTAGAAGAATAACATTTTTAGGGGAACATTTAATGATGTATTTCTTTGGGAGAAGAAAAAGTCTGAAGGTGATATTACAATGAGCTTCGTCGAGTCATAGAATAGTTTGGGTTTGAAGGGACCTTCAAAGGTCATGTAGTGCAACCCCCACCGCCACAGGCAGGGACACCTTCCACTAGACCAGGTTGCCCTAAGCCCCATCCAGCCTGGCCTTGAACAATGCCAGGGATGGACAGCTTTAATGAGGTACTGTTCAGGGACAGCAATCCAGAAATTTTGTGTAAATGGGTAGATCTTTTGTGGCCAGCACTGGGTTTAAGGTCATTTTTAGAACTGTGTCTTGGACTTCATACATGGACTTCTTGGACTTCAGAATTTGCAGTTCAACTGAGTTAGCCGCAGATGAAGTATTTTGTGGTGGGTTTGTTTTTTCTTTTTTGCTTTTTTTTTTTGTTTGTTTATTTTGTTTTGTATTTTGTTTTGTTGGGGTTTTTTTGCCTTTCTTTTTTTTTTTGCCAGGAGTTTCTGTAACTGAGTAATTCTAACAAAAACCTAGCACAGAGGAACATAAGCAAAACCAGACAGTTCTGCTTAACTGTGGATGTTTGGTAATGCTGAATTAAAAGCTGGTGATGCTGGCATGCTTTAGTGATATGTTACATTAAGAGCTACTTTAGGTTTTGATCTGTTAGTTTATCTTAAAGGAAATGGTTGCATGGATCATGATAATAGTTTTACAAGTCAAATGTAATTTAATATTAAATTAATATTACGCTATTATTAACATCTATAGATGGCAGTATCTCCTACTAGAGCTTTAAAAATTGAATTATTTCATATCTTGCAAAAATGGATGGACCTTAGATATGGTACTTATTTAAAAGGGTGGATCATAACTCAGTGTCCAGGGTTCAGGAGTAGCAGACATTTTTTCCCCCTTCTCAGTAGCTGGTGCAGTGCTGTTTTTGACTTTCGGCCTGGGAATAGCGTTGATAACACTCATGTTTTTAGTTACTGCTCAAATGTATAGTCTGACCAAGGACTTCCTGAGTCTCATGCTCTGCCAGGGAGGAGGGCAAGCCGGGAGGAAGCAGAGATAGGATACCTGACTTAAACTAGCCAAAGGGGTATTCCATCCCACAGCACGTCATGCCCAGGATATAAATTGGGGGCAGTTACCTGGAAGGGCTAGATCACTGCTCTGGTTGGGCTGGGTATCGGTTGGCAGGTGGTGAGCAGTTTTATTCTCTTCCCTTGTTATTTCCCTTATCATTATTATTATTGGTAGTAGCAGCAGTGGTTTGTATTATACCTTAGTTACTGGACTGTTTTATCTCAACCTGTGGAAGTTACATTCTTTTGATTCTCCTTTCCATCCCTCTGGGAGCGGAGTGTTGAACGGACTGGGTGCCTGACTTGCCAACAGGGTTTAAACCACGACACTCAGTCAAGGTGCATAAACTTTGGTATAAAGTTCAACCATGTTAAATACCGGTGACATTGATTCACAAGTACAGTTCTTACTTAAAATAGAAAGCATTTGTCAGATTGAATTTAGGAATAATATCTATTTGCAAGAGGTGAGGCAATGTTAGAAAACATGAGTGTAATTACTTACACTTGATTTGACCAAGCTGTGAAAAGCAACACATGCTGCCTCATAAAGTGATGTGATTTTTACTTAAAAGCGGTGTCTGTTGTGTTAGTAACCATCTAATTCTCTCCTCTCTGTGCCATGAAAGAGTAGAAGAGTAACTCAATCTAGTGTTGCAATGTTTGGTATGCATTGGATGGTAAGGTCTGCTCTTACGTATATAATTCAGCCTGATATTTGGCTCAGATTATTGGCATAGTTTTGATAGGTTGGACTTACAGCTCTGGAATTCCTCTGCCACTTTTACTTGTATTGTTTTGAGTAGTTACTCTGTTAACAGGTAAGGGGGAAATGTAGCTGATTCCTTGTGACTTAAGTTAGATGGGAGAATGGCAGGCTTTTTTTAATTAAGTAGGAATAAATGTGTCCCTGTACTTCAGCCCTCTACTTTCCTACACTAAATTAGGAAAAGAAGGAATTGTTCAGGGCTACACTGACTTAACCATGGCATGTGACAAAATGTTACTCTGGTACAGTGAGACGTAGCTAAAAGCAAATCTGCCAAAAATACAAGTAAGGTAAATGGAAGCCTGTATTGATGAAATTCATTGAAAAGCTGATGCAGGAAGAAAATGTGGTTCAAGAATAATTATTCAAAAGCAAAATTGCCAAGGCTTATTCTGTGAGGTAAAAACAGTTATGCATTCAGTGACAGCTGGAAATTAAAAGAAAGTAAAGAATTGCAAATCAATAACAATAAAAAGTGCACTAAGTTAATGGATCTCTTGTTTCAAATTGAAAGTGACAAGTTTGAATTCCAGAGTAAACATTTAGTGATGGCCCTTTTCATTACCACACACAGCAGCACTGCCATTTCAGCTTCCCCAGCTGTACACACTGGGCTACGTGCTGCTTTCATCTATGACTATTTGCCATGCCTTTCAGGGAGAGGGAAGTGGGATCTCATTAGTGAAAAACACCCCAGTGATTTGGAAGATAGATTTTCATGTCACCAGCTGATCCCTGAGGTTCAGCATTCACCTGTTGAACAAAAAGTTAAGTAAAATCTGAGAAGATGTTTTCCATGTTGCTCTTTCAAAAGGGACCTTGCTGACTAACTGATTTAATGGATACATCTATTTACAGGCACTTCTATGTTTGCTGGTAAATACTTTTCCTTGTAGTGAAGGAATAGCTCAGTGGTTTTCTTAGTTCTGTCTCTTGCTTTTAGCTGTGTGCTATTCCCGTAATCACAGAATCATAGACTGGTTTGACCTTAAGATCATGCAGTTCCAACCCCCTGCTATAGGCAGGGACACCTTCCACTAGACCAGATTGCTCCAAAGCCTGTCCAGCCTGGCCTTGAACACTGCCAGGGATGGGGCAGACACAGCTTCTCTGGGCAACCTGTGCCAGCGCCTCACCAACCTCACAAAGAAGAGCTACTTCCTTATGTCTAACCTGAGCTTTCCCTGTTTAAGTTTAAACCCATCACCCCTTGTCCTATCACTGCAATACCCCACTGCTGTTTGACGTGTAGGAGTTGAGATACTCAGAAGTGGTTGAAATACGCAAGATAAAATAGCATGAGTTTATATACTATGGGAATATCCTGTAGGAAGAGGTGCTTTCATTTCTCTTCCACTTCTCTCATTTCCTTAAATGCTACAATCATAATTTCCTGTAAGACACTTCTGATACTTTTTCATCTTAATTACTTTTAAAATATCTTATTTAGGAAAACAGTCAGAAGTACCCTATCCATACCGGTCTGTTCATGCATATGCGTTGAGACAGCAGCTGGGTTGTATGAATAATGAGGTGGTTTCTCAGAATAAATACCAGGATGACTCAACCAAAAATTGTGCAAAGGTTCCTGTTTACAAGAAGGAAAAAATAAAGGAAACCAAAAACCCCAGCCCTAAGTCCCCATTAAATAAGGAATCAAATATTATAGCCAAGACAGCTATTTACTGTTTGTGGGTTTTTGTTTTCGGTTGGGTTCTTTTTGTTTGTTTGGGTTTTTTTTTTTGGTTTTGTTTTTTTTTTTTTTTTTTTTTAAAAAAGCAAGCAAACTCTATTAAACTCAATTTAAGCCATGTAACATCAGAGACAATAGCCTCGTATCTGCAAGGACTGAGACATTCCCTTATAGTTTAAGATCCAGATACTGTTTGCATTTTTGGGGTTTCTTTTAGTATCAATTTACAGAATGATACCCTAAATTTTATGCTTTAAAGTGCTTTAGACAAGTCACCTCCTTTTTAATGTTTTACTTCATGAGATAATAGATACTTCTTAAAGCTGCTGGAAATAATTCTTGCTCATTGACTGAAGTGATTTTTACTCTTGGCTGATGTATTTTTACCTGTCTTTATAAAAGTATTTTAATTACTTCCTTGGTTTTTAAGTACGGCTTAAAGTCTTTTTCCATTGCACTTATTTGAAATTTAGTGATATATAATCATAATGTGGACCTGCTTTGATAAAATTTTTGCATATCAAATATTAGGACAAGTACAGTGCTTCACCTTGAAGGATGAGACTTACTTACTCTCACAATGTTTAATATGCTACAATTATTGTATCTCAAGTAGAGAAATTGTACTAGCAGGGGTTGTTGCTTACTAGCTGAGGGATATAGCCATGCATGCAAATGATATGCAAACACGTGTAATGCCAAAAGAGTTTTAAAGGAAATAATCTATGTAAAATAGTATTTAACAGTAGGGGATGTGTTCTCACCTGGTTGATGTGCTTGCCTTATGTGTTAGAAGTCATTTCTAATGGCTGGTAGCACAGATTTCTCCACTGTGTGTAAATCCTTCCATTTCAATAAACAGTATCTGCTGTTTCTGCTTTGTTTTGTTCCAGTTTGCTGTAACTCCTTTCTAGGCCTTTTTGGTTTTGGTAATGCCCTCTTACTGTTTGCAGAGAAACTTGGCCTTTTGAGGAAAGTGAGAAGTCTTATTTTGATTTTTTTATTATTGCTTCAGAGACATTCATTAATAAAAGGGATGTGACTATAGAAAGGTGATTCCAATAACTATTATCTATTAGGTTAGTTATTAACCAATATTAATAATTTGTTTACTTAGGGAAAGTTATTTTTAATTACTGTTGTTAGATCATAATAATGAAAGTTAATATATAAATAATACATTTGATTGTAAAATCTAATACAATGTTTAATTGTTTTGCTGTATGTATGGTTATCATATGGTTTATAATGGTCAACCAAAATTATTACTAGATTTTAAGGACTGGTGGATGATGGTTAAGATGATCATCAAGAGATGTTCAAAGCAAGAGATATTCAAGGCCAGGCTGGATGGAGCTTGGAGCAACCTGATCTAGTGAAAGGGGACCCTGCCCACTGCAGGGGGTTGAAACTGGATGAGCTTTGAGGTCCTCTCCAACCTAAACCATTCTATGATCCTATGTTTAAGATGTTTCTGCTTTAAGCTGTAATTTTAACAAATCTCTATCCTCCCATCTCTTGGATCATGGCAGGGATTATTCAATTAGCCTCAAAAGCAGCTTAATGTAGTTTGTGTGGGTTTGAGTTAAAATACACTATAGTGCATTCAAGTAGTGTGTCCAGTTTGCACTGATACAGATGAGGAATATTAGCTCCACCTTACCTCAGTTGTGAGGCAAAAATCTGTAATAAGATGGTTGTTACAGTGGAAAATGGTAACAAGGACAACTACAGAGGCCTTTTGCAGTTTGACCAAAGCCATGGTTCACACTCTTGATTTAAGAGTGTCAAGAAGTCTAGGTTCATACTTAGGTACAGGAACATGTTTAGATAATTATATATGTACATATCTAGGAAACTATTTGCACAGCCATGTTTGGATCCTGTGGTGGATATTTGCAGACTGAAGTGTCTTTTTCCAATCTAAATTAATTATTACATTTTAATTATAAAGGTATACATTTTCATAAAAAACAGAGGCATTTTACATGTGTTAAGCTGGTAACAGAAAAAGGGGAGAGGCACATTCTTCAATACAGTAAAGCATCACTTCTGTCACAAGCAACATTTTACGATATGTTTTAATTAATACTTCAGTTTCCTCTTTTCCATTCATTGGTTTACATATTGAAACAAAGGGAGTACTTTCTTGCAATGTTTCTAATTGTATTAATGTTTCCAATTTTATTTAGAATGTATGTTTTGCAACCATTTTAACCTCAAGCAAAGAAGTTGCTGCCCAGCCTAATTTAATTGATGGTACAACTGAAGTGATCAATCCCCAGCAATTCTAATGCTTTCATTAATTTAGGTATGTAATGAGATAAAGGATACATTTGTCCTGCAGATTATTTAATCTGGAAGTTAAAGTTTCTACTTTACAAGTTAAGACTTTTCACTGCTAACAAATTTTGTTATTGAGTATATTTCCTTTCCAGTTACAGAAACATTGACAAATTTTAATGCTCTAAAGGTATATCTTATTTCTTGCATGAGATTTTAGAAGACAAGTTTAAATATATGTACAAAAAACATTACAAATTCCTTGAGGCAAAAGAAAATTTGGTTAAGGTCTTCTGGAATGTTTAAAACATGTCAAATTTTCTTCACATGAGAACTTTTGCTTTGAACTGGAATGGTGCCAGGGCTCACTGTCTTGGATCTCAGTATTTCTTTGAACTTTATCAGAACGGGGGAATTCAGAGGTTGAATGGAAAAAGGTGTTTTGTTTTTTTTTGTTGTTGTTGGTAGGTCTGACATTAGGTTTGTGATTTTTACTTATTCTTCTGGCATGGGAAGCAGTCTTTAGTAACTGAATTTCTCCATTGTCTTTTTTGCTGTAGCTCTAAAATCCCTCACTAAGCATCATAATGCATCTTTTTGTTAAAATACTTGACTTTCTAAGAAGGAATTGTTTCTTTTCCCTTCCTATTGCTAATCATATGTCAAACTGGTGGGTTTCTTTTCAAATGCTGTGTATGAATAGCTTGGCATAGCTAGCTTCCTGCAGTCTTTTATCAGTGCTTGCTTTCAAATGAGTATTTTTAATTGGATGAAAATAATAAGAATTCTTTTTACTTCTGAGTTGTATGTATGTGGCTTGTTTGTTGTTTTTTTTTCCTCCCTTTCTCCCCAGTCCTATGTTTTTTCAAAAATATCTAAATTATCGAGGTATTTGATCTTAACACAAATAGTATGAAAGATAACTTGTCAAGCTTAGTGGCATCCTGTGGTGAGCTGCATGCGATATAACTATTGAGAGAATTGCAA
The DNA here is from genome assembly GCF_028554395.1 of Pezoporus wallicus. Classification (NCBI taxonomy): domain Eukaryota; kingdom Metazoa; phylum Chordata; class Aves; order Psittaciformes; family Psittacidae; genus Pezoporus; species Pezoporus wallicus. Next base: position 198,901 of record NW_026640972.1, read on the forward strand.
GGTTCCTTTCATTCAATAACAATGGAATGATGTATTTTAGTTACATATTGTCCATTGAAGAAAAGCTACTTTGCTTCTGCTAAAGGTGTTTTTCTTGGCGGGTTTTTTGTTTGGTTGTTTTTTGTTGTTTTTTTTTTGATGCACACTGATTTTATTATTTATTCTCAGGGATGTTTTTTGTTGAGACATTATTAAGCAAGAAATGCAGGTTTGATAACAAAGAAAGTACAGCCTTTGTACACAGTAAGGCTGCCAACTTCCTCAAGTTGTGACACATACTGAACTTGTGCTCAGTTGTTACTGGATTTGAGTTTTGCTAAAGAGGACTAGAAAAGCCACTGCATTCAAATTGAGTTCTGGGAAGTACAAAGGGAAAGAGAGAGAACATGCATGGAAGAGAGGATATAATGTGTGCAAAGCTATTTCATGGAAAGGACAATAGAAGCTGAAAAACTCAAGCTTCTAAGAGCTTTATATCTGTTAATGTTATTGAATTATAATCTAATTTTATAAAAGGACAACTCATATGCAGGATGATGAAACAGATTTCAAACTAAAGAATAAAATTGTTAGCACAGTTAACTGCCAGTTTATCCTGCTGTTGGCACTCAAACATATTTTGTTATATCATTAATTTAGGTTATAGTTTCAAGTTTGGAAAAAATGGAGATGCTTACTAGCTAGCTGGAGTATCTAAAATATTGTTAGACATACTGAGGGTGGTGAGGCAATGGAACAGGTTGCCCAAAGAAGTGGTTAATGCTCCATCCCTGGCAGTTTTCAAGGCCAGGTTGAATAAAGCCTTGGGTGACATTATCTAGTGTGAGGCACCCCGGGCAGAAGCTTGGAACTAGATGAACTGTTTCACCAGCTGCGTTCAGTAAGAGTTATCACATTGCTTTCCTAATGTTCGCTGTTCTCTGCCAGCCCCCATCCCCAGATTCTGCTTTCAGAACTGCTTTCAACAACTGAGCTGATGGTAATGCGGATGATTTCACAAGAGGAAGTTTGGCACAGCATACTTTACTCTCCAGTAGTAATATTTGCTATGCAAAGTTCAAAGGAGCAGGACGTTATTGTTAAAAAGGGTTGAGATAGATCTCTGAAGATGGGAAGGGAACAAATGCATTAAATGTCATATTTTCTGTTATCTCTTTTCTGAATATGACAGCACTATAAATACATTATACGGTACCATACAAACTGTGGCAGTATCGTACAACTGGTCTTCATCTTCTCTTATAACAAGACATGAATTAAGTATGCTTACAGTTGGCAGCAGTCCATTTCAGTGCTAGGATACAGCACTGGAATGATGTGCTTCTCCTCAGCCCTTTGTCTTCTGCCCTGTTAAGACTGTGATTATTTTCTCACAATTTAAAAAATATTGTACAGAAGAAAATTGCAAGCCTTTCTCTTCTGATAACAGAAGAGAATTACTGACCTTTTAAATAGCCTGTGTGTTTTGTCCAAAGAAGTGATTCATATTAGAGTTTTCATAGTGTCTTTTGTTAGCTTCTGTGAAAGTGAAGAACAGCATGCAGAATATGGACACTCACTTTTGTCGTGGTTTAAACCCTAGCCAGACAGCTTGTTCACTCACTCCCAGTGAGTGGTGCCGGGCTGAGAGCAATCGAGGCCCCCACCCCGCCCTCCCAGGCTCTCCCGTTCCCCACTCCGGGAGGAACGGGGAGGAGGATCGGAAGAGTGCAACTCCCATGGGTTGAGACAAGAACAGTCCAGCAACCAATGTACAACACAAATCACCACCGCTACTACCAACAACAACAACGATAAGAGAAAATAACAAGGGAAGAGAATACAATACCACCGGCCAAGAAACGAGTCCCACCCAGAAGCCCGTGCCCTTCCGGGGTAACTCCCAGTTACCCCCCACCCCAGGCATGACGTGCTGTGGTACGGAATACCTCTTTGGGTAGCCGGGGTCAGGCGCCCCATCTCTACTTCCTCACGGCTTCCCCTCCTCCCTGGCAGAGCATGAGCCTCACAAAGTCCTTAGTCAGGGTAAACATCACTTAGCAACAACCGAAAACATCGGTATCACCAGCACTGTTCCCAGGCTGGAAGTCAAAACACAGCCCTGCACCAGCTACCACGAAGGAGAAACATGACTGCTACTGCTGAACCCAGGACAACTTTAACAAATTGTTATTAAATTATAAGTTTGAGTAGGAGCAACCGTTCCACTTTGTTCTCCTTTCTCTGGAGTTTGCCTAGTAATTCAAGTCCAAAAGAAACAAATAAAAGGGTAGTAGGTAAATGGTTTAGTCTTCACATTGTTATTCTCGTACATTTATTGTTGCACTATTGCATTGGAGTTGGCTGAAATATAAAAATGTGTAATAAGTATTTATACTCTAACAGCTTAAATTACTCTGAAAAAATAACTAAAATTTTCCTCTAGTATGATCCATTTACTATAAAAAACAGGGATCAAATTATTATGTGATGATGGATTAAATGTTTGAGGCATGCCATGGAGCATCTGGCATAATCTCTGAGAAAACAGGAAAAGGTCCACTGGAAACGGCATTACATTCTCTGGATCAGTGTGGATGACTTCTGCTGTCCACAAAGAGACTGAAAGCAGAATATACTTTAATTGAAAGTAGAAAAAAATTTATTGGCTGAGGCACAAAGGAAGTAGCTAGAACTAGTGATTTACTAGGCTAACCACTAATGCTGTTTCACCTTCGAGGCACTTGGTGAGTTCTTGCTTGTCAGCTGCTGCTGCTCTTAGGGACATCACAGGTCATCCTGTTTCAGAATTGCCATATTCCAGCTCTGGTTTGGTTTTTTTTTTTTTCTTGAATCCTTGAGCTGCTGACAATCCTTTTCTCCTCTGATTTACATCTGTCTGAAGTTTTACCATTCACATCTTGCATTGCTTTAGGCTATATATTTTGTCACAGCACTTTCCTGTAGCATAGCGGGTTTCTAAAGGATCCTAGCTAATATAATTTGCCTGTAATAGTCAAAAGTAGTGTAGAACTGACTGAACCTCTCCAGAGACAAATAGAGGATTTTTCTTCTTCTGTATTTTTTTTTTTTTTTTTTTTTTTACTCGTCTTGTCCTGGGTTCAGCAGTAGCAGTCATTTTTTTCTCCTTCTTAGTAGCTGATGTAATGCTGTGTTTTTGACTTTCGGCCTGGGAACAGTGCTAACACCAGTGTTTTTAGTTCCTGCTCAGATGTTTAGACTAACCAAGGACTTTGTGAGTCTCATGCTCTGCCAAGGAGGAGGGGAAGTCAGGAGGAAGCAGAGACAGGACACCTGACCCAAACTATCCAAAGAGGTATTTCATACCACAGCACATCATGCCCAGGATGTAACTGAGAGTTACCTGGAAGGGCTAGTTCACTGCGGGGTTGGACTAGGTATCAGTCAGTGCTTGGTCGGGCTGGGGGAGTGAGTTATCAGTCAGCAGGTGGTGAGGTGTTGTATTCTCTTCCCTTGTTATTTCCTTTATCATTTCAGTATCCCGCCTAGATGCTGCTTGTGCTACTGCGTCATCAGTCGCTCATGATTGACCCTGGAGATGACAATCTTGTTCAGAATGCGTGGGTGGAGGTCTTCCTGAATCATTGCTAGTGAAGACAGGCCTTCCTCATAGGAGAAGGAAAACTCCTATCTTCAAACCTGGGCTGATGGATCTTGTCTAGCATTGTATGGTCTTCCATCAAAGAGAAGGACACTCTTACAAAACCTACTATCTGTGGACTTTGCTGTCACGGTCCTAGCTAATTAGGCTGTGGCAGTTAAACCTCAGGCGTAAAGGGTGGGGCCAGTTCTGTGCAAGCTGTGCTTCACCTAAAAAAATCCACTGCACAGGCTGGAAGGGCTTACTCTCACTTGTCTATTTGGACAGGCGAGGGTAGAAACGGTAGGTGACAAGGTGCATGGGAAGCTGCAGATCCAACCTCGCATGTGGGTGGACCAGTGCGTGAGTAGCTCAAAATCGCTCAGGAGATGACAGTCCTGGTCGGACACTTCCTGATTGTCTAAGCACCCTTTTTTCCAACCAGATTTGCCTATGCCACTTGCCCTTGGTCATCGTGCTTTTTGCAAGCATGGTTAAAGCCCTTCCCAAATCTTCGCTCGCGAAGCCAAGCCATCAATCAATCAATTATTATTGGTGGTAGCAATAGTGATTTGTGTTATACCTTAGTTACTAAACTGTTCTTATCTCAACCCGTGGGAGTTGCATTCTTTTGATTCTCCTCCCCATCCCTCCAGGAGCAGGGGGAAGAAAAGGGGGGGAATAAGAGAGAGAGAGAGTGTGATTTATGGCTGATTGGGTTTAAACCACGACACCTCTGAAGCATTTAGGAACAGTTCCGCACCTTGAAACTGTAGTAGTGTTGGTTCCATTGAGTTGATACAAGTGTTACTGCTGAACCAAGGAGGCCTGAAACTTCCCCTTAAGGCTCTGCATGCCCATTCCTGGGACCTTTCAGCAATTATTCTCCTTAACTTCATTTTAAGTTAATAATAGTGATTTTATTTGGATATGTACTTAATATGTAATGCATTTCCAAAGAAGATGTAATGTGTATCTTTTAAAAAAAAGTGTAAATGTTTTGTTACTTGATTGACTGAGAAACAAGGTGACCTTTCTGTCTTGAGAACTAACCTAATTTGTAGATGCAGGGTTCCACAAACATTTTACATTCTTGAAGAGTCAAAGTAGCATGACATAAACTTAGGTTATAGTAAAAATGAGCTGATAGCTTCACAAACAGAGCTTTGCAGTAGCTTTTGGCTAGGATGAAACCAAAAGATGCTGGTTTGCCTCTTGCCCTCTGAATTTCCAGAGCACTGTAACAAGTACAGTGGTAAGTTTGCTAAATGGTTCGGTCTTTTCCTAGTTTTTCATTTTCAAATCTATAGATCTCATCCACTGAGTGTTTCTTAAAAATGATACATTTCTTGTGGTTTCTCAACTTTGAAATGGTACCAGGAACTGAAGGAAGAGGTTGAAGAAGACAGAGGATTGGGAGACTGACAGCAGAGTTTGTAGAAGGATGCAAAATCTTTTCAGTATCTCATCCAACTGTGACCTGCTTGTCACAGTGTAATGCCATTTCCTCTAATATGCTGACTCCAATGTGTGTGTATGGAGAAAAAAATAAAAGAAAAATTAAATGCTTGAAGCTCTGCTTTTGGAATCCATCCAGAAATATTTCCCCTTAAGCTTGTAACAAGCACCTGCTAGAACTCCATGAGTCCCTTAACATGGAGCAGTGAGTACTCCTCATGAACATTGCACTAATAATGTGCTTGGTCAGCAGTTTCACAGAGGACTGATCCAAAGATGTACAGAGAAGGAACAAGGTCTTCAGGGACAGTGTTACTTTCTGCCAAAAAAAAAAAAAAACAAAACATAAAAATGTCTTTGTTTTATGCTTATTCTCCACTGTTCATTCAGCTGAACTTTTATGGAAACGGGGAATGCTGTGGGTATCTACAGTTTCACATCTCTTTTGTTTTACTATATTGTGAACTCCACAATTTCTGAGATTAAGCTCTCCGTTATAAACATACGGCTGGACAAGCCCAAGATTTACACTTCAAATATGCATTTATAAGAAGTTTAAAGTAATCTAAATCTGCTTTTAAAACAGACAGTAAGAATTACACCAGTATTCATGGTATCTGAATTTTCATTCATACAGAAATGGTTAACTGAATACAGGAAGAATTGGGGCATAAATCCTTTTCCTTCATAAAAGGAAGCAAAAGTTTTATAAAAAAAGAAATAATGCTGCAGAATTAATTGCCTGATGAACATGATCAGCTTTCTTGTATGTACTGTAAAGAAATGAATGGTGGCCTTCTTTTCCAGCATTGGTAGCTTGTCCAAAAAAAACCCTAGAGTTACACATTAGATGATGAAGCTCTAAAGAGAACTAAACCTTCCCTGTTAGTGGTGTATGTGATTTGGCATGTGCTGCTCTTCCTTCTGCTTACTGTTTATGAATCAGATGTTGGGGCTGTGATAGAAGACTTAAGACTCCAGCCCCTAGACATCTGTGGTAATTCAGTCAACCACGTCATAACAGTAATGACAGTAATAATTAAGACCATGTTTCAGATGTAACCAAAGCTTCAGTATTCTCTTTGCCCTTATGGCCAAAAGTAGAATTTGGCATCTATGACTTGAGTAACTGTGTTGATAACTTTGTCTCATTTGCCCATCAGGTTTCTTAATTATAATTGGTGTTTATTTCTTAGATTTTCTTCACCTGAGGATCAGCCTTTCTGCTGCTAACAGTTAATAAACACCACTCCTCCACTCCCCTGTGGAGCTATAGATAATGGTGTTGCCAATGAGACAGTTCCATGGGTATTTTCAAGTTCATCACTTCAGCTTTACCTTCCTTGCAATGTTTTACCAAGTAATAGTCCCTCCAGCACATGCTTCAGGCTGGAGTCTCAGCTCTTCCTATACTACAAATGCAGTTGGTTTTAATTCCAGATACTGATGTACTCTGTTAAGAATTCTTTCCATCAGTAATGCATAAAGCACTATGGGCTCTTTTATGTAGTTGGGGAAGAGAAAGCAACAATCTCAGAAGACAGACAAAAGTGCAAGACTACCCATGGTGCATTTCCCACTACCATAATGCATTTCTGTGGACACTCTTTAAGCACAATCACAGAGGCACTGAGCTGGTTTTGGCATCTAGTCACATAAGGAATGATGTTGCACTGCCACCTTGCAATTTCAAGGTGCCATTAAGTAAACTATCTACAAAAATCTTGATCATTGTCAGATCTCTGACCTCAACAAGCTAAGCATCCACATATAATGTTAACTCAAGTGTACCTTTAAATGCAAACACAAAGCAGAATTAGGGGAGTTAATGATACTCGGTTTGCATGTCCCTTTTAATTTCTGGTTCAAAGTCTACCACTGAAAAGAAAATCTGCTTCTGTTCTTCAGCAGCCAGAAGTGAACAAGACATCACAGGCTTTTCTGCCAGTGTGAGGCAAACTTTACATGTAAAACCATATTGTATGTAGGCATATGAGCATTATAGTAATAGGCTTATATGAACATCATTGTTACAGGAAAACTGAAAGGATTTTGGTATGAGGTATACAAGTCTAGTTTAAGGTTTGATTTAATGCACGATGAACATAGGTTGCTAAAATGCTTTAATGTTAAATGAAACCCATTTCTGTACAGTGTTCACCATAAAAATGTGAGCTTTTGCCAGCAAAATGATATAAATTCAAATTTTGTTGTGTAGGAAAATTCTCTGTTCCTACGTATGATTGTTGGCATTCATATATCTGTTGACAGGCTATTTTGGTGGTTTGTGGTTTTTTTTGATTAGTGCATATTTTTACTTTTTAGCATGAAGTACTTTTGTTTTGTATCTACTTAAGACATTATAGTGTTTCCATTAATGGTTTTGAGGTTTGGTTTTGGGTTTTGTTTTTTTTGTGTGATTTGGTTTGTGGTTGTTTGTTTTTGTTGGGTTTTTTTTTTTTTGAGACTGATTATCTAAAACCAGCATTAAGAAAGAAAGAAAATAATAAGGAAGTTCTTCTCTGTGAGGGTGGTGAGGCCCTGGCACAGGTTGCACAGAGAAGCTGTGGCTGTCCCATCCCTGCTAGTGTTCAAGGCCAGGTTGGATGGAGCTTGGAGCAACCTGGTCTAGTTGATGGTGTCTTGTGGCAGAGAGTTGGAACTTCATGAACTTCAAGGTCCCTTTCAACCCAAACCAGGTTGTGTTTCTATGATTATTCTATGTTTTTCTTTTATATGGTATGTGGTATTAATAATGCCTATGGGGACATAATCAAAGAAATTTATTATAAATACTGTGGTGCAGAAAGGAAGCATGACAGCAAATATTACTACTAATTGAATTTAATGAGTATCTTAGCACCATGCAAGTGAGTCCTTGAAATAGAAGCTATTCAATTTATATCACTTGGATTATAATTAAATATTTTCACATTTACCACAAGGGCAAGTTTAAACTTGATTAGACCTTTTCACAGAAGGGTGATGCCATATATCTTTTGCGCTTATATAGGTGTAGTTTTTTGAAATAATTATACTTATGAAAGTCTCATTTTGAAATAGATGAATATGGCAGCATTTTACCTAGGGAGATTTTAGTAGTGATGCACCTCCAGGTTTTGAGATAATTAATTTATTTTCATTAAGATATAATTTTGTCCACAATTTTAACATAGTGATAACAGATAATCTGCCTAACTGAATGGTATTTTGACTTTAGTACAGTTATAAAAGAGAGAGGAAGCTTCAATCTGTATTGGTGAAGTTACAGAAAGCTTCTGAGTCTTTGCTATATTAGCTGATTGATGAGAAGCTGGGCTTGAACTTGCTTTCACTACTATTATTTCTTACGCTACTTTTGATCTCACAGGCATCCTCACTAATGTTTTGAACCACAGTCTCATATTCACTCAACATTGAGTAAGCAATTGCCCTCATGTTAAATAAGCAATATAGGTGATCAGTTCAACTAACTGATATCAGCTAACACTGACAAAATATATATGCTGATGTTAAAGTCTTCTTCCCCTTCATTACAAAATGTATATAATCAGTTTATTTTTCTTGCAATATGCTGTCCAGAATCATAGAATTGCAGCCTGGCTCGGGTTGGAAAGGACTCTAAAGTTTATCTAGCTCCAACCCTCTGCCGCAGGCACAGTCATTTTCCACTACACCAGGTTGCTCCAAGCACTATCCACTCTGGCCTTGAACACTGCCAGGGATGGGGCAGACACTGCTTCTCTGGGCAACCTGTGCCAGTGTCTCACCACCCTGACAGGAAAGAATCAATTCCTTATCTCTAACCTGAACTTCCCCTGTTTTAGTTTAAACCCATCACCCCTTGTCCTATCACTACAGCCCTGATGAAAAGTCCTTCTGCGTTATCCTTGTAGGCCCCTTCAGATACTGGAAGGCTGCTCTGAGGTCTCCACACATTATGCTCGCCTCAGTTTTTGGAGTCTTAAGTGCCTAACAGGAATTACTTGACTGACTTTGTTTTGTGATTTCAGTTGAGAAACAAAGGATTTTATTTTTTTTCCCCAAGATGACTGTTAATTTAGGTTCCCAGAATCCGAGGTGCCCCACTTGAGTACAACAAGGACTTGCCTCTCCTCTTTGCACAGGTTTGTGTTTGAAAGTCAGTTTATCAACCTTGTGAAAGAGACCATAGATGACTCAAGGCTTTAGGTATCATCCTGTAAAGCTGATAAGTCTTTTAACAATTGTCTTTCCAAGTGGCTCGTGGTGAGAAAGAACTTGTGCTACAGCTACTTATACTTTTTCTGCTGTAGATGAAGGAAAACTTAAATCTCTGGGGCTGTCAATCCAGCATGAAATTCAGATATTTTTACAATTATTATTTTAGCTCTGTGAGTCATTCTGTGATACATAAGAATATGTGTAGTAAATAGATAATGGATTAGATCTAGCCTTAGGGTTTAAGTGTGATACTGGAGATGCACTTGTTATAGTTTTTTTGTCTATGTGTCATTTTGTAGTGATATTTCTAGGTATGTAAAAGCAATGACTGAAACTTGGGAAATAACACTTGAAATGTTACTCATTATCTTTGTATTAAAAAAAAACAACAAAGAAAATATTACAAGAGTGTGTGATTGTCATTTCAGATATCCTCCCATTTATCTCAAGCAGCAATTGAATCAACAAGAAAAAATAAGCTGGAAGTAATTTAGTAAAAGGTTCATTAATACACTTGGTAATATGTTGGTTAAATTTTACACATTATCACACTGGAGGAATGCAGCTGTGTCTATGAACTCTCCATACTCTTTGGATTGGATTATGACCTTTTATTCAGCCAGCAATTTTAAACTTGATGTTTGGCTCACTTTGTGATGATCTGAATGAAAAGCCAGTGAAGTGATACATATATCAACCATAATTACATACCACTAAAATTTTAATTTCCATTCATTAAAATCACTACTCACATTGACCATGAAAGGGAGCAGAATACACTGTTATGCATTGTCCAAGTACACTGAAACCAGTCAAGAAAAAGGCACCTGGATATTGTGGTAGACAGATAATGAAAACATGGAAAAGCTTGATGAGCAGCAGGGAAATGAAAGCACATAGAGTGCACACATAAGAATAAGGAAACGTACTGAAAATGCTATGCAATTTTATAAATCGAAAGTGCTGTTTCCTTTGGGGATTCAGAGAGAGATAGGTATTTACTTTTGCAAGGACCATAAAGTGAAGCCGTGAGATGGAACATAAAATACTTCTATTGTGAGGATGGGAAATGGCACCCTTGTTTCTGTCTCCATGTTGTCTCTGAGAAATTACTAGTTTGGCTTTCATAATCTTATCTGACCAGGAATATTTAGCTGGCTAGACCATTAAGTGCCATCTTTAAATGCTGACACTGTGGCATGTCTGTATTTGGTGTTCACCAAATTTGTAATGTAGGTCTGAATATGTTATGAAACCCCCTTCTGTTTCCTGCCTTATTCAATTTGGAAACTGTTAATACCCATGTTTTTGCTATGTGTTGGAATTACTTATGTAGCTTAGCTGTTTTGAAACTCTCAGAAGAAAATAGAAAACAAAATCTTAGTGAATGAAAAATCTAGTAAGAATATGTTTGTCTTCAACTTCCACTGTTTGTGAGTAAAAGAAAATAATAGAATCACAGGATGCCTTAGGTTGGAAGGGACATTAAAGCTCATCTAGTTTCAACCTTCCACTAGACCAAGTTGCTACAAGATCTGTCCAGCCCAGCCTTGAACACTGCCAGGGATGGGGCAGACACAGCTTCTCTGAGCGACCTGTGGCAGTGCCTCAGCACCTTCACAGGGAAGAACTTCTGCCAAAGATCTCATCTCAATCTCCCCTCTATCAGGTTAAAGTCATTCCCCTTCATCCTGTCCTACAGGCCCTTGCCCAAAGCCTCTCTCCAGGTTTCTTGTAGCCCTTCAGGTACTGGAAGCTGCTCTAAGTTCTCCCCGGATCCTTCACTTCTCCAGACCGAACCAGTCCAGCTCTCTCAGCCTGTCTCCAGAGCAGAGCTTCTCCAGCCCTCACAGAATCTCTGTGGCCTCTTCTGGACTTGCTTGAGTAGGTCACGTCCTTGGAACACTGACACCCACTCTGTGTGTGCGCATATCTTTGATCTATTTATACTCATTCAGTGAAGCCTGAGGTGATGAATGCCTAGTAGTAGGATATACTGCAATAAATAACCATAAAAGTAGGAATAATTGTAGAACTCCATTTCTGCATGTATTTCAGGTTGGTTTGAGTCAATTTATGTTTTAATGTGCCTGAAGGGCTAATGTTTTTTGACTGGTTTGCTTCTGAAGGGGAAACAAGTGTCAGAAAGATTCTTGATTTCGAAAGTGAATACTGTACTTTAAGGGTAACTCTGTGTGCATCATAATAGAACACACAGAGAATTTTGTGAAGTGGCTTATGTTACTAATTTTAAAACTAAAAAAATTAGTATTTCTCTGTATTACCCATGAAGAGTAACACTCTGAGCACTGTATGTCAAGATAAATCTTACCTCATGTGAGAATACAACTGACCAGAGATTAAACCCGGGTAAAACTATGAGTTTATTGTTGCTGCAATACCCTTTATTGACACTTTCTTCTGTGAGACCACCGCATGTATTCCCTTTCTTAAAAACAATTTAGCCTGTCTTAAGATCTTAAGAAACAAATATCTCTGAATTTCATGGACTGTAGATTTGAAAGGACAGTTGTGCCTGCTTCTCTTAGTGTAGGGTTATTATAGATAGTTCACCATTTTAATGTTCATAAGTCTTCTTCTGTTTTTATGATTAAATGCATTAGGATATGCACATTTGATTTTATGACACTTTATGTTAAAAGTTCCCTATATCTCTCTACTTTTAACTAATCAATATGTTTATAGACTCTAATCATATCTTCTCTTCATCTTCATTTGCTAGGGTAAATGAGCTAAGCACCTTCCATTTCCTCTTATAAGCTTAAATTCTGTTCTTTTGATGATCCTGTTATCTTCTACAGTTTAAATTAATGTTCCGTGCACATGAATGGTCATCTGTTGAAGTCCACATGAGGTTTTATGCAGTTGCATTAAAAGTGGAGTTATACTACCTGATACATTATGGCTACATTGTCTTGTTTATTCAGTAACAGCCTGGTAGCATTAAACTTTTTACCTCAGTCCTTCTATATACACTTTATTAATAACATCTAACTTCATAACTGGAATCCTTTGAAGTCAGTGAGAGAAAGACCTTGCATGTACCATCAAATGTCATCCAATTTCTTTTTTCCATTTTCAGGTGCTTGAGTGAAGGCAGGTAAAATAGACTCTATACACAAGGAAAAACCCAGATGTTTCCTTATTAAAAATAAGGGATGGATACTGTTCCTTCAGTCAAACTACATTGTATTACATTTTTCATGTATCTTTGATTGTTTTTCCTTTTTTTTTCTGAAAATTCACAGATCTACAGCTCTTGGGAGCATTGTTCTGTTTTCTTTCCAGTAACTTTTACATTATTCATTTATAATCAAATATATATATGCCTGCACTAATAGTTTACATAAAAATTTTGATCTTCCTTCCTGTTTTTCAGACACCTTGTTTTTTGCTATATTGAAGCCAGAAATTGTAATAATTAGTACAAAAGCAAGTTCTTGTTTTCCAGCTGAATCTACTTAAATTCCTATGAAGAATGAAACCAGATGGGGGAATGATCTCCTTTCTTGGCATCACAGGGGAATGCTCCTTGTATGGATATCCAGGCTGTATGGTCCAGCCACTTCACCACTGAATATTCCTGACATCTGCAGTCCTGATTAATGGACTGTATACAAAGAAGCAGTGTATAGTTAAGACTTTTATCCCTCTACAGGGCTGTCTTGCTTTCCAGTATAGTAAACACCTCTCCATACATGTTTTTTCATTGGTGCAGTGATCATGTCACTGCAGTACTAATTGGTATGACTGGAAAACCAAAAATATGTTGCTTTTTTTTTCTATCAGAGTCACTGTATTTCAAAACAATTGATTTAATTTCTAATGCCCTATCAAGGTTACCCTGTTAAGGCTACTATAAGTTTACTTAAACAGGGAAAGAGTAATCTTTGCCTTCTATTCCACCTAGTCTCTGGGTTTGTTTGTAATACTTTCTCTTGCTGTTGCTTTGCATCTATCCCAAACAGTGATTTATTGTTACTTTTTTTTTCTTCTTGTGCAGAGTATGTATTTAGAAAAGTGATGTGCAATTGGTGTATTGGTAGTTAGATGATACTCATGGGACCTGACAATATTTGCAAGGATAAATTGGGACCATAAGTCTGCTGTGGATTTGCTAACTTCATCTTAATTTAAGTAAGAAGTGAAGAGGGGTGTAACAATATTAGTTATTAAAATAAACTCTAGTACCATTTGACAAGGTAGAAACATTTTTTTCTGATAGACAAACTGTTTTCATGTTGTCTGTGGCCACAAGGGCACAGAAACTACTGTTATTACAAGTGATGTACCACCTTTGATCTTGCCATGTATCTAACTGGAGGGGGATGATTGTGTAAAGCAGAGAACAGATGTGAGAAGAAGATTATTTTCATCATCTCCATCTTTTTCTCTCTCAACTCCCTTAGCCACAGAGGCTGAACTTCACTGAGATTATCAGCAAAGCCATTATTCCACTCATTGGTCAGTGTGTGTTCATTTTCTGCTGACTGCTTCAAGGATCCATTCACTGTATACGGATCTTTTTCCCAGGTCCAATTTTCCAAAGGCAGTTGTGTGTAATCCTTAGCTCCTCTGCATCATGGAAACATCAACCTGTGGGGAAACTCAAGGATGAAGGAATGACAGAATCTTTCAACTTTCCTATATAAAACTGCTGTAGTAGTTATGGTTTGTGTGCTGTTTTTTTTTTGCTTTATTCTTACAAAATTTTGTTTCTGAGACATTTGTAAGCTATAATAGCAGCTCATAAAAACTCAGGATAATCTGATTGTAGACTGTTACTTATTTAAATTGCATTTACCCATATCCATATAGTTATGATAATAGCATAATTTTTTCTTACATGAATTAGGTATGGACTAAGATGTTTAGATGTTTGTGAATTATAAGTATGCAGAAAACTTTTGTGACTTAGCTTATTCAATTGTTAATGAATAAGTATGAAGCTTAATTTTTAAACCATATAAATGCACATAAATACAACAACTTTCTTGTTTAACCACCTTTAATGAATTCTGATTAGAGCTAAATATTGTCTTGTCTTGATAACTAAAATAATTTGATTTTGGCGATTGCAGTGTGGCAAATAGTTTCTATTTCTATATATATAAAATTAGTTATAATATGTTTTATCACTGTGTCCCAAAGTTGCTTTTGCTCTTTTTGGTAAGGGAAATCATCTATCTTGCCTTTCTTAAGTGAATAGCGTCTGTTACAGAGTATATGAAGATAACTTAGGTCCAGAATAAATCTGTCCTAAATCCCAGTAATGACTTATATCTTCATTTCTTTCAGTATAGGCTCCAGTGTAGACATTCATATTTCAGAATAAGTGTCATTTTTTTAATTTTGTTCAAGCTGTATAAAAATGACTTGAATCAATGTAATGCAGTGTTAAAGTTAGGAATGTTCACACAGAGGGTTAGAATAGCAGTAGTCTTTACACTGAAATTTCATGCAAACTGTATATGGAAAAAATACTAATTTAAAGCTTTATAACTAGTAAAAGGTTTCACTGCCCTGTCCTGTTTCCAAGTCTGTCTCAAAACCATGGCATCTCAAGCTATTTCTGTTACAATTAGGAGTTGAATGAACAGATTTGAACATTAAGCAAGAAGGATTTCCTCTGAGGAAAACTTCTGTGCCTGGGAGAGGGCACTCAGACTTAGCTGGTGGTGCTCCATCCCATTTGTTTGGACCATGCAGCTTGTGAGGATGAGGGGGAGGGTTTCCTGCTACTGTTGTCTTTTGGAAGCAAACACAGCCTGGGCTGTAATAAGACATTCCCACAATTAAATATAGCAATTTTCACTCTGCTTTGCAATATGTAACCTTTTACATCTGCATAAGACATGTATTAATGTTCATAGCAATGACAGTTGACTACATTGTGTTGAAAAAATTTCTTTTGTTAAGAATAGAGTAGTAGCCAAGATTTTATCAGGAGGGAAATTAAATGATCATTGAGAACAGAGAACTACACCTTTATCCTCTCAAAAGAAATTTGGTAGTTTAAAGAAATGACAGTCTCTAAATTTTGGCCTATAGTCTATGCACTGGTAAAGAAATGGTTTATCAACCTGTCTCGGTTTTACATGGCTGGAAATTATACGTCTAAAGCTATATAGTGTTTCATGCAAGAAAAACATTATTTTTGTGTGAGTACATGAACATTATTCAAGAAAGAAGAAAGTAATCTTAACTTAAAATGCTTTAAAAGAATCTTATAGTTATTGCTGAGTGAACTTGCTTCAATGAGTGTACTAGAATTCCATGTCAAAATTATGGTATAGGAAACATTTTAATCTTTCTTTTCCCCCTCAGGATAAGCAAGAGAAATAAGTGTGAACATTTCATGTCATGTTCTGCAACTGTGACTATGCCAACAACTTGCATGATTTATTGGCTTAGTAGGAATGATGGAGTGATTTCCATAAATATTGCAATTATAAGTCCCACTGAGATTCCTAAAATGTGGTACTTTGACCTAATCCATCTAGGAGTCTTTTCAGCATGGAACCATCTTATAATAAGGAAATTGCCCTGCTCAAGGTGCTGAAAATTTATGTAGTCTAGGATAACTACATGAGCTTGCAGAATACATTTGGTTTCACTAGTAAATAGACATATACATAGCATTATGCAAGGGCAAGGAAAAGCCAAATAATTCAGTCTTTCACCTCTCATCAGGGAACAGTAGTGCTATGGGGGTTTTCTAATTTGTCTGTAAAAGTTTGTCATATGAAATAATTTAACCTTGTTATTTCCAAGGGGGATGATCAGGACTCTGAAAGTAAGATTTTATTTAAATACAACATAGTGATGGATGAGAGCATTTGTCCTTAATCATGTAGTCTTTACTGTAGCAACAGTGGGAAGATGAGTTCATCAGACTGAGACACAGCATTTATTAAGTAGAATAGTATGTAGTGATACGTCCTGTCAAACTACCAGAATGAAATTCAAAATTAAAGGATCAAAAAGTTAATTTCAAGTTTTGAGTCACCAACAGGTTGTTGAAATACAGCAGGATGCAGTAGGTGTTTTAGTATGAAAATATTTTCTGGTGGTGGATGAATGACGAATCTTTTCTTTAGTGGCTGTTGTATTATAGGAATATGACCACAAAATAATATTCCATGACATTAGGGGGAGTATGAGAAAAAAACTAAATGCTACTTTAATCGCACATCCTCAAAATATCATAGATGTCTTTGAAACTTGGCTTCAGGGAACACAAAAGGGCATAGGCAGAACTGAAATACAGAAAATTCCATTTAAACATAAGGAGAAAACTTACTGTTTGGGTGGTCAAACAAGGGAGGTTGAAGGTGGAGAGGAAGGAGGTTCTGTCAGTGATTCCCAAATATAGAATGAAAATTACATATGTAATCACATATGTAATTGTATTTATACTCCAGGCAGTTCCTCAGTTATAGTTATAATGTAATACTTGTTTAACTATTAAAAGATTACTGTTGCTATTATTTTACTATGAGAACATCAGTATCAGGTTATCACTGTTAAAGGCATTGTAGAAATAGTTCTGTCTATTGTATACATGTAAAAAGATAAAGATAAGTAGATTATGAATTACTATTACCATTTTATAGATTAAAATCATAAACTGAAAGATAAAACCCATACACTCGATGCATTTCTATGTATAACAGCCATTACCACACTTGGTGACCCATTTTAAATGTATGGCTGAATTAGAAACTGAACCACAGAAATCAAGAGTCACAGGCTCACCAGTAACCATTGCACAGTACTTTGCCTGAACAGTGTTTGAAAGTAGAACAGGAACTGAATGATGATAGTAACCAGTATATACAGTACAAATGTTGAGTGTGAGCTCTGTGGTGTTGAAATACCTCAACTAACTTTCAGGAATTATTGTACTGGTAAAGATGTATTATTATTAAGTAGTGTTTAATCCTATGATATATTAAAAACAGGACTGATTAAGAAATTTTCAATTGAAGCAATAACAGTACTAAATGGCAGTTATTTCTGAAATTATGGAATAATATTTACTGTATTTGAGCAAAGAAGAATGTGATCTGGTTTGGAGACTGGGATGCCATCTGATCCATTCCTGTACTGCTGCCTGAGGTAGTTCATAACATCCTTGTGAATGATAAAATACTATTAACAGGTAAAACATTGGAGGTTCATTTATAATTTAGTAAAACATTATTGTAAGATGAAGCGTACCTCCTGTTCTCCTTTGTCAGAGTGGCTCTTGATGTTTTCATGATAACATTAGGCCAAATTCTGATCTTCATGCAGCACAATTAAAATCACTTTCTAGATGGAAGTTCTTGGAATGATCCTGGGAAGTTTTGGAAGACTGAAAGTTTCTATAATTTTCCCTTATGTAATAATAACTTAAACTGTGGTATAATATGTGACTGTGAATGTGTCTGATACATTTTTGTCTCTAGGGTCTATTTTGGTTCCCTAATTATTCTCATTTGTTATGGGTGATGAATAATATATCAGTGGTGTAGGTCTCTGTAGAAAGGTTTTTTCCTCCTTTAAGAATAACATTTTTACTTATAGTCCCTAGATACATGTATAGATATAATATTTATATTATATTGTAGTGTATAATATATTGTAATATATAATATAATATTATTATAACATAATTTTATAATTATATGTCTATATAATATATAGATAAAATATATCAATATACTTTAATGAGATTAAATATGTTTCTATGTCTACATTTATATTCCATAGTTTTCCTAACAATATATTATTAATGTACATGCCCAAGCGGAAATTCTTTCTGATGGGTGAGAATCTATTAGATCTATCGGGTTAAATTTTAAGTAATGGTTTATTGATTTTCTAGATCCTGAAGGTAGTTTTTTTTCTTCTATACATAGAAAGCAGTCAGCAGAGATAAGAAGCTGACAACAGAGTAATTTAATTACAGTTAATTAATAAATCCACTAGATCACAATAAAATCAATAAAAAAAAGCCCAAGTGATGATACATCTTCGGGATAAAAAAATCACTGTTCGGAGAAAACATGAGTGATATGATCAAAACATTCCTTGTATATAATAGGCATCACAGAAACATGGTGGGGTGGCTCCTACGACTGGAGTGTTGGAATGGAAGGTTACAGGCTCTTTAGGAAGGACAGGCCTGGCAGGCAGGGAGGGGGAGTTGCCCTTTATGTTAGGGTTAGGCTGGAGAGTATGGAACTCTGTCTGGGGACAGGTGAGCGGTCAACAGCGAGTTTGTGGGTCAGGGTTAAAGGGAATATAGCTATGGGAGACATTACTGTGGGGATCTGTTACAGACCACCTGATCAAGGAGAACCTGCGGATGAAGCACTCTATAGACAGATAGGAAAAGCCTCACGCTTGCAGGCCCTTGTTCTCATAGGTGAGTTCAACCACCCTGACATCTGTTGGAAGGACAGTACGGCCCGGCACAAGCAATCCAGGAGGTTCCTCAATTGTGTAGAAGACAACTTCCTTCTGCAAGTAATAGAGGAGCCAACAAGGAGAGATGCCGTGCGTGACCTTGTGCTCACCAACAGGGAAGGGCTCGTTGGAAATGTGACGCTCCAAGGCAGCCTTGGTTGCAGCGATCATGAGATGCTCGAATTTGAGATCCTCAGGACAGTGAGAAGAGCGTGCAGCAAGCTCACTGCCCTGGACTTCAAAAGAGCAGACTTTGGCCTCTTCAGGAACCTGCTTCGGAAGGTTCCATGGGATACTATGATTCTATGATTCTATGATTCTATTTCCATACTATCTATTAACTTGCTACATAATTTTCAGTTATTCAGAAGTATTCTATATAACTGATGAAATGTGATGAACACTGCGGCTAGTGATGTGCACTCTTGTAGTTTCTGAAATTCAAGGAGCAACTGCAAATATTACAATAGCTCAAAATTAAGCTCAGTGTTAGCTATAAAGGATTGTTAGATATTACCAGCTTTTTCTCCCTGGGTTTTCCTTCACACATTGCCTTTGAGCATAGAAGAATTCAAGTGACTTATACTAACCATATTTTCTCTGGAAGATTTGGGTTTTGACATGAACTTGTCAGATACTGTATGTCTGTGATCTGTTGATTAATTAGGGATCACCTTTATATTTACTACCAGATGTTTTTTACTTCAAAAGAGAAATTACATTTCCAGCTCTTAAAACGGCTGCATCCTATACAAAATTAATGTATGTTAGCATAGTACACACCTGTCTGAGAATTTTGGTGTTCTTCAGAGGAATAACATGAAGTAGTTTCAGGTGAATAAAATATATAAGTAAACATTTGCAATTGTCACGCATCTATAAATCTGGAAGCAGATTGATGAAAAGGTTGTCCTGGGGGATAAAAAGTATTGTTCAGATCTGCGGCTAGAAGGGAAGATTTATGTATGTTATAGGGATACCTGGCTTTTAAATGTCAGGATGGAGCTCTACATTTGGCATTGTTGAATGTATGGTTCTATAAAATACTAAAACCCCTCTACCTCACAACAAAATAACTAGCTGCATTTCACTGCATGCTGTTCAGAAGCTGCTGCTGATTTTTCTGTGTCATTGAGTCATCATGTGAATTGGCACAACAGCATGTGAATATTTTACCTAGTAAATAGGGTAATGCCTGTAATACAGACTACCCTCGCTGTGGTGTCTCAAGAATAAGTTCCACATTATTATTGAAATTATTGTTGATGAAAATAAGCAGAACAGAGTATAACCTCTAGTGAGAACCAGATGAATTCTTTTATTTCCTATGTTTTAATGTGTTTTAGATGATCTGCCTATTAAATTGTACGTATGTGGTTCAGAGATCTCTCTGTTTCATAAGTAACCATGAGATTTCTGAATATGTTACATGTAAAGCACATTATAAGCTCTGTCACTGTGTCTGATACACAGCACACCATAAGATGCGATGTTTTTTCCCCCCATGAAACAGGTTGCCAGAAAAAAGGATTGTGCAATGGAGGTTGTTAATATGGAAATATACTAAGATACAACATATTGTTTGAGAAGATAAATACACTACACCTTGGCATGAAGGACAGCTGTACCATGAATTACTGAAGACAGGTAAACTGAAAATAACTTTCCTTCCATTTTTCATTCATTAATATTGTGCGTCTACTAAGTACTGCTGTTTTGTACTTTCCAGACTTTATCCTTGGCTGTTCATCTGTACCTTTGCATATAATCACATACAGTTGTCTAAGGAAAAAAGTCTTTAAAGGGGCAATTGGTGATCAATTTTTAAGACCGATCTCAAACTGACTTTTAAATTGGTAACTGTAGGCTCCCATTGGTAACAGAAATAAATTATAGGGAATGAGTTTCTTAGGACTCATTTATGTTAGTCTTGTAGTCGTATTTGTGCTTAAAGCATATTCTGGGTCTGGATGAAATTTGCGTCAATAATGAAGAAAGCATGCGTAAAACTCTTGTATCTCTCTTCCTCTTTCTGACTGTTGCAACCTCATAAAGCATTTAAATGAAACCTAGGATGGATGCTCTTGAGCTCTGAGCTAAAGGGAAAACATTTTTTGCATACTTGTTTGAGATATAACAGGAAATATTTTTGGCTAATATTTAAAATTTCTCAAATTGTGTGTATCAGACTTAGACTTACAGAAGTATTTTGTAAAATACGTTTTAGTATTGTTTTCTTGTACTATGGAAGAAAACCATTTTGTACGAATGAACATTGATATTCCATAAATGTCTGCTTGAAATGTATATTTTTTACATTGCTTGAGGAAGCGATGGGAAACTGAGGATTGAGAAATTCCCAGATTGTATATTGGATTCATGTAGCAATGTTTTGGTAACAGGGGAGCTTGGGGTGGCTTCTGTGAGAAGCTGCTAGAAGCTTCCCCATGTCCAACAGAGGCAATGCAGTTGGCTCCAAGATGGACCCACCATCCAAGGCAACAGTGGGAAGTGCCTTTAGGAGAGTATATTTAAGAAGGAGCTGACCATAACACCCATTTCCCATTCCCCTGCACTGCTGGAAGGAGAAGAAACCAGAGGAAATTAGGAGCAAAGTTGAACCTAAGAAGAAAGGAAGGTTGTGGGGAAGGTATTTTAAAGTTTAATTTTATTTGCTATTAGCCGACTGCAATTTGGTTGGTAATAAATAAAACTGATTTCCCCAAGTCGAGTCTGTTTTGCCCATGACAGTAACTGGTGAGTATTCTCTCCCTGTTCTTATGTCAAGCCACAAACCTTTCATTACGTTTTCTCTCCCCTGTCCAGCTGAGGAGGGCAGTGATAGAGTAGTTTTGGTGGGTGTTTGGTGTCCAGTCTCGGTCAGACCTCCACAGCTTGTCACAATCATGCAGAGACGTATTGCAATTAAACTTTGTTTTCTCCCTTCAGCTCAAATGGTAAGTTTGCAGGTCTTTCAGGGTAGACAAAACTGTTACCTAATATTGGACACAAACTGGACAAAACTATAACGTATAAAGTAGTGTGCAATAAATAAACTTGTCATGGTGTTGCTAAATTTTTTTAATGGGTGGCTTAACTGAATAATTTCATAGTGTTTAAACAAGTTTTGTGGTTTGTGGCAATGGAAAAAAAAATTGGAGTTTATGATAGTTTATAATGCAAAAAAAAAAATACTCGGGTGCATTATCTGTATTTTAGCAGTAAGGATTTTTAACCGTATCCCTTCAGACAAGCCTTAACAAAAAAAAAAGCTTTTTCTTCTTCAGCTGCATAACTTGAGGAAATGGAACCTTTAAAACTTGAGGAAATGGAACCTTTAAAACTTAAAAGCGTTCATATCTTTTGAGCAGAAATAGACTTGTGTAAAATGCAGCTCCCTTTGAAAGAGTTGGCCCATATAAAATTTGTTTTCAATTGATCAAATCTTTTCAAACATGTCTCAGAAAGCCTTTAATCTGAGCTATATCTTTCTCTCCCATCACCTAAGAAGATACATAGATGTATCTTAGGCATTTTGCTCTTATGGGTCAAATTTCACATTGCATCTCAAAATCTGGACAACTAACCTTTTTGAGAGAAGGCAAACATTCCAAATAACATTTGTTATGAGCCACCAACAGGTGATATGTCAGTAACATTTGGTTTCAAAATTCCATACTCAGCTTTGCTAATCAATTGATACTACTGAACCAATGTCCCCAAAGACTTTGTCGTCTGCATCAGCAAAATTTCCTTGGAGCATTTCCCAAGAAGCAGGATGAGAATCAATGTACTGTGAAAAAAAGCATATACTATGGCTTTAAGTATAAAACTTCTCAGACTTAGAAACTGGAAGAGACTGATTACTGTGTGACTAATGGAGAAGGGAAAAAAAAAGGCAAAGGACAGAAATCTAAATGTCAAAAGTGCAAAGCTAGAGCAAATACACTTGAAAATAGCTGAAACCCTTTTGGATTAAGGAGGTTTTATGTGACCTTATATGACATTCAGGAGAAACAATTGTTATTCAAGAATGATGAAGAACTGGCTGGAAGTGCTCAGAGTTAGTCCTCGAGGACCTGACTTGCTGTCAACAGATAAAGGTAGTTTGGCAGATAATATAAACCCTTGTAAGCCAGTAGCTGATGACAAGTGCTTCTTACTGCTCAGCTGCAGAAAGATGGAGCTTGCTTTCTTCTTGCTGATTTTACTTGCACATCTCACTGAAATGTTTGAAGGATTATGTTCTCTTGTACTTTTTTTAGTCACACTTTGAGGTGGTTGATCCAAGCAAGTAGAAGTATTGCCAGAACTCTAATATTTTACCCTGGTCCATAAATCAAATATTTATGGTTTAAACTTTTCCGCAGGGAGTTTCTTCCTTTTCAGAAACATCATTCACCACTGAATCCATGTTTCTCAATCTGGTTTATAAATCTCTAGAAAACTTGGCCTTTCAATTGTCATGAAGCCTGAAAGCAGAGGGATTCTGACAGTATTCCAGGGTACTGGAATTTTGATCTTCATATCACTTTTAAATTAAAAATGCAGCTATAAGAATTGTGTCTACAAGATGACAGAAATGCCTCTCAATGTGTATGAAATTGGATGAAAGAGTGTCTTAAAAATACTAAAATTAATTCTTTGGGGAGAAAATTAGAGTGACAGAAATTTTGTAAGCATCAGTATTTATCATCCCTTTGATTTTCACAAGTGAAAATTTAAGCACAATTCCAGTTAAAATACTAGATAATCATTTGTCTTATTTCCCCCAGTGTCAATGAAATATTTAGCACAAATGTGTGAGTATTGTGTCTTCCCTGAGGCACAGAAAGTTTATGGACAGTTCTACTTGTGAATCAAGGTGTTGACTATATTGCCTTGCTGTCTAAGCAGACAACTTTGTGAATCAAATGACTGTTTCTCTTCACCTTTCCTGCTGCCACCTCATGTAGTTTTCACATGATGCTATATCATTAGGTTGCTGATCAAATGTTGCACTGAAAATCAACAGCTTAAATTCCTTGTGGGAGGAATTCCTGTAGAAGGGGGGTTGGAACTGGATGATCGTAAGGTCTTTTCCAACCCAAACCATTCTATGATTATGGCACTGTTATCATAAAGGAATGCTTTCAAGTTTGCATTTGCCAGGAAACAACGTTATTTGGGAAAACTATCAATACTGCTGAAGCTACTGAATATACTGATAAAATTCTTTATCAGTTCTTAATAATCCCCTATTTGCTTAGTCTATAACTCTCTCACCATACTTTCAAAAAGCCAACAACGAAGATTAGCCATGAGATTCATCATAGATGATATTAGGCACCATCTTGGAATGTAACGCATCAAGTAACAGAACAGGCTTATACCTATTATTTCTCTGATCTATCTGCATAGAGATGTATTGACATTTTAGATCCTTGATAAATCACTGGAAATTAATAACTTCTTTTTTTTTTCCTTTTCTCTGATTATCTGTTTATTTCCTCCCTCTCTTTTCCCACATAAAGCTTCATATTTCCAACTCTGAAAAATCTCAAGATATAAAAACTTAGGGATTCAGGAGTGAACATTTCCCACATCATGGAATAGAGGATGAGGATTACTGAAATAAAATAAAGAATATGAGGCTCTGCAGCGACCTATGAGACAGAAGTATAGGCTGTGAAGATGAGCAAAATGCAGGGGATGAGTGAAGATCAAAGGTTCGTGGTTAAGTGCATTATCCTAGGGACATCACACAAAATAGTATATAATCAAATTATTAGATGCATGGCTAGAAAGGTCTTCAAAAATATTGTCTTTTACTGTCTTGAGTATTTGTTTACCGTATTTGGCTTAATATGTGTGATTTACTGAAAATTAAGCACTCTTAAATTACTGATACCATCAAGACTCTCTATTTTACATGAGTTAGTGTGTGCTTACCTGCATGTTAGAACTCCACACTTTATTGATAAAAACTAGAAATTACTACAGAAATAAATGGCACATAATTTTCAGTGAACACTAGAAGTACATGAAGAATTGTTCAAGCTGTATATGAGAACCCCCTGAACAAGGCCGACAGATGGCTGGTGATATCCTGTAGGGAAATGTACAGTGCAAGGAGGAATAACAATCCTTCTTAGAAAATAAAGGTCACAAGTGATAGTAAATGCCAATAAATCATCAGGGATTTATCTGAGAGCCTATTGGGCCAGTAAAACCTCAACAGGCTCATATATTTCTTTAACTGTATAAAAGGATTCAGGGAATATAAGGGCTTGTGAGTAGAGAAAGAACTTTTTAGCTTAAGCCAGTTGTTGCTACTTCTAGGAGAGTATATTAGTTTTGGGTAGTTATGCTTTTGAGCCATTGACTTGATTGCCAGCACAGTTGATTTTTTTTCAAATTCAAAGTCAATAGAAGCTAAGGCACTAAGAATTTAATGAGTTCAGTTGCTGTATTTTCATATATGGATAGTGCTATGGGTAAATAAAATATATTTCTGGAAATGTATATTTTAAATGAACATATATTTAAGAATGTTCTATGTTTAACAGTGATTGATTGAACTACCCAGTGACCAGAAGCTTACCTTTCTCTTCCACTTTATCCTTTTTGTTTCATATAAAGAGTTCTGAAAGTAATTCTGTCGAGTTTTTGTTTCTTAAATGGAAGTGGTGATTGCTCCAGGTTCTGAATAATGGATGTTCATGTAGTAGGAGTTATTTTTATGAACAAGTTATCTCTAAGTACAACTGGCACACACTCACTTTTAGGAGTATGTTCAGAAGGCAGAAATGGAAATAAAGTCACTGTATTGATGCAGCTGGATAAGTGTTAAGGCACATCAGCAGGAGAAAGTATAGCAGAAGTTACCACAACCATTAACTATTCTGTACATGGAGAAATACAGATTTTGAGCCACCATCTCTGCCAATCTAACACTTAATTGACCTACTAACTCATTTATTTCAGCTATTATAGTTGATTTGGGAGATATAAGATTAACTGATGTGTAGCCCATGCTCCTGCTCATGTTTGCAATATGCAGAGATTTACAGAATTAAAAATAAATTACAGAATGCATGGTATAATAATACTGGCAACTCATTTGATTTGCCATACTCACCTGTATTTGGAATCTGGTTCTATTATTCTGTATTTCTGTTAAACATCAGCTTGTTTGTGCTTGAAAATATTTCCCTCTGCCTTACCAATTATAATTCACTGCTTCTGAAAATACGCGTTTTTTTTTTTTTTTTTGTTAGCATGAAGTTGCTTCCTTTATGCTTGCAGTGAGTGCCTGTACTTGTAAAAAGCCAGCATGATGCACCTGCACTGTGGAAACAACTTGTTCCCATGGCTGTCATCAGAAATAGGATCAGTATTATAATCCATTGCTGCTGATGGAGATCTTTGTATTTCTAATTTTTATATAAACTGTGTAGGCTGCCTTAATTTGAGGAATTGCATAACACCATCATAGATAAGCTTATCAATACTTTCCTTTCAAAATCAAATCTGTCTATATAGTTTGTTGATATTGCAATATAACTAACCCATCCATTGAGACCACGCTTCAAGATGAATTTTAGCAATATGAGAATTAGCATACATGAAAATTACAGGCAGATAGCTAACAACAAGTTGAACAATAAAAAAATCCCACAAACAGACAAGGGTTAAATTCAGTGAGTTCTGCATGTCTGTAAAAATCCTGACCTCTATAGAAATATTTTTATAAATGTATATATAATATATATTATATATTTAGATTTATTTTTCCAGATGTAAGATTTTAATCCACTATGCTTTTTGTGGTTTAGCAGTCTGTTACGTGTTTACTTGAGAAACCCTAAGAAAACATAGTTCCTGGTATTATGAAAATACAGTGATATATTATACTTTAATATTACTATTCATCTGGTTCCTTCTATTCTTTAGCAAATGAGAGTTACTTCTAACACAACATGGCTAGGATTCTGTATTAGCAGTAGTTGATAGCATTAGATGAGTCTATAATTCTTTAGCACTGGCATTAACAGGAAATCCTGACATGCTTGTAGCCTTACAGATTTGGGCTGTGGAAAGTTTAGCTTTGTAACAAAGTTTGTAAAAAATAAATAGGGAAGCTAGAACCATGTTTAGCATAATGCTTTTTCTGGAATACTGCCAGCATGACTGGGATGATCAGTCACGAGGTTATTACAGCAATTATACAAGGCTATAGATCTAGTATAGTGCACACTTTACATAACTAATAAAAAAAATCAAAATAGAAAGGGGTGAGAAAAATAAGGAAAAGTCATTAACTGTATTTTGGTCAAATGCAGCACTCACATTTGATGATACAGCCTCCAGTTCCTTATTCTCTTTGTCATGTGTCCTTCACACTAGATGTAAGTAGTTTATGAAGACAATGTGTGGACATCATTCGACTCTTGATGTTCAGGCACTTCTGCAGGCCAGGTGGAATCTGCAGTTTGGTAAAATTTTCCATGAAGAAAATATTTAATCTTATGGTATGGATTCTAAATGTGTATCTAGAAGAAATATCTCTAGCTTGTTAATATTGTCTCCATTTTTTTATTTACACTTGATTGGGATGGGCTTGGTTTTGTTTGCTAGTTGGGCTTTTTAAAATATTGTATTTGTTAGACTAGGCACCATTGATTTGTGGGAATGTCTGTAGCTAAAGCTTACAAATTTCTAACAGCTAAAGCTTCATTTCAGTTTGTAAGGAGAACAATGATTGTTAGGTTCAGAGTAAATGCATTGATGTTTTTGAAAATGTGATCTGATACCAAATTCCAGATAATGCTAAATGGAATATTTGATGGCATATTCACAGAGAGCTCAAGGAATCAGTAGACTTGTATTTTTCAATTGTTTGGGGTTTGGTTTTTCTTTCGTTTCTTTTTTTAGGGAAGGCCTCTTCTACCAGTATTATAGTCATGTTGTGCCCAATCCAACGAGGTCTGCTAATCTGAACATGGTGAGACACTGGCACAGATTGCCCAGAGAAGTGGTGGCTGCCCCATCCCTGGCAGTGTTCAAGGCCAGGTTGGACTGGGCTTAGAGCAACCTGGTCTAGTGGAAGGTGTGCCTGCCTGTTGCAGGGGGTTGGTATTGGATAAGCTTTAAGGTCTCTTCCAACCCAAACCAGTCTTGAGCTAAACTGGGAAAAGTAAGAAAAATGAATAATAAGATTTGACCTGAGGAATGTTAGTTCATTGTTGAAAGGGATTTTATTGAATTAGCAGTATCTGTCTTGTAGAGTTTCATATCAGGAGTTACTTAGGCAGATTAGACATTATCTTTTTGGCGCTTTAAGGAAGTGTCCTCTCATTGAATTAGAGGGCCTTCAATCATCTAGCCTCCAGTGATACAGGAAAATAAGGACTGACTGCAAAACTGAGTGTAATTACATGGGGGCTGTGTGCACATGGAACAGTGGTTTAATGTTAGCAGTCCTTTCAGATTAACAAGCAGGTATGATCATAAGGAAGAAAGGAATGGTTGCTGTCAGCTTTGGCATCTGCATGTTCTTACGTGTTAGATGTATGTAGATGTTAGATGGTATATTAATTTTGTCAATGTAAACCAAGAATTTCGTTTCCAGAACACATTCATTTAGCTTAACAAGCAACCTGTAGCTCTTAAATGCGTTTATGTCTTTTCAAGTCACATGAATGCAGGATTTAAGCCCACTACACTTCCCTAAAACTGTGGGTATGCAATTCATTGACAGTTAAAAGTTCCTGTATTTAGAGTAATGGAGAATCAGGATGTTCCAAAAGAAAAGACAAAGCATGATAGGAAAAGAACAAAACTGCAGGTTTTGTCATGGTGCAACCTGTGTAATGGCTTTTAGATGTCATGCTGTCAAAGTAGATCTAAGTGTAAGGAAGAGGGAGACAAATGTAGTAATATCTTGTCTAGGGCTAATCAGTCTGTTTCATTTGCCTGAGGTATCTACCATCCTATTCCCATTTCTGTCATTCCAGAGAGCTTAGAAGGTTTCTTCCTCTCAGCTTCATGCTGTGGATGTAAAGTATTTTTGGCTTACAGTTCCTGCCTTATATAAATAAAAATGAATTTTTATTTTAGAAACTCCTAGATTCTGCACACTAGAAAAAGAAATTTCCCTCCTTTCTCCAATGCTGTTCCTTAGAAAGATGGAATCTTTGACAAGAAAAATTGATTTAATGCTACTTGATTTAGAAAAGGTTTGCATCACTTTAAAATGTTCATGTTACTTCATTTCTTTGAAGAGTGTGGAGAACAGAAAACTGTGTAATATTTTATTCTACTTTTAGTTTTCTTTGCCTTCAGATATGAGAAGGAATTTCCTTTCAGCCATAGTGCTGCTCTGTTATTTTGTGGTGGAAGATATCACTAACATAAAAACATGTGTTTTGAGAAACTCATTTACTCTGCAGCAGGGATCACAACTTTTTTGATCTTGTGAGCTACAGTGCCAAAATCTTCATATGGCTGAGAGCTGCAAGATGTATAATGTATACTTCAGAAAACTAGCATTAACAGAGTAGTTCATAGGTGGAGGGTGAAAACAGCTTCTTAGGGAGTTTCTGTTCCTTGTTAAGTGATGTAGCTCAGTCTGGTGAGGCGACTGGACTCCTGAGCAACCCTGTAATGTTAACGCCTTCCACAGAGATGTATATTGCTTAGCAGCACCCACACCATGACATGCCTGTATGCTCTCTGTGAACAGGAGAGAAATTGTGGTTTTGATGTAGTTAATGGTCCTCTAGAGAGGTAACTGTGTGTGCCAAACAAGTGTAAAGGCTGCTAGGCTTTTAGTTTAGATCATCTGTCTGATTTTTAGATAGCTAAAGTCAGGTGAAATAAATCCTAATTCAGTACCCACTATCATCTCAGTTTGCTCAGTGGAATCCTTCCTACTGCCAGCCCTGAGGGAAAACCACTGTACAATCGGCATATAATAGGAACAAATAAAAAGTTAGTGGGGTAGGTAAGTACAAATATTTTTTTTAAGGAATGTCATGAGGAGTTTTGAAAACTTCTGAAAATAAGAATAGCTTTCCTGAAGTCAGCAGAGCAGCATAGATTTAAGCCATCTGAAAATTTACTCCATGCATTATTAAACCAGAGAGTATTTGTAATTGAAGATGTTTGTAATTAAAAATGCAAATTAAATGTACTTTCTAAGTTTTAAAAACTACATTTTTTTTATAACTAAAAATGTTGGCTTGACTGTGGTTTCATTGTGCAGATGGGATTGACATCAAGTTTTCCAGGACACTTCCCCTTCAGCAAATGCATTTCAGACCTGTTCTCACCTTACTATGCCCACTGAATTATTCTTTTTTGCTACTGTTGTCAAGAATGGTGCCAGTTTTAGTTTGGTGATTTTTCTGAACCTCAGTCTGCTGTGCACTGTGCTGAGATCCACCAAACTTACTTCAAAAAACAAGTGAGAACATCCCCCCCTCTTTACTCCTCCACACACTGCTCTTAATATAGTGACTGCATTCACATCAAAGCTGTCAGAAGGTTTCTGTGATCTCATTAGCTATACTTATTTCTACCTACAGAATAAATGAATCATCAACTGAAACAGCACTGAAGACCAACTGGTAAGACTCACATGGCTATATGTATATCCTCACTGAGAATAGAAATCTTCTTGAGTCTGTACATGCAGGTTGTTAAAAATGCGAGCTTTGCAGACCTGAAAAAGATTAAGTAATTTCTGAGATTAACTTAGTTCTAAAGCCTTTATCATGCAAACAAAATTGTTAAATGTTTTAATAAGTAGTTTCATAATTTCATATAGCATATGAAAAAAAAAAACAACCACCTTTCTGTTTATAGCACAACTGGAGGAAGTGAACTGAAAGTATAATTTGATGCTTGTGTTTCTTATTTTTTCGTCTTTGTTTTCATTTAGGTAGTTAAAATACAGAGTAATTTCATTTTATGGCCATGTAAAGTAAATTAGATAGGTGGTACCCAATAGGAAATAGCTGAGTTGATTCAGCCAATTTAAATGCTTCAGAATATAAACGTGCACTGTAGGGGACTGAAATCAGGTTAAATGGGTAAATGAAGTGAGATTGGACATGGCTAGAAGCTAGGTGTTAAATAAGTGATGTAGGGATATTGGTGGTGGATGATAGCAGGTTTAGGACTTGCATAGTGAAAAATAAAAAAGATTCTGATGTCAATCTGACTGGTTGATCATACTTTTGAAGATAATTTTAGAAGCTAGTAGGAGGAGTTGACTGGAAACTTGAATCTGTAACAACCAGCAGCCATTTCTAAAGGATCTGGGTAATACTGAGTGTGTCTGTCAGCAAGCTGAGGCAGGTACACCTCTGAAATTTGAGGGGTCTTATTCAGTCTTCATGATTGTGAGAGAAAAGACGGAGAATTCAGAGCATATTATTTGGACAAGGAATTCTGATTCTGTATTCTCTTTATTGTTAAGGGGAAAGAATTCTACAGGCTCGTCAAAGTGAGATTTATTCAGCTGATAAGAAGTATAAAGTAAGGTAAAACATATGCATCCTCTCCTCCTCGTTCAGTGAAATGGACACACAGTCTAAAAACATTCTTAGTGCAGAGGAGCTTCATGTGTCATTGCCACACACAACTCCTCTATGCCTGTGCAGAACCAGTCTAGTGGAGTAAGTGAATGTCTGACCAATGAAAACAAGACAAGCAAATTCATATTCTGAATGAAGGAGAAACAGCTTTGCCTGGCATAGCTTGGTCAGGAGTTTTTTCTGAGTCTGCCTCATTTCCAGAAGCAAAAACAATAAATCTGAATTGGGATTAAGAATTGCAACCTACCAAAATGAAACTTCAGTATTTCCAGAATTCAGTGCTCCATGAATCCCCTTTATAACTCCATTTTGGTGTTATAAAATTCTTACAAATGGAGGAATGACTTTTGTAGATAGTCACGTGTACACAGTAGTGTTGCTTGTGGTACTGTGGCAAATTTCCCAGACTGTCAGTTTGAGACCAAAGCACATTGCATCAAAATTGCATGTCCTTAATAGTCTCTCACTCTCACAATCATTCAGTCATTTCACCTTCATATCAGATGCTGGAAAACCTCTGTAGATATCCAAAGGACAATTGTTTACACATCAAGCTATGTTGTTCTAAGGCAAAAAGGAAAAGCTACTAAGGACCAACAACTGATGTAACTCAAAAGACAAAAATGGCTATGTTATAACCAAACCTTATGAGACAAGGAAACATTCTTCTCAGGAAAGCTGGCTGAATCTTACAAAGATTTACATTAACAGTGACCTTTGGAAATCTGGCATTTCACTATCATGAACTGGAGTAATAGATTATGTGATACAGTACAGCTGATTTAGCTGATTCTGTTCGCTACCAATCTGCATATCTGTATGTCTGCATCAGGAAACTAAGGAGTTCAGTGCAAAGGCTTTGAATATCATGCAGCCAGCTTGTGTCCAATAAGGCTGCCTGCGTTTGAAGAACAGTCATGAAGGAGTTGATTTGCCTCCCTGACAAAGGCAAATGAAGAAGGCAACAGGACTGGCTTCAGGATAGGAAGAAAAAGAGAGTGTGGGAGCAGCCTTGTGATAGGGAGCATCAAATACCAGCACTGAACTTGCCAGCAGTTCATTTTACAGTGATGGTCAGCCCTTGTGATGTTGTCAGGAAGTATGCCATCAGTAGCAAGTAATGGAGTGGAACAAGCAGAGGCTCTCAATCTTACTCCCTGCAAATGTGCAGCATGAGTTACACATGACCTCAAAGTGCCAGGGACAGCAGCACTTCCCTTCTCTTCACAAATGTCTAAGTAACAGCAAATAATATTGCCCAGAAGTGCTTCTAGGTGTCTGCCAACGAATCCCTTCCAAAGACTCAGGTTGTGAGATGCAGACGGGGCATCAGACAATTAGTTATACCCAAGTTAGCGGGAAAGCTGTAAGCAAAAGCAATGCTTTTTCTTTTCCCTTTCCTTGGAAAGGGAGCTGCTTCAAATCTCATCAACTCCTTACATATGGGAATAGGGAAAGGAGCTATGTCTTATCTCCTCTCTGTTCATACATAGAGGAACAAGAGTTCAAGTGCTTAGATAGCATTAGGTAGATAAGCCTACGAAACTGAAGTTACGAATGTGCTGCTACTTCCATGTATCATAGGGACGCTGTGATAGGAAAAAGAATATACAGATGAACTCTTTATCAAGCACTGATTTTTTTTTTGGTTTTTTTTTTTCCCAGGTGATAAGTATGTTTAACTTTCAGGAAAAGTGATTTTATATGCAAACAAATGACTTAATGGTTATGTCATTGCCACAGATTCTGAAATCTGTCAGATGACAACCCTTTTACTTTAGTTCTTGTCTATAAAATGAAAGAATGATATACAGATGCTGCCCATTTACAGTGCGAGCTTTGCAAAGAAGTCCTTGCCAGAAAAAGATCCTTTATAATATAGATATTACTTTTAATAGATATTATATACTTACTTTTTATAATATAGATATTCATTATAGATGCATTATAACATTGATATAGATACAGAACAAGATACATTATCACATATGAATGGAATGGAACAGAATAGAGTATATCCTTCCTTTGCTTTCCTTCATTTTCCACCAAATTTACAAAGTCTTGCATCTAGATATAGCGTGGAAATACTTGTTTTTCTTATTGTCTAGTTGGTCTGACTTATCTTTTTCTTATTTATCCTACACCTAACTGTTTTAACATAAGCCGAGTGGCTTATGTTAAAACAGAAACATAGCGTGAGAGACAGTCTCAACCAATACAAAGCAGTGTAGCTCCTTTGGAGACTGAGAAATCTGGTCATTAGTATCATGAAGAGTTACTGGGTTTTGATTTCCAGGAGAGCTAACAGAGCACGCACATCTCCAGGTAAAGTAAATGGAAGAGATAGGCTCAGAATCCCTGAAAATCAGGTCTGTGGTTTCTAATAGGTCATAGGAATTTATAAACAAGGGATTAAATTCTGGTATATATTACAGTCTGCAAGCCCAATGACCTAGCCACAGTTACATGGCATAATTCAGCTTATGGGGAATCTTGGTGTTTTTTTTTTTTTTTTACTTTCTAGTTTTATTCTGAAAACATGTTTGCTTCCAGATACATTTTCTGTGTTACAATCCAGTGTTGTTTAAAATGTCCAGGTTTTTGAAAATGTGTTGATGCCTGTGGCAGAGAAACATATTCCCCTGCGGCAGGTGGGAGGGACTGGGCAATGCCTATGTAATATTTTTGAAAACTGTGATCTTTGCTGCAGGGATCCACTGAAGCTTTAAATAACAATTCCCTTCCAGTAGGGAGCAGACAAATGCTAAGAAACTATTTTGGAGCTTATATTCTTTCTAGTTCAGGCAAGTAGTCAGGTCCGATTGAATTTTGCCAGTGCAAATTTGCATGCTGCCCATGAAGATGACAGAAGAATAATGATTTTGTCCAGCTTCAAGGAATTCTCACACACATTGGGTTTCCTGCTGATTCACTGTACAGATTATCACTAAAATTGAAGCTCTGTGCTGAAACCAGTTTGTAAATTGTCTTTTTATGTAACTGTAACAAACATACTGTGTATGTTTGCATGGACAGGGAAAAAAGGAAGCATGGGACAAAAAGTCAAAAACCTGAAGTAATGTAAACTTTTGTTACACTTGACATTTGAGTATTTCCACTGAGTTCTTTGTGTAGAAGTCCATTCCTGGGCATTACTGTCACTTCTGCTTTCACGATGGAACATTAACTCTATTCTCATTGCTCACATCTAGCAATGATCAGATGAAGCGTGGCATATTCAAGCTGATAACCTATAATTTGTTTTCTTTTAAATACAGACATATACATATATTTCAGTACCATCCTTTTCCTGCTGGCTTCTTTTGTTAAAATGCTGGTTCCTCCATGTAGAAGAACCAGAACAAATAAAAAAGAAGCCCAAACAACAAAATGGGGTTGTGGTTTGGTTTTGGTGTTGTTTTTTGTTGTTGTTGTTGTTGTTGTTGTTTTGGTTTTTGGTTGTTTTTTTTTTACTTTTCTGGCAAGCTATTTAAAAATGTGCTTGTGAAATAATATGACTGTTCCATCATGTTGGATCTTAAAAGGCCATAAGTTAGCTCAAGCATCACATATGTTATCTGCTATGCAAGTTATTCTGTCTTTAAAGAGTGAATTTAGGGGGAAAAGGAGTTACAGGATGGATGTACCTCTGTAGTTGTGGTTTTAGGGGTTGCCTTACCTTGGGAAGTAAGAGTGATGAAACAAGCTACTCCACTGATCTTCCATTTCTGGAGATAATAACCATAGTCTGAGGTGCCTGGAAGTGTTTAAGGCCAGGTTGGACAGGGCTTGGAGCAACCTGGTCTAGTGGAAGGTGTCCCTCCCCATGGCAGGAGGTTGGAACTAGATGAACTTTAAGGTCCCTTCAACCCAAACCGTTCTGTGATCCTATGATATCTACTGAGATAGCCTGTTGCCAAGATGAATTTTCTAAATGCTGCAGCCCATTGAAAACTGTGGAAATTATCTTTTGTAAAACTGCTGGTGCAGCAGCTTGAAAGGAATGTGCATTGTAGGACTATCTGGTGTAGGCAGAGGGGCTGTGTAAACAGGGAAACTGGAGACTGAAACAATAGGAAAGCTGTGTATCTGGGATGCAGTGCGATCTTTTAATTACAGAATTCTACAAGGTTTAAATTTTCATAACTTTCTAGTTATGGAATAACTTCTGTTATTATATGAACAGTTCTGTTAATAACTCTTATTAACTTTAGGGTGATCTGAGCTGGGGTGCTAGGATAGAAAGTTTGGTTCTGTATGCTTTTTAAGTGTTACGGTTTTTAGTGTCTAATAGGGCTATCATATAGGTGGTAACCTAACTATCATAGAGGGGAGTGAGAGTCTAGTAGGCAAAGCAAAGAGGAATGTGATAGGGGAAGAGGGGTAGAAAGAAAAGTATGGAGATTGTAAAATGGGAGTGATTACAACAGTGATTACTGTATTACAGCTTTTGAAGTGTTAATTTTCTGTTATCCCTGCAGTCCCACCTACTCTCCACAAGAAGAGAGGTCAAAACTAAACCAGGTTATACAAAGAGTCGTTGGGGCAAGTGAGATTTAAGCCATTGACTCCAAGGCTTGACGTTGCAGTGTTTAGTATGTTGAAATATAGTGAATTAAGTAAGAGAAGGTGGAAGAATCTCCCATTTGTATTTATGCTGTATGTCTTCACCTGAGCATTGGTTGCTAGGTGGCTTTGAAAAGAAAAGCTGCAGGTTTGCTGCAAACTCCCATATCTGAAGTCAGTAACTCGCTAGGAATGTCTTATGCCCACATATGATCATTCATTTTCAGATCTGTGTGCAGATCTGTGGCATTTTCAGATTTGGAGGCAGCCAAGTGCATGAACTTCACTAATTTCCATATAGAGTGTGGGAAATCATCCATCCTGTTTTACATTAAAATTCAAGGTTCATACAGCACACCTTCCAAATAGCACTGCTGCAAATTAAACTCACTTATACATTAGGAAAGCTGCCAATGCAATCATAATAGAAAGCTGAAGTGCTGAAATGATAAAGTTCTTATGCTGTCTTCTTTGGCATATCTTCAGCACCCTACTTTGATTCAAACATCATACCCCATTTGGTCAGACTCTTGAGAGTAATAAAATACTGTGCATTAGAAACCTGATTTGTAAAGAGAGGATGTGAGGTGCTCTAGGAGTTTGGGTCAGCTCTTTCATATCATGCATATTACAGCAGTGGAAATTTGGGTGTTATGCATGTGTACATTTGAATGAAGTGCTTCCTAGCAGTTACTCTTCAATAAATGTCATAGAAATGTAGTGATTGATTGGACATTTGCCAGACTGAACAGCAGCAAGTCCCCCATTCTCATCTGCTGGATTAAGCACGTTGAGTTACTTTAATCATGAGGCGACGTTATCTGTGTCAAAATCATGTAGCATGTCATTTTTCTGTGCACTCAGACTGATTGATTAGTTGACAGTCGTTGTAAATGTATTTCTGTTAAATAGTTCGTGGAACTGATTGCTTTTGAAAGGGTTTTGGTTGTTTTTTCATTGGAAAAGGTCATTAATCCCAATGACACTTCTGAAAGGAACTGTTGCTTTCGGCATTTTATTTTTGCTTCAACATTTTCCATACATATACTGTGCATTCTTTTTTATTGGAAATTTTATGAAAACATTTATTGGTATTTCTAATTTGTGGCTGATCTACTATTTGGTGAATTATACAGAATATTTTGATGACTTCCTAAAAATCTCACAAATACATAAAAGTGCAAAAAAGACATAGCTTACAAGCATAGTAACATGAAAATGGTATTTTATAATGTCTAGAGCATGTCTTACTAATTTTATTTTTAAATTTTCTAATGCTTTTTAATGCTAGAAAGCATGTTTTCCTCAGCAGTAAGTTCAATTTAAAAACAGTATTTGGAGGTGCTCCATTTAAATTTCATAGGAATTTGTTAAACAGACACTGTGTTTTGCCTTCGAGTTGTAAGGATTTTTTTTGTTGATGTGGTGGGACTTTTGAAATATGCATAGCTATCTATAAGCACGTATATATAAATGTATGTACACTGAGGTCATGACTTGTTATTAAAGGACAGATAAATAATGAAAATAACATAAAACTTGCCCTTTTTTTTTTTTACCCCTGATTCATAGCTGGAGTCAATAATACAAAAATATCTATTTTTATAAATAAGATAAATTATTCTTTAGACAAAGCTATATTCAAAAGTGTGACAGCTTTCTTTAAGCACAGATTGGCTGTATCATTCAACAGTGAAAAACAGGGGGTAATCTTGTCCTGAATAATTGCTATAGTTTGAAATCCAGTAGTAAAGTACGGCAAGAGGGGGCATCTACTAGGGATTTGGGTATAACCTGGGGACTTGCCAGCAGGAGGTTGTGGAAGAAAAAGGGAACCTGAGCACTGCTGACAGTGTTAGGTAGCAGGGAAGGGACAAAAGAGCTTCTAGAAAGCATTGAGTATTATTAGCAGCTTTAGAGAAGTATTAGTGCTATTGTTTAATAAGCACTATGTAGTGTGATGTATCAGATACTATTCTAACAAGAAATAATGTGGTTTGGAGCATGATCAGAGTAGGAAGAGCTGCAGTGCATTTCACAAAACATGGGAAGACATGGCGTACGTAGTGTACAGCTGAAATTGAGAGATGAAATGATTTTCTATAAATATATTGGAGGTGAAAAATGCTTCTGTGAAAACATGAGATTAAAACCATAAAAAATATTTACTGGTCATAAATAAATTAAGAGTACATTTGAAAGGAGGGCTGCAATATGATGTGAAGTGAGGTTTCTAAAATTATTTCTCATAAAAGAATATATTTAGTGGTTTTAAGGTGAAGCTTGAAATAAGCCTATGAAAAGGGTTATATATATATATGTCCAAGAATTCCTGGTGTAAGAAGTCTGAACATCTGAACATATTCATACCTCATACTCCAGTATATCTAAAGGGCATTGATAATAGTCTTGGCAGCTTCTAATTTGCATTTTTGTTTGTTTTAACCTTAAATTTCAAAGCTTTCCTGGTCATTTGCTGACGTCGGGGAGGTTAATCCTATTCTTCTTTCTCTTCTGCAATTGCAGAATTCATTCTTTTAATGACAAGGAATAAAACCTAAGGGGAAACAATACAAGAGCAAGTTGAACTGAAATTACATTCTTCTAAGTGGCTCAATGGTGTATCCTGCTTATATTTTTAAGTTTAAATTTCTCTTCATATTTAAGATCAGAAGGAATTTTAATCTCCTCAATTCAAGTTAGTATGGCTGCCTTTTTCTGTTCTGCCCCATTTTAAATGGTGGTGGGTTTCTTTTTGCTTCTTTTCATTCCATCTGTTGGGGTGGAGGTAAAGTTCCATTTTCTAGGGTGATCTGGAAGTTGTATTTAAGGAGTTTCTTGCTTTCATTCTTATATAGGATTTGTATGATGTTACAGTCATCTTCGATGTTTTCTGTTCTCTTTCTGTGGCACATTATAGTTGTGGAATTTTGTCTCCTGCTGTGTGCAGTGGGGATGGCATCTTAGTAAAGATTCACAGAAATCACTGAGAAACAGTTTTGTCAAAAATACCCTTCTTTTCCAGTGTTAGATTGTTTTCTCAGTATATGCAGATTTACAAACTGTTGAAGGAAGTATCTACAATATTAATTCTTCACTGGGAGAAAGGTAATTGGATACAGACACTGCATACTTTAAATACACAAATATATGATTCTATAGAATCACAGAATACTTACATACTCTTCATTTGGGTTATACAAACTAAAATGGCAATTGTGTGAGCCCAGCTTGGAAGGAAGAACTTTGATAAGCAATAAATCTACTTTCAAGCACCAGAAACAAAGACAAGTGAAAAAACTGTAAAGCTTCAGAGAAGCTGTGCACTTTCAGAACATCTGTGTCTCTTCACATGTGTTCCCAGGACCAACTCATCCCAGTAGAAAAACAAATAATAATTGTGCTTGTGGTGCCCTTATTTAGAATTTGCATATACAAATAGTAACAGCTGCTGTGTTTCTGTAATTGCATAGTAAAGATGTTCATAGTTTTCAGTCTTATTCATGTATCAGAAGTTTTCTTGTCCCCAGAGAATTCTTCCTACTTAGTAGGCAGGTAGGAAATTATAAAGCTCTTGTTAAAGCCCGTGCCTGGAAACTCAGAGGTGCTGGTAATAACAGCAGATAATTGTTATTTTCACGTTGTATTTACAACGTAGACAGTCTGGGTCTATCTCAGCCTGTGATTTCTCATGATTGTGTAATCTGGGAGGCATTTGATTTAGGAATGTCTCCAAGAGCCTCTGATAGAATCACAAGGGACCTTAAAGCTCATCCAGTTCCAACCCCCTGCCATGAGCAGGGACACCTCATTCTAGATCAGGTTGCTCCAAGCTCCATCCAGCCTGGCCTTGAATGTTGCCAGGGATGAGGCAGCTGCAGCTTCTCTGGGCAACTTGTGCCAGCACATCACCACCCTCAGGTGAGTGTAGGATCACATAAGGAGTGAGAAAGGCCTGGGTTAGAAGCTGTGTATCAGATCCTTGTGCTGTACCCCAGCTGGAAGATGTCCTAGCTTTTGCTGAAGTTGCATCATAAGTGGACCATGGACCTAACATTTTAGTAGTATTCTCAGGCAAGCTTCAAATGAGAGGTTAGTTTTGAAACTGGTAATCTTGTAATCAGGAAGAGGTTGTGTAGGTGTGTAAAGGATCTGAATGTTATCAGAATCTTCCAACCAAAGTCAAATATGTGGGTTATTTAAGCAAAAAAGGCAAGTTGTCAAACTGAGTGGATGTAGTGGGAACGGAGGGCTGCAGTCTGAAAGGACAACAATCATTTTGGCTGCAATGCTTTTGGATTTTACCATCAATTTATTACTTTTATTTCTGACTTAAAATGTGGTAAACATTTATCTGTACCCCATTTATGGAGAAAAAGGAGTTACTGTAGGTTT
Source organism: Pezoporus wallicus (assembly GCF_028554395.1). NCBI lineage: Eukaryota > Metazoa > Chordata > Aves > Psittaciformes > Psittacidae > Pezoporus > Pezoporus wallicus. The sequence goes on from NW_026640972.1 coordinate 239,185, forward strand.
GTAAGGGGCATCAAGAGCAATAGGTACTGAAGTGTGAAGATCAGGATGGGGCAGTACATGGCAGCATGGGGTGACACTGCAGATATACACCAAGTCCAAGCTAGTGTTCAGAAAACAGCAGATAAATAAAGATTACAATCACACAACAAATCAAATATATCAATTGCATTTCCCAATTTCATATGACTGACATTTGTTATATAGAACTTGTCTGGAAATTTTTACAGGTAAAATAATTTCTTAGTTTTAGTTTGAACTCTCCTTGGATCCTCCTCAAAATTTAGAAGCAATCAAATAATATAATCCCTCTTCAGTTTATGTCTTCAAAGTATGAGAGAATATTCAGAAATATAAAACAGATTAGGTGGATATTTGTGTATTAACATGGTGATTGGTTGGCTCGCTAAAATCTCCATGTTTGAATGTCAGATAATTTGGATTTTCCTGGGATATAAAAGTTTTGTAGTGATGGCAACAGATCTATCCAATGTATTTAAAACACAGCATGTATATGTGTATGTATAGCATTGCCAGAATTATATATGCAAATGCGTGTGTATGAGTTCACTCACGTTTAGTTTTACTGTGGTCTTAAATTACTAATGCTATGCAGCAGGCATTAGGATTTCCTACGTGCATGTTTTTTTGTAGCACCTACTATTAAAAGTGATTAGGTGCTACAGTAGTTGGGCAACTAAATGGTGATCTCAGTGATTAATTACTAGTGGATATTTTAATTAGTGTTTTTTAAGTGAGAGTTTAAGTTTGGGTTGGGTTTAGAACATGAAGACATTAACTTCAGTCAACTTTAACAAATTCACGTGTGGTTTTGGTCTTTAGAGGTATTTTGGATGAGGTGCAAAATGGTGTCCATATAAAATAAGTGTTGATAAAAAAGGAGATAAAATTATATTTAATGCATTAAATGAACAGGTGGCCATTAAGAGAATAAGAGTTATTTTAATTAAAAATCTGTGTAAGAATTTAAACAGGTGCTCATAAGAATGCCAGGAATACAAGATTTAAAGAAAGCTTTTCTTGCATTTTATAAATATTTTCAAAATCTTTGCATAGTTCCTTATTTTAAACTTGAACAAAACCCCAAACTCCTCTTGTGTTTGTTTTTTTTTTCTTCTAACCTGTAAATCCAAATGAAATTCAGAATAAGTTCTCTGAAACATACTTTAGCTATTTATTTCAATTTTTCATTTTAAAACAATCCTGTTTATGTTTAAACTTAATAGTTTTTAGTTTGGGGTGATTGCTTTCTGGTGAAGAGTTGCTTTAAAAACCTTTTCATTTTAACCATTCTAGACAAATAAGAGCTTGCTCAGGACCAGTCCTCCCACCCAGGCTCAGCATGCTGAGAGCCGTTTTGGAATGGATGAGTAACTAAAATTTGCCTTAATGCAAATTAATATTTTCTCAATGTCTGTTTGCCTCACAGTCAATCAAATAAGCCACCACTAGATATTGTGGTGGTGTATTTTTGTGGTGGTGGTAATATTCTAGATTCTTTAGTGTTAGCCATTGTACTTTCTGTGTCCTAATCAATATCAATCAGGATAACTTTTGAAAGTTAAAAATGTTAATTTAACTCTCTACATCTCTATTTTGTTAATGTCTTCTGTAGCGTCATTTAGAAGAAAATGCTTCATCAAACAGTAGTCCTTCAATCATAAAAGGATGTAATAGCAGAAGCATTAGAACTCACATGACCCAAAGCCTCTCTCAATTGTTTGCATCTAATTTTCTAAATGGGACCAGTCATTATCTTTCTCATTTCAGACAAGCAAAATAATTCCTTACTTTCATATAGAACCTTTTATTCCTTGAGGGTACCTACGGGCTGTGTGTACAACATTTATTATTTTACCTTCAAGTATGCATTCATATCGAGGCTGGAAAAAAGTGGAATGTTTGAAGGCTTAAAATTTCCTGCTCTTTCCAGGTAACAGTGGTTCTTTAGATTGCTTCTGTAATGAGAAAGCTAATAGTTCAATCTGTCCTAAAAGCCATTCTGAAGTTATGCCAATACTGGAATCTGCAGGCTCAGCATCTCTTGGGTAATTTGATAGAAAAATAACTTCCTAATATTTTCTAATATTTTCTAGTTGTTAATAAATTTGCCTTCAAAAGCCTGTTAGCAACAGATGCTCTTATTTGTTGACTTTACCTGTGTTTGTCTTAACAAATGTATCTAAGACATAATCATCCATAACAGCCAAAACCTCCCCCACGAGCACACACAGAAGGGGCAACAATGCAGAAGAATGGAAGCTTGCAATGGCAAGGACCTACAGGAGGAGAATTTTCCTCAAACCTGAGATATCCTTGCAGAACCACTTTTCTCTCTGCAGACTGAAGAGCAATTGAATGTCTCCTCAGTGGAAGTGGTGTAGCTGCATAATGATCTTGTGTATTTTGTCCCAGTTGCAACTGCCTCTCTTCTGTTTATTAACTGATTCATATGAAATACTTTAGGATCTCTCTACAAGATGCTACAGAATGTATAGTAACTAACAGAAGACGTTTTTGTTTGTATTTGAGAAACTATAATTGAAAAATGATCTGCAAATGTTTCTACAGCTGCTAATTTATTGTCTCCACTTTTCAGAGTTATTGCCATACACCCTGTGAATAAATTCACAGCAAAATTAATAGACATTTTGACTTTACTCATCTTCATGTGAACAGGTCCATTGAGTTGCTACTGGGCGTGAATATAATAGCATCCTATTACATATCAGTGACATAAAATTTTTATCCAGTTGTGCAGTTTCAGTTCCTATTCTTCCTACCTGAAAAGGAAATGAAGCCTGAAAATAGTGAAAAATATATTCTCTTTTCAAGGCTGTTTTTTCATCTGACTTATTATACTGCTGTATACATAATTTTAAAATCATGCAAAAGCTGCCCTTTTCACACTGAGGTGTGATAAATGATAAATGATAAATTTAATGAAGGTGTATCAAAAAATTGTACCAGAATGCAGTAATATCAGCAAAACATCAGTGTGCCAATGTCTACTGTGTACGCTAGCACAGATGATGTTATATATGCACAGTTAGTCATTCAGCACTTGGTAAAGAAAATGCATCTGCATTTCTAGCACTACGTTCAATAACATGCTGACAGGAGAATACTCCAGTTTCCAGAACTAAACTGGATATAATGTTTGGTTGTACCTGATCTTGAGGCAGCTGTGTTGTTTAATAACATATGGAATACATTCAGCTTCAGAGCTCCTGTGCTATGCTTAATCTGGCAGTGAGAAAGAACTTCATAGTAATAGTGACTATTTGCCATAAAAATAGCATGCAATATGTGGTTTGCATTTCAGAAATCATGGGCAATAAGACAAGATTGACATCCTAGCCTTCACTACTCGTAGCTACATTTGTGGTATATAATCGAGAATCAGACCTGATTTTCAGTAATAGCATTACAGTTTTATTTTTTGGTGAATTTTGGTTGGGATCTCTACCTGACTGCAAAATTGAATAACATTCAGGTTGGATATAAGGAAGTTCTTTACTGTGAGGGTGGTGCGGCACTGGAAGAGGCTTCCCAAAGTGGTAAATGCCTCATCCTGGCAGTGTTCAAGGTCATGTTGGACAGAGCCTTGGGTGACATAGTCTAGCGTGAGGTGCCCGTGCCCATGGCAGGGGTTGGAACTCGATGATCTTAAGGTCCTTTCCAGCCCAGTCTGTGATTCTATGATTCTCTGAACATAGTTTTCTGGTAACAGGTTTCTACCATGTAAGAAATTACTTCTGCCTACTGCTAGTGTCTGGAAGAGCTGAACTTGAACAGTCTTATCTGTGCATATCTCTGTGCTTATTTTTCAAGAAATACTTAACGTAAAGTTTGTAGCTCCTTATGCATTTCGTACATTCTGTCTGCTAGCATTAGGTGATAATATAAATAAGATAAAGTTGTTTGGGAAATGAGTTTTGCAAATTTCAAGTTACTTTTTTTTCCCCAGCCTTATAAAATATTAATTAATATTCACCCATCTGTTTCCTTGTGCTTCCTGCTTCTGTACTTATGCAAATAAGACTCAGTTTAGTGTGGAGGCTAGCATACCATTAAGTGGCACTTTGTGCAAATGCATTGCAAAAACATAGACTTCTTTTTCTTATGGTTAACAGACCAGCTCTGAGAAAGCTGAACTCCAGATATGGAGAGAGAAATAAAATCTAATGAAAGTTCTTTAGAACTATTTATTTCAACAATTGATGGCAGGTGTGCCATGGAAATATGAGGTATATTTCTGCAAGGATCTGGATTGTCAAATGATTCTGGAGAGGGACTCTTCATCAGGGACTGCAGCAATAGGACAAGGGGTAATGGGTTTAAACTTAAACAGGTGAAGTTCAGGTTAGATATAAGGAAGTTCTTCCCTCTGAGGGTAGTGAGGCACTGGAGCAGGTTGCCCAAAGAAGTGGTAAATGCTCCATCCCTGACAGTGTCCAAAGCCAGGCTGGACAGACCCTTGAGCGACAAGGTCTAGGGTAAAGTGTCTGTGCCCATGGCGGAGGGGTTGGAACTAGATGATCTTAAGGTCCTTTCCAAACTAACATATGATTCTATGAATGAAGGAGCTGATTAAAACTCCAACCAAACAGGCTGTTGCTGAAGTCAACAGAGGATCAAGACTACTTTGTTGTTACAACGTTTTTTCAGCCCAATCCAAGCACCTAATAGCTTCCGAAGATGAGCATTTAATGATTCCCTGATCTTAACCCCCTTGTTGAGAGTTATGTTATAGATAAAGGTTATGTCATGGTTATTTCATAGAGTGGTTTGGGTTGACACCTTCCACTAGACCAGGTTGTTCCAAGCCCTGTCCAACCTGGCCTTGAACACTGCCAGGGATGGGGCAGCTGCAGCTTCTTTGGACAACATGTGTGTTCTGCTGACATGCAGGGTATGCCACACAATAGCTGTATAATATGTGCAGTTTATTAAACAGGCACACTAAAGCAAATAAGCACAGTAAAGCAAGCAAGCATGCTAATGTGAGTCCAGTAAATATCTATCTATATATATAGTAAATAAGTACAATAAAGCAAATCAGACATGTATGTATATAAGTACCGAAGAAAGTTAGCAATGCATCAGATCATTACTGCATAGGGGTAACAGAGATTAAGAAGAAATATGTCACCAGTTACTGCTGAATCATCATCCAGGCCCACACGGTCAAGCTGGGAAGGCTTGTTGCTGCCTATGCCAGGAGTCTCAGGTAACTGGGAAAATTCCCATGTGGTGCATCCACCCTTAAGGTAAGGTTTCTCTCATGGCCATAAGAGGGTCTCACTTTTATACTCTTAAGAAAACAACTGGCTTTATGCCAGATGTCTAGTTGTTTACTCATAGGACCATGCAGTTTCTCATGATCTCGCTGTTGTCCACTCGGAGAATGTTGGCCAGGAGCTGCAACATGGCAAAGTATGAAGGTCATAGAACAGCTGCTCACCTGTGATTTCCTGTCTCTTTCTGACCAACATTCACAATGCACGTATATACTCTACCAAATACACTGACAAAAAACATACTTTGTTGTGTCTTTCAGTCACGAGAGGAAATTGACTCTTAGCTAGGTTGCCCTCCATTACACTGTGCCAGCACCTCACCACCCTCACAGGAAAGAAATTCTGCCTAAGGTCTCATCTCCCCTCTGTCAGGTTAAAGCCATTCCCCCTTGTCCTGCCCCTAAGGCCCTTGTCTAAAGCCCCTCTCCAGGTTTCTTGTAGCCCGTTTAAAGCACTGGAAGCTGTCTGAGGTCTCCTCAGAGCCTTCTCTTCCGCAGGCTGAACAAGCCCAGCTTTCTCAGCCTGTCTCCATAGGAAAGGTGTTTTCCTTATTTACAAATTTATAGGTTCAGCCCATACAATTCTTCCCTGCAAAATTATCTAAGCTTTTCTGTTTTGTAGATGAGAGGGGAGAGCAAAATAATGGTTGAAATTAAATCATTGGAAGTCTACACGTACTTTACTGAATTCTACCCTGGTCTATCCTAATTTCTGTAATACCTGCCTCCCTCACAATCTTGAATTATACTGTGAACTAAAAAAGTGCTGTTATCAAATAATCACAGTCGAGGAGCTAAGACCCAGACTGACTGCTAGATCCAAAGGGAAACTCATGACTCTTGGACTAGCAACCAAGTTGGGCATCTGAAAAGTAGGGTTTATTTATATGCACTATCTGGAGAGCATCCATAGTTATGATGACAGGAAATATGAGAGGGAAACTATAAAACTCCTCCAGTATGAGAACAGTTTATATTTGGAATATTCCAAATTATTGGAAATAATTTGTTTGTTTTACTAACTAAAGAAAGCTCTTTGGTTTCTTTGGAAAGATAATAGGAAGAAAAGGGCACCAACCCAAACCTCCTACATACTAAGAGGAGGCAAAACTTCTCTTCTGGGTACTTTAGTATGAAACAGGTGAATACAACTGTATTTCCTTTTTACCTTAATTCTGTAGGTATTTCTTAGGTGAGAATTTGCTTACTATTTTGGGCCTCATAGTGGTACACTGAAGAAATTACCTCATCTGTGCATTTCAGGTTTAGGCATGAAAGAGACCTGAGTGGCCTCAGTTCTGACATAATAAAAACAATACATATGATTTTTAGAAACAAAAGCAGTGGTTAAAAGTCCCATGCATTGGACACATTATAGGAACTTTGACCTTTTTTACTCTTCAGCTTAGGTAACTATTTTGAGAAGAAATTGGGATACAGGTATGCTAAATCCAACATAAAACCTTACCACTGTGCATCTTTTCTAGCCAATTGTTTTTAAGAAGCACGTGACTTCAGTGTTTCAGTTTACCGATCAAGTGACAATAAGAATGTTTTTCTTATTTCAGAGGAAGTGCTGTGAGGTTTCATTAGGTTCACAAAATGTTTTGAGAAATCCTGGAATAAGCCATAAAGAAGATCTGCCTGGTTCTGTAATGAATCTTCCTCTACAGCCTATGAACTCAAGTGTATCTTCCAACAAGACCAAGATTCTATTTCCAAGGTTCAGGCTTTGTCTTTAATTGCTTCATGTTCTGTGTATACGCAGAATTGTCTATGGCCTGTCATGTTTTTTATTTCCAAATTTAGGCAGAATCTTTTTTTATACTTTTCAGATTTTCTATAAGATATTTCCTTTTAACATGTACAAATACAGGGAAGTATGTAGATTCATAGTATGAACTGATTTCTGGTTAAGGTTGAAAATCAAAAGAGCTATACATATGTTTTAAGTCAGAACTTCTCCTGAAAACTTATATAAAGTGAAGCTGTAATAAAAGTGAATAAAGGCATGATTTCACACTGAATCAAACCTGTGATCAGTCATTTCTGTTCATACCTATTCTAAAAAGTAGACCATAATGAAATGAAGTTTTTAGCTTCTTTCATTTCCTGGTTGATGTATGCCTTGGAGCTTGAGAATTTCTATCTCAAAATTTATTCTATTTCACATGTTCTCATTAAGCTTATTAAGTCTAATGCTTATCTGAATTCTACTAAGCTCCTGTTTTCTCTGCTATCTTAGCAGTTAGAATTATAAGGGTGGTTTATATTTTAAATTAAAAAAAAAAGCTTCTGTATTTAATTGAATATTTCCCTGATTGTGTTCTTATTTGACTGTAAAGATAAATAAAAGTGTATCTATAATACTGTTTCAGGAAACTCTCCCAGTGAATGATACCTAGATGGGGGTCTCTCTCTTGCATTGGCAGAATATCTGTATGATTCCTGCAGATGGTTAGGTCATCTCCAAATTATGAGCAGGCAGCCAAGAAGATCCCTCAATTGGGTCCTCCATCCACATCCTTACTCATAGGCCCAGGGGCTCCATTTAAGCTTAGCCCTGAGTCTTCTGTTTCTCTCTGAGCTATACTGTAGGAGTCTTGATTGCTAGATAGCTCAGCCTAGACACAGACCCTGCTCATATGGGCCCTAACCTTGTCCCTATGGGACTCATTTCCAGAATAAGCTTATAGGCATTTGGGCCAAAGAGAATGGCATTGAGTGGGTATGTCACCCCCCCTACCATGCATCAGCCTCTGGGAAAATCGAATGGTACAATGGGCTGTTAAAAACTACACTGAGAGCAATGGGTGGAAGGAATCACCGGATGGCTGGAGACATATGCTGACCCTGACATTAGGCACCAAAAAGAACTGTTGTGGTTTAAGCTCAGCCAGTAACTGAGACTCACGCAGCCGCTCTCTCACTCCCCCCCTTTCCTTCCCCGCCGCTCCCAGAGGGATGGGGAGGAGAATCAAAAGAATGTAACTCCCACAGGTTGAGATAAGAACAGTTCAGTAACTAAGGTATAACACAAACCACTACTACTACCACAAATAAGAATAATGATAAGGGAAATAACAAGGGAAGAGAATACAGCTGCTCACCACCTGCCGACCAGTACCCAGCCCGACCGGAGCAGCAATCTAGCCCTTTTGGGTAACTGCCCCGAGTTTATATAGTGGGCATGATATGCTGTGGTTTGGAATACTCCTTTGCTTGGGTCAGGTATCCTGTCTCTGATTCCTCCTGACTTCCCCTCCTCTCTGGCAGAGCATGAGACTCAAAGTCCTTGGTCAGAGTAAACATTTGAGCAGTAACTAAAAACATCAGTGTTATCAATGTTGTTCCCAGGCCGAAAGTCAAAAACACTAGCACGGCACCAGCTACAAAGAAGGAGAAAAGATGACTGCTACTGCTGAACCCAGGACAACCCAGGCTGACTTTCTGTTTTGTTTCTCTGAACCCTCTCAATGATCTCTGGATAATATCTCACCCTGCTTACCCTTAACTTTCCAGCTGATCTGTGGTCTGGTTTGAACCTGGTCATGGTTTCTGGATCTGTTCCCTCTCTGAGGGGCCCCAGCAGAAAAAAAAAGAGTGAGAGAAGCTTTTCAAACTTAATTTCTTAAAAAGTAGCAACAGAAATTAAGTTAAAAGCTATTAAGAAGCTCAGCATTTGAGTGAAAACAAAACAGGACTCAGAAGATGTTCTGCTTTTGGAAACAGGGCTGAAAATCAAAATTGATAGATGGTATGTATGTAGTTTTTTAAAAAATATCAGTTTTGTAACAAGTAATGACCTGTCTTGTGTAATAGGATTTTCATGTGGGTTTTTTGACTTGCAGGAGGCAGATTGCAGGTAATGGAGAAAGAGATAAGACTCTTGGTGGGATTATCATTGAGAATCCTTTCTAGTTTGGTACAATGAAGATAATTGTACTTTCTGTTCTCTTCAATACTAAGTCTGGGAGGATAGCTTGGTGGTTTTCAAGAGCTAAATGCTGGAGTGTGATGTCTCCTGAACTTGGAAGCATTGTAGAGGAGGCAATAATGGTGTTCTTCAGACTGCACAATGTGTCAGTTCAGTATGTTTTGGGTTTTAAAATGTTTTTAGAGGGAGGAGTTCAATGGTTCAATGATTCTTGTCCCTCCTCTTTCCTTTTCAAATAATTTGTCCTGAAATGTTTCTGAAGCTCCTCTGATAAAGCCACTACCTATGTGAGACAATCTTAAAATGCTCAGTGACACAATCAGCAGAACATTTTGTTGGAAATTAAAGGTGAAGCAGTGCAGATTCTGATCTTCATTAGATAGCTATATATTTGAATAATGAAATCAAACCTCACTTCTGAAAGCAGATTGGATATACAGAACAACATGGGTGATTTGTTTGTTCATCGGGATGGTATCATGCCTGGTGTGTTTGAGAGAGCAGGTACTGTAAGCTGATCAAAGCATATTAGCTCAAATTGTTGACTACATGGTTCTAGGGCATAAAATTGCAAAGCTCAAGGGTGCCATTTTCACACTTTATTACAATTATGCTTATTACATTTATTTTTAACAGCTGGAATATTCCCTTAGGTGATATCATCAGAAGACAGATGAGAAAGTTAAGATTAGAATATGAGTTGTAAAATGATGCAGTGCATTTTGGGACTTGCAGCTCGAGCTTTTGATCTACAGAGCCACTTACCTTCATGGCTTATAGGCCATGATATTGGATGTTATAAATAATTCTCTTTTTTTTGTTGTTGTTGTTCTCCTTTGCCAAATAAAGGAGATTACAGAATGCATTATGTCTATTTTTCAGATATTAAAAAAAAAAAAACAAACCCAAACCACAAGAAATTAAGCATCAGCTTTTCATTCTCTCTTACCTCCAAAATGAAACCTCTACAAGGCTCAAGTGAAAAAAGCACAAAAGCTACTTCAAATGAACACTAAAGCAAAAGAGACCTTAATAAAATATTTTGATAAAAATTCTTTTAAAGTGAGACACCAGGATGAAGGACAGATCTAGACTAGGCTTTTGAGATTTCTTGGGAACAGAAGAAAGTTTTGTGAAGTAGAGTTTATTCATTGCTTAGCTGAAAATCATACTGTGTATACAAATGCCTCTAAAAGGAGTTTCCACTGCCTCTAAAAGGAGTTTCCACTCTTAAACAAGCATCCTTACTTCTGAAGTCCTTACCTCCAAAGGTAGATTAGATATTTTAACTTAGGATTTATACCCACCTGAAAGCCACACCAAAGGACAGCTAACTTTATCTATGGAGGAAAGAGTTGTGTTGCTAGTAGAGTGCTAGCTAGAAACACTTATTTTGTACTTTATTTTTTGATCTCTGACTTTGTGTAATAATACTTTGGGGATCTGTACAAGAAAAGGAGACAATTGGAATATTAATGCAATCTAGCATTTTTAAAAATTTGGAAATAAAACCAATATCAAAATGTGCTAAGTGTTAGTGTCCTTAGAGCAAAATGTTAATGCCCAAGGTAGATGTTTGGGCATCATTCAGGAAAGCTGGCATTCTATATTGTATGAAGTACTCAGCATACATTGTCTACACAGAGTTGCATTCAGCCATGTTGAGCCTCTAGATCAGCATCTGAGGCCAAATCTGAGGGGAGACAAAAAAAAAAAAGAAAGCTTTTGTGGGTTTCCTGTTGTTTTGTGACCTGGTGTCCACCATAGTTGTACAACAACCTGTTAACCTGAAATCATCACTCTTCTCTAGGTTACGTTCTATATATCTTAATATTTTGGCTGACCTGTCACTCAGGATTTCAAAGAATTTCTTCCACATTTCTGACAGCGGAAAGTCCAGGCAGTATTTAAACTCACTTGGTCCTAATAACTTGAAATTACACTATTTATAGTAAGGTGTCTATAAAGAACTATGCTCCAGAGGTCTAGAAATTATCTTAAGAGTGCAGGTATCTCTGAGTTATAGTTACTGTGCTGCTCTGACTCCTGCCCTGGAAGCAGCCTTCAAGGAATAGCAGATCAAGCCTAGAAGTGATAATTGGGCTTACTGACTGGGACAACCACTACAGCTAACATGAATCGTAGCTTGCACAAAATTTATGGCAATTCAAAGTGGAAACTATTACCAATAGCTTATATCACAAGGTGAAAGAAATCAGTTTTCATTCAATTATCAAATGGTGATCACTGTTTGAAAACTGCATTCTTTATTACTATACATTTCAATACTGTAAATCTAATATACCAAGAGACTTGTATGGCAGCCATACCTTGGCCAAGAGCTGAGACCAAGGCAAATGGTCTCAGTGTGGTAAGCCATTGCAAACAGAGCAATGCAAACAAGGCCTGAGAGTGATGAACAGTGGTTTTAGTTACAGACCAAAAACTGAGAAAAGAGGGACTGCAACTGCTGGAAAGATACAGCTTGACATCACTGTGGATGTCTTTTACTGCCTTATCCTGACTGTATCCCTTACTTAATCCGCTTAAGTCATGGAATGTAGTGTCTTTTGCTTTGTACTCCTTTTCCACTGTGGCAGGGACAGGTAAGCTACAGTCTACAATATGACTGCTCATGGTTTTGTATATGCAGGAGAAGAGAATTATATTTAGAGAGTATTTGCAGTCATTTTATAATGCTGGCAAAATCCAGCACTGTCTCTTTGGTATCCATGTTGTTAGTGTCAAACTGAAAAGAAAGAAGGTGAATCTAAAAGGCTGTGTGAGGGTAAAAATTCAGGGACATGAGAGCCCTTCAAGCTTAGGTTACTTGATTTCCTAGAATGGTTCTTCAGTTATTCTTTTGAAAATACAAACTATCAGAGCTATAGGTGTATGCTGAAATCTCATAATCTAATGCTGGGAGAAATAATAATAAAGAAATATTTTTGTTCTTGTCCCTTTAATTTTGCATATGTTTGGTAATTTATTTTGGTAAGAGGTTATAATGCAGAAATTTCAGCATAAGAGGATGTGCACTCACATGGTTATTTACCACCTCCTGAAAAGGACAACTTTCCGCTTTATTTTATGGCTAAGGTAAATAGCATGATCTAGGGTGATCTCAATTATAGACAAATTAAAACTTATGTTTTTGAGACAAAAGATTTATCTCAGGGAGTTTGGGGTGAAGAAGAAATGAGTGGATGGGAACAAAAGAGAAAAAGGAGAGAATATCTAAACTGTGTGTGAATGCATGGATGGATACATGATGGGCTTTCTCTGATCAGATAGAACTGATAGGGGTTCTGTACCTTATTTTATTAATTGGTCATATGAAATGAGGATAAAACTCAGATTCAGGAGACTAATCTCCCCAGAAGGGAGATTCTTCCTGAAAGACTGTAAATATTCTTAAAAGAATAAAACAATATTTGCAAATTGGGATTGCAGGTTGATTCCTAAGGTTGTCTTATGAATCCCCACCTGCATGTTAATTCATGTAGTCTGTTGTTACTAAGTGCAAAGGTAATGTGTGTGTTTGAAAATCTTTTAATAAAAGCTAGAGGTATCCTGGGCTTCAATGGTAGATTTTCCATTGTCTCTGATGGCTAGTTTCTCACCATGATCAGTGTAATGGCAGCACTGGGTCCTGCTGTGTGTTTACCCAGCTCAGAGTAGGTAATTAGCTTAGTATCCCAAAGCACTTTTTGAAAGTTAAATATTCTTCCTCTTCAGTGTTTTTCAAAGCATGTATGTAGAATGATAGAATGGTTTGAGTAGGAAAGGACCTTAAAACTCATCCAGTTCCAACCCCCTGCCACAGGCAGGGATGCCTTCCATTAGACCTGGTTGCTCCAAGCCCGTCCAGCCTGGCCCTGAACACTGCCAGGGACGGGGCAGCCACAGCTTCTCTGGGCACCCTGTGCCAGTGCCTCACCACCCTCACAAGGAAGAACTTCTTCCTTACATCTAACCTGAATTTCCCTTATTTAAGTTTGAACCCATCACCCCTTGTCCTGTCGTTACAGTCCTTGATGAAGAGCCCCTCTCCAGCATCCTTGTGGGCCCCCTTCAGATACTGGAAGCTGCTCTGAGGTCTCAACACAGCTTCTCTTCTCCAGGCTGAGCAGCCCCAACTTTCTCAGCCTTTCTTTGTATAGGAGGTTCTCCAAACCCCTGATCATCCTTTTTGCCTGGACTTTCTCCAACAGCTGCATGTCCTTCTTGTGCTGGGAACTCAGAGCTGCATAGACTGCTGCAAGTGGGGTCTCACGAGAGCTGACTAGAGAGGGAGGATGATCTCCTTTGACCTGTTGGTCATGCTCCTTTTGATGCAGCCCAGGACATAGTTGGCTTTCTGAGCTGTGTGCAGATATGGGAGTGAGTTGGGCTTGTGGAGAAGAGTCTACCCCCAAGTAGCCTGATCTTTGAAGTCCTTGTATAGATGTATAATGTCCAGATGAAGTAGTGGCAGGGCCTCAAGCATGTCCTCTCTCCTGGGGGTTGAGAGCAGGCTCCCCTCCCACTAGTGGCCTTGGGGTGAAGCTCCCTGGTCAACTTTAGTGAAAGATGTCCCTGCCCATGTCAGGGGGGTTGGAACTGGATGGTATTTAAGGCCCCTTTCAATACAAACTATGCTATGATAATCTAGGAAACTCTTTGAATATGTACTGAAGTACCAACCAAGGTAGAAGAAAGCACCAAATGAACCATTTCATATGTATGTTGTAATGATGCAATACTTCTACATATAAGGTCTAAATCTGGAAGTCCTTGAATGTAATCTAGTGACTTTCCACCAAATGGCAAAAAAAAAAAAATTATTTTGTGTGTATATTTATTTTAGAATTTGCAACAAAAGTTTTGTGTGTTTGCAGTTGAATACAGTCAGGAAAGTTGAGAGTTGAATGAACTGTTTCTTCTAATGAAGTAACTGAAATTTTTTTCAAGGTTATACAGTTTACTTATACTACACTTTCCCTCTAGAGCTAACTCAAAAGGCTATGAAGACTGACTTCATTAGTCTGGCTTTAACTCTGACTTCAAAGGACCTTTTACTTAGCACTTTAAGAAATACCAAAGAGAGCTTTATATTTGCAGGTTTTGACAATGCTGTAAGCCTCACAGACCTTTCTTCCGAAATGAAATAAAATCTGTAGAGCAAACTATGCAAATGTGTTTTGTCATTCCCCTCCCTGAGTTGCCTCTTAGCATCTTATAGCAGTGAACATGATTAGGTTTGAATAGCGGTTTTCCCACAAGCACTTGTGTTATACGGGAAATGAAAAGAAAGAAGAGAGCTAAAAAATAAAACCCAACCCATGGCCCTATGCCAGGGAAAATTGTGCGTATTTTCTTCTCAGAGAGTGACATTATGCTGACAACTGTAGCCACTGCATATGACAGATATCCACCATTACAAGAGTGTTCCTGATCACATTGTGTGTGGTTTCTATAGCATATCCTTCTTTTTTTTTTTTTTCAGTTAGATATAAAATTAAAGATTATCAGCACTTGAATTCACTACAACAATAATTGGTGGCAGTTTTTCCAGACAGAATCTGAGGCTGAGAGTCAGAAAATTCATAAATATCTTTCTTTTGGCTTCATAGAAATTAGTTGTGGAAAAGGTAATGCCAGTTCTCATCAGCAGGGTTGGAATCTAATTTGCAAAGCAAGGGATGTTACAGTCTGAATTTTTGATGAATAGATGAAGTGCAATAAACAGAAAGAATGGGTTAGCTGTCAGCAGATGTGTACAGTGATTAGTGCCCTTGTCAAGTGCTCAGGTAATGGTGTATCTCACAGCCACAGATATGTGGTTTCCATGATGAAGAAATCATCTAATTTATGTGCTTTCTATTCTTCCTGTTTCAGGAAAAAAATTGTTTAGTTTTAGCTTTAATCTGCCATCTAGGAAGGTGTCAGATCTTTCCATCTCAGGCCTTGTGTTGCATCTTAACTTTATACATAGTTTAAAAAAATTACACCTTATAATTTTGGAAGGATTTAATTATAACTCAGCTAGAGCAAATGAAGGTAATAATAAAGTTACTGACACTACTGAAGCCTTTTTTCAGGTATATATTTTTTTTAATGCGGACTCATCAGTCTGGTTTCTCCTCAACCAAAAACACTCAGCATTCTAGCAGGATCATTGGAATTAAGGCAAAATATTGATCCCCTTACCTAGCAGGAGAAATAATCTGTCATTTAGAAACAATATCATACTATAGTCAAACAAATATTGCAGAAACAGAAAACAGAATAATATAGCCATAGATTAGATTCGGCTCTGAAAATAATGAGAAATACCACTTTAGATGATGTATAGACTTTCTGAATAGGTAAGTAATGTAAGCACGTATGAGTATCAGGGGAGTTTGCTTAATAGATCATGATGTATTATGGAGAATGGAATTGTGTAAATTGAAATGCAAGGAAGAGAAGGCAAAGGATAAACTTTAAAGCTGTTAGAGTGGACTAAGTGGCTGGAGCCTGTAAAATACATGGGATCAGGGCAGGAGAAAAAAGATGAAATGGTGATACTATGATCTAGAGAACACCTGAGAGATGAAAAGGCAATTATTAATGTGAAAGGAGAGAAGGAAAAGCACTCGAAGTAAAGACAGAGTTTATTTCCTTAGACAGCTACAGAACAGCTACTGAGAGAAGCATTAAAAAACAGACAAACAAAAAAAAAACCACACCAGAAAAACCCATACCAAATAGAAAAAAAAAAACAAACAAAGCAACAAACTCCAAATAAATCAAAACCAAAGGAACCTTCCACCAAACCAAAACAAAAATCTATAATTTCCAGGTTTTCATTTCCTCTAGTGAGTGGGGACAGGCTCCTTCCCTCAGATAGAGAGCAGACTGCTGTCCCCCAGGGTCCTGGCTTGGCTGCTTATTGAAGTAAGGGTGAATGTTGAAGTAAGGGCTCTAGATGTAGACTGTGACCTCAGTGTGGATCCACAGTGACTGCTTTTCTGGTAGCAGGCAGCACAGTAGGTGTTTTATCTGTTCATCTCCTACAGAGCCCAAGTATTTCTTCCCTACATTTTCTTTTAACTCTCATATGTAGTTGCCCAAACAAATCAACCAAGAAAGGTGTACCAGTTCAGTGACCAAACAAAAAGCTTGAGCTAATAAATCTGCAGCCTCAAGCAATGCTCCCGATGCCTTTTTGTTTAGTTGTATTAGCAGCTTTATGTATCTATGATGGATAATGTGATACAGGATACTGACAAAACTGTGTGTGTGAGATGTTCAGGCATCTCCAAGACTGTGAATGAAGCTGTATGTGTTTGTAAGTGCAGTTGCACTAAAATTCATATTGCCAGTGGAGCATTTTAATGCTTTTAGAAGGTAGAGCTGAAACGGTGTGGGTCTAACTTTGCTTATGATAGAGATTTCATATATGTGTGTATATTTGCCTGCATATATATACACACACAGGTAAAACTTGGGTCTCACTTTGTTTCAGTGTCTTCAGTTCCTCTCTTGCATAGTGTTTTCTAAAAGTCTTGGGGGAAACCTTCATGTATAACAAAAAAAAAAAACCCAAACAAAAACCCAACCTGTCTAGACTACTGAGAAACCTAAAGTAAGAGGTGAAAAAAGGAAAGATGGTAAGAATAAAGATCTGTAGGTATCCATGCCTGCTTATCCTAAAGCTGTTTGCATTCTTTCTTTAAAACCCAAACCACAACAAAATATCTCCTGTTAAGAAATCTCAATGCTAAGTAAGCAGTTGCATTTAAAGAAGGTTCATGAAGATTAATAGTTTCTCCCCTCACCATCTCAAATATTCCACAAATAACTAAATTGAAGAACTCCCTTGTAGGATAGGTATTCATATTTCCACTTTAGAGATGCAGAAAATAGAACATCTTACTGACTGCACAAAAATTAGTCTGTTATGAACCAGTTAGGGCAGAGTGATGTAGATTTTTAGTGCAACACTTTGTAAAAGAGGACGAAAAGCTGAGGAAGGTTTTCAGAGGTATATGCTCAGCAGTCTATGGGCAATTGCACAGATTTGCTGAGATGTTGCTGAAAAAAGGAAGCGTGACTTGGATGCAAAGGGTTATCCAATGTACAAGGGGGTTAGGGTTAAGCCACTTGCCTGACAATGCTAATGCTCATTCATGCTTATCATACTTGACATGTATGCTAGAACAAGATGTAAGGATGTGGCTATTGTTAAGAGGTAGGGACCGTGACTTGGTTCCCGTCTTTTGAATGCCCAGGCCAGCTGAAATTGGCTCTGCGGTTTGGACAATGACCAATCCTCCAGGGAGCATGTGTAATGACTAGGGGTGAAAAGTTCAGGCTTGAGGAAGACTCATTTACTTCATCTTGAGACCCTCGCCAACGACCAGCAGGAGGCACTGCGCAAGAGCAGAGGACCTTTTACCTCATTATACTACAAATGGGGGATGGGACATGAATATGTATAGGAGTGCTGTGCAACCTCATACATATGTATGACTTCAGAGAATAAATGTAGAAGGAAATAACGCTGTGGTGCTCATGCCTTTAGAGGACCTATCCCCCATGTGCCTCAGCGCTGAATTAAAAGCATACCTACTTTACAGATTTAACGAGCTGTGGAGTCTATTCTCGTATCATGTCCCCATCTTTCCCATGTTGTCTTAAAAGAAAAGGAGATATGGAGCTTCTTCTATACAACCAGTTGATGAGTGATATTTTCTCTGAGGCACCCAACTTTTTATATTTAGGTATATTTATATATATATATATAAAAATATATATATTTTTATATATATATTGTATACATGCATGTATACAAAAGTTCATATGTGTGTATGCAGGTTTTTGTATGTGTGTGTATATTCCTTTTAGCAGCCTTATAATACCTAAAGGGGCTACAAGAAACCTGGAGAGGGGCTTTGGACAAGGGCTTGTAGGGACAGGACATGGGGTAATGGCTTTAACCTGACAGAGGTGAGACTGCAATGAGATCTAAGGAAGAAGTTCTACCCTGTGAGGGTGCTGAGGCGCTGACACAGCTTGCCCACAGAAGCTGTGGCTGCCCCATCCCTGGCAGTGTCCAAGACCAGGTTGGACGGGGCTTGGAGCAACCAGGTCTAATGGAAGGTGTCCCTGCTTGTGGCAGGGTGTTGGAACTGGATGAGGTTTAAGGTCCCTTCCAACCCAAAGCAGTCTGTGATTCCATATAGATAATCTATATGTATTAGTAATTATCTGACATATAAAATTTGAAGTTGAGAGAACATTTATTGAAGGTAGATAACAAATTACAGTGTAGTGCTTCAAATGTGGTATAATATTTCAATAATTCTGAAATTATTGAAAAACACAACCACAAGTCTTAAGTCTGTGGAGCCTAAGCTGGGAACCTGTGTACTTCCATGAGCTATATGCTGAAATCCTGTTGGGCTCACTACTCTGCTAACATCTTTGCCCAGGTTCAGATCCACAGCTAGCTTCATTGTCTGTTTCAGAGAGGAAGTTTAGGTGAAGCTGATAATCATGGTCCACATATGACTTTGTCCTAGTTTTCTATCTTTGTGAAGTGTACACAGGTATTAGTCTCTGAAGGTATATATAAGAGGAAATTAGTACTTCAGTAGGGACCTTGATATTACTGGGTGAAAACTACATGAGAGAATCAGCTTTTCCACAGTGGAAGGTTCAACACAGAGATAACCAATTTAGAACTGCTTCTTGCCTAGCAAGATCCTTTTCTTCCCTTTCTTATATGAAATACTGTACTGTTGTGGTTAAGATGTATTAGACTTGCAAGATGTGAGTGTTGAACTCTATCATTGCTCTATTTTGACTTCATCAGGTATAATGGATTCTGCATTTCAGACAGAACTTAAACTGAGTTCAGACCATGCATTATATGTTTCTTAATGGCTTTTTTCCATTAGCTTTACTTGGTTGGTGACATATTTATCAACCTTCTACTGTATGATGTTGCTACAGAGTCACTATGTTTCCATTCAGTACTAGAGGGAATTATTCCGATATACCATGAGTATGAAAAGTATGCCAGATCTCTTTAAAGTAAGAAGAGATATTGTATAAATGTCAGGAGATTATCATAGTCATATTTGATAGCTAGCTTGTAGAACTATGACTCTTGCTTTTAGACATTACTTGCAGATGATTTTTTCTGCCTTCCTAGAGAATAAAATTAATTATTAAACACTGATATTTTATCATGCTGACATGGCAGGGAGAATATGGGTATTGTTTATTGTATAAAGGTATGGAAAGACTGAACTAGGTATCCAACCTAGCCACTGAGATATCGGGATTGTGCATAAGTGTTGTCATTACTGGGTTAGTTGCAGCTGCATATCCTCAAATTCTCTTAGTCTCAAGTTCAGCACCCTGGTGATGTCCACGATGCCCACTGTATGTGTTGGAAGTGGTTCACAGATGCAGTTGTTTCTTCAGCTTGGAACATTTAGCAGCTCTGATTTGGGTCCAGGCTCTACAGTTTTCCTCCCTTTGAATTATAACCATGATGGTCTGTAATAATTTAATCAAGACAAAGTTATATTTGTTAATGTTCAACTACTTTATTAGGGACTGTAATGATAGGACAAGGGGTAATGGGTTAAAACTTAAACAGGGGAAGTTTAGGTTGAATATAAGGAGGAAGTTCTTTACTGTAAGGGTGGTGAGGCACTGGAATGGGTTGCCCAGGGAGGTTGTGAATGCTCCATCCCTGGCGGTATTCAGTGCCAGGCTGGACAGAGCCTTGGGTGACATGGTTTAGAGTGAGGTGTCCCTGCCCATGATAGGGCTGTGGGAACTAGATGATCTTGAGGTCCTTTCCAACACTAACTATTCTGTGACTTTATGATTATATTTTGAAAAGAGTGTACATTAAATAATTACCTCTTTTCCAAGTACTTATTTGCTATAGATATCTGATTATCTATAGATATCTAATATTTGCTATAGATACCTGATATAGATATCTGATACCTGATATGTGGTGATCTTAGGCTAATCTTGCATAAAGACAATTCCAGGCTTTCCTCTCTTACTGCTTGTCTTCCTGTCAGAGCTCACTGATACCATACCTCAAGACCCTGGCAAATCTGAGTTGCTGGAATGAAGTAATTCTTTAAGTATTTTTGTTCTTTGCTGTGCTCTGGTAAAAAACAGCTTTTTCACTCTGTAGATTAATGATTTTAAAACTTAATAGACTTCTAATTTTTTTAAACAACTTCCAAAGTTGGACGTTGTTGTGTAGGAAGTCATTCTGTCCTCTTTATTCCTCCAAACCCTAACAAAACTAAGGTGAAAAGATATAAAAGAAGCAAAGATACATAATCTTACAGTATCTTCTGTTCCTTGCTCTCAGCCTTATATGATGTTTATAAATTAATTGTAACATTGTATTTAGTATTAAATATATTCTATCCAGTTAAGAAATGGAACTCACACTACTAACACATGGTGTCTCTCCTGCTTTATTGCTATATAACAGCCTATCATAGTTTGTAACTGTATGCAGTAGGAAGTCATTATTGTATGAAAAGATATGACTTTTTCTAAAGAGCATTCCTCTTAGTGTGAAGGAGTCAAACAGTAGTTGATGTTCCCAGTGACCATGCTGCCACTGGCTGCTGGAGCAGGTAGTCCGGATTAAAGCAACTTACTGCTCTAATTACTTACAATCGTGTTCATTAATGAGTGTTAAAGCAGACAGTGAGAATGTACATGGAGTGAAATGGGATAATTCAGTTTCATAAGCCTTAAAGAAAATTCTTTAGCCCCTAACTCTTGCCCTTTTATGTGTTAAAGGCAAAACTCAGATGAAAGGCAGACTGATAGATAAAACCTTCATGCTTCCAGCAGTTTACTTCATGAAAAGATGAATTTAGCAAGGGATCCTGTTCTATTTACGTAGAATCCTACTGTGAGATAGCATTCAGAATAGCCCAATAATAGGGTTTGGTGTCTCATGGAATTGCAAAAGGGTTATAGAGATGTTAATTTTTTAATTTTTTTTTTAGGTACTGGCACAAACCCATTCCAGTTGAATCACTAACAATGTATTCTAGCAGATTGTCTCGGTTCATTTACTCAGTAGACATAGACATTATGGATGCAGTTATTCATTGGCTGCAGTAGGTGGCCACATAATCTGGAAGCCACAAAAGGGGGAAAGAAACAATTGAGTGCTTCATAAAGACTAAGCTATCCTTTAGATTCTAAACCCATCTTCTATTTTTCACAAAATGTAGGTGGTGGTATGAAGCAATTTTGCACATGCAGCACTACTTCTATGGCGAAGCATAGTGTCTGTGCTCTCAGATACTGAAAACTTCTTTGAAATCTTGTGTCTATGGATTCTAAGCATCAAATTCACTTAAAACTATAGAAGAGTTCTTAGTTATGACTGTCTGCAATATGGACTAATGAGAGAACTTAATCTTGGTGCTTCATACAGCACATGGAGTGTGTTGTAAAAGTAGTATTTAAGTCCTAAGAAATAACCCCTGTTCTTGCTGTTTGCATTGGCAAATATATTTTGCAGTTTCATTTCTCAGAGGTGAAAAGCTTGTTCTTAAAACAGAAAATTACTCTTGTTTTGCATCTTTGCCAAAACTGTTTATTTGCTGAAACTAAATTACTCATACCAGAAATACTTTTGATGAATCAAACAACTTGAAGCCATATATATAACAGAAAGGAGAGGATTTCTGAAAGTGTTGAAAAGAGGGAGCATTCACTTTCTATATTTAATATAATGGAGACATTTCTGTGTTGATTTGACCCTATAGCAACATAATTCTGCTTCCTTCCTTGAAACATTGGTAAGGGTGTTTGAGGTAAGCAGAAATAATTCTCCAAGCAAAGGGCTTTGAAGTGACTAGAAATATTTTGTCTGCTCACCTTTTGATGTTGGCTTAAAATATCTTCTATGAAGTACAAACTTATCTGGGTAGAACTTTTCTTAGGAGGCTAGAAATATAATGTTTAATGCTTAGAACAGGATCAAACCTCCTTAAAAGCCTTATGATCAGCTGTTCTGAAATTTGAATAGAACATCATATGTCCAATTGGCTCAAAGAAGTTGCAGCAAACTAATCTTTGCTCTGATTTCAGTTTGGATCATAGATTCCTCAAAAATTGAGTTCACAGGTAAACAACAAAGCTTAACTCTATGTTTTCTGCATGCAAATTTTTATCCTGACAATTTTTGTCAGGGCATTCTTATCTGAAAATGAGACTGAAATGTCCCAGTTGCACATAGATCTTTGACAGCGTATTTCTTTGGACAGTAGGACAAGAAAGTGCTATGAAAGCTGCCAGACATGGCATCAAATCTGTATTGGCTCTGTTGACTGCTGACATTTTCTTTTGTCCGTCTTTTGGGGGACAGAGGGGAAGTAATGTTGTCTTGAGGGTTGAGTCTGCTTAAAAATAGCTTCTGAAATGATCACTTTGCAGCCTAACTTTGCCGGCAGGTGTCA
The DNA here is from genome assembly GCF_028554395.1 of Pezoporus wallicus. Lineage (NCBI taxonomy): Eukaryota > Metazoa > Chordata > Aves > Psittaciformes > Psittacidae > Pezoporus > Pezoporus wallicus. Next base: position 261,941 of record NW_026640972.1, read on the forward strand.
TGGTCTCCTGTTGCCAAGTTCCAGTGCCACAACATATTCTAATACTGGAGGCTTTGTATGCTAGCACACAGAAATCACATATACCACAGGTATGCACTTTGCTTTACCTGTTTACTGCCTAAAGCAATCTAGTACTATTTCTGTTTCAGTATTTAATGTAAATGCTTCTCACTTCTCAGATACGTGACAGTATTTGTTTGAAGAAACTGTAAGTAATCTCATAATCCTAAAAAGTAAGCAATCCATTACTTCCTGCACTAGAAAGGATTTTTCACACCAGCAATGTAGGTTTTAAATATTCTTCCAATGTGATTCTTTTTGGTTTGGTTAGTTTTCTTTGGGTGGGGTGTGAGGTGTTTTTTGTGAGCAGACAAAGCCAGACATTTTCTCTTTTCTATATATACCTTTATAATGTCTTAGTACTTCCATTCTCCTCAAGGTTTACCTGGGAAAAAAAATAACCATATCTGTTTAGAAAGCATTTAACAAAATGAAGTTTGAAGAAATACAAATTCACTACCCGTAGTGGAAACATGTCGGTAATACTGATTTTTATATATATATATGTATAGAATCATAGAATCATAGAACAGTTAGGGTTGAAAAGGACCTTAAGATCATCTAGTTCCAACCCCCCTGCCATATATATTGACATATATATTTTGATAAGGGGCTTGAGCATCTGTTGTACGAAGCCAGGCTAAGAAATCTCAGGCTGTTCAGCCTGAAGAAGTTGTGTAGAGACCTCAGAGCAGCCTTCCATTATCTGAAGGGGGCCTACAAGGATGCTGGAGAGGAATTTTTCATCAGGGACTGTAGTGATAGGACAAGGGGTGAGAGTTCAAACTTAAACAGGGGAAATTCAGGTTAGTTATAAGGAATAAGTTCTTTACTGTGAGGGTGGTGAGGCACTGGAACAGGTTGCCCAACTAAGTGGTGAATGCTCTATACCTGGCAGTGTTCAAGGTCAGGTTGGACAGAGTTTGGAGCAACCTGGTCTAATGGAAGGTGTCCCTGCCCATGGCAGGGGGTTGATACTGGGTGATCTTAAGGTCCTTTCCAACTCTTTCTGTGATATGAAACTGTAGGAGTTTATGTCAGATAAGAATCTGACTATATGTTTGTATATCCATAGAAAATCTACGCTTTTGAAGGCAGATGCCCCTCTCAGGTGGAGAGTGTGAGGTCCAGGGGTACTGGCAAAAAGCTGCTGTCTAATGAAGATAATTTTAGGGGGTGGTTCATTGAAGGATTAAGTATTTACTTGCTCTCTTCCTTTTCCCCACTTGCCTTGATATTAAAAAGAATGTGGTGAATCCTGGTCTTTACCAGGAAATATTTAGAACTCAGTGAAATGGCATCGCTCCTACATTTGTTTTGGCTTTTTGGCTGGTTACAGTGCTGACCATAATGACTGAGGGGAAGAAAATCCAGTTATACTGTGGAGTCTTCTACTTGTGTTACCATTGCTAGTCTTTCCCTATTGTAAGCTCCTCCACCCCGCTGTAATGAATGTGTATATTTTCAAGACTCTGATGTACAAAATCTTGACTTGGGGAGTATTTTTTAATAGCTTGGTTCACTATTTTAGCTTTATCAAAAAAAATAAAAATGTGTATTGTACTATAAAACAGCTCTGCATGTTCAAACTAATCTCACCCTGCTACAATTAAATGGATATCTGGATTGTGACATCCTTTTCTTCATCAGTTCATTTGTTTTGGTTGCTCAGCATTGTTTATAACAAACTTAGAAAAAACATGTCATGACTTTTATGTTGTGTGTAATACTTTAGTCGATGGTTGCTACATACATTCCTGTAGTTACATAGCAATTGTCTGTTTAAACAGTTCTATAATGGTTTAATACAGAAAGCTTTCATTGGTTTTTGTGTCTATGTGAGTACACACATAAATTATTATTGAACTTGTGAAGAAAATAATATTAAAAAGCATTTTGAGGCCACTGTAAAAAGCCCAATTTCAGAATTCATGCAATTACTGGTAGTATGTTTAGCAATGATCTTAGAATGATTGTAGGGTAAGAGAGAAAGTTCTTTTAAAAGCACTCTGGCTTGAAACAAGTTTGTGAGACACAGAATAAACAAAGAATTTGGAAAAGTGGGAAAAATAATTGCTTCAAACTAGTGGCCTTCAGGAATATGCTCTAGTTCACCTAACTGAACCAAATTATCCAATGAATATATTCAATAACTTGTCATGACTAAGGGCAAAACAGAATTTTTACCAGAAGTGAGCTTCTTTAAGAGTAACAGTTGCCTTAAATTGAGGAAACGAGGATGATGTTGGTAAAAACAGAATATACAAATAAGAGGACAAGTTGTTGTCCTGTAGCTTTCACAAAAGTCAGAGTTCCTTTTAATTAAAGGTATTGAAGTTCAGGCTTCCCACTTGATTCGTTGGGAAGCTTTGATGTAAGCCTTCATGTACCATTGGTTATGATAACTTTTACACATTATATCAGACTTTTAAGAAGTTTTGACCTTTCCTATAGGGCAAGATCCAGACTCCAGTAAGCCATATCTGTTATTATAAAAAGTAATAAATCTTCATTGCATCAAAGACCAAATTTGGCCCTGTAGGTTTCTCTATAGAGCCTCTGTCAACCGCTATTCAAGAGCCATTCTTAGGTAGAGATTTGGCTTCCAGTGGAGTCCAGGCACATTCAGTATGCCTGTGTAACATTATCTAGGTGTTCCTGCTCCGGCAGGGGGATTGGACTAGATGATCTTTCGAGGTCCCTTCCAATCTCTAGCATACTGTGATACTGTGTGATAATTAAGGAAAGCTGTTTTTCTTTCTATACTTTGTCATCCATCCAACATTGCTGACAATGGCAAGGAAAAAACAAAAAAAACAACCAAACAACTCACACCATTTTTGTCTGTCTCATTGCATTGTGTCTTCAAGCTGAGTTTTAACCTACAACAGGATAACCAGCATCATAGCCATGCTGGGATTTTTGTGTAGCTGTTGATTTTTCTTTGTAAAGCCCTTTGTGGTGAATGGCTGTCGTGGTTTAAGTCCAGTCAGTAACTCAGAACCATGTAGTCGCTCTCTCACTCTCTCCCTTCATTCCCCCCACTCCCAGAGGGATGGAAAGGACAATTGAAAGAATGTAACAACTCCCACGAGTTGAGATAAGAACAGGCCAGTAGCTAAGGTATAACACAAACCACTACTACTACCACCAATAATAATAATGATAAGGGTAATAACAAGGGAAGAGAATACAACTGTTCACCACCTGCCGACTGATACCCAGCCCGACCCGAGCAGTGATCTAACCCTTCTGGGTAACTGCCCCGAGTTTATATAGTGGGCATGACGTGCTGTGGTATGGAATACCTCTTTGGTCAGTTTGGGTCAGGTGTCCTGTCTCTGCTTCCTCCCTACTTCCTCTCCTCCCTGGCAGAGCATGAGCCTCACAAAGTCCTTGGTCAGAGTAAAGATGACCTAGCAAAAACTTAAAACACTGGTGTTATCAGTGCTGTTCCCAGGCTGAAAGTCAAAACCACAGCACTGCACCAGCTACTAAGAAGGAGAAAAATGCTGCTACTGCTGAACCCAGGACAATGGTGACAATATAAACCACCAAAATAGTTGCAGATAGTAAGGTTTTGTCCATATGTATTAATTGATAAGATCCTTTCAGACAGGTCTTCTCCTGGCTAAACAGGGTCAGCTCTCTCAGCTTTTCCACAAAACAGAGATACTACAGTCCCGTAAACATTGCTGTAGTCCTCCCCTAAATCCTCTCTTGTAATTCCTTGACTTTCTTGAACCAGAAAGCCCAACACTGGACACAGTGCTCCAGATGTGGCCTCACTAGAGTTGAGCAGAGGGGAAAGATTACCTCTCTCAATCTGCTGGCCACACTCCTCCTGATAAATCCCAGGATACCATTGGCTGTCTTGGTCACAAGGGTACACTGCTGCTGGTTCATGGACAACTTGTCCACCAGGACTTCCTTCTCTGCAGAGTCCTTCTCTGCAGAGCTGCTTTCCAGCAGATCAACCCCTAACCTGTATTGGTGCAATGGGATATTCCTCTCTAGTGCAGAACCCTACACTTGCCTTTGTTGAACTTCAGTAAGTTTCTCTCAGCCTAACTCTTCAGCCTGTCCAGGTCTCACTGAATGGCAGCATAGACTTCAGGTGTATCAGCCACTCCTCCCAGTTTTGTATCATCAGCAAGCTTGTTGATGGTACACTCTACACCTTCATTCAGGTCACTAATGAATAAGGTGAAGAAGACTGGACCCAGTATTGATCCCTGGGGGACACCGCTAGCATCAGGCCTCTGACTAGACCCTGCACTGCTGATTACGGCCCTCTGAACTCTGCCATTCATCCAGTTCTTAATCTACCTCACTATCCACACATCTAACCCACACTTTCTAAGCTTACCTATGAGGATGTTATGGGAGACAGTGTCAAAAGCCTTGCTGAAGTCATGGTAGAAAATATTCACTGCTATTCCCACATCTACCCAGCCAGTCATACCATCACCGAAGGCCATCAGATTGGTCAAGCATAATTTCCCGTTGGTGGATTCATGCTGATTACTCCTGAAAACCTTTTTTAACTTTTATTGAACTGGGAAATGCATCCTTGTCCATGGCAGGGGAGTTAGATCCAGATGATTTTAAGGTCCTTTCCACCCCAAAACATTCTACAATTCTATGAAACAGTAGCATTACTGACAGGTATCTTACCCGCCTGGACTCTACCTCATCCTTGTGTGGACAGTTTGTAAAGAATTTCAAGCTGTCTTTCCTGCTTTCTGTCTTGCAATTCTTTCTTGGAAATGGGAATAGTCGGATCCTATTCTTCCTTCTCATTCAGTCTCATTTTGAATGAAATCTAATGGATTTCTTTGAACTCCATCATTATTGTAGATAAATAAATAATAAAAAATTGTTCCAGGAGACTGATACAGAAGGTTGGTAAACTATGAGTAAACCAGGTAACCCAAAAGCAGCTTCTCTGTGACAAGTTTTCAACAGTGTGCTTTGCATATTCCACTTGTAGCCATCTGCAGCACAGTAGATTATGAGTTGATAATTTGACATAAATTTATCTTACTCTGTCACAAAATGCATTTCCAGAAAGATTTGTGTGTGAGTCCTCATGAGACAGAAATCATAGAGCTGTTGCAGTTCAGTGAAGTCTTTAGGTTGGATATAAGGAATGAGTTCTTCCCTGTGAGGGCGGTGAGGTGCTCGCTCAGGTTGTCCAGAGAAGCTGTGACTGCCCCATCTCTGGCAGTGTTCAAGGCCAGGTTGGACAGGGCTTGGAACAACCTGGTCTAGTGGCAGGGGCTTGTAATTGAAAGAACTTTAAGGTACCTTCTAACCCAACCCATTCTAGGATTCTGTGATTTAACTTGCTTTTTCCTTCAATGATGTAACTCATCTACTGTCTGGACCCTCTCTGCTACCACCAGACAAAAGTGTGTTCATAATTTCTGCAGCATTCATGAGGAAAGGCATAAATTTTCTTTATTTCTCCTCATAAATTAAAAAAAAAAAGAAAACCAAGCCTGCAATATTAATTAACCACAGGGAAAAAAAAAAAAAAAAAGACTTGCATTCCTATGTGAGACTGCAGATGTGGGTCTATTTGTGTCAAGCACTGGAGGAAAGGGATGTAGTGCTGAGGAAATGGCACTAACAACTTGCTTTGGAGATTAGAGGGGGAAAACAAAGGTGTTCAATATTAGAATTAGGTGTAGAATGTCTGGGTCAGGAATATTGAAGAGGATGGAAAGAGGGTTATACAGCTCACATACACCAGGAAAGGGGTCACGCAACAGGTTGTTCTAGAAACAATCTCAATTGCATTAGCAGTGCTGAGTTTGACATTAAATGTCATGTTCAATTGCAGCTTACTTAAGGTGATGCCTGTGGCTGTAAAACTGGTGAAAAGGCAGATGAATGTTTTATCTAATAACTGAAGATAAATGGGAGTTTTGCCAAAGACTGCTGAAAGGAATAGAGGAAAATATATTTACAATTTTGTGTTATTAAACTGTGCTTTTCTATGTTTAGTTTTTCTCCCTTTGCCTAGATATTATTGTAACAGAAACATGTAAGTTTGCAACTGAAAAAAACACTTTGGAAAATAGTCTTATTTGGCAGTGGGGTGTGAATTGAATGGCATACTCATTCATTTCTGCCTCTCATTTGTGGTTTCCAGTCCAAAGATTCTTTCTGTATCTGTTTCAACAGAATTTTTGTGCTCTGTATCACTGTACACTGCAAAACCACTGCACTAACATGATTCCACACCCAGTATCTTTATTCATTGGCTTGTGGCTTTTAGCCACTTCAAATTGTTAAAAGTGTTCTTCTCTTGAATAGGTCCAAGACAGAAATAAGTATAATACTCCATCTTTCCAATTAACATTGGATTCCCTAGGAATGTATTGTGGATTAGACAGCTACATGTACAGCACACGTCTCCAGGATGTCCAGAATTCTCTTAGTAGTTTCTGCTACAAAATTGGGCATGTAGAAAACCTGGGCAAACACCAAAAAAAATCGTTAAATTATAATTTGAGAAATTTTGCAATAGAAATACAAATGTATTTCTGTAAACAAGGGATATAGACTAGCCCTAAAGGAAGGTCTGCAATATGGTCCCAGATTTGATGCTATTGATCACTCTGCCAGGTCTCAGCTCCTTTCATGAAAAGCTAAGGCAAGATAGCTCATTGTTTCTCTTCAGTTCCCACCGAAATAGTGAATAATTGTCAGTTGAAAGCTGTCGTGGTTTAAACCCAGTCAGCCACACAGTTCCTACTCCCCTCCCCTCTTTCTTTCCTTTCCCTCCCTCCTCCCCGCTCCTGGAGGGATGGGGAGGAGAATCAAAAGAATGTAACTCCCATGGGTTGAGATAAGAACAGTCCAGTAACTAAGGTATAACACAAATCGCTACTTCAACCACCAATGATAATAATGATAAGAGAAAATAACAAGGGAAGAGAATACGATACCACCCGCCAAAACGAGCCTGACCCAGAAGAGAGCAAGTGCCCTTCTGGGTAACTCGCAGTTACCTCCCCAGGAATGACATGCTGTGGTACGGAATACCTCTTTGGCTAGCTTGGGTCAGGTGCCCTGTCTCTGCTTCCTCCTGGCCTCCCCTCCTCCCTGGCAGATCATGAGACTCACAAAGTCCTTGGTCAGAGTAAGCATGACTTAGCAACAACAAAAATTGACTGCTACTGCTAAACCCAGGACGAAAGCGTGAATGGACTCTAAAAATTCTTCAAAGAAGATTATCCTTGAGCAGTCATTTTCAAGTTTGTGATGCTGCTGGCCAGGCAGAATCATTGCGTATTGTATCATTCCACCTGAGACCATGTTATTGACGTGTGTGGTCATGATCATAATTGCTGTGCAGACACATTCATGAGTACCTGAGGATGATTAGGAATTAGATGATCAGCCACCACCAGCATGGAATTAGGAACTTTATTATTACTATTTCCTCTAAAGTGTTGACTTAAAGTCACATTCAAAAAAAGGGCTTCATTATACTAGGTATGGGAGAGGCAGAAAATAAAGATGTTCTCTCCCCAGACAAAGTCAAAACTTTAGAAAAAATCTTGAGACTCAAGAGGCAAACAGATGCAAAGCATTTAGGTTACAGTTGTGTTGTGTGAAGAACCCATAATTACTGATAGCAGTCATCTTGATGGCAACAGATTCTACTAACCTAATTGGTGACAGATGTTAGTGGTTTGTCAGGACTGTGTATAGGGCAGGTTATGAAAGTTTTGAAATGGGTAAGATGGCACCTGTAGGTGTCTATAAATGTAAATTGTTCTGCAAGTTATTTATGAGAATGAATGTACAAAGCATCATTGGAGGAGACAAATCAGGGGAGTTATAGCAAGAAAATTTCAGGCATTGAAAGATCTTTGGGTGCTCTTATGTGAGAAGGAAATTCGAAGCTATGTAAATGATGGAAATAGAAGTAAAGTGGAAAGGTGAGCATGACAAAAATGTATGAAAGTGAGATTGGAAAGAATGTTTAACTGCCATAAGATCAAGGGATTCAGTGATCAGGAGACAAAATGAAGAATCTTTGATAAGAGCTTTGCCATTCTATACAGGCACAATCAACCACATCTTCAGTAAACTGCAAAGGAAAAAGTAGACTGACTCCTGGTCAAATGCTTTGGCAGGTTAGCACATTTTATCCAATACTCTTTCACTGCAGCTGATCTCTACAGTGGAACAGAATTAGTTTGAATGAAACTTCCATCAAGAAAGCACAAACATATAGTACAAAATTTAGGATTTCAAGTGGAGATGAGATAGAAATGCTGTCCTGCCTGATTGGAAGTGACTTGGGGCTCGAAATTTATACCCCAACTCAGGTGGAGCAGAATTTGACTGTTTTTTCTGACATGTTGTGCCTGTGCTCTCATCAGAAAGCTGCAGAATCTTGAAAACCTCCCTTCTTCATTTTTGTGGAAATGTTTTAAAAGCTCTTGCATTCCTAAGAGATGCATTAGAACATTTTACAGTTTGCTGCTATGAAGGCTTGAGTGAAAGAGAACATCCAGACTGTGGGTCTAGATCATGGATAATTTCCTACATCCTTTATTCATATCGGATTGTTCCCAAAATTCTCTACGTGAGCTTCATGATCTAAATTAGAGGTAGGCAATGAAATAACTAATTTTTAAAGAATCAAACCAAGCTAATCCTTTAGTTCAAATTCAACTGTAACTGAAGCCATTGTAGTTCAGTTTTAGTCCTGGCTAATAAGAGTTCATGAATCTATTTAACTAATGATTTATAATTTATTCTAATGACTAATATATTTCATTAGATTTGAACTGGATCACTGTAGAAAATACATCATTAACTAAAGAGTTGTATAATGAGCATGGAATTAAAAATGTGGCTTCATCTAGGGAAAAACTATAGCTCCCTACTTAACCTTCTGGATCCTAGTTGCCATTTGCCTTTCCAGTGCTGCACCATCATTGCTCTCAGACTTTCTAAGGGCTGGACAGAAGATATTTTGCCATGTTGCATTAGAGATAAGAATGATTCCCCCATGGTTACTGGAAACTGATGGAGAGTGGATGGGAAACCATGATGTCTCCTGAGACCCTGACTTCCTCCTCTTCTAATATATCCTCTACGGACATGCATAAACCAGTATAGAGATGCATACATGTGGTCATGGCATATTTGTAAGTTACTTCCATCAGTGGAATTTCTAGAAGGTGTCTCTGAAATCTAAAAGCCCTTGCAGGCACTTATGTGATGTTGTTACTTTACACAGCACGTCACTCTTCAATACAGGAATGACAAGTATGTTTGTCACATCCACAAACAGTTCAGAAGAGTTCACTTTAACAATGAAAAGTCTTCAAAGTGAAGATGATCTTGAAATAATTTGCAAAATAGAACGGTGGGCTTCTGCTGGTGTCCCCTCTCAACAAAGCAACGTAAGAAGGATGAATTTCTAAAATTATTTAAGAACATATTTTCTCTTCATGTCCTTAGATGTCAAATTCCATCTCTACTTGCTGAGACTTCCATGCAGAATGCATCTTCAGCTCAGTAGAATTAAGTTTAATAATTTTAACCTGCTGAGGGCCAATATTACCATATGCTTTTGTAAATTCTTTCTGATTATGTTATTAATGATGACTAGCTTCACTTTATGAAATTCTTAGCATAGAAGGAAGCTCTGGAATGAGGGACTTGTATACAAAACAAATATCTATTCTCAGATACGACTTGATTTAATGTTAAAATCACATAATTGAGAACAAAAAAACCACAACATGCAAAAATTTCTATGGGATTTCCAGATAAATTACTTTGTTTTGTGATCTAAGAGCATCTTGTTTTCTTTTTCTCCCTTTTTCACTTTTAAGCTGAATAAGAGTCAGTCATTGCTCCGTAGGGACCTGACTGACTGAGCCATACATGTAGTGTTCAGGCTGACCTGCACTCTTGGACTAGTGTCTGTGGAGTAGCTGAAGAGTCAGGATCTTCAGTTTCCTTCTCCTCAATCCACTTGTGACTCCTTTCTGTCTATCTAAAAAAATATCTCAGCTCTTTCCTTCTTTCTGAAGTAAAAAATAGAAAATTCATGGAAGTAGTTGGAGTAAATTTAAAGGACAGTATTCAAAATGTCATTTCCATCTCCTTACACCTTCCCAAGCCAGGGAGAGACATTCATGTAGCCAGAGAGAAGCTATGTGGTCATTTCCCCCCCTGTGCCTAAAGAACGATGCCTATAAAAATGTAATCCTGGGAAAAAAACTGACAAAAGCTTTTAGTTGAGGACTATATCCGTCCTGCTTAGGTCAGGCTTTCCCTGTATTATTGTGCAATGTCTTTGTTGTAAAATTCTAATGGACCCATATAATAAACTTGACATACTAGTTATTCTAAAATATTCTGAATATCAGAATATTTTGCTGAAATGGAGTTTGGGTGATATTTTTTGGTCTAAAATGAGGTAGACAAGCAGTACTATTGACTTCACTGGGGAAAGATGTGAGCCAGGTCATTTTATAAATTTTATAAATGTCTTGTGTCAGTAAATTACTGTAAGTAAATTTACTTACAGAATGACTCAAATTTTTAGTTTAGAGAGTTAATTTTAAGCATGGCTAAGTATATCACTGCTTCCTTTTGTTAGCACAATATTCTTATTTCATGAATATGCATTTTTGCTTAATGCCTATGTAAGACACTACTAATTGCCTTTATGTGTGGGATAGTAGTCTTTCATTCTTACAAGTTTTTACTTGTTTCTTTTTATTTCTTTTATTCAATTAAAAAAAAATATATATTATTTTCATTCCATCAGTACTGAGAGAAATTGAAATTTAAGGGAATATCCTTGTCATCAGTCTTAGGTTACTCCGGCATCTAATTTATAGCATCTGATGTGACTCAAATCATTAAAATCTAAATCCTAATGGAGTCTGTGGAATCAGTTAAGTGAATCCAGAAACTGATTTCGAGCAATTATGTCAGAAAGCAAAATACCTTATCTGAATTTCATAAAACCAAGTAATTTTATGTAAAGATACATTTTAAAACTATATGGGTTTTAATTTTAATTAGTTTCTTAAGCCACTCTATAAATTAAAAATAACCACACTGTATTATAAAGAAGTGATTCTGTTCTTTGAGTGTGAAGAACAAATAAGCTAGCAACTTCCACAGCAATGTAAATGATTTACATTTAATTAGCTTTTTGTGTTTTGAAAGCAGTACATAATCTTGATTTTACATTCCTGGTTTTCCTCTGTGGAAAGAGTTTAATAGTATATGATGTTTTTGCAAGGTTTTTAAAATATGAAACCACTGCACTAATCAAAGTAAGTTATTAAGAAACTGATAGAAGCCCTGTAGTTATTACAACTACATTTTATAAAAGAGAACATTTTAATCTTGATTTGAGAGTTATTAAAGAAAAAAGAATTTAAGTAGTCCTCAGTATTCTTTGTGGAACATTTAATAACCATCAATATTTTATTGAAATGTAAAGGCCTGAAGGAGCTTCAACAAAAATATTTTCCACATGAAAATCTTTTCCACTTCTGTGTTTAAACTGGAGACAAATAAAAAAATAAGCTTTGTTTATAATATTCTTTGTTTCATAATAGTGTTTTTCTATTCTATATTTGTGGTTTTCAAATCCTTTTTAGAAAAGAGTAATAAGTGGACAAGTGAAAGCATAACAGTTTAAAAAAAAACCTGTATTTTTTAAGATCCTGCATTTCTGAAGTAAGTACATATTCTACCCAACAGTCATTTTTTGACACTTCATATTTTCCAGTAGGTGACGGAAAAGAAAACCCTCTTGTGATATCTCGAATGAAACTGGGTATCTGTAGAAGAGAAGTAAACAAAGGAAACCACTTCCCTCCAAGAAAACATTTCATAATCAATAGGATGCTAATCAAGTTTTGCAAAAATAGTTTTCAATGAACTAATGTAGCAGGAATAAAGATATAATTATTTGAATAATAAACACATTCATGAAATTTGGAGTTTCCTTCTTGTGTTTTATTTCAGTTGTTTCTCTGTTTCATCTCATCTCTGCTTGGAAATTATAATTGATATATCTGTACTAGGGGGATGTCAGTTAATGTCATCAGAAGTGGAACCTCTGACATGAAGCATTGAATTAATACTGGGAATTAAAAGATTACTATTATTGCTGCTTCAAATTTAAGCTAAAATTTTCTAGAATATTTTGAAATGGTGACAGAAAGCGGTATTTTTTTATTATAAAGAATAAACTTTCACTTTCTGAATATATTCCGACACTTAAAGTCACATACATATAGGTGGCATACTGTGGGCAGGCAAAAAGTAAGCTTATTGCTTTTGTATTAACTGGAAACCATGTGAATTTAGTGTGTTGTTGAGCCCAAACTGATGCAATGTACCTTGACTCTCGGGAGGGCTCACTGCCTTAGAATCAGTACCCCATTAAATTGCATTTTCATAGCTCCTGTGTGGGAAGAATGAGACACTTCATAATCGTTGGTGTTTCTAGAAAGAGTTTTTATAATGCTGCTGACATTCATGTGTGAAAAACTATGCCTAGAACAGGGCTGTAAGTGGGAGGAAGGGGATTGAAGTGAAAGAAGTGTGAACGCGGTGTTACGTTCTTGGATCTGATGTCTCATAGATGATATTGCCTCTGTATGAAGGCAAGATACTCCAGGTCAGACAGCTACACCTGATTGAAGCTACTTGTGAGTTCCCTCAGGAACAGAAAAGCAATGTGCTGCCATTTAGTGAGTTCCCATAGTCATACTCAGAGGAGCAATTTTTTTTTTTTTTTCCTCCTCTTCATTTTGTTGTTTTTTTTTTTAAGATGGAGGACTTATGATCAATTGCTGCCCACTGATCCAATTCATATTCTGGATAGATAGGGAAAAAAGAAACCTCTTTAGCCCACAGCTATGTTTCTGAGTCATTGGTGTCTGATGGTATAACCTTTGTCGTTAGTTGCAGTTCTTCCTAAAATTGTGACTGTAAGACTTGGCAATGTTTTTTGACTAGCACACTGGAAAATGAGAATCCTTCTGACTCTTCTAGCATGTTTTGTATAGTCTGAGGTGCTTACCTAGCACCATGCTGGGCTTCGGTTGAGTCACTAGACAGAATGATCTAAGATTCTATTACTTCTTTTCAAGCTTCCAGTTACATTTACTTCACATTTTAAAGTGAGACAGAGGATTCCCTGATGTCTTGATTTAGAATTTAAGTTCTCCAGACTGAGCTGTCATAATTTTAATAAAAGACAAGGTTTAACAGCTCTGGAAATCAGACTACATACATGTAGGTGCCAGGACATTTAAAGTCTGAATTCACAGTAGAAGTGGGACAGGTTTTATCTGTATTGGTTAACAACACTGGGAGGTACCTACAGATATGGTGATTCTCAATCACTTCTTTAAATGAAGATATTTTATTAAATTATAAGCTATAGCTGAAATAGAACTGTAGTGTAAAACCACTGGGTGAGACACATAAAGGTATTGAATTTAAGATGCCATGGTACATAATGATAATGTTAACATCTGCTCATGAAGTCCTTGTTTGTCTGGCCATCATTTTCATAGCTGCACATTTACTCTTTTTCAGTAGATCTTGTCAATAAAGACCTCACAGGATTTCAAATAAGACTTTAATTCACTTCCTCCCCACTGCTGATGTCTAGATTAATGAACTAATAGTGTGGACTGAGGGGGATTCTTAATTCATGCTCTAGAGGGTTTTTTCTTTGTTTCTTTGCTCTGCTTTCAACAGTTCTGCAAAAATTATGTGTTTGGGAGGACATAATTTAGCAGAAAACAGTCTGGCTATAAAAAACAGGTGGAATGGTCTTTAAACATGGCTGTGTTAAGCAAAACTGTGCAAAACTGTTGATGAGCAGATATGTGTCTGGGACACAAGCTGAGGGTTGTTTAGTGGAAAGCTTACAGAAAAAAAAAAAAGGCAGAAATTTTTTTTCTCCAGCTGAAATGGCAGGAATTATTTAAGGTAGGCTGAATTTTTTACCAATGTGCAAATTTGTCACTGACATGAATAGTTAATTGAAAGTCTATCTGGATCTTTCAGAGTTTGGAAGAAATATCTGTCTTTGGTAATATTTTGCCAATCTTTCAGCAGCACTGATGTCATTCACACAATGTTTGCTTCCAGGGTACACAAGAAACAGTTACATGACTAAGAACCCCTACACCAAATCTACTTGGTTCAGTGTGTTCTGGAGGTTGGGGGAAAGGTGGGAAGCGTATTTCCTACCGTACCTCAGCAGTATGACTGGAACACATATATTATAGAGTCCAATTTTGGAACGTAAATAGTGCCTTATACAGGAGTAGCACTATGGGGCTTGGAGCATTCTGAAAAGACAGATTTTGGTGCTAGGAACTGTCTGGAGTTCAAATTGTGCAGCCGTGTCAATTTTTGTATCATAGAATGATTTGGTTTGGAGGGGTCCTTAAAGCTCATCCAGTTTCAACACCCTGCCATAGGGAGGGGCACCTTCCATTAGACCAGGTTGCTCCAAGCCCCATCCAACCTGGCCTTGAACACTGGCAGGGATGGGGCAGCCATACGCTTCTCTGATGAATGTGTGCCAGTGCCTCAACACCCTCAGAGGGAAGAACTTCATCCCAATATCTAACCTGAATCTCCCCTGTTTAAGTTTTAACCCATCACCCCTTGTCCTATCACTACAGTATGGCTATTGGGAACACTCATTGTTTCTTCTTTTAAATATGAGCGTGTATATGCCAGATCAGCCCTGTGGATTTTCCTTGAGTGAGCAATACTGGCAGAAGGCTGATCTGCCCTTGAGGCTGCACTGTGGGCCTCCTTACATTCAAGTATTCTGTGATGTCTTTGATATTTGAAGCAAAGGACATGTTTGATATCATGTTGGATCAGAACTATGAGCAATTTGAGAAGCACAGCACTCTGAAACACTCTTCTATAGAGCAGGCTGAGAGGAAGAAAGATTTGGTGAGCACACTAACAAGGATATTACTCATAGAATCCCAGACTGGTTTGGGTTGGAAGGGACCTGTCCTGGGTTCAGCAGTAGCAGTCATTTTTCTCCTTCTTGGTAGCTGGTGCAGTGCTGTCTTTTGACTTTTGGCTCAGGAACAGAGCTGATAACAATTGATGTTTTGGTTTGGCCAAGGACTTTGTGAGCCTCATGCTCTGCCAGGGAGGAGAGGAAGCCAGGAGGAAGCAGAGACAGGACACCTGACCCAAGCTAGCCAAAGAGGTATTCCATACCACAGCACGTCATGCCCAGGATGTAACTGGAGTTAGCCAGAAGGGCTAGGACTGGGGGGGTTGGAGGAGGTATCGGTCAGTGCTTGGTCGGGCTGGGGGGGGCAAGTTATCAGTTGGCTGGTGGTGAGGTGTTGTATTCTCTTCCCTTGTTATTTCCTTTATCATTATTATTATTGATGGTAGCAGTAGTGATCTGTGTTATACCTTAGTTACTAAACTGTTCTTATCTCAACCCGTAGGAGTTGCATTCTTTTGATTTTCCTCTCCATCCCTCTGGGAGTAGGGGGAGGGAAAGAAGTGGGGGGAGTGAGTGAACGAGTTGCCTGACTGGGTTTAAACCATGACAGGACCATAAAGCTCATCCAGTTCCAATCTCCTGCACAGGCAGGGACACCTTCCACTAAACCACATTACTCCAAGCCCCATTGTCATGACTTAACCTCAGCTGTAAATCAGCCACCCAGTCCTTGCTCAATCCCTCCCCCCTTTCTTCCCTCTGCTCCTGGAGGGATGGGGAGGAATATCAAAAGAATATAACTCCCACGGGCTGAGATAAGAGCAGTCCAGTAACTAAGCTATAACACAAACCACTACTACTACCACCAATAATAATGATAAGAGAAATAACAAGGTGTGGCATTTCATGACATGGACTCAAGTTGATGCTGAAGCTCAAATCCTCCTTTATTACCACCAAGCCCTTTTTATCCCTTTGTTCGGTACTTTCCCAACCTGCACTTACATACAACATTCAGTCTCATTGGCCCCTGTAAAACTCTCCAGGTAAATAATCCAATCACAATGTTGCAGACCCTCTCACAACGCCAACATC
The DNA here is from genome assembly GCF_028554395.1 of Pezoporus wallicus. Taxonomy (NCBI): domain Eukaryota; kingdom Metazoa; phylum Chordata; class Aves; order Psittaciformes; family Psittacidae; genus Pezoporus; species Pezoporus wallicus. The sequence continues at coordinate 278,115 of NW_026640972.1, forward strand.
GTCTGGCCTCCAACTGAGATTCCCGCCACAACTACATCCTGGCCCATTCAAGGCTTATTTGTTTACCTTCCCTGTCCTTCAACATTCCAGCTCATTGGCCCAGGGCTTGTCAAGCACCAAGGCCTCAGAGCTCATTCACAAACTCTTTTTCATGCAAATCTTATCACCTTCACTCCCCATATCTCCCCATTCTTTGTTTTGTATATTTACTATCAACACCTGCTTAAAGGCTCGATTAATAATAAACTAAGCTAATAAAAACTAACAAAATAAACATTCTTAATACAATTTTTTTCACTTGTGCTCCTAGCCTAGCAAATAAAGAGTTAAAGAAAAGTTAACATTCTGCACTAACAATTGGTTTCAAACTATATAATGAAAATACAGATACATATCCATTTTTACAGATCTTAACAAATCAACTTCTTGCAGCTCTGTTGTTATACCCCCAGCCATCCCACATGTCCACAGGATTCGAGGCTACCATTGCTTCCAATAGCAGTCTGAAGGGACTTGTAGGTGTGGCAACTGACAGGCACAGGGTGTCTTGTCCTGTCGCATTGGCTAATATTCTACAGATGTTCTCTTTTGGCTGGGCGGGAAACCACAGTAGGGTCAGTCCTCTTGTGATGAAGAGAGAGAAGACAAGGGAGGACGAACCCATTGTGCAGGGACCCAACAAGGTCCTTTATCTGTGGAAACACAAGCATACCCTTGTCCCCAGGTTATCAAAGGAAATGGGCCTTCCCATTCATAAGTTTCAAGATTACATAGTGCAACATGAGGTTTCCCCTGTTCAAAATTCTTAGAACCCCCAAAATGGCGCTGTATATGGGAGATCCACCCTCTGTCCAGCAATTTAAAAATTCAAAACATAACAAATGTTCACTATATGTTCTTGTGGGGTTAACCCTGAACTCCCCCTTTTTTTTTTGTTTCATATATCTACCATCAATGCCTGTTTTATAGCACTACCATCATATCAGAATCTTTCTAGCTTTTGCCTTAACATTTTCTAGCAGCTGCTGCAAATTTGCATGCTCTAACATCTGTTTTACAAGTGATGAATCTGGACAATACAAGGTGTAGTTTCTTATTAGCAATTGGCTAGTAAACACAGGTGGTTTTATACACAAAATCACAGCTTCTCATAATAGCTATGTTACAAGCACACATATTCAAGTTGTTACTTTTCAGTTTCCCTCAAGTGACGTTCTGCAATCATTCACTTTTCTCTTTCTCTATCTCATTCTGCTTGGGGTATTCATAGTCAGCTCCTGTAGCTGAGGCATCTGCTCAGATGTGCTAAGGCTTGACAAACTTTGGAGGCAGCTGCCATGGACCTGTAGGTAGGAGGACACAAATGTACCCCCTCCCCCAGGTTATCAGTTCTTGAGAAGGAGACAGGTTAAAGTGTTTCCTTAAAGCAGAGGCATTCTGATGCAAAAGGAATGTGAAGCAGCTGCCTTTTTAAATCTTCATCTTGTATTCATTTATGCCTTTTATGGTTGTCTTCTATCCCTTTCTCATTCATGTTCAGCACTGAGAAGAGAAGGCTCCAGGGACAGCTTGTAACAGTCTTCTAATACCTAAAGAAGACCTACAAGAAACCTGGAGAGGGGCTTTGGACAAGGGCCTGTAGGACAGGGCAAGGGGGAATGGCTTTAACCTGACAGAGGGGAGACTGAGATGAGATCTTAGGCAGAAGTTCTTCCCTGTGAGGGTGGTGAGGTGTTGGCACAGGTTGCCCAGAGAAGCTGTGGCTGCCCCATCCCTGGCAGTGTTCAAAGCCAGGTTGGACAGGGCTTGGGGCAACCTGGTGTAATGAAAGGGGTTGGAACTGAACAAGCGTTAAGGTCCCTTCCAGCCCAAACCTTTCCATGATTCTATGTTCCTGATTCCATCTGAAGGTATATGAGACGGGGAAAAGAACAGATTTAAGGGGGGTGGGTGGGGAAGAGTAAAATGTAAACAGGATTTCTTGTTGTTTTGGGTTTGGGTTTTTTGCTCCATGAGCAGAACAGAACTTCTAGGTAAACTGTATTTGACACCCATATAATTCAGCTACCTGTAGTTAACTCAGATTGCTTATTGCCTTCAAACACAAAGACATCAGGATTCTGATGCAAGACAGGTTGAACAGAGCCTTATGTGACATGGTCTAATGCAAGGTGTCCTTGCTCATGGCCAGGGGGTGGAACTGGATGAGCTTAAGATCCTTTCCAACCCAAACAACTCTATGATTCTATGAAGGTTTCATTCCCTTGGTAGTGGTATTTGGTGCAAACTAAGCCCCAGTAGGGGAGTTCTAGAGATTGCTTTGTGCCTAGGATGAAATAAATGTTTATGGCAAATGATGTAAGAATGCTTGTGTTCATGTAATTGCCAAATGAGAATTGAAAGGAATGTGAGGGTTGATTTAGAAGCATCTGTACTAGATAAAAATACCATCTGGGTAGTGTCTGTACTCTAAGGAGTGCAAAGAGAAGTATGGCGTTGGGAATGTCTGAGAAAACAATGTTCCCCCAAATGCCTTGAGAGGGTGCATCTCTTCTGGGATGATTGCTTCTCCATATATTTGTTTCTTGCTTATCAAAAGTCTTATAGTGATGTAATATTTATTGCCTATTGTAACTTCTGTAAGCAAAGTTGGAAGCCACTGCATCATATCTAACTGTCTGAATCTTCTGAGCTTCAGTATTGGTGGTAATAAATTCAGAAAAAATACATTTTTTTAATTAGTAGTTACTTTTTGGGGTTTTTAAACTTCAAATTAATAATGTGTGGCATCTAGTATTCACTTGTGTTGGGCTTTAGGTTTTATTTTTAAATATAAGGAGAAGACACAGCAGTGCAGGTATGTTAAATCACAAGTGAAAGCTTGTGATGCTGTAGGAGTAGGACTTAAAGGCTGTATGGAAAGAAGGTACTAAGGCAAGCTTCAGAAACCTCCTTCTCCAGCTCTGGACTAGCTCTGTGGTTTGCAGAACACCTGTATCTTGTGTGCTGCATTTGTATTTTGCTTAAGCTCCATATATCAGAGATTGTGGGGAATTTAAAACAAACACAAAAAAAACCCAAAAACTAATTTTTCCCTTTCATTTCTGTATTGCCAGTAATAATGTTTACTTAATGTGTGACTATTACAGGTAAGATGTATATAAAGAGAAGTTGAGTATCAATGAATACTCAATGTAAATGCATGCAAAGCCTGAAATCCCAGCAAGGTCAGATGCAGAATTTAATCCTTCAGGCAAATGCTGATTTTGCATGATTTTGCATGGTGGTAGGGTGAGTTGATAATCTGCATTGTGTATCATGTACCTTTTACTGGTTTTGGTTGCTTCAGTGTGTGATTTGCATGCTATGTGCACTATTTTATTAGCAAAATAGGTTGGTTTTTTTCTCTTTTGGTTGTCCAAAAGGACATTTGGTCCTGTCAGCTTTAGCATAGGAGCATAGGTGGTTGTAGATAATGATGGTCCAAATGCTGCAGGGTTAAAGGATTGCTTGTTTTTCACACAATAGAATTATCTATGACACAAAAATGTTTAGCTAGGGAAGACAAGTTATTGACAGGGAGATGCATGTATAAAGCAAGCAGCAATGTTTATCTGGCAAATTCTGGATTTATAATTACACCATCTGGTGTATCTAGTAAGATTATATAAATGTCAGTGTATAGCTGTCCTAGAAATATGTTTACTGAATATCTGTGATACTTACTGGAAGAAAGCTCTCAAGAAATTAAGATCTAGCAGGAAGAGCTTTGCAGCAGTGATTTCCAGAGCAGTTTACAGCTCTTTGAAACTGGTAGGTTACAAAAAGTATCTATGCAGTGGGGTATCTACAGGTAGTCTGACTATTCTTCACCTTCTCAAAAACCTGTCTCAGTAATACACTAAGGTATGTAGGAAATGAAAACACTTCCTCTGTGAATGACCTGTAAGTGTTACCTGTAACAGTTACACATATGTGGTTAAGCTACTCAACTTCTCCCCTTTATGTACTGGAGTCTGTGGCAATTGTTTTGAATTAAAAAAGAACTGTATCAATGCACTATAGAGCTCTAATGCAAGGGTGAAACTAGCAAGCAGCAAACCATAAGTCATGCAGAGGAGTCGAGGGTGTAGTTATATGTAATGAGAACAGAACACCAGTAATTTAAACAGACTATTTTTAATCTGTTTCAAAATCTTAGAATCATCATAGAGTCATAGAATGGTTTGGGTTGAAAGGGACCTTAAGGTCGTCTAGTTCCAACTCTCTGACATGGGCAGGGACGCCTCACACTAGACCATGTCACCCAAGGCTGTCCAGCCTGGCCTTGAACACTGCAAAGGATGAAGCATTTACCACTTCTTTGAGCAATCTGTGCCTCACCACTCTCATAGTAAAGAACTTCTTCCTTATATCTAACCTGAACTTCCCCTGTTTCAGTTTGAACCCATCACCCCTTATCCTATCACTACAGCTCCTGATGAAGTCCTCCTGTCCAGCATCCAAAATGACTACTGAAGCCTTGTAATAATTCATATCACATCATTACTCAGTTCATTCTTGCCTACAAGAAAACTTTCTGACCTTGTGACTCAGCTCTGGTATCTCTGGGAGCTGGACTCTAGATTTCTCACTCAGCAGTAAATGTCTGACATGTTTAATCCAACTTTGCTTTTCACTGAATCTTTTATTGAGCTGCGTATCAAGCAAAAAGAAAAAGAAGTGAATTGAGTATGTAATGCTGCCAAAATTAAATTCTTTACCTTATTTTCTTAACTGGGCTTGCACATACATTTCATTCATCCTAACTCTGGTGATTAGAAAAGGTTAAAAAAAAGGCATAAATTTGCTATGATGGTGAAGAATCAGATCTTATTTATTTCTTTGAAGATGAGCTTCAAAACTCAAAGGCTATCATGAGTGTAAACAAAGCTTTTTGTAATGTTTAATTGCATGTGGTAATTCTGCCTACATTCTGTATAATAACATACAGTCTTGGGGAATTTATGTGGGTGTTCTTAGATTACTGACATTCTACAAAAACTCATTACATAGATGGATTTTCTGAATAGATTTGGACAATGCCCACTGTGCTCCCACAGTGGACATTGTAGCTACTACTGAGTTTAGGAGCTGTTTTAATGAGAAATAATAAGGAGCTGTTGAAGGTCAAAAGCTTTGATTATAATCTAACATTTAGAAACATATTTTTTTGTTCTTCAGGTTAGAAATGTGATACTATTGACCAGAAACAGAAAAGAATTTAAGTGAATAAAATAATTTTGATGTTCAGGTCATAGTACTTTAAAAAAGAAATACATAAATAAAATTTATTAAATAAATAGAAATTACATATATATTATTAATACATAATAAAATATGATATAAAATGCAATGTGCAATAAAGATATACATTAATAACAGGTAATAATACATAAGTTTTTTTTTAAGGCCCCAACAAAAAAAATTCCTGTTATAAGAACAGGCATATAATGTGCCTTACCATATGACAGGAACACTTTTTTACCTTTGATGGTATTTCAAGAGGAACTTTGATTCTGGACACTGCAAGAAACTGAGATTCAGTGGCTGTTGCTTATCTTTCTGAGGATTTACCAGCTGGCAAGGTAATGACTGTTCATGGTTATTAGGGATAGAATTTGACCTTCAGATTTTTCAAGAAATCTAGTATCAAGCTCAGATTTCAACCTAATTCTAAATCCTGATGATTGTATTGTATATCTTTAAAATGTGTCTGTCATCTTTCTGTTGTTGTAACTGAAATGGTAAAAAATGAAACAAAGCACATAACTTCTCTCCATTCTGCCCCTCAAAAAAAAAAGGAAGGGGGAAAAACAAACAAACAAACAAACAAAAACACAAAAACATCAAACTCTGAGTGATTCCATTTTTGAGAAAGATACACTTCGGCTTTCTGTAAAGAGACTTTCCTAAACACATAACACAGGGACCTTTATGATGAAGGTTTTTGTGAATCTTCAAGGTGAAAACAACACTATAATTTTAGGCCTTCACCACCTTAACCTTCCAAAAACATCTAAATCTTTTATTCTGTACGTCATTTGTTGACTTTTGGCTTCTGTCTTTCCCACTTGAGGAAGTTCATTATGGTCCATCTGTTATCATTTCAGAAGGAGAAGATGTCTTCACCCACAAGAATCCTTTGTCCATTGTGTTCCTGATAGCTCTGTGCCTAGCATGCCTTGTTCTTGTGGGACCTGACACTGTGATTGCAACACACTTTTGTTTCCTGAATTACTTATTCTGGGAATATGTGTTTGAAAAGGTATCAGATTTTCAATATGCTGTTGGAGTAATACTACTGATTTACTTTCCTCTGAGTAGTGATATTGAAGAAATTTGCAAAGAAAATTATACCTTATGCATTTTTTTGTCATTTGTCATTTTGGAGACACGTAAATGAGTCCAGATAAAATATTAAAATCTCCCTACAACATTTTATGTTTATTTTCAATTTTGAATTGTGGCTTATGAAAGTGGATTAGAACCATCTTTCTCCAGCATCAGAAAGACAACTCTGACTTAGGAATTCCCAGCTGCAGTTTGTTTGCAATTTACGGCCAATGAAGTATCTTGTGTATGCCACAGAGGACCATTTGCACAGTGGCCATCCTCAATGGACCATGCTGATTGTCAGAGTCAGAACAGCTGTGATTTCTCTTCTAGCTGCTCAGAGAGTTGGAACTCTTTGCAAATAAGATGCCAGAAAGCCCTTCAGCTGTACATTCTTGATCCTGACTTCTTCCCAGACTGAGGCACAGTATTAGTTAGATACTAATTTTTGCCACAAGTCCACTGTGCCATTTAAATCACCAAGATGAAAGTAACAGGTAAGAAACAAAAAATCACAGAATCCCAGACTGGTTTGGATTGGAAAGGACCTTAAAGCTCATCCAGTTCCAATCCCCTGCCACAGGCAGGGACACCTTCCACTAGATCAGGTTGCTCCAAGCCCCATCCAACCTGTCCTTGAACACTGCCAAGGATGGGGCAGCCAAAGCTTCTCTGGGCTCTGTCAGATTAAAGCCATTCCTCCTTATCCTGTCCCTACAGGTCCTTGTCAAAAGCCCCCCTCCATATTTCTTATAGGCCTCTTTAGGCAGTGGAAGGCTGCTATAATGTCCCAAAGAAGGGACCATGTGCTGAAATGCAGCTAAATAAAATAAGGCATAGCACACTGCCTCTGTGAAAATGATTTTTGCCAATGAGTGTTGTGGTCCCCCATGTGATATCTTTCAGTAGCTTTCTGTTTTAGGAAGTATACTTCACAAATAGTCTACTGCCTTTAACTGCTGCTGGAATATATCTTTTATGACAGATTGTGAAAATCTTGCTTTCACTTTTTAGTTGGAGAGCAAGGGAAATGATGTAGGATATTTGGCACTGAGGAGGCAGACTCGTTACATATACTAAGTTTTTATCAGTGTAACTGCACGTAGAGCTTTCCTTTTCTCAAAAAAAAAAGCAAACCAAAAGCAAAAACCCCCCAAAAAACAAGAAAAAAAAAAAGAAACCCACCAAAAAAAAAGCAAAAAAAAAAAAGCACCAGAACAAATAAACCAAACACAAAACTAAACCAATAACAACAAGAAAAACAAAACAAAACAAACCCCAAAATGAACCAAAACAAGGAACCACTTTAGAATCAGAAATAATTTATTTTCACACTTAGAGATCCATTGTGAGCTCTAGTCAGTTTGCTTCCTCTGAGAATTGTGCAGAGAGAACCCGAACCATATAGTGACAGAAGTCAGAGCAATGCATAAAATAGATGAGAATAAGGCAAAGGGAAGAAAATTCAAACGGCTCAAGAAGTAGGTAGGAACACAGGTGAAAATAAAGATAGCCCTAAATGGAGGCACATGGACTTACTGTGAAGAATCAGGTCTTACATAATATTTTCCCTTTTTCTGCAACAGTAACTTAAAAATCTCTGAAAGGTCTCACATTTCCGTAACGTATTTTTTCATTATATTATTCTGTGGGTTTCGGTACTGCTGCAGGAGACTAGAAGCAACAAATTCATAAGGACAGGATGTTTTCATGGGATTTTTGGGATGTTCATAAGTAATAGCTTAACTTTTTTGGCCTTATCTAGAACAGCTGTCTATGGTCAATCAAAATTATTACATTAATGACTGTAATTAAGACATACACATACATACAATGCATACATAAAGAAACACAGTAAAACATCCATAATGCAGATCACACTGTGTATGTCTTTCTTATCACCAAGCACAGAACTTTAAATGGTTACTATTTGTAGAATTTCTTAGAAATTGAAAGATGTACAAAAAAACAACAAAAAAAAAGCAACAAAAAATCAGTGTTGTGTTAAAAATGAGGGGTGTTTTATCATTATCATTATCTTATTATTTTTATTATCATTATTTTATCATTATTGGCCAGGTTGGATGAGGCTTGGAACAACCTGGTCTAGAGTGAGGTGTCCCTGCCTGTGGCAGAGGGTTGGAACTGGATAATCTTAAGGTCCTTTCCAACACAAACCATTCTATGATTCTATCCTGTGAAATACTACAAAAAAACACCCATCCATTTTGGAAATACTAAAATGCTTCAAATGATTTAGTAGTTGAGAAAATATTTTGTTATTGTGAGGCTAACAAGTAAACTAGAGAATCAGGTCAAGAAGCAGAAGCTGCGTCTTCATCCTTTGGAGATGCATTGCTCTTCAAAGTGCAATCATTTATGTCAATGTCTGCAAATTTACAGTATCTTTTCCTTGAAAACAAATTACATAGAATCATATAATCATAGAATAGTTAGGGTTGGAAAATACCTTAAGATCATCTAGTTCCAACCCCCCTGCCATGGGCAGGGACACCTCACTCTAAATCATATCACCCAAGGCCTTGTCCAGCCTGGTCTTGAGCACTGCCAGGGACGGAGCATTCACAACCTCCCTGGGCAACCTATTCCAGTGCCTCACCACCCTAACAGGAAAGCATTTCTTCCTTATATCTGATCTAAACTTCCCCTGTTTAAGTTTGAGCCCGTTACCCCTTGTCCTGTCACTACAGTCCCTAATGAGGCCCCCTTCAGATATTGGAAGGCTGCTATGAGGTCTCCATGCAGCCTTCTCTTCTCCAGGCTGAACAGCCCCAACTGTCTTCATACAGGAGGTGTTCCAGTCCCCTGATCATCCTCGTGGCCATCCTCTGGACTTGTTCCAAAAGTTCCATGTCCCTTTTATGTCAAGGACACCAGAACTGCACACAATACTCCAGGTGAGGTCTCACGAGAGCAGAGTAGAGGGGCAGGATCACCTTCTTCTACCTGCTGGTCACACTCCTTATGATGCAGCCCAAGACATGGTTGGCTTTCTGGGCTGCGAGCGCACACTGCCGGCTCATGTTCATTTTCTCATCAACCAACACTCCCAAGTCCTTCTCTGTAGGGCTGCTCTAAATCTCTTCTTTGCCCAACCTGTAGCTGTGCCTGGGATTGCTCTGACCCAGGTGTAGGACCTTGCACTTGGCATGGTTAAACTTCATGAGGTTGGCATCAGCCCACCTCACAAGTGTGTCAAGGTCCCTCTGGATGGCATTCCTTCCCTCCAGCGTATCAACCAAACCACACAGCTTGGTGTCATCGGCAAACTTGCTGAGGGCGCACTCAATCCCACTGTCCATGTCAGCGACGAAGATGTTAAACAAGACAGGTCCCAAGAGTGATCCCTGAGGGACAACACTTATTACTGGTCTCCAGCTGGACACTGAGTCAATGACCACAACTCTTTGTGTGTGGCCATCCATCCAGTTCTTTATCCACCGAGTCGTCCATCCATCAAACTGATGTCTCTCCAATATAGAGACAAGGTTGTCATGTGGGACAGTGTCAAACGCTTTACACAAGTCCAGGTAGATGACATCAACTGCTCTACCCCTGTTCATCAGTTCTGTAGCCCCATCATAGAAGGCCACCAAATTGGTCAGGCAGGATTTCCCCTTAGTGAAGCCATGCTGGCTGTCACCAAGCACCTTGTTGTTTTTCGTGTGCCTTAGCATGCCTTCCAGCAGAATCTGCTCCAAGAATTTGCCAGGTACAGAGGTGAGACTGACTGGTCTGTAATTCCCAGGGTCATCCGTTTTCCCCTTCTTGAAAATGGGGGTTATATTTCCCTTTTTCCAGTCATTGGGAACTTCACCTGACTGCCATGATTTTTCAAATATGATGGGCAGTGTCTTAGCAACTTCATTCGCCAGCTCTTTCAGGACCCGCAGATGGATTTCATCAGGTCCCATGGACTTGTGCACGTTCAGATTCTTAAGATGGTCTCAAACCAGATCCTCTCCTACAGTGGGCTCAAGGTCTTCATTCTCACAGTCCCTGCGTCTGCCTTCCAAGACTTGGATGCTTTGGTCAGAGCCTTTGCCAGTTGTCGTGGTTTAAACCCAGTCAGGTAACTTGTTCACTCACTCCCAGTGAGTGGTGCCGAGCTGACAACAATCGAGGTCCGTGTCCGTCTCCCCCCCCACCCCGCACCGGGGCTCTCCCCTTCCCCGCTCCCGGAGGAACGGGGAGGAGGATTGAGAGAGTGCAACTCCTACGGGTTGAGACAAGAACAGTCCAGCAACAAATCACCACCGATACTATCAGCTAAAACAATGATAAGGGAAAATAACAAGGGAAGAGAATACGATACCACCGGCCAAGAAAGCGAGTTCCACCCGGAAGCCCCTGTCCTTCCGGGTAACTCCCAGTTACCCCTCACCCCGGGCATGACGTGCTGTGGTATGGAATACCTCCCCGGCTAGCCCGGGTCAGGCGCCCCGTCCCTGCTCCCTCACAGCTTCCCCTCCTCCCTGGCAGAGCATGAGCCTCACAGAGTCCTTGGTCAGGGTAAACATCACTTAGCAACAACCGAAAACATCGGCTTCACCAACACCGCTCTCAAGCCGGAAGCCAAAACACAGCACTGCACCAGCCAACACAAAGGAAAAACATGACTGCCACTGCCGAACCCAGGACACCAGTGAAGACCGAGGCAAAGAAGTCATTCAGAACCTCAGCCTTCTCCAAATCCTGTGTAGCTAGTTTTCCCGATAGCTTCTGGAGGGGGCCTACGTTCTCCCTAGTCTGTTTTTTATTTGCTATGTACCTGTAGAATCCCTTCCTGTTATCCTTAATACCCCTAGCCAAGTTTAATTGTAACTGGACCTTAGCTTTCCTAACCTGGTCTCTAGCTTCCAGGACAACATCCCTGTACTCTTCTCAGGCCACCTGTCCTTGCTTCCACTTCTTATAAGCCTCTTTTTTCATTTGAATTTGCCTCAGGAGCTCCTTATCCATCCAAGGAGTTTGCCTTGATGATGAATATAGTTGACTATGTATCGTCAAGCAACAGTACAGCCATAAATTATCATACGTTCATTAAGTAAATTAAACATGATGCCTTCAGGGCTGTGACTTGAAAGTGCTATAATGCAAATGAGATCATACAGAGGAAGTTAGTGGGAGAAGAGCAACAAATGCTCTACACAGAAATAAAGTAACCCTGTCATATGGTGTAAAAGGTAAGTGACTTCCAAAGTTCCATGAGAAGCATCTTCAGGCATGAAAATAGTTTTAAAATCATCCTCCACCTAACTGAAGACTAACCATGAAGACTACTTCAAAGGTTTTTTTTGAAAGACTTTCATTATGGTTTCATATCTGCAGGTTTTCTGAACCCAAAAGTGCCTGTTACCAGGGAAATGTTGGCCAAAGCACTTTGAGCAAGAATGTAAATGCAATCACAGTTTCACAAGCTCTGGAGGGATTTATCTCTGGGACGTAATAAAAAAATCCGAAGCATCCCACAACCCTTGCCTTTGAGGGAAAAGTGAAAGCTTATCTTCTTTTCAAATAATCATATATTTTTAATAATCATATATGTTATGTCATATAAACTCTAATGTAGAGTTTGCCAGGTGCTCCAATCATATCGCTAGTCTAGTCTTATCTATAAGATTTTCTTCCTGAAAAGAGTGTAAAATATTACTTTGCTTAGCAAACAAACACAGCAGCAACCAACTCTAAAAGGTAAGTTTCTAGATTTATGCTTGCAAAGTTAAGTGCTAGGAGAAGTGCTGTTACTGCTTTCTACTTGTCCTTGTACCTCTTGGGGGAGACTAATATGATGGGGTTTTTTGCTTTATGATGTATAGGGCAATATATATAATATGTATATATTCCATTTGCTAAAACATATTGGTATCTTAGGACATAGCTTCAGTGAGGTTGAAAGTGCCCCAGAAACACTTGAGTTAATGCTAACTTAGCTCAAGAACCTAAGTATGCATAGCTGCATAGGCATGGTTCTGCATCTAAATTTACCTTCCTATCTGAGGTTTTACTCACTTGATTGGCATGACTGTAGTACCTGTATACTTTTGAGACCTAATGCACAGATGGTCCTTAAGATTTACAAGTAAATCCTATTTTACCAGCTGTTTAAAGGTTGCTTGGAAATTTTTGCACTTAGATTATGCATTTATAAGCACAGCTCCCCATTGGAGCTCACAGGTTGTAAAACCCAGCACATGTGGTTGTAAGCAGTCAAATCATATAATCCCTTTCATAAATATTGTAGTTGTGGGAAAGGGCAGATTTACCAAGAGTCAATGCATGAGTGGAGATATTTATTGTATCTGCAGCCAGTTGTCCTATGGGGCTGGCAAGAACATTTGATATCAAAACTTGGATATCTTCCTTTAGTTGTCATATTCATGTGTCAGAATTTTCCAGCAAAGTCACTGCTGTTGGGGAGTGTGTTCTGTGATGGGAATCTAGACATGCTTTCTGAGGTATTTTTATGAGATTCTGCCCTCTTTTATAAATATCTATCTTGGTGCACTATCAGCTGCTTGAAATATTTGCTCACTTAAGGCCTGACTACAAAACAAACACTCAAATCCAACATTGTATCTGGCTGGAATCTGGCTAATGTAATTAGGATACACATAAGCAGATATGGCATCCCATATGGAGTCACTCATACTCCAAAGGCCTTTTAGAACTCCAGTGCCCAAGAATTAAAATCTGTAGTTAGCCTCTCCCGGAGTGGTTGTGAAAATAATTAACTTCAGATTCTGTAAAATAAAAAGGATTTTGAAAAGCCACAGGAGGTTATTAGGCAGTGTTATTTTAAAATTAATTTTGTTTTCAATTTGGGATAAAGGTTCTATTTGTAATGTCATTTAATAAGGCATAATGCTTTCCTTTTGATGTGTGCTGACAGAGTATAGCAAATTGAACAAGACTGGCAGGTCCCTGAGAAATGACAATTGGGATTTGTGTAATTAAGATGATTATGCTGCAAACTTGTGTCACTGAAAACAAGATATATTTAAAATCAATTTTCAAGGGGCATAACTACCTCTTTAATCTGAAAAAGATCTCAGTTTTGGATGAAAGTTTAGCTTGAAAAAAGATACATGTTAAACTGCAGGCTGAAGAATTTGGCCTTTTAGAGATAAATATGGATTAGCCATTAGCTTCACATGCTAAGTATTTCTAATATTCAGATATAACTTTGAACTTACTGAGCACATCAAAACTGAAATTTTGTATTCTCTAGTACATGTGCATTAGAAGACTCGGTTATTAGAAAGTATAGACATTGCTCAAGATTGGTGCGTAATTGATCTTCAGCTATAAAGTGTGAACCTCATTGACCATAAAAGTTCACTGTTGTCTTTGAGTCTTTTTGTATTTATTTCATATATTGCAGACAAGTCACACTTGCTTTGGCTGTGCCTCAGTAAAAAGAAGCTTTATAACCGGTATGGTCAAGCTAAAGGCATTTCACAAGAGCATGTATAGTGACAGGACAAGAAAGAATGGCTTTAAACTGACAGAAGGGAGATTAGCTCTTAGGAGGAAGTTCTTCCCTGTGAGAGTGATGAGGCACTGGCACAGGATGCCCAGAGAAGCTGTGGCTGTCCCATCCCTGGCAGTGTTCAAGGCCAGGCTGGACAGGGCTTGGAGCAATCTGGTCTAGTGGAAGGTGTCCCCACCTGTGGCAGGGGGTTGGAACTGGATGATCTTAGGGTCCTTTTCAACCCAAACCAGTCTGTGATTCTGTGATAAAGCCAGACTAATAAGACTTTCTGAGTATATGAATCTCTAGGATGGAGATGCACAGTGGATCAGCTACAGCTGCCTTAATTTCAAATGTGGACATGGAAGAAGTTAATGCAACCATTACCTTTGAAAGTAGAGGTGGATAGCTAAGATACTCAATTCAGATGGATACCAGGGTCTGTGCCTGTTGGATTTTGGATCCATTTGCATGTTCCCCAGGAGAGAGTTTACATCACAGCTGATAGAGCTGTAAGACCCAACAGTTTAGGATGATGTCTATTTGTTCTTCCTATTAATTTCTGACATTCATTTTGATAATTTACCCTATAACTAATAACAAACCAGATTCAGTTAGTGACACTTTGCAGACACTGAAACGTGAAGCTAAGCTCTGGAGCTAAGGCCTGGAACCATTAGAACTTGAAATGTTTGTTGGGGTTTTTTCTCTGCTTCTGAAGGAAAAGCTTGTGATGCAAAGTACTACAGAACAAAACTGTTTATAGTTAGATAGATGTGGCATAGTAATTTTACTTAAATGTGTTTTTCACAGGAGTTCTGATCATCATATGAAATCACAATCACTAGGATAAATATAGATCATGTCTTCTTTCATGTAAAAGTTAAATTGCTCCTTACCAAAATGCATCTAACCTGTCCTATTAGGAAGTTCATTAAACTATACAGTGCAATATAGCTGTCATCATTACTTCATAACAGACTTCTACATAATGCATGAAAGCTGCTAAATAAAATAACACACAATGCTAATTGTTCATCTTCCCCCTTAAATTGTAATGCAGTGTGACAGAAGATAGAATATGGGCATAAACATCTGATCTACTACTGATGAATTTTACTAAGACTTCAGAAGTACCTACTTCTTGAGATTATAAAAATAGTCAGACATGAAAGGCAGTGTGGGAGAAGGGGATCAGAGAGTGGGGTGATTACATTAACCGAAGAGAGGGATTATCTCTTTTTATTCCCTGCTTTTAGCCATCCATCAGTATCAGTGCTGCCTTTACATAGTACCTGTGTTATTAATATTCATCACTGCATTGCTTTAAATCTGCAGATAAAATGAATTGGCCAGCAGAGACCAAAAACACTCCCAAAGTACCATTTTGCACTTCTTATTTCAGTTACAGTTCTGAAGTAAGCACTGCCATAGTAGAGAGAAGAGCTTTTGAGGGCAAGTGGTATACATACATATACATATAGCTAATGGAAATTTCTGATGATTTTTTAGCCATGGTATTTACAGACTGTGGGGTGAATGGTGGGGAAATAGTGATTAGACAACAGTTTACTCTCCCATTTACTGGTGACATCAGACTTGGGACCAAAAGATTTCCTGTAACACTTTTGAATACCAAAGACATTTATTACATGGGGGTAACGACTAAAGATTTTGTGAGTGAGAAACAACTTTAGAGCAATTTCAGCTGCAAATTAAAAACCTAACAAAACAGCTAGAGGATGCTGATGGTTAACTTTATCTTGTTCCCTTGTTATCCCAATCCATGTTCAGCCCAATGAAATCTTGTAACAGAGCAGGAGGACCACTGTAAGATCCTGCTTAGCTGTTCCCAAAGCTCTCCACCTACTTGGTAAATCTTTGAATTAATCATCAGCCAGTGAACACCCTCTAGGAAGTGAGATCCTCTCCAGAAGGCATGTACCTGTTTTGTCTTTTCTGAAGTCTAGTGAGCCCAAACCCAAACCTTCCAGATTCTGTGGCTCTTGAAGAAGGTACTCCACTCTTTCTCTTCCATTCCTGCAACTGAGAATGGATTATATTAAAAATTAAATTAAATAGATTGTTTCTAAGATTGGAATTTGGTTTGTAGGTTATTATTTTGTACACAATGCTTCAGTATTAACTTGGCTGTCCCCCTGTTTGACAGACAGAGTATGTCAACATCTCATTCTGCCAGGGCTGCCATTTTGAAGAAAAAATAGTGATGTCCTTTGAGGGAGTTTCTTTTTGGAGGAGTTTTAAAAAATGAAGCTGATACAGCTAACATGCAAGTGCAAGACTGAACTGCCTATTTAGCATCAAATCTCCAACTAGATATCCTTATTCCATACCTGGAGACTTTCTGTCAATTAAAAACTGAACTAACCCGCTGTATTGTATGTGGAGGGTGGAGAGATATTGTAAAGGAATTGTTCAGCAAGAATCAGAATCTGCTAGTTTGGAAAAGACCTTTAAGTTCATCAAGTCTAAAAAGAAGTATAGCACCCTTGCTGCTTCATTCCTTTTGCATGGGTGATTAGCCAGGAGGCTTCTGTTCACATATATTTCCACTGAAAAGCTGTACTTCAAACTCTGAAGATAAAGTTCTTTCCATTTTAATCTGGTGACGTTAAGGCAAAGCTACTGCTGAACTTAGTTTTTCTGTGTTGTCCTTGAGTCCAATGTTTTCATTAGTGCCAAAGAAGCAGAAACTGGATCACTTGGCCAGAAAAATGTGTTTCTGTAGAAATAACTCTGGTCAGAAAATCTGAGGGTAGTTAATAATGGTTTAAATTGACTATAATGCCAGGTTCCTGAGTACTGTGTTTTGTCTTATCACAGGACTGAATCTATCCAAGTTAAAAAACTTTCTTTCCATTAAGACAATGCATCTTATACACTCCTTTGTATACTGAGGTTTAAAGAGTAACTGAAGAGTTAGGATTTTCATCCCTTTCTCCTCTTCTTCCTCATAGAAGATGGAGAAAGGTAGCAGCAACAAATGTTTAGGTTCAGTTTCTGGAAAACTGATGAACTTGTTCTTTAGGATATCCTGCAGCTTTAATCAGTGTCACTTGATGCCCACATTGATCATTAGATCAGACACAGTTTGCATTCATATGTACATGCTGCTTTCCATAATGGCGTGAAGGTGGTAGCAGTTGGGTAGCATATGCTGCTAGTCTGCCGAATGGTTACAGTGAATTTCCCCATTAAAGCCGTATGTGAATAAAGCTCTGTGGTGATTGATGGGGCTGGATGTTTTCTTACAACATATGGCTATGGATTTCCAGGTATTTTAGTGATTTTTTTTTTTTTTAATTTGGGGGAAGGGGAATTGAGAAAATTGATACAGTTCTGATTCAGTTAATCCATAGGATGACTTACCTGGGGTTAAACCATGTTGATACCCGAGACACCATATGACTGAGAAAGTACCTACCTGGTGTTTTTCTGAAATAGTGTTTAAAAATAATGGGAGATAATATATGTATTCTAAATGAGACTTAAAGGCAAGGCTTTGTAAGGAGTAGGAGTCGCTTGTGTTCTTGTTTCCCCACAATTTATGTAGTATTTTGTTCTTATAAGATATGGTATGAATTCTGTCCAAATTCTAATTTGGCTGATAACTGTATTCTTATTTCTGAAGTACTTCTTCCTATATTTCTCCAAATGAGAAAAACTCATCTTGGTTTTTTTACTTGTAATTGTTCTCCAATAGTCTTATTGCAAAAGTGCAACAGTACCTCACTAAACTTTTGCCTTTATCTCAGGATGAATGCAACAATTTTTGATGTCTTGATGTGTACTTTGTTCTTGGCAGTGAGTTGAAATGAAGCATTATTTAAAAAGAAAATCTCAAAGTGATCTATTGTAATATAATACAAGTTGATAGTATTTTATATCTACTTTGATTCATTTAACTTTCATTTGGTCATCAGTAATTGTTGAATGATAATACTGTCTTATGTTGAAGAACCCAGTTTTCTGGATGACTCCTAATTCATCATTAAATTGGTGGGGTCCCAGAGAAGGGAGGACACTATGTGCACCCTCACAGGTTCTATCTGAGACAGTGCAAATGGGTTTTTAACTCTTCTTAGAATCATAGAATCATAGAATAGTTTGGGTTGGAAAATACCTTAAGATCATCTAGTTCCCACCCCCCTGCCATGGGCAGGGACACCTCAAACTAAACCATGCCACTCAAGGCTTCTTCCAACCTCGCCTTTAGCACTGCCAGGGATGGAGCATTCACAACCTCCCTGGGCAACCTATTCCAGTGCCTCACCACCCTAACAGGAAAGCATTTCTTCCTTATATCTGATCTAAACTTCCCCTGTTTAAGTTTGAGCCTGTTACCCCTTGTCCTGTCACTACAGTCCCTAATGAGGCCCCCTTCAGATATTGGAAGGCTGCTATGAGGTCTCCACACAGCCTTCTCTTCTCCAGGCTGAACAGCTCCAACTTCCTCAGCCTGTCTTCATACAGGAGGTGCTCCAGTCCCCTGATCATCCTCGTGGCCCTTCTCTGGACTTGTTCCAACAGTTCCATGTCCCTTCTATGTCGAGGACACCAGAACTGCACACAATACTCCAGGTGAGGTCTCACAAGAGCAGAGTAGAGGGGCAGGATCACCTCCTTCGACCTGCTGGTCACACTCCTTGTGATGCAGCCCAGGACATGGTTGGCTTTCTGGGCTGCGAGCGCACACTGCCGGCTCATGTTCATTTTCTCATCAACCAACACTCCCAAGTCCTTCTCTGTAGGGCTGCTCTGAATCTCTTCTTTGCCCAACCTGTAGCTGTGCCTGGGATTGCTCTGACCCAGGTGTAGGACCTTGCACTTGGCATGGTTAAACTTCATGAGGTTGGCATCAGCCCACCTCACAAGTGTGTCAAGGTCCCTCTGGATGGCATTCCTTCCCTCCAGCGTATCAACCAAACCACACAGCTTGGTGTCATCGGCAAACTTGCTGAGGGCGCACTCAATCCCACTGTCCATGTCAACGATGAAGATGTTAAAGACAGGTCCCAAAAGTGATCCCTGAGAGACAACACTTGTTACTGGTCTCCAGCTGGACACTGAGTCAATGACCACAACTTTTTGTGTGTGGCCATCCATCCAGTTCTTTATCTACCGAGTCGTCCATCCATCAAACTGATGTCTCTCCAATTTAGAGACAAGGTTGTCATGTGGGACAGTGTCAAATGCTTTACACAAGTCCAGGTAGATGACATCAACTGCTCTACCCCTGTTCATCAGTTCTGTAGCCCCATCATAGAAGGCCACCAAATTGGTCAGGCAGGATTTCCCCTTAGTGAAGCCATGCTGGCTGTCACCAAGCACCTTGTTGTTTTTCATGTGCCTTAGCATGCCTTCCAGGAGAATCTGCTCCAAGAATTTGCCAGGCACAGAGGTGAGACTGACTGGTCTGTAATTCCCAGGGTCATCTGTTTTCCCCTTCTTGAAAATGGGGGTTATATTTCCCTTTTTCCAGTCTTCGGGAGCTACACCTGACTGCCATGATTTTTCAAATATGATGGGCAGTGTCTTAGCAACTTCATTCACCAGCTCTTTCAGGACCCGCAGATGGATTTCATCACGACCCATGGACTTGTGCACGTTCAGATTTTTAAGATGGTCTCAAACCAGATCCTCTCCTACAGTGAGCGCAAGGTCTTCATTCTCACAGTCCCTGAGTCTGCCTTCCATGACTTGGGTGGTGTGGTCAGAGTTTTTGCCAGTGAAGACTGAGGCAAAGAAGTCATTCAGAACCTCAGCCTTCTCCAAATCCTGTGTAGCCAGTTCTCCCGTTCTCCCATTGTGTAGCCAGTTCTTCTTTACCAGCCACAGGAAATGTACAAATCAGGGGGCATAGTCCACAATAAGCAGAAAAAATGTGGGACAGGAGAAGCATGAGTGTCAAATATGCATTTAGTTGTGAGTAAAAGCATTTAATTAAATTGTAAACTGTCTTCTAAATGGGTGGAAATTCATGTTGACTATAACTAAAGTTGGTCCCACTGCCTGGAGTTTATGCTGATTAGAAATTCTTAATGGTAATTAAATTAATGATTATCTGGTCATTTCTTTTAAATAAATGATTATCTGGAAGATCTCTTGTTCAGTCTCTGGTACGGATAAAACTAGCCTGCCCAGCAGAATATGGATTACTTTTATGGATGCTACAATTTCAAACCGCTATCCGTACAGCATAGCCAGAAGCTAGATTCCATTACTTTAGCTCTTTTAATTGCCTGTGTGATCTGTCTGCATTCTCCCTTGCTGGTGGTGGTGCCTATGTCACAACAACCCTCTATTCTGCTTCTAAAATCTTACTTTGTTCCAAAATGCTGCAGAGGTCTATGCTTTAGTACTCATGCCTATGCTAGGTGGGGAGGGAGGAGAAGAAAAGGCTGGTAGAAAATCTTAGCTGTGATAAATAAGCAACTATGTTCATCAGCTTCTCTCATCATGACAACAAACAAGGCTTTCTGCTTCAAGTATCTACCCTTTACTTTTACAACAGAAACAGAAAGAGAATCAGACCTATAATGCTGCACTGAGCTCTTTGCTCCTTTCACTGTAAATTTTTAAATGGCCATAGAGGGCCACGGTGATGTTAACTTTCAGTGACCCCTATTTGAGAAATGATAATGTGAACTAATAATCCGGTACCAGCCTATCATAAAAAGAATAGACTCTCCTGCTATCTTCAGAGCTCTAGGGTTTCAAACTGGTTATTTTCAGCATGTAGGGTTTTCTTTTGCACAACACAAAACATACAATTACTGTACAATGATAAAAAAGGATGTCTGTTCATTGAATATAATAGAAGAAATCAGCAACAGTTTGTAGCTAAAGGGTATAAAAGAAACCTGGAGAGGGGCTTTGGACAAGGGCCTGTAGGGATAGGACAAGGGGAAAGGCATTAACCTGATAAAGGGGAGATTGAGATAAGATCTTAGGCGGAAGTTGTTCCCTGTGAGGGTGGTGAGGCGCTGGCACAGGTTGCCCAGAGAAGTTGTGTCTGCCCCATCACTGGCAGTGTTCAAGGCCAGGTTGGATGGGGCTTGGAGCAACCTGGTCTAGTGGAAGGTGCCCCTGCCTGTGGCAGGGTGTTGGAACTGGATGAGCTTTAAGGTCCTTTCCAACTGTCCTGGGTTTAGCGGTAGCAGTCAATTTTTCTCCTTCTTGGTAGCTGGTGCAGCATGGTGTTTTGACTTTCATCCTCGGAACAGTGCTGATAATACCGATGTTTTCAATTGTTGCTAAGTAATGTTTACGCTGATCAAGGACTTTGTGAGGCTCATGCTCTGCCAGGGAGGAGGGGAAGCCGGGAGGAAGCAGAGACAGGACACCTGAACCAAGCTAGTCAAAGAGGTATTCCATACCACAGCACAGGCCTCATGCGGGCCTCGATTGTTTCCAGCCCGGCACCACTCACTAGGAGTGAGTGAACAAGCTGTCTGGCTGTCGTGGTTTAAACCCAGTCAGGTAATTCGTTCTCTCACTTCCCCCCCTTCTTTCCCTCCCCCTGCTCTCGGAGGGACGGAGAGGAGAATCGAAAAGAATGCAACTCCCACGGGTTGAGATAAGAACAGTTTAGTAACTAAGGTATAACACAAATCACTACTGCTACCACCAATGATAATAATGATAAAGGAAATAACAAGGGAACAGAATACAACACCTCAGCACCAACCGACCGATCACTCGTCCCCCAAGCCCGACCAAGCTCTGACCGATACCTCCTCCAACCCTGCAGTCTCCCAGCCCTTCCGGCTAACTCCCAGTTACATCCCGGGCATGACGTGCTGTGGTATGGAATAGCTCTTTTGGTCAGTTTGGGTCAGGTGTCCTGTCTCTGCTTCCTCCCAGCTTCCCCTCCTCCCTGGCAGAGCATGAGGCTCACAAAGTCCTTGGCCAAACCAAAACATCTCTATCAGCTCTGCTCCCGAGCTGAAAGTCAAAACACTGCACTGCACCAGCTACCAAGGAGGAGAAACATGACTGCTACTGCTGAACCCAGGACACTGGCTAGGTTTAAACCACGACACCAACCCAAACCATTCTAGGATTCAAATCTGCTTACTTGGTTGTCTACCCAGTTGTGCCCCTACACACATTTACTCTGATTCTCTGCTCTGCCCACTTACAGCATCAGTAGCTGTGTAATGGAGAGCATGATCATCATCAGTCACTATGAACATCCTTTGCTACCTCATCACACAGCTGTACGTTTTAGGATAGAACTTTGAAAATTTCAGCTCTGCTGCTCTGATAGCATGAGGTTTGCTCCCAGTCTAGGTAAGAGAAGAGTGTGTTTTTGTGGGGTTTTGTGACTCCCAATCACAGTGGTGAAGCAGTGTACCCAGACTTGTGGGACACCCAGAGCTAAGCCTACATTTTAAAGGATTATGCTCGGCATTTAGACAGATGCTACGTTATAGTAATCTCAAGGTCATTCAGACTTAACAAAATCTCATCGTAGTCCTGAAAGCAATTATTGTACCTACTTTGTTGCTAAAATGAGATACAATAATGAACACTCATCCTTTAACAGAGCATTAATACAAAGTCAGTACAGCAACTAAGAATTTAGTCAGGATTTAAAAAAAAATCAGGATTTAAGTGGGTAGTTCTGTGCCTTCTATCAAATATGGGTGAATTTCTTCCCAGAGAGAGGAAAGTTTAGTATATCAGATTTATTTACTTGGCTCTATGTGTCTCTACTGAACTAATTGTATTCATTTTCAGAATTGCTTAGTATTCACAGATTTCTCTGCAGATATGAAAAGCAGCATTTATTTTGTACTTGTTGCAAGAAATATATCAAATTAAAATATTGTTATGCCACTAAATTATTATTTTGAAATCATCTGTAAAGATAACCTTAGAAACATCCTTTTCTTGCCTCTTTTAAAGCAGTGTTTAAATGACAGTACTTTCTTCCACCAATGAAAAGGTATCACTATTCCTTCTACCTACAAGACAGTACACCTCCATTTGGTAATGAGGGAGCTTTTGTTATACGCAATACATTGGTTAAAAGGGAGATGTCTGCCTTATGCAATTGATTCTTTGCATTGTCATTTCAGCTGGTTTAAATATTGATTTTTCTTTAACAGAAGGGAAGAAAATAATGTATTATGGTACAGTAGTACAATGATCTGTTATTTCCATAGCACCTTGGAAAACAGGAGAACTGAAATAGCATGTTGAGTGTGTTGGGCAATAGGTGAGGTCAGAGAACAATGAGCCTGCTTTGCTTCTGACTGGACATAGAACAGATGACAAAATGTTGTATATGCGTGGTAATTTACATTAACGCAGCGACATTGATCAAAGGTGAACAGTGTGAATGTCCATCCTATGGCCAAGGGATGCTGGCTGAGATTAGGAACCATAGGACAGTGTGGAAATAAGAACCAGCAGCTTTTTGATCAAGCTTGGATGGTTCAAGTTCAGTTCCTGTCTCTTCAAGTTGTTTTCCTTGCAGTTTGAGACAGGTCATTTTGGCTTTTTTGGCTCTTTTCTGGGCACATATTGTCTACTTACTCCAAATAGGTAATCAAAATGTATCCCAGGGGATATATTTTGTGTCATAATAACACAATCACAGAATCATTTAGGTTTGAAAAGGCCTTTAAGATCAAACCCAACCATAAGCCTAACACTGCTAAGTCCACCACTAAGCCATGTCCCCAGCTGCTGTGTTTTAAATACCTCCAAGGATGGTGACTCTACCAGTTCCCTGGGCAGCATGTTCCAGTGCTTGACAACCTTTTCAGTGAAGAAATTGTTCCTAATATCCAATCTAAACTAACCCTTGGCACAACTTGATGCTGTCTCCTCTTGTCCTGTCGCTTGTTGCTTGGGAGAAAGACCAACACCTACTGTTAGTAGGAGGTGATTTTTCTGATTTGTGGGTAGCATAGGGAAGCCATCCAAGTACTGCAGCCTCTAAAATGCCTTGCTGGTTGTGGTGTTGTGGACTTACTAGGTACAGAAGAGTCCTGGCTATGCCTAATGAGATGTGGTCAATCTATAACCTGATTATTTGGTTGAAGTCTAATCTGGCTTTGCCAAGCTGTGTTCAGATGAAGGTCTGTGTTCACCCTTATTGCACAGTTAAACAGCTGTCATATTTTACAGAGCAGTAAGGACTGGGATGTAAAAAAATGAATAGATTCTTCAGTTGAAAATGGAAGAGAGAGCTCACTTCTCTGAACCTAACTAAGGATCTCAGGAGTTTGTCAGGCATCAAGAACAATAGCTGTCTGCTCATGAGTGCCATCATGAAATTTTCAAAAATTAACTCTTTCCAGGACCTAATTTTACAGCTTGTGCTATGAGCTCACCTGCCATATAAAAGATAGAGGTTAAAGGTGCAAAACACCTTAAGATTTACAGAAGTAATTTAATTGTAGATGTTTCATTCTTGAATTTCACAGTTGTAATTTCAGAAACCTTCTGCAAAGTAAAAACTCAACTCTAGACTACTATTCTCTATAACTGACAATGTCTAGATTCAAGTATCCAATGCAGGAAATCAACAAATATCTGTCTTACTTTCATGTTCCTTCTAGAAGGGTTGACTCTTGTAACAAAAGCGATATTATCAGATTATGTCACAAAAACAAATCCAGCACTCAAACAAACCTGAAAGTCTAGTTCAGGTATTGAAGAAATCTTTCATTCCTTAGCTGGCATGCATCTAAAGTAAAGCTGGGACTAATGGAACCTTTATTTGATGTTAACTCTGCAGGTTCCTTTCACATTTTGCAACTCTTATTTGGGTTATATTTTACTCTCTTTATACATATAACTGAACTATAACTAATGATATGTTACAATTGCATCAGAATGGTTTCCAAGGCTTTAATGATCTGGCAACGTGAATTGTTCAGCATTAGACTATATGCTTAAATGAAATGTATAAAAACATGTCCTACTCACAAGATTTTTGTACTTTAAATCCTCTGCTGTATTTTTGAAAGCACTATATTCACTTTTAAAACCGGCCATGATGAAAAAAAAATCTGCTAATGCAGAAGGTAGGGTTAATCACAGTACATTCAATATATTTTTATATATCTATACACATACACACACAATCCCCATAAACATGATTTTAAAGACTCTAGACTGCTATGTAAAAGTGATTTTATGCCAACTGCCCTCATCTGACCTTGAAAGAATCCCAATATAAATTTCAGTTATGGTTTAAAAGCAGATAACTCTCTCATTTTTATGTTGCACATTTTCTTAATATAGGAAAAGGTGATTTCTTTCCTCTGTTAAATTGTAAATAAAACCTCTAAAAGGTTTTTTGCCCAGCAAAACTAGTAAAGGAGAAATGATAAGAATATGTTGTAGGTAAATGGTAACTACCTTTTTAAGACTGATTATATTAATCGTTGCTCAATAATAGGTTTTTCCAGATGCGATTTAAAAGCAAAACAAAACAAAACAACCCAAAAAGTATTTCTGTTATGGTTGACCAGAAAACTTCCAAAACAGAAGAAAAAAAGTGTTAATCAAATGGCATTATATGCAGATATTTTACCATCATGGTGCTTAATTCTGTTATATGCTCCATGCTTCCAGTGCTTTTTTATTCCTCAATTTACATCTGTCAGGTTTTCTGGAAAAGAGAGATGCCCTTGCTAGATACCTTCTGAATCTGCCCACAGTCACTAGGTTTGGAGCATACAAGCTATTTGGATATTCTGGAAAGTCTTACCTTTCTGATTAAAGATGTGGCACCTGGTCAAAGGTGAGGAGTAATGATGAGTGCAGCAACAATTAGCTCCCTTACATCAACTGACATCTGGGCAACTCTGGAGAGGTCTCTCTCCCTTTATCATCTTAACATTTTCATCTAATAGTTTGACACTCTAAGACAATTATCATTTCTGCCTTTCTTCTTTTTTTTTTTTTTACTCATAAAGTACTTTTGATACAGATCAATGCATCTGAATGTCCCTTTAATTTTAATGGTGTTTCAATGTTAGATACTGACAGCTGGAAACCTTAATTGAGTTGATGACAGAAAAGTAATGGCCTTTTGTAATCACTTATTCTGTCTGACCTTGTATTTAATATCAAAGGGTAAATGTTCATTTTTATTGGAAACCTTGAAGAACTTGAGAGAATGCAAAGGTAGGTGAGAATGTGATCTTTCTTAGAGATACCATAATAATGTTACAGGCAATATGCGTCTCACATTTCACCTTGCCTTCAAAAAAGTGAGGATAGATATGTCCTGCTTTTTTTGTGATTATCCATAGCATTGTGTGATGGATGCCTATCCATAATTCTTTGACCCTATACAATTCTGTAACAAAAAAGAAGACAAGAGAGGATTGTGAAATTTTCCTCAATGGAAACTGAGGGTGCAATTATTAAACCTGCACTATGATGTCATTAGCTTTCTGACAGTCAAATAACCATCTTAAAAACTGGAGTTTCAGATTCTCAGACCATTTTAGCATTTTCTTGGATTTGGGTTTGGGTTTGGGGGGGGGAATTTTTTTGGTGTGGTTTTGGGATTCTTTTTTTTGTTGTTTGTTTTGTTTTGTTATTTTGTTTTTTTTTCAGATGAAGTAAGACTCAAATATTCCAGCATCTAAATAATACGTGAGTTGTGTTCAATCCCCACTGCTACTCTAAAGAAAAGGCTTCTTAAAGAAAAGGCTTCTTTATGACTAGCAGAGATTAGCAGTTTGTATTCTTGAAGTGTGTTAAAACACTGCTATAACTTGCATGGCTACAGCATCCTTGCCTTGAAAATAGGCCTCAGAAAATAGGCTTCTATAGGTTGACGACACATTACATACTAGTATATTTCTACTAGTATTTGTAGTGCAGTGTATGCAGTAAAATTAATAAAACCAAATTTCAATTTTCAAATCCTAAACAGATCTTCAAAGTTCTGGTGCTGCTATGATGATAATTTCATACTTTGTTTATATCTCTATAGACTAAATATGGATTTATTCTAATGTGTCGTGGTTTAAACTCAGTCAGCCATGCAGTCTCTCTCTCACTTCCCCCCCTTCATCCTCCCCGCTGAAGGAGGGATGAGGAGGATAATCAAAAAAATATAACTCCCACAGGTTGAGATAAGAACAATCCAGTAACTAAGCTATAACACAAAACCACTACTGCTACCGCCAATGATACTAATGATAAGGGAAATAACAAGGGAAGAGAATAAAACTGCTCACCACCTGCCGACCGATACCCAGTGTGACCAGAGCAGCGATCTAGCCCTTCCAGATAACTGGCCCCAGTTTATATACTGGGCATGACATGCTGTTTTATAGCCCTTTGAATACTTCGGGTCAGGTGTCCTGTCTCTGCTTCCTCCTAGCTTCCCCTCCTTCCTGGCAGAGCATGAGACTCAGAAAGTCCTTGGTCTGAGTAAATATTATTTAGCAACAACTAAAACCATCAGCATTATAAGCGTTTTTCCCAGGCTGAAAGTCAAAAACACTGTACTGGACCAGCTTCTAAGAAGGAGAAAAGTGACTGCTGCTGCTGAACCTGGGACAGTATCCACCCCTTATTCCATACCATTTACGTTGTGCTCAGATCCTACATTTATATACATATACACACACAAAAAAAAAGAGAGAGAGACCATTCCTTAGTGAATGGACCAATCCCTATAAATCTGCTGAGTTCGTCTGGTCCATGATGTCAACCTCCATCTCTTGTAACAGTCTGTCAGAGCAGGAGATATGGTGCGCAGGATTGTTGCCTGCTGATGACACCGCAGAAGTCGTCGGATCACTGCTGAGCTCCTGTGGTTTCGTCGAAGTTCATTCTTTGTTGGGATAATGGTTTCGATATTGGCAGACCCCCTGGTGTTGACCAGCCAGGGGCTTTTGTTAAATGTGTATCCCAATGCTTGAAAGTTCCCCCACCCATTGCTCTCAGTGTAGTTTTTAACAGCCCATTGTACCATTAGATTTTCCCAGAGGCTGCTGCATGGTAGGGGATGTGAAATACCCACTCAGTGCTGTGCTCTTTGTCCCAAGTGTCTATAAGGTTATTCCAGAAATGAGTCCCATTGTCTGACTCAATTCTCTCTGGGGTGCCCTGTCACCACAAAATCTGTTTCTCAAGGCCCAGGATGGTGTTCCGGGCAGTGGCGTGGGGCACAGCGTATGTTTCCAGCCATCCGGCGATTACTTCCACCATGGTGAGCACATGGCGCTTGCCTTGGTGGGTTGGTGGGAACGTGATATAATCAATCTGCCAGGCCACCCCATATTTATACTTCAGCCATCGTCTTCCATACCAAAGAGGCTTTAACTGTTTGGCTTGCTTAATTGCAAAACATGCTTCACACTCATGAATAACCTGGGCAATAGTGTGCATTGTTAAGTCCACCTCTCGATCCCAAGCCTATCTGTATGTTGCATCTCTGCCCTGATGGCCTGAAGTGTCATGGGCCTACCGGGCCAAAAATAATTCACCTTTATGTTGCCAATCTAAGTCCATCTGAGCCACTTCAATCTTAGCCGCTTTATCCACTTGTTGGTTGTTCTGGTGTTCCTCAGTGGCCCGACTCTTGGGTACATGGGCATCTACATGACGTACCTTCACCACCAGGTTCTGCACCCGGACAGCAATATCTTTCCACAGTGTAGCAGCCCAGATGGGTTTACCTCTGCGTTGCCAGTTGCTCTGCTTCCATTGCTTCAACCACCCCCACAGGGCATTTGCCACCATCCATGAGTCAGTATAGAGATAAAGTACTGGCCACTATTCTCATTCAGAAATGTCCAGGGCCAGCTAGATGGCTTTCACCTCAGCAAACTGACTTGATTCACCCTCTCCTTCAGCAGTTTCTGCAACTTGTCGTCCAGGACTCCATACAGCTGCCTTCCATCTCCGATGCTTTCCCACAATATGGCAGGACCCATCAGTAAACAAGGCATACTGCTTTTCACTTTCTGACAGTTTATTATATGGTGGGGCCTCTTCAGCGCGCATCACCTTCTCCTCTGGTGACATTCCAAAATCTTTGCCCTCTGTCCAGTCCATGATGACTTCTAGAATGCCTGGACGACTGAGATTTCCTATTTGAGTTCGTTGTGTAATTAGTGCAATCGATTTACTCCATGTAGCATCAGTTGCATGACGTGTAGAGGAGACGCTGCCTTTGAACATCCAGCCCAGCACGGGCAACCAGGGTGCTAGGAGGAGCTGTGCTTCAGTGCCAATCACTTCCGAAGCAGCTCAAACCCCTTCATAGGCTGCCAGTGTCTCTTTCTCACTTGGGGTATAGCTGGCCTCAGATCCTTTGTATCCCCGACCCCAAAAACTGAGGGGTTGACTTCGAGTCTCCCCTGGAGCTTTCTGCCAGAGGTTCCAGGTAGGACCATTCACCCCAGCTGCAGCGTACAGTACATTTTTTACATCTGGCCCAGTCCGGACTGGTCCAAGGGCTACTGCATGAACTATCTCGCATTTAATTTGCTGAAAGGCTTGTTGTTGCTCAGGGCTTCATTTAAAATCATTTTTCATCCAGGTCACATGATAGAGAGGGCTTACAATCGAACTGTAATTTGGGATGTGCATTCTCCAGAACCCCACAGCACCCAAGAAAGCTTGCGTTTCTTTCTTATTAGTTGGTGGAGATATTGCTGTTATCTTGTTGATCACATCTGTGGGGATCTGTCTACGTCCGTCTTGCCATTTTATTCCCAAAAATTGAATCTCCCGTGCAGGTCCCTTGATCTTATTTCGTTTTATGGCAAAACCGGCTTTCAGCAGGATTTGGATTATTTTCCTCCCTTTCTCAAAGACTTCTTCTGCTGTATCGCCCCACACAATAATGTCATCAATGTATTGCAAGTGTTCTGGAGCTTACCACTGTTCCAGTGCAGTCTGGATCAGTTCATGGCAGATAGTAGGTCTGTGTTTCCACCCCTGGGGCAGTCTATTCCAAGTGTACTGGATGCCCCTCCAAGTAAAAGCAAACTGTGGCCTGCATTCTGCTGCCAAAGGAATTGAGAAAAATGCATTGGCAATATCAATCATGGCATACCACATGGCTGCCTTCGACTCTAATTCATACTGAAGTTCTAGCATGTCTGGTATGGCAGCACTCAATGGTGGTGTGACTTCATCCAGGCCACGATAGTCTGCTGTTAGTCTCCACTCTCCGTTAGACTTTTGCACTGGCCATATGGGGCTATTAAAGGGCGAGCGGGTCCTGCTGATCACTCCCTGACTCTCCAGTCTATGGATCAGCTGATAGATGGGAATCAGGGAGTCTCGGTGCGATATTGCCACCGGTGTACTATTGTGGTCGCGACTGGCGCTTCAACCTTCAGCAACCCCACAACAGAAGGATTCTCTGAGAGACCAGGCAAGGTGAACAGCTGCTCAATTTCCTCAGTCTCCAAAGCAGCAATACCAAAAGCCCACTGGTACCCTTTTGGGTGTTTGAAGTACCCTCTCTTGAAGTAGTCTATGCCGAGGATGCATGGAGCCTCTGGACCAGTCACAATAGGGTGCTTTTGCCACTCCCTCCCAGTCAGGCTGATTTCAGCCTCCAGCACAGTCAGCTCTTGGGATCCTCCTGTTACTCCAGAAATATAGATGGGTTCCACCCCTTGATAGCTTGTTGGCATCAGGGTACACTGTGCACCGGTATCTACTAGAGCCTTATACTTCTGTGGGACTGATGTGCCAGGCCATCTGATCCACACAGTCCAGTAAACCCAATTGTCCCCTACCTCTCCCCTGGCTGGAGGCGGGGCCCCTCTAATAGTCATCACAACATTGGTCACTTAAATCTTGTTGACAGGGATTAGTCTTTATCACAGGAGCTGGAGTAAAACCAGCTCTTCTGCTCCATCTGGGAACCTGCTCACCAGAGACTGAAGCTGCAGCTTTCATGGGATGATCATCCTTGACCTTTGTTCTCCTCTTCAATTCATGCACCTGTTCCTCTACAGCTGAGTTAGCTTTTCCATCCCATTTTCTCATGTCTTCTCTGTGATCCCGCAGGGAAAACTATAGGGTGGCCTGTAGCATGTACCTCCTATATCTTCTTTCTTGAGCAGTAGGATGTCTTTTGTTAATAGATGAGGCGTGGGTTGGTAAACATGGGGAGCTGGATAGATCGGATATGTCATCTCTCAATTGTTTGAACTCCTGGGACAGTTTTTCCACAGCTGAAATGATGGAAGGGGCGATACTGTCTTCGAATTCTTGGATTTGACGAATCACTTCATCCACTGTTGGTGGTGCTATGTCATGCCAGGTTATTGATGCCAGTGAGTGGGCACATGATGATGGTACACTCTTTTTAAATGTCCACCACATGGGTCGTGTATATTTGACTTCATCTGGATCTAGGTGTGCATTCTCAGCATTTGGCCTGTGATAGATCATCTCTACAATAGCTGATTCCCTCAGAGGCTGGATGCCTTTCTTCAGAGGAGTCAACTTGGCTGAACTACTCACAATATTGTACTTGTACGGAAACCTTTCTTTCACAGCTGCCAAGAGATGCCTCCGAAGGCTGAGGGACTGTTTCTCTCTTGCAATTACTTTGTCAATTCCCCCTTCCCTCGCAAGTCATCCCAGCTGCTTGGCTTCCCTACCTTCTTGTTCGTGGCCGTTGACCCCATTGTCCCAGCATCAGAGCAACCAAGTTATGACTTGCTCCCCTGATTGATGGGTAAAATCTTTTCACATATTCCGTAGCTCGGTAGAGGTCCAGGATCGAGAAGTCACCTCTTCTTCTTCTTCTTCTGATTCACGTAATAATAACTCTTGTTCAGATGCTGTCCCATGTAGTAAGTGCATTGGTTCTTCATCTTTCTTCACTGTACAGGTTGCTCTTTATGTCTCTTGTTTGCTTTTACCCTTGCATACAGGGGCAACTGATATTGGCACGAATTGGTCCTCTGGTTTAGCTGCAGTGATTATCACTGTGGTTGGAGTGGCTGCAATATCTGTCATCAGCGTTGACGCAGCTGCTGTGCTTGGAATTGAATTAGCTGTGTTGTCTGTTGTAGTCAGAGTTTGAGTAGCTGCTGTATTTATCACTGGGGCTGGTGTAGCTGCTGTGCTTGGAGCCAGAGTAGCTGTGCTGTCTGTTGCTGTTGGAATTTGAGTAGCAGCTGTACTTGTCGCTGGAGTTGGTGTAGCTGCTTTATTTGGATTTGGAGTAGCTGCGTTGTCTGTTGCTTTGCCATCAGATCCAGAGACATATTTTCCCTTTGAAGGTGCTGGATGGTGTTGAATAGGGCTCTGTAAGCATAGGCCAAGCCCCAGCACATTGCCATGATTTGTCCCTCTCTGGTATGACCAGGATGACAGCACACCTCATTTAAGTGTTTTACTAATTTTTCTGGATTTTGCGCTTGTTCAGTGGTGAAGTTTCAAACCACTGGAGGAGCCCACTAGCCTAGATACTTGCCCATACTATCCCACACACCCTGCCATTCATGACTGTCCAGCCTTGAGGAAAATCTCTTGGTCCTCATATTGTCGTCTAACCCTAGACAAGACCCAAACCCAACTCTGCTTAACTTGAGATCAGAAGAAATAGTCGGGGGTAAAATGCACTCTGTTTGTGTGCCAACATGGTGATCCCCATCACAATCAGCATATTCAGGTCTCAAGGATATGCAAAGGACATTCAAAACCTTCAGAACCCTCAAATGATGCTGTAAATAGTCTGGGGGGGGGCGGTTCTGGGAAGGTAAGGGAATGTCTCCTTCATAGGTTGACCATCCAAGGAGGGGAAGAAACATGTGTAAGTGCTAAACACTTCCATTATATACCTCCCAAAGTATAGAGGTGGTGACCACACTGGGAACGCAAGCCAGATCAGTTTCATGATCAATGAGTCTATTGTATTACAAGTCATTACCATAAAGTACAGCAAGACAAGAACCTTAGCCCAAGGCCCCCGGCCAATAAACACTAGCACAGCAAATACCAGCTGTAAGTAAGGTAAGACATGCTGAAACTCTGAGATCAAGAGCAACAACTTCGAGAGCCAATAAATCAGCATTGTGACAAGTGACTATTAATCCAAAAAAATGAATGCTTATCACAAATATGATTAGGCACACTCTGTTCAGATCTGTCATTATCTCACCCCTTTGTGCCTCATGTTGGGCGCCACAAAAAAACAGTCATGGTTTAAGCCTAGCTGGTAACTCAGAACCATGCAGCTGCTGGCTCACTACCCACCTCCTTCCTCCCCCCAACTTCTGGATGGATGAGGAGGAGAATCGAAAGAATATAACTCCCATGGGCTGAGATAAGTACAGTCCAGTAACTAAGGTATAACACAAAACCACTATTGATACCACCAGTAATAATAATGATAAGGGAAATAACAAAGGAAGAGAATACAACTGCTCACCACCCACTGACCGATACCCAGCCTGACCGGAGCAGTGATCTAGCCCTTTCAGGTAACTTCCTTCAGTTCTGCATCCTGGGCATGACGTGCTGTGGTATGGAATAGCCCTTTGGTTAGTTTGGGTCCCTGGCAGAGCATGAGACTCAAGTCCTTGGTCAGAGTAAACATTATTTAGCAACAACTAAAACCATTGGTGTTATCAGCATTGTTCCCAGGCTGAAAGTCAAAACCACAGCACTGCCCCAGCTACTAAGAAGGAGAAAAATGACTGCTACTGCTGAACCCAGGACAATTAAATATATAATGATATATAATATAACGGTATATAATACGATATATAATAGCTATATAATTGTGACATGCTGTTATTATTACAGTAGATAAACTTGTCTTCCTGTGTAT
This sequence comes from Pezoporus wallicus, assembly GCF_028554395.1. NCBI lineage: Eukaryota > Metazoa > Chordata > Aves > Psittaciformes > Psittacidae > Pezoporus > Pezoporus wallicus. Next base: position 311,807 of record NW_026640972.1, read on the forward strand.
GTGCATGTGTGCTTTACACTTGTAGCTACAAAGTTTGAACACAACCTATTTGTTAAAATCTAATGGAGTAGCTAATGCTATGGGGAAGCAGAAAGAAGCACCTTCCATTGCACTTTTCTTCTAAAATGTGTCACTGACATGCAGGGGAGGGAGTAAGTAGTAAATATAATTAATAATGGATTTTCTTCACCTTTCTTCTTCCAAAAGAGAATGTTTCTCCACTTCTGTAGACTTTTATTAGCCACACAAAGAAAAATAATGCTTCATTTAACTACTCAAAACCAAACTAAACTCTCTGCTGTTTACTTTCCTTCTATAAATTTTAATGCATTTTTAATTCCACTCCACTGGTTGGCAAATTGAAGTTATTGCAGCCCTGTAATGTATTTCAGTCATTTCTAATTAACCTGGACTTTAAGATGATTTATTATTATCTCTGTACACTATGAAAATGGCTTTGCTGCCTGTGGTGGGTTTTCAGCCCTTTCATTACTAGGGGTAGAGATGTATTAGATTGAATAAACAAACAAAAATAATTGGAATACAGACAATTTCTAATCTTTTGTGAGGAAGAACCATGTTTAAGGGAGAAAATAGAGATGATGGATGAGTGTTTCATGCACTTACAGAAACATTATCCTGAAATAAGAGCAGCAAATAGATAAAAAGTCATTTTAAGAGTATCTTTTATTATGAAAGCTGGTTTTTTTTCCTGTTTGAAATTAACCCTGAACTTCTGTAGCTTCTTTCTTAAGATTTTATGGAAATGTATAAATATTTAGTAAAAGACTGTATCTTAAAAAATAATTTAGATTGCAGCAAGGAAGTTGGAACAGATTCAAAAGTAAAATTACTTGGATATAATTAAAATATCCTATCTAAATGCTGTATCATGAAACATCCTCCTCTGTTTAATTTGTTTGTTCAAATAAATAAGAATTCACAATTCTCATGTTCTGGAAGCTGCATCAAAATTTCTTTGTTCATCATGTTTATTACAGAAATACAACTATTAGCAAATAAAAGCATGCTTATTTGTGTTGGCTTGTACAAATCAAAGTGACAGACAATTGAGTCCATGTTATTCTCATCCTTGTATTCTTAAGAGTTTCTTTGTGTTCTTCAACAGTTTGTCTGGTTTTAGAACTGTTTTGTTCCTCTGTGTGACTGTTGCTTGTAACCTAACATTTTCATACCAAGTATTTTTCATGGGCAAGGTAAAAAGATTTTCCTTTAAGTGTTATAACTGGCATCTGAGCAAGTTTTTCTGATCTCTCCCCTTCAATCTGATTTTGTTTTATTCAGGTGTTGTCCAGGGAATATCAGGTTAAAGTGAACATATTTATCTATTCCTTCTTTATTCTTGCTTGTGGCTAGAGCTTCTCAGTTTCTAGAGCAGATAGTATTTCAAATTCCTGCAAAGTCTTTTATGACAACTAACTTTTCTTACAAGACCTAAGAGAGTCTTTAAAATGACTTTGGGCATATTTTGAAGGGAGGAGCTATTCTGATAAGTGTTGTCTTGAATAATGTCCTTTAAATATTTTTTTTCTGCTGTACTATGCTAAGTTAACCCTGGTTGTTTTTAATAGCTACATTGTATGGCCTGGTAAATGGAATTTGGCCTATTTCAAAGGCAAAGTTTGTATTGCTTGCTGTCATTAGGCAAGCTTGTATTGCTTCTTAATAACTCATGCATTTTCAAAAATCAGCTATGGTGTTACTTTACAAGAAGTCACAGCCAGCACACAGCTAGCTGATGCTGAGGACAGTTTTTATACAGACTGTCATATCTTTATGCATTTTTCTCTATGTGCTAAGTCTCATTTCTGTAGGATTTGGGTGTAAAATACCAGCATGGTACATTGGAACAAACCTGATTCATTTTGGTAATGTAAAAATACACTTGGCACTTTGTGACTTATCTATTTTTAAAAAGTAGATGATGAAAACATATGCTAATCATTATTTTTGTTTTGCTCCTGGTGTGAACACTATTTCAGTTGCTAGCAATAGCTGTATTAGATATGTATTTAAATATACCACCTCTTGTGAGAAGTTCATGATCTAGTAGGTGTTAATTTGCTAAGGTTTTTAAAGCCTTTCAAGAGGTCATGTATTGTGGGTAAGTCAGTCCTTCCTCATGATATTCTGCAACTCCTACTCAATAGGAAATATAAATGCAAGATAGATTGCAAATGGATTAGAAGCATAAACTAGACAACAGAGGAAAGGAATCTTATGCAGATTTTATTGATATGTGTCAAGTGGCTTTTTCATAGCAACAATAAAAATCAAATTACAATCCTTATTTTCTACAGCAAATTAAAGATTTCATAAAGGATAATATTTAAAATGCTCATTTTTTATTCTACCTTCTTATTGTTGTTAGGTTTTCCGTGTCATTTTCAAAGCAGATGGCAGTAGTGTTAAGGGGAAACCTCCTCCTGCATTTATAGAGATGTTTTTAGTGTCCTTCTCCACATTGGTGACATACTCCCCATATGTTGAGCTCAATCAGTATCTGACCATAAAATCTCAGAGGTGGTAGGAGCAGATAATAAAAATTTTTAAGATGCAGATAAGAGCACCAAGAATGATTAGAGGCCAGGAGATTAATTTACAAGTAAAGATTAAGTGAGCTAAATGTACAGTATATAGCTTAGTGGCATGAATTTTGTTGCGGAAAAAGGATTAAAGGGAGAGGGCATATAACTGTCTTAATATCTCTAAAGGATATAAACTGCAATGCCTCAAATGTGTTAGTTAGTCACAGACTCGATGAGGACAGTGCAGAGAATTATTTTAAGAGCTCAGGGCATAGAAAGAAAAAAATTTATGCTGTCTTTTAGGACATAGAAGACATACAAGGCCTGTTCACCTTGGTATCAAAAGATAGTATGTGAAACAGCAAATAATTGTCTTATGTCAGATCTTTCACACAGACAATTATTCTGTATTGTGAAGCAGGCACAGTCAGACCCAAATGCCAAAATAGTTTAACAGTGAAACTTACAGGCAGATAGCATTGCCAAATACCTGATTGACTGGATCCTTTGGAATTGCACATAACTGAGTTAAGGCCCAAATCTGTATTCAGTAGTCCTGTTTCTTTTTTTTTATTAAGAAACTTTAAAGCTTCCTTTTCACATTTTCTGAAAAATTTTGAAGCCATCAAGGCCACTTTTCTTCCTTTTCTGCTCTACAACATCTTTCTAACTCTGCAAAATGCCATTTAAACATAATTGTAAAAAGAAAGTTTTGTTAGGGTGGTCAATCAGAGGAACAGGTTGCCCAGAAAAGCTGTAGAGTGACTATTTTGTCTGGTTAATTAACTTGTCCATTTTACTACTGGATCCTCTATATGAATTTTAGGATTGTTTTATTATGTCAAAGTAAAATTATAAGTGTAGCGCTCGCTAATAGATCTATGTTTATTCTTAAAGTAAACAATGCATGAACTTTTAGCCGATAGAGATTAATTTCTCCCACTCCTTTAGCCCTCCACCCATTTTCTTCTCCTTTTTCTCCAGACTAGTGCAAATGTGCAGAAATACTTTTTCCAGTGACTCTCTAGTACTGGCATTTATTTCGGGAGAGAGAGAGGAAATCTTAGTAAATATGTATGAGCAGTTTTCATTAAATTGATGAGTTGTAGAAACTTCCTTTGATCTAGCACGTTGAAATGGTTCATTCATGACCAAAGAATTTAATTGTAAGAAATCCAGAAATGAATGCTGAACACCGCAATCAATCAAAGGAATTTAAATACCTCCAGGGCAAGTTGAAATGAAAGAAGATAGGCTGTTTCTGAATGCTGACAAACAGTAAAATCAATATGACATGCTTGAGATTTCCCTCCCTAAATTTATTTTGGGTTGCTGTGTCTTTAGCAATCACTCTAATTATTGAATTGTGTGGATGAGGTGAGTGTAGTTTGGTTTTGGTTTTCTTTACTCTTGATTGAAGTACGTGGCTGGTCTTGGCATCTTCATAGCATCAGATAAATCTGTGACAATGTCTGTCTTTGTATCTATAGTAGATGTTTCATGTTTGAGTGGCTGTAAATATGTACAGAAATCATTAAGTCATACACTATCTCTGATAGCTGGTAGGATAAATAACCCCTTGCAGACAAGAGACAAAAGGATAAATCTGAACATGAGCCAGCTTCAGTGTGCAGTCACAGCCCAGAAAGCCAATCGTGTTCAGGGCTGCATCAAAAGGATCATGAGCAGCAGGTTGAAGGAGTTGATTCAGCCCCTCTGCTCCTCTTGTGAGACCCCACTTGGAGCACTTGCAGAACTGTGTGCAGTTCTGGTGTTCTCAACATAAGACATGGAGCTGTTGAAGCAAGTCCAGAGGAAGCCACCAGGGGCTGGAGCATCTCCTGTGTGAAGACAGGCTGAGAAAATCGGGGCTGTTCAGCCTGGAGAAGCTCCGTGGAGACCTCATAGCAGCCTTCTAGTATCTGAAGAGCTCCTACAAAGATGCTGGAGAAGGACTTTTCATCAGGGACTGTAGTGATAGGACAAGGGGTGATGGCTTTAAACTTAAACAGGGGAAGTTCAAGTTAGATATGAGGAAAAAGTTCTTCCCTGTAAGCATGGTGAGGCACTGGCACAGGTTGCCCAGAGAAGCTGTGGCTGCCCTGTCCCCGGCAGTGTTCAAGTCTGGGCTGGACAGAGCCTTGATCAACCAGAGCAACCTGGTCTAGTGTGAGGCATTCATGCTATGGCAGGGGTGTTGGAATTTGATGATCTTAAGGTTCTTTCCAACCTGAACCATGCTGTGATTCTATGAAATCTATCCAACACCTATCATCTTCAGGGTGTCTCTTATTCCACATGCACACTTTGCAAGGAGTAAGGAAGAAGCAGCTGATATTGAATCCCTTCATCTGTCTAGGGGCAGGAATCTAAAATTGGTAATTTTCAATATTTTATGTCTCAATATTGCATCTTAAGGGCAATATTTGAATTAACTAACACAGCATAGTTTTCTTTTAGGTAGTAGTGGTGGTTCCCATCCAAATAGAAGGAAAAAATGGAATTTACTTATACCTTTAAATTACTGTCTGGGAAAAGAGATTTTTTTTTAAGGTTTTATTTCCTATGTGTTTTGTGAAATATTTTTCATTTGAAAAGCCTTACACACAGAGCTTCCCTAGTATCTGATTAACCAAAGGATCCTACATGTTCTCATCGTAATAGAGTCTTGTATGCATTTAAACTATTCTTTCAGTGTAATAGCTGTTGTAGGAAAATGCTTGAAGACATCAGTTTGAAGAATGTGTCTTGTCTTGTCTCATAATCTTCTTTCCTATTGTTACTGAAAAATTGGGGATATTCTTCCTAAATTTATGAAGTCTGGGGATACTGATGACAGAAAAAATTGCATCATTCTACATTCAACTTGTGTAGTCATTTCCCACAAGAGCCAGTACCCCAAAACCATAAGTAATTTCTGTTTATTTGCAAAGTAGTTGTTTACAGACTGTATAACTTCTACAGGGAAAAAAAATAATAAAGTTTCCTTTCCCATATTATTTTTTACTCAGGATTTCAGGAAATGTCCATGATATTTGTTTCAATGAATAGGCTAAATTAATTGGGGGTTTGTAGTTACTGAATACTTTAACTGGAATTATACTAAGTGTGAATTCCACTGAGAGTTTATACATATGACTCTTAGAAACCATGGAGATTCTTCCCTTCTGCAGCTTTATCTCAGGTATTAACCAGAGTACTCATGATATTTTCTTAGATCCAACAAATCATTTGGGCTGTTGCCCAATTTAAGAACACAGACTTTTTGCATGCAACTGTACTTCACATTGTCTTAAATGCTTTGCCAGAATGGGACCAGTATTACAGTAGAGTAGAATGAAAACTGGCTTAGATGACATGACTGTTAATACCAAGGAATAAATATTGACTTCACTAAAATTTTCCTTACAGTCTTTAAAACCCATACATTTGACTTGCAAGAATTGGAAAAAAAAAAAAAAATGTTCCTTCTGCCAAGATTTTTTTTGTTCTCTTTGGAATGTAGTTAGTGACAGGGCACTAGACTCATGCAGAAAAACAAAAGGTAAAAAAAATTAGGAGGATTCATCTATATAAAACTGGACTGAGTTTCATTGTAAATATTTACCACATTTTTGGCAGAAAGGGGTTGATTTTTATGTTTATGGAGATTAAGTGTTAGGTTATATATCACTGCGTAACTCAGATTTTCCTTCAAATTTATTAATGACTGGGAAATCCAGACTAATCTGCTGCAATAAACATTAATTTTTAGGGCTTTTTTCAGAAACCCCAATAGTAAACCTCTTCATAAAGGACTTATTTATGTTTTGCCTCAGTGCTTTTCTCTGCATGTTTATAATAGATAGAATGTAATTACACTGAGTGGGTAAATAGTTTATTTTCAACATGTTTTCTCTTGTGGCCTGCAATCAGATTGGTATCTTCAGCGTATTGGTTATTTGCAGCTGTTTGATGTTTAAATTACAGTAATAATTCTAATGCAGTTCAATAAGCAGCAACTTACCCTGAGGTTTTGAATTTTAAAATATGAAAAGAGGTTGGTCATTTTTGATACAGTGGAAGGAAGATCGACTCCAGTCTTGTATATCCGTGACTTCAGCTTCTGCTCTGAATAAATGCATAGAGTGGACTGAAAATTTTCCAGTCCAAATATTTGCAGTTTAGCAGCTAGTTTTGAAAAAGATCTCTCCTAATAAACCAAATCGCTACACTATTTCTGGGCAGAAAAACAGAATTATAGAAAATCATAGAATCATAGAATGGATTGGTTTGGACAATACCCTGCCTGCCATGGCAGGGATGCCTACCCCTAGGCCACATTACTCCAAGCCCCATCCAACCTGGCCTTGAACACCGCCAGGACTGAGGCAGCCACAGCTTCTCTGGGCAAGCTCTGCCAGCACCTCACCACCCTCACAGGGAAGAATTTCTTCCTAATATCTAATCTGAATTTCCCCTGTTTCAGTTTAAACCCATCATCCCTTGTCTTATCCCTACAGTCCTTGATGAAGGGTCCCTCTCTGAAAATCTTGGCGGAGCTCTTCAGATACTAGAAGGCTGCTATGAGGTCTCCGCTCATAGAATCATTCTCTGATTCCATATTTTCCAGGAAGAAACACAGAAATGATCCTAAAAGTGCTAAAAAATAAAATAGGGGTGAACACTGATAATTCCTAAACACTAATATTTTCCTAAGATTAGTAATGGTATTATGCCCTATTATCTGCTAAGTGAATACGCAGAATTTTTTCCCTTGAAACACTTTCATCTGTATTAAAGTACAGTGTAAATCTACACAGTTTATCTTGCTCGCTGTGCTAAAAGCTCATTCAGAGTCTCCTATACAGTGGATATAATTATTTCAAAGACCAAGATTCAAGTCCCCTCTTATGTTTAGATTGTGGAGAGATACCTTCATCTGTTCCTGCCTTATGCAGAAGCAAAAAGGTGAAAGATGTTTTTCCAAAAGCCTGCTCTTCTTGAAGGGAGGGAGCCATGTGTCAAAGAGCTGGCTTTTCTGAGCATAGTTCCCAGGAATGCTGTCTTATTGAGCAGCAGGCTTCCATTTGAGGATAGAATGACCAAGATGAATGGCTTTGCCCTGCTTTAAAACTCTTTATGTCTCTGTGGATGTAGGCACCCTTAGCGCTTAAAGTAACATTCATTGAAGTGAAGCGCTAAGAGATTTTATGCAGTTCAGACTGAATTAAGTAAATGGAAAAAATATGCAAAATAGTGGTCTTGGTCTTTTGGATGAAAGGACAATATTTTATATAAATAATCAGATCAATGGATTGTCCTGCCTTTAGAGAGCTTATTATTCAGTTTATGTGAGAGGGAAGTAAAGCAGCTGACCCCTGCAAGTTCCTGAAGTGTAAAGAAAAGTGATATTTAAGTTGTCTTTTGGCTCAGTTCACATTTTCCAACCTGCAGTCAATTATGTCTTAATACTGTTAATTTTGTCTTTATTCCCCTAAGTGTGTATAAATACATATGTTCATATAGAATGTGCTTACAGAAAATAAGATAATTATTTTAAGGGATTTTAGGGAAATAGTTTCAGAGATAAGAGGTTCCAATTGGAGTTTTCAGGGTTGAAAGTAATTTTTTAATATATTTCAGGGCTGTACATCTTTGGCTTATATCCCTCAGTAATTACTGCAAGGTAAATGGCTGTGTCACAGTTTACATAGGGAATGTTAAAATCTACAATTGTTCCTGTTGCCTTTAATAACTAAAATCAAGAAGCAGAGCAGTGGTTTTCTCCCAGAGGTAAAAATAATTAGAAAGTGTAGCAGCTGGTGTTTGTATTTCAGTGGGCAAAACTTGTCTCTCCAAGTCATTATGTATGCAAGACCCGTGTACTAGAGATGATGTCATGCTTCTTGTATCATCTTCCACGTTAAGTGTAAATGTGAACTTCAGTGTGCTGTCCAAATCCAGCTCTAGTAGTTATATACTGCCCGTTTCGATTTGCTTTGTGGTTTCAGTAGACTGTTTTTTTTTTAACGTTAGTGCCATTATTCTGGTATCTCTGTCGTTTCCTAATGGATTTCAGTTGAGGTAGCATATTCTTTCTTTCCATCCGTAAACTAGAATCTTAAAATATCATTGGCCTTCATAAAAGGAATGCTCTGTTACAAAAACTCAGTATTACTTAGAGTAATTTGTTCTGCATAGGGAGGATGAACAACTCTCTGTTTACTGTTAATTTTACACCATTTTTTGTTGCAAAAATGCAACCATACCCATCAGCAAATCTGAAGAAAGCTGGAGAGGGGCGTTTGACAAGGGCCTTTAGGGACAGGACAAGGGGGAATGGCTTTAAACTGACTGAAGGGAGATTGAGATGAGATTTTAGGCATAAGTTCTTCCCTGTGAGGGTGGTGAGGCACTGGCACAGGGTGCCCAGATAAGTTGTGTCTGCCCCATCCCTTGCAGTGTTCAAGGCCAGGTTGGATGGGGCTTGGAGCAACCTGGTCTAGTGGAAGGTGTGCATGCGGCAGGGGGTTGGAACTGGATGAGTTTTAAGGTCCCGTCAACCCAAACCAGTTTGTGATTCTGTAACAACACATCCTAGGATTTTTGGTGACAATTATATTTCTGAAAAGTAGGATGGTTATGAAAGGGCAGTTCATTATTTTGTCAAGTTGGGAGGCTTTGAAATGGATCCATTGTGTTTGGATACTGTCAGGTCAGTGGTTGGAACAGGCCGTGATCTGATTTTGTGAGCTGAATATTTGTGGTAGTTTTTTTTCTGTACTATTACTGTGCAAACAAAATGAATTGACAGAGAAAGCAATCATCACATAATGCACTCAATAATGTAAAATGTTGTCTGATTCTCTTAGCACTGCCAGTCATCAAAGTTCTCAAAAGCATTGCACTATTGCAAAAGAAGCAGCCAGCATTATGGACTGTACACCACATGTCTATTACTGTGTGTGGAGTAAGTATAACATGTTGGAATACCTTATAAATTATTGTAGGCCTAAATTACATTCACCTGCACAGTACCAGAAACAATGCATGCTGCTGAACACGTTGCGTCAGAACTCATAGGGCTTACAATAGCAATAGAAGCAATCATTTATTGTTATTCACTTCTCTTCCTTCTTTGCCCTTGTTCTGTCCTCTTTTCTGGGCAATCGTTAGTGCTTTTAGGGCATTGTCTTGCTCGTGAATGTAGAAAAAAATAAGAAAAAGGCTATAAAAATGAGTTTAAAAGTTAGACAAAATGATCTTGGTTAAAATGTCTTAACATTGAACAGCCTTTTTTTATCAACATTGAACAGCCTTTTTTTATCAACATTGAAAAATTAATTTATGTTGTCACAACGCCTTCATCCCATCAGGACACACATCTTCTAAACAAATTGCTAGCTGCAGATGGTACACAGGAGTGTGAAGGAAATAACCTGAGAGTACAAAAGTGTTTTCCATGTGTAAAAAAATACATACACACATATATTTAACTGTATTTTTATATATAATATTCTAAAAATTTTGGCATATGAGTTTTGAACTAAAAATTCTACAAATACTCGCCTAATGGCCCTGACTGTTTTGGGTTTTTTATTTACTGTAGATATGCAGTTAATCAAGATACACAGATCCTGATAAAAACATTTCTTCTCAGGATGTTAAGGTTGCACATCCGTTATTATCAATCTTCCTAAGAAGAAAAAACCCTTGAGTTTTCTGTTGCTAGGGAAGGTTGCATTACGTATGTATAGATTCTTATGTGGTTTTTATTGCAGTATCCAAGAATCCTCAAAACAGATGGGATATGAAGTACACTGAAATTAAATTCAAAATTACAGAGGAAGTCTATAGCAGACTTAGTAACTTAAGTGAATCTACTGGTATGTTTAATATAAAATTGCTTGTTCCTTGTAAAAAAGATCCACTGAAGTAAGGAGCTTCTCCATAACCTTTTAGAAGTCATAGTAAGCTGTTGATACACAGAAAAATGAAGCATGGTTTCATACAGTTATCAGGGCTTCCTGCTTGAGGATAAGTTATTTGCATTTGCTTGAAGATACCTCAAGCTACCTCTTCAAATTTTTTTAATAAGTACTCTATTAACTATGAAAACCTTTGTTGGCTGATTTCTTTTTCTTTTTTTTTTTTTTTTACAGATAATATTTTTTCAGTCTTAAGAAATTACCCTTAATTTTGCCATCCCCTAATGTCCTCTCTCTCTTCACAGTGATTCTACTAAGTATTTAAAGCTATTATATAGGTTGTATATATTTTGGTACTTTGCTGTTACTGGAAGGTTCTTATTCTTTTCAGCATTGTTGTATTTTTTATCCTATGGTCAGGTTTAATGTAGATCTTGATTTGTAATAACAGATGGAAAATGGCAATTTTAATAACAAATCTGTGTCCTCAGTGTCATCTCCATTTCTCCATTATCTTTCACTCATACTGTTTCATAGACTCTGGCTATAATTTTTTATAGAACCTTTTACTTTCAGAGTCTCCCACACAGCTTTGCACACATATGGATTGGGAATATACTGGAGCTGAAATGGGGATCCTTCTGGATTTTGGGGAAGTACGGAAGCATATCCCCGGAATTGGATTTTTATGTGTTAACTCTAGTGCAAGTAGGTAGCTATAATCTGCAGCCAAAATGCCATTACGGCAAATACTTTTGAATTTAAGGTACCAAATCTGTAATGAGCATAAAACATTGCCCTCTCTGGATGCAACTAATGGTACCTATTTATCATTTGCTTAGCAGTTAGATGAACTATTTATTTATTGAAATACAACAGCTGTTTCTTAGCACTGAACAGTATTTTCGTAGAATCACAGACTGGTTTGAGTTGGATGGGACCTTAAAGCTCATCCAGTTCCAACCCCCTGCCATGGGCAGGGACACCTTCCACTAGACCAGGTTGCTCCAAGCCCCATCCAACCTGGCCTTGAACACTGCCAGGGATGGGGGAGCCACAGCTTCTTTGGGCACCCTGTGCCAGCGCCTCACCACCCTCACAGGGAAGAACTTCTGCTTAAGATCTCATCTCAATCTCCCTTCAGTCAGTTTAAAGCCATTCCCCTTTGTCCTGTCCCTACAGAGCCTTGTCCAAAGCCCCTATCCAGCTTTCTTGTAGTCCCTTTAGGCAGTAGCAGCTGCTCCAAGGTCTCCCTGCAGCCTTCTCTTCTCCAGGCTGAACAAGCCAAGCTCTCAGCCTGTCGCCAGAGCAGAGCTGCTCCAGCCCTCACAGCATCTTTGTGGCTTCCTCTGGACTCACCCCAAACCTATTTCAAGCTAGTTTTAGTGAGGAATGCTGATACTGCATTTAGAAATACCCAGTGGGTTTTGTGAAGTTTCTATCCAAGTACAGGTAAGCCCCATCTAATGCTGATTTATAGTTAGGCCTTAAGACTGTTTCTCGACATGATTTCATCAGTCTGCAGTAAAAGATAGCACATTGTTTTTAGAAAATCACTTAGATTCTAAGTCATAGTGCAAGCTAAAGATACTGTTTATGCAGATCTGATTATATTTTTTCCTCTTCCTGTTTATGACATTGATTTAGTTTGGTTACTCTGCATGCCAGTTATATTTTCAGTGACAGAATTCTTTTTTTCTTAGACATTTAGCCTTGTAGATATGCTTGGATAGTAGTATTTCCTGGATTAATTTTTGGCACCAAAGGTTTTTCCAGTCTCCAGCTCTGATGTTTAATCTGACGTGGTTGTGTATTTTTGCAAACCCTGGAGACTTCTGTGTGTTCACAGGCAACATCAGTCACTTGAGAATTTGGAAGCTCTTTCTAGAATCATTGGTTTAGGTTGTCTAAAATAGAAATTATTTGATTAAAAATAACTTGGTTTGCCTCAGTGCACCTGTTTCTATGAAAAAGCAAAGGCACCTGTGTCCTATTAATACTTACATTATGCAGCCCATTTAAAAATGTTATAACTCAGGTGGATTGTCCTCCTGGGAGTCATGTACATTGCTCTTGCCTCAGCTCTTTCTCTATGTCAAATTGTTGAATGATCTTCAGCTTACTTTGACATATTTACAGCTTGAATACTTAAAAACATGCAACTCAGACAAGTAAGAAGAAACTGATTCCAGCTGGCTGGTAGCAGGTCCCCACGTTTTTCTATATTTTAGTCGCCCAATATGTATTTTGAACCAATCCATTCTTTTGCACTGACATTGAAAGCAGAGAGATATTTTGCTTATAATATGCTGTTCAGCTAGAAATAATAATGTCTCTCATGCTGCTTCTTGTCTATGTTAATTGTGTATGATATAAGATCAAGATTGTGGAAACTGTCTTTAGAGAATTAGATATTTTGTGATATTAATGTAATATTCACATAAGCATATGGCAATTGGATCTCAAGTTTGACTCCCACAGAAAAAATGAAGAGGAAATTATACTTCTTTTGCCCAGTCTTTCTCAATTTACCCTAAAAACAATAGTGAAAATTGATATCAAGGCTATGAGTTGGGCTGTATATTACTTTGTTAGCTGAATGTGCTGTGCAAACTTTTTGTTTTCTGCCTCAGCATCATTATGTGTCACTACAGTTGGTATACTAGGAAATGGCCAATATTATATTACGTTTTATATGTAGTAGCCAAAGACTGACTGAATATAATGTGAATCTTGTCTAAAATATGGAACTCAATGGTGATTATCCAAGATTTTTACTTCCACTAATTTAGAACATCTTCCCTTAGGTACGTCATCATTTTTCTTTAATATTTTAAAAGACAATGACACAAAAATGTTTTTTCTGTGTTATGCAGCAAGGAAACTCACTATAAGCATATAACAGCCATCCAGGATGAGTGAAGCTCTGTTGGAAGAGACCTAAAGAGGTCAACAAGGCTATCTCTGTCTTCAAAAGTAAGATGAAATTCCTGGCATGTATTAATCTAACCCAACAGGTAGTTTATATGAAACCTTATGGAGCCTGATTAGAAAAACCTCTTTTTTTAACCCTGTTGGGCCTTTTCCCAACTGTAGCCTTTTAATTTGTCTCTGTTTTCTAATGACATACTAAGTTGATGCAAGTTTGATATGCTGATATCCCTGATCATTAGTTATTCATGGTGTTTTCATGATATATATTTGATTAAGCATAAATTATATATGTTATAGCCTTATAGACATGCTTTTTAACCTGATGTCTTGGGTAGGAAGAGCACAGGGGCTAATGCGTTTTCTTTCCTTTAAAATCTAAAAAAAAAGAAGTCTCTGAATTAAGTGTGGGAAATTATTGCTTGTGAGAGTTATAAATCTGACATCAGTGGTGTCAGAGCTGTAGCAATCGCTAGTTAGTGAGTAAAGGAATTTTTACCCACTCTTACAGTGTGAAGACATTATTGGTAGGTTGGTTGGTTTGGTTTGTGTCACAGTCTGTAGTAAGAACCTGGACCACCCTCTGGAGTCATGCAATGAAATGCTAGCAAGCGATTGCAAGTTGTTATTGGGAGAACTCTCTTAACAGAAGATCTAATGTAAAAGATCTGTTATAGCTTATACAATAAAGATTTTGTTAATATAGTGTTCTTCCTAACAGTCTTCACAGGGCCTTGTGAATTAAATAATGTCCTGTCATCTTTCTAAATGGTTATTACATGCTTTATTTCGTTGGAAAGCTTGTGAAACACTGCTTGCATTCTGGCAAAAGAAAACTGTATCAGTCTCAAGGGCTGCCGCTTAAATAGCATTAAATACACTAAACACCGTTTTGCTTTAGAAGTCAGGCGTATAAAATATTTTTATTTCTTCTTAAACATCCATATTCACCTACTCGCTCTTTGCTGTGTGTGAAATGGAAACTGGTATTATCTCTGTAAGGCAGATTCCTTCATTTCTCAGGGTCATATTTACATTGAGATCCAGATGTCAAGTGCTTATATGGAGCAAATTATTCATTTTTGTTTTCCAGTGCTTTCCTAGATGAGCCCCTTGTCAAATCCTGACAACTTGTGAAGACTGTAGATTTTTGGGACAGAAGTTATAGCCCTAATCTCATGAAAGTGAAAATATGTATGGCAACTACAGCATATGATTTTTTAAATGTCTGTGTTACTCTGTTAACCATTACATCATATCTGCCTCTACCATGTTTTTGATGATACTTATTTTTCTGCTAGAAGTAGAGAAATTACACCCATAACTCAAAAGTATGCAGTCAGTTTTGGCTAAATATCTCTTTTGAAAAAAAAATATTTCAGAAAGATTTATGACTGTTTTATAGAAAAAGATTCACTGGAGGATTGTTCTTACAATTATGCATATACAAACATCCAGTGTTTTAGAAAACAGGATTTGCAAATGGACCTAGACAGAACTATGGGTACAGGATTTTAAAATACTAGTAATGTGTTGTTATTATTATTATATAGTATAGCAGAAAACCTCTTTTACTATTTGTATGTATGCTCATACATAAGATTGCATAATGACTGGTTTCCCTGCCTGATTCAATTGATCTTAATTGCAGAAGTTAACAATTTAAATGTCAGTTACTAGTCTTCCTTCAAAATTTACCCTAAGCCCCATTCCTAGCAACTGTTCTAGTCTTTAAATTGTAAGGTATTTTTTATTCATGTAAGAATAAAGAAGAAAGGTAGCCTGTTTTTAGGTGTTTTTTGTTTTTTTTTTTCTGTAGTCTTATATTTGGCTAAGGTACAACTAAGCTGAAAGTTTTCACTACCAGAGACCACTCTTTCAGGTTTCTATTTTGTTATTTATGATTTCTGAAAAATCACTAGGCTGATTCAAGTCTGTAGCACATTACCATATCCCAAATGATATTTGGTTCTGCCCTATGACATTCTGTGTTGTGACACACCAGCGTAATATCATGATTTGTCAAGTTTATCAATACTTACTTTATCCTTAATACAGTTTTATCTAATCCATCCATTCATTTGACTTACATTCTCAGTCACTAACTGCCAAAACACAGACACACAATTTATCCTGGAAGAAGGTATTTTGAGCTAAGTTCCTCTTTATGTTGCAGTTTAGGGAAAGTTTAGCAGCAGTTTAGCAAAAAAGAGGTTGTGCATTATGGCACTTTTCAGATGACATTTCAAAAGGCCAGATTTGGAGATTCTACCAACTAACTGTGAGGATTTATCAAGATCAAAAAACTAAGTGAATTAAGAGTGAGTTTCTTGGGCCTAGTCGGTTGTTTGCATTTATTTAGCCAATAATACTTTATTGTGACATTAAGGTTATTTATGTGCATTTGGAGTCTAATAACAACATCAGGGCAGGGAATCAGAATATAATTTCTCAAGAAAAAAGGGGAGGCATGACTGATTAACAGTGCGTGTGGCCCCACTATTCTACGTAACACAGCAAAACAGTTCAAAAAATGAATTACTGAATAAAGGTTAAGGGAGCTAGTAGACAGCAACTTTAATAGGATAATGTTCTGAAGAGATTCTGGTTTTACTTATATAAAGATCTTTATATTTTCTTTCATATTGAAAAAATAAAGAAATACAGGTTAAGAGAACTCTTTTGGAGCTGGGTTTGTGAACGAACATTTTTTGGCTGCAGTGATTTGCCCATTCAGTCGTGCTGAGCAAAACACTAAGCACAAGAGCTCAAATAAAGTGGAAAATTTCTAAGGCAAAAAGAAGTGACTCCATGGAAATGAGGTTAATTTTGAACATAGTTGTCTGGAGGTTGGTTTTTCGTTTTGTTTTACAACTGCATTGCCCACAGTAATCAATAACAACAACAAAACAGAAAACTTGAAAATGCCAAAACAAAATTATTTAGCTAGAAAACAGATTACCTTGAAAATGAGATATAAATGCACAGAAGGGGGGAACACACAAAAGGAGAAGAATCTTTGACTTCTGTAATTATTATTATCACCTCTAGTAAAGACATGAATCATTTGCTTCTGCTGAGCCTTCCGTTTACTTTTTTTGTGTGGAATAATATTCAAATTCAATATTCTGGACTGTGGAGGGAGTTGAGTGTTTCCTTAGAACAATATAGTCAAGAAATTTTTATCTTGTCTCTGTTTTCCAGTTAATGTAACCCTTTAAAATGTACATAGGTACATGTACTTTGGACTAGAAAGAAGTTTTGCAAATACCATGTGAAGGTATTTTCTCAGTGACTAATTGTCGTAGGAGCCAGAATACTTAATGTAGTACATTACATTCTTTCTCCTACCCATTGGTCCCTAAAGCTTAATCTAAAGCCCAATGAAGTCAGTTGAAATGATTTACTACTGTAGAGTTTATTTTAGTAATGGCTGTTAACAAATAAAAGGAAGCTGGAAAGCTGCAGGAGTCTTTTTTCCCTTTCCTCTTTCCTCCCAGGTTGTATACAGTCACCTGAATAATGGAAACTAGTGAGATCTTTAATGTATGCTGTATAAATCTAGTGACTAGAAGATTTTCACCTATTAATAGATGTTCTTGCTGTATATTTTGATCTGTATGAATCTTAGTATATGTTAAATCTCTAGTTTTCTTCATTGAAACCTGGAACTTCCTTTCACTTCATTGAAATCATCATGATAACTGCCATCAATGTATCCTTTATCTGACCTCCAAACAAAGCCCTATCAATAAGATCATAGAATCATAGAATCATAGAATCATTAGGGTTGGAAAGGACCTTAACATCATCTAGTACCAGCCCCCCTGCCATGGGCAGGGACACCTTACGCTAAATCATATCACCCAAGGCCTCGTCCAACCTGGCCTTGAACACTGCCAGGGATGGAGCATTCACAACCTCCCTGGGCAACCTATTCCAGTGCCTCAGCACCCTAACAGGAAAGAATTTCCTTCTTACATCCAACCTAAACTTCCCCTGTTTAAGTTTAACCCGTTACCCCTTGTCCTGTCACTACAGTCCCTAATGAAGAGTCCCTCTCCAGCATCCCTGTAGGCCCCCTTCAGATACTGGAAGGCTGCTATGAGGTCTCCACGCAGCCTTCTCTTCTCCAGGCTGAACAGCTCCAACTTCCTCAGCCTGTCTTCATGTGGGAGGTGCTCCAGTCCCCTGATCATCCTCGTGGCCCTTCTCTGGACTTGTTCCATCAGTTCCATGTCCTTTTTATGTTGAGGACACCAGAACTGCACACAGTACTCCAGGTGAGGTCTCACAAGAGCAGAGTAGAGGGGCAGGATCACCTCCTTCGACCTGCTGGTCATGCTCCTTTCGATGCAGCCCAGGATATGGTTGGCTTTCTGGGCTGCAAGCGCACACTGCTGGCTCATGTTCATTTTCTCATCAACCAACACCGCCAAGTCCTTCTCCGCAGGGCTGCTCTGAATCTCTTCTCTGCCCAACCTGTAGCTGTGCCTGGGATTGCTCTGACCCAGGTGTAGGACCTTGCACTTGGCATGGTTAAACTTCATGAGGTTGGCATCAGCCCACCTCACAAGTGTGTCAAGGTCCCTCTGGATGTCATTCCTTCCCTCCAGTATATCAACCAGACCACACAGCCTGGTGTCATCGGCAAACTTGCTGAGGGCGCACTCAATCCCACTGTCCATGTCAGCGACAAAGATACTAAACAAGACCGGTCCCAACACCGATCCCTGAGGGACGCCACTCGTTACTGGTCTCCAGCTGGACATTGAGCCATTGACCACAACTCTTTGTGTGCGGTCATCCAGCCAGTTCTTTATCCACCGAGTGGTCCATCCATCAAATTGATGTCTCTCCAATTTAGAGACAAGGATGTCGTGTGGGACAGTGTCGAATGCTTTGCACAAGTCCAGGTAGATGACATCAACTGCTTTACCCCTGTCCATCAGTTCTGTAGCCCCATCATAGAAGGCCACCAAATTGGTCAGGCAGGATTTCCCCTTAGTGAAACCATGCTGGCTGTCACCAAGCACCTTGTTGTTTTTCATGTGCCTTAGCATGCCTTCCAGGAGAATCTGCTCCAAGAATTTGCCAGGCACAGAGGTGAGACTGACTGGTCTGTAATTCCCCGGGTCATCCATTTTCCACTTCTTGAAAATGGGGGTTATATTTCCCTTTTTGCAGTCATCAGGGTTCCATCAATATGATAAAATCATATTTATTCCTAAAAACAGTTAATACTTGGGAATGTTCTGTATGGAAGTAATGGTCCGGAGAATAGAGGTGCATCAGCAGGCAACTTACAAGCAATCCTTGCTAGTAAGTTTTCATGCCTTGGTGTACCTGACCTGTAATTATTCATTTAATGTTTGTGAATTTAATTATTAATGGATCTTTAATAGAAACTTGCTAACAATTCTTATGTGATTTAGGATCTTAAAACTCATAACTGTAGATTAATTACATAAGTAGAAACCAGATTGATTTTAAAATTTAAATCAATTTCATGTGAAATAGGATAAATATGAAAGCATCCAATGTAGTATCTATCAGCCTATTCTTTACTATGTAGCTTCTTCTGGCGTTATTTGGAAAGGTTAGAGAGTTGCAGTATTTTTAACAGATTATTGATAATATTTGGCTTAGTACATCTTCTTTTAATGCCTCTTGTCTAGTAAGTAGAAAGGTGGGGCCAAGATAGCCCTCAGTGAAAGGCTGCTGAAGGTTCCTATGAGGTCTGCACTGAGTATGGGTGCATCTCGAATGAATAAATTCAGGTAGCTCAGCAATTTGAACCTATTTGAAATTAATCAAGTTGTGATCTGCAAATGTCACAGATTTCAATGTTTATCCAATTTGATCTGAACAAAAACGTTCTTGGAACAAAACAGAGCATAGCATACAGAGCAGAGCATTCCAGAACTTCTTAGTCCATGTTTCTCTAATTAATCTAATTGCTGTCTTTTGGAGAGATTATAAATCAGCTCTTCAGAAAAAAACCTTCTTTTCTGGTTTAAATTTTTTCTTCCCCTGACTAAAACTCTACATGAAACTGTTCAATGTTCATAGTCTGTTCACTCTGCTTAGAGAGAGAAGTCTCTAGTTCTCATGCAAAAAATCCTCCCACTTTACAGTGTTTTACTGTATCATTTCAGAAATCTGTCCCCAGATTGTGTATTTTAATGTCAATGGAATATGCCTCTGGCTTTTATCCCTAAGCTTTTCAGTAAACATGAAAGCGACCAGTTGACCAGCTGATAGACTCTGTCAAGTTGCCTGTCAGACTTCTCAAGTTGCTGACTCCATCTGGTATGAAAACAGGAAAACTGACTGAAAATACATTCCAATTTGATTCTTTGACTCCTTAACCTTTTCAGTGAGTTCCACCCATGAATTCAAACCAGCCTGAAGAAAGGCCAGGTAATTACTTTGTGAGCAGCACTGAAGGATTTGCTGGGGCTCAGAACACTGATAGTCAGATAAAAGTTTACGAAGATGTGGCCCCAAAAGACTGCTGAGGCTGGATCTGCTGTAGGCTAATAGAGGAAATGTCAGTCAGCTGTGGAAGCCTGAACAGCAGAATGACTTTCAGCTCTGTGGCTGGTGGAGCTTAGAAGCAGAGTGAGAAGAAGAAATGAATTGATATAAATGAGTTAACTGATTCCTTTTTTCTTTAAGCCCATATTCCCCAGACTTTTGAGCAGAATGTGTTGTCACTACAAACAATTTTAGGTCTAATGTGAGCCTCCTGCATAATTGCAGTGGGACAGGAAGAACTGGAGGTCTCAGGCCCCAGGTCTGAAAGTTTGGCCCCACCTTTCTTTTAAACAAAGCCATACATTTACATTAGAAAGTGTTCAGAGCAGAAAGTAATTCTTTCTATCTTCTCTTGATGCCAGCAGATTTCTAAGGAAACGAGTATTCTTGGTAGAACCGTATTACATCTCAGCCACCCACCCTCATAGGAGTGGCTAATTGTTTCTACTGGCAACCACTGGAAGACCAGAGAAGCTTTTTAGCTGTGATTTATGACAGAAACCAGAAAAACACCCAGGAAGAAAAGTAGTGGTTTTACTTTCATTAATTCTCATCTCTGTCTAGTTTCATCTGAGTGCAGTTAGGAAGATAGCCAGGTGTCTTCATCGCAGTCTTCTGTAGTTGCTTCCGCAAGTGATGATTACACACTAAGTGATGGAGGACTGCTGAGATTCCTCTGGAATTTGTTGTAAATACAGTAGCTTACATTTACTTGAACGTATTCCTTTTAAGATTGTGTAACTAAAGAAGAAGGATAGACTAATTAGAAAGACTGCCAAAAGTTGGTTATCTCTTACAACTTGTCTCTACTTACATCGTTACATTGGTATGTTTTTTCCAAGAGATAAAATGGAATTGACTTAAAACTACTGCAAGAGGGAAACACTTATCATCTGGGGACAAATTTATCTCCTAGGAAAAATTAATCTAATGACTAGGATGCTCTTATGGTCTGAAATTGCATTTATCTTCTTAATCCTGGTTACGAAGTACGAATTTGCAGTTAGTCATTACAGAAAAATAGTTGGAAGATGTGTGATTGACAGGGAAGTTCTGTGAGATTTTTCAGTATGCTCTTTGAATATGGCAGTTAGACAGAATTTTCCATTAGAACCTTATTAAATATCACCCTGACCATAAATGCACTTTTCTTGAAAGACATGAAAAAAAAAAGGGGGGGGGGGGGGGAGGAGGGAGAGATAGATGTACTAGTGTTTTCCCTTTCAATAATCTTGGTGTTTTCAAACCATTCTGTATCTTTTGTTGCTCTTTCTGTGTTCTCTTTCTTTATATGAATCATAGGTGATACTTTAAAACCTATTGGACTGACAAACTAGAGACTGAAAGTTCTTTCTCTAATGAAATACCTGAATCAGAAGGAATCACTTTTAGCGGGTGAGTTGTGACCCAACCTGTTACTGGCTTTTCTGAATCATCTAAATAACTGATACCTCTTAAAACTGTTTGGAAATCATGAAGTTGAGATCACCTGCTTTCATGTGAAATACTAAACTGACACCAGCATATGATAGAATTTTATCTTGCATAATTTCCCAACTGATGGTTATGAATGTAACTGGGAAGGCACTTCCAAATGGGTTAATTAAATGAATGTTTTTATTTTTCATAAGTACTGTCTAGTCACACTCTAACTTTACTTCTTGCTTTTATTTTGAGGGATGAAGTGTTTATGGTAGGTTTTGTTATTTCTCTGTCATTAGGTAAATATTGAATTATAGCTTCTGCTGCCAATTAAAATAATAATTTCAGGCCAAAAAAAAATTAAAACTATTTAGTTCTTATCAAATTCTGTGAATGCAAGTGAAGGTAGAATTTGGATAAATCTTCTGCAGCTTCCATTTATATATCCAAATTGCAGTTTTACTACTATCATCTCAACATGTAGCTCAGACAAAAACTGATACTACTGGAAAGATACTGGTTGTGCTAAACTTAGGAGAAAATTGAAGTCACTGTTTTTACATAAGAATATTATGGGGTGATGACAACAATAACCAGCAAAATAAAATTTTTACTTCCTTAAAATCTTATTATTTGTGTTTGCAAAATATACTAATTATTTGCTCAGGGTACAGATTTGAGTTTCAACTAAATTTCAAATCTGTGTTCTCATTGCATTGCTGTGACTCACAAAGCTGTTGTAATTAACTTTTATGGGGAATTTGTAGATTACCTAAAATGCTGTTTTTTCTCCTGGGCAAATGAGGCGTAGCAGATACATGGGCAAGGAGCACGGCCCAGTTGTGCTCCTGTGATTAGAGATCTTTACTGTGATACAAAAAATATAGATAGGTGTGACTGTGGATTTGCTAATATGTCAGTAGATAAAGTAACAAGGTAGGTCTTTGAAATTTAAATGGTATATCAGATAGGTTTTAGCTGTGCTGGCATCCAGCGAGACCTGGACAGGCTGGAGAGTTGGGCAGGGAATAACTTGATGAAATATAACAAGGGAAAGTGTAGAGTCCTGCATCGGAGCAGGAACAACCCCAGGCTCCAGTATAGGTTGGGGAACGACCTGTTAGAGAGCAGTGTAGGGGAGAGGGACCTGGGGGTCCTAGTGGACAACAGGATGACCATGAGCCAACACTGTGCCCTTGTGGCCAAGAAGGCCAATGGCATCCTGGGGTGTATTGGAAGGGGGGAGGTTAGTAGGTCGAGAGAGGTCCTCCTTCCCCTCTACCCTGCCCTGGTGAGACCCCATCTGGAGTATTGTGTCCAGTTCTGGGCCCCTCAGTTCAAGAAGGGCAGGGAGCTGCTGGAGAGAGTCCAGCGCAGGGCAACTAAGATGATTAAGGGAGTGGAGCATCTCCCTTATGAGGAAAGACTGAGGGAGCTGGGTCTCTATAGTTTAGAGAAGAGGAGACTGAGGGGTGACCTTATTAGCGTATATAAATATATAAAGGGGGAGTGTCACGAGGATGGAGCCAGGCTCTGCTCAGTGGCAAACAATGATAGGACAAGGGGTAATGGGTACAAACTGGAACACAAGAGGTTCCACTTAAACTTGAGAAGAAACTTCTTCTCAGTGAGGGTGACGGAACACTGGAACAGGCTGCCCAGGGAGGTTGTGGAGTCTCCTTCCCTGGAGACATTCAAAACCCGCCTGGACACATTCCTGTGTAACATTATCTAGGTGTTCCTGCTCCGGCAGGGGGATTGGACTAGATGATCTTTTGAGGTCCCTTCCAGTCTCTAGCATACTGTGACACTGTGATGCTGTATGTTTGTGGGAGGTCTTACTGCAGTGGAACGTAGGGCTGCACTGTTCCCTTTTGAGCTACTATAGTATATATAGGGAAAACACACAACTTAGAAGTGAGTGTGTTATGTAAAATATGAACATGGCCAGAAGTGCTCTGTCAGAGTAAGGGAATTGTAATCAAGAGCAGCCATGGGCATTGTTTTGTTCTGTTGTCACCTCTAGGTCAGTGTATGAAGGCAATTAGCAACTTTTTTCTTGTTGTGACTGTGCAGGTACTTGTGAACTCTGGCATTCATGCATACACAGCGAAGCACTCTGGTGCCTTGAAATGACTTCTCGGAATGAGTGTCTGCAGCAGTGCTAAATGTTTCCTAGCAGAGAACTGCTATAGGCACTTTTTGCTTGAATTTAGGAGCTGATAGAAAGAGGCAAACTTTATGCTGAAATCCTGCTATCTGCAGCACACATCTAGCAGACAGGAACAGCAAAATCCTCTGACATTCAGTAAATGCTGTAAGAGGACTCCAGAGGGACTGTTTCTAGGAGTTAAACTGTAACCTCATTATTTGCGGCGTCACAGTCTTTGTCTCACTGCAAAAAATGCTAGCCAGTGCTCTAAGCTTGATGTTGCCTATGCCACTGGAGTCTTTCCCTTGGGAGGTAAGATAAACATGCTAACCTATTTCCTATAGGTGATAAAGAATGCTGTCTTCTTGCTGGGACAGATGGAGCATTTCCTCCTGCTGGCTTAATAGTAAAGGTTTTTCTATTCTGTTACCACTGAAGCAATGCATAGGATGTACCACCATCTATCAAACCACAATTGCTGGCCTGCCAGTCTATATTGTAAATTGCCTGGGAGAAAAGCACTAGTGTTTTTGCAATTGTAAGGGGAAGAATGAGTGCCATCCTAATTGCTTGTAAGAAAATAGTAGAATAATGTATAGCTCTTTGCCTGCAGGTAGTTTTCAGTTGCCTGAAATTTTGTTAAAGGGATTGGGAATGCTCTCCCAGGAATATTTTTATTGTGATTTTGATTTTAATTAAACTCTGCGCAGCTGAATGAAATAATCAGCGGTATTTACCAGACACTACAGGTAAGATTTTTCAAATCAGATTTTGGAAATATTTCAAATATATCTGGAATTGTTTTGCTGAAATTTTCTGCTTCTGAAAATGAGGAAGGTTGCAATTTTACAGGCTGCACTGTTGAATACAATATTAAGTATTTTGGTGAAGATCAGGACATTATTCATGTCACTTGTCCTTCGCAAAGATGCATCCAGAAAGATACTTTGCAATGAAAACCAAAATATTTATGGTATCTGCAAAATGAATATAACCGTGTCTGAGAAGTAATTTGCCTCTTCTTGTCCTGCAGCTGCTGACCCTGAAAGTCTGTTGGGAATCCTTCTCTCTGAAGCATTATGTCAGGCATATCTCATTAGAACTCACTGAAATGGAATGTTTTACATTAAATTTTATAATTTTGACAAGTTAACAGCAATAACAATTTGGGCCATCTTTTTGGTGCTTTTGGAATCAAGTCTGTCTATAAGAACAGAAGACTCAACTTCCTATACTTATAATACTTTTCAGTAAATTTGAAAGTTTTGTTATCAGCCCATCTAGATAGCTCTCCAAATTTCCAGATCTAGAAGAAATAACAAACCTTCCTAAGTGGACAGCAGAAATCTGTTTTCCTGACTACACTGGTATAATTTTGAATATTTGAGGTAGAATAGCTGAGTATCAGTGTAACCCATATAGTCTGAAAGACCATTTACCAGTTGGTATTTACTTTTGCTTTAAGCCACAATACTCAACTAAAAATGTTTTACCTATACATTCTGCTGTTTTGATTATAATGATTGGGAACATTTGCAGTCTCTTCTGTTGTCTTCAAAAGTGGTAACTTTATCAACTCTGCATATGCCAGATACTGCTCTGCAGCATCTGGCTGTTAAGCTGTTTAAACTCCCTGGGAGAATCTTGGTTTAAATCCATGAGTAACAATCATATAAAAATATGTCCAAGACAGATGCCTTTCAACTTGCATAGTTTTTGATATTGGAGGGTATCATGTAATCAGTCTACTTTTCAGAACTCTCTAAGTAAATTTTATTAATTTCTTTTTCCCTGAAACTTATGTAGAAATGAGATTGTGGTTTAAATATGTAAAATATTTAGTCAGTTTGTTGACCACAAAGAGAGTGTGAGGATATTGCTTACTTCTCTGGTTTCATTTTGAAACCTTCAAAGCACAAGATTTTTGGCATCACTCTTGTTGCATCAACGCTTGTGTCGATGGAGAACAAACATATACATGTGTTTTGAAAAGGCAGTTAAAAACAACTATAAAAAGCTAGTACATATATATGTATTTGGCTTAATCCAGTTGGTAAACCAGTAATACTGTAAGTTGCTGAGAAACTCTTTGAGCATAAGAAAAAATTATCAATACTTTTTCCAATATCCAGTATTTTGCTATGTTTCTAATGGTAGTTCTTAAAAACTCATTAAAGCTGAAACATCTTGTTTCTAGATTCTAAAATTTAAGATTGCCTTTTAGAATAATCTTTATTGTTTTCTTAACTGTGTTGCAATGGGTTTCTGCCTCATTGAAAATAGCATAACTATTTGTTTGGGAATGCCAGAATATTTAATTTATTCTACAACTCAAACCAACTGTAGAACTTCACTGGGGGAAAAGGAATACTTTTTATATTAAAAAGAGGGTGGTTTAGTCTAAAACATTTGAATTTTTATTATATCAATTTATATTTAGATTAAATGTTAGGAAGGAATTCTTCCCTGTGAGGGTGGTGAGGCACTGGCACAGGTTGCCCAGAGAAGCTGTGGCTGCCCTTCTCTGTCAGTGCTTAAGACCAGGTTGGATGGGGCAACCTGGGCTAGTGAAGGTGTCCCTGCCCATGACAGGGGTTTGGAGCTGGATGAGCTCTAAGTTTCTTTCCAACCCAAACCAGTCTGGGATTTTATGACATTTGAAGTATGTCTGTCTCTAGATTAGACAATGCTGTATCATTCCAGTCCATTCTTCCATTTATTTCAGTTGAGAACTTTTATTTATTAGAAAGTGTAGAGTTAAAAAAAAACAAACAAAACAACCAAAACACAAATATTTTTTGTATTTCAGTATTTCATTTTAGACACTTCAGATCTCAGTTGTCTATCATATCATTGCTGCTTCCCATGTCTGTGGCTTATCAAGCACCGACTCAAGTCGATGAAGAGACTCAAACCCAACTTTATTACAATTAAACCCTTTTTAGCCCTTTGTTCGGTACTTTTCCAACCTGCACAAGCATGCCACGTTCAATCTCATTGGCCTCTGTAAAAATCCCCAGGTAAACAGACCAGTCACAATGGTGAGCGCACCTTGTTGCCTCAAATCTTCTCACAACACCCACATCCTCTGGCCTCCAACTGAGATTCTTTGTTACAACAACATCCTGGCTTATCCCCCCAAGGCTTGCTTGTTTACCTTCTCTGTCTTTCAACATTCCAACTTATTGCCCCAAGGCTTGTTAAGTATCAAGGCCTCAGAGCTCCTTCCCAGAGTGTTTCTCATGCAAATCCTATTGCCTTCATTCCCCACACATGTCCACTCAACATTACATTAGTATCTTTTCCGAAAGAGCAAAGAAAAGAGTGAAGGTAAGGGGAAAGATTGGATAAGGACATATTACTCCTTTACACCAACAGCTTTCTAGCGTTTTTTTTACTGTTTTAAAGTGATGTGCTTTACCAAGAGCTTTAGAGAAAATTAGCCTTTTGAACAGAATAATCATAAAATCATAGAATGGTTGGAAAGGACCCTGAGATCACCTAATTCCAACCCCATGCCTTAAGCAGGGAAATCTCTGTCTAGACCATGTTGCTCCAAGCCCCATCCAGCCTGGCCTTGAATACTGCCAGGGTTGGAGCCTTCACCACTTCTTTGGGCAACCTGTTCCAGCTCCTCACCACCCTCACAGGGAAGAACTTCCTTATATCTAACCTGAACTTCCCCTGTTTAAGTTTGAACCCATCACCCCTTGTCTTATCACTATAGTCCCTGGTGAAGAGTACCTCTTCAGCATCCTTGTAGGCTTCCTTCAGATACTGGAAGCTTCTCTTCTCCAGGCTGAACAGCCCAATTTTCTCAGCCTGTCTTCTTATGAGGTGCTCCAACCCAGGATCATCCTTGTGACCTCCTCTGGACTTGCTCTAATAGCTCCATGTGCTTTTTATAAGAATACTCTTGTAAAATATTGTTACTCTGTTTTCACTGTGATACAATTTTTTTTTTTAATATATTTTGTTATATTTTTTGTTATAGTCACCAGCATTTGAAGTTAAAGATATGACTTCTGGCTGACTGTTAAAGCAGTTATTTTTGATCATATTAGAAATCATATTATTTACTGTGTATGGCATAAATATTTTAATACACTGAATACCAGCTAAAGACAAAGCAATTTTTCATTTTACATATATGTATGATCTTTTTATATTGTTGTTTTCTATTCTTAGATTTATTATTGGTAATAGTAGTTGGTACAGGTTTGCATTGTGCGGTTTAGTGCAAGACTTATGAGGCTCATGCTAATGTTGTCTGGACTTTTTCTATTTCAACTGTGAGAATGTGGCCTATTTTCATCTCTGTTACTGCATCTGCATATTCTGCTATTCATGCCATATTAATTCAGACAAGTTTAATGAGTGTCCTGCCTCATTAGCTGGACTTGCAGGCTGCATATGGGACACCTCAACCAGGCCAAAACTCATTTCTCAGTCATGCCAAGAACATGTCACCATATTATCAAGCCCTTTGTGACCTAATGATCTCAAGTCAATATTTCTTGTAGGTATTATTAATGGTTGCTGAGATATGTTTTGCAAAGTTTAACAAAACTACCTAATGATGGTCTGTCCATCTATATTTTTAATGATTGACTAGTATCTGTTCTTCTGCATGAAGATGAAGAAACAGGAATTTTAATGTTGACTCATTTTTTCTTGGAGTATTAAATAGAAGAAAATCTTTCCATTTCTATTGTGATGCTGCATTTGATTACAGCTTTTGCCAGAGTTGATGCCTTTTGTTCCATCATAAATGTAGAAATTTATTGAATCTTATTTGTTTCTATTTGCTGTTTTTCCTACCTTTAGCTAGTTAGTAAAACAAAAAGCATGTCTACATATTTCACTGAAGAAATCAGAAGTGGACATATGATGCTGCGTGAAATTATTGCATCTTAAGATGGTAAATTTGGCTTTCTGACTTAGTCATAGAAATGTTGCATGCTATGTGGAGATTATGGTTCCTTAGCAAGACTTATGTATTATTGCTGGTTATTTTTGCCACACTATACCTCAGTGAAATTGAAGCACAGTATTTCTGGAAAGCAGCGATGCACATGCAAGAGCAGAAAAATGTCCTGAAAATTAAATGATTCAGCATTTAATCTTGGTAAACATGCATACTTGGATTGGAAAAACATTGAGAATAACACTTTTTGTGACTTGCATAACTATTTGTTTGGGAATGCCAAACTGAGGTGGTGTAGAAACTGATGTGGAGCTTCAAAATGCTGATTGTTGAAGGTATAAACACTCCTTTCCTAATCAGATGTTCTAGATGTGATCACTAATTATTAGAATATAATTGACTTACCTGTGTATCATTCAGATGTAGGAGTTATTCAACATGTACCCTACTACTAACTTGTCGATATGAAATTTTCTTTATTTCACCAGATGAAATAGTCCTCTGTACAAAAGATTTATGCAAGAACTATAGGCTGATTCCTCCAACAGAACTTAGGTGGTTTGTAAATTATTGTTAGGCCTTCTGTTCGGAAGTCTCAGGAGATGAGACTGAAACCTAATAAGACTAAACAAGTCATTAAAGTAGTTCAGAAAATCTGGGATATAGCAGGAAAATGAAGGATTTCCAAACGCAAACCTGTGATGCTAAATCATGTTTTTTGACTACCACAGCTCTCAATACCCTGCTTGACCTTTGATTTGTGAATTGGCTTTTACAAAGTTTTAGCTTCTAAAATAAATTTGAAAATATTATTCAGAAAGAGTCATTGGGGTGAACTTGATGA
Organism: Pezoporus wallicus; assembly: GCF_028554395.1. NCBI lineage: Eukaryota > Metazoa > Chordata > Aves > Psittaciformes > Psittacidae > Pezoporus > Pezoporus wallicus. The sequence goes on from NW_026640972.1 coordinate 341,082, forward strand.
TCTTACAATGAATTCATTGTTTAGGGTTATAAGTACTAAAAGTAATGATTTAAATTCTATTGCTTTTGAGAACTGCATAGAACAGTGCCATCACAGACCTGGATAGGCTGGAGAGTTGGGCAGGGAGTAACTTGATGAAATATAACAAGGGAAAGTGTAGAGTCCTGCATCTGGGCAGGAACAACCCCGGGTTCCAGTATAGGTTGGGGAACGACCTGTTAGAGAGCAGTGTAGGGGAGAGGGACCTGGGGGTCCTAGTGGACGACAGGATGACCATGAGCCAACATTGTGCCCTTGTGGCTAAGAAGGCCAATGGCATCCTGGGGTGTATTAGAAGGGCGGTGGTTAGTAGGTCGAGAGAGGTCCTCCTTCCCCTCTACTCTGCCCTGGTGAGACCGCATCTGGAGTATTGTGTCCAGTTCTGGGCCCCTCAGTTCAAGAAGGGCAGGGAGGTGCTGGATAGAGTCCAGCGCAGGGCAACAAAGATGATTAAGGGAGTGGAGCATCTCCCTTATGAGGAAAGACTGAGGGAGCTGGGTCTCTATAGTTTGGAGAAGAGGAGACTGAGGGGTGACCTTATCAGTGTCTATAAATATATAAAGGGGGAGTGTCACGAGGACGGAGCCAGGCTCTACTCAGTGGCAAACAATGATAGGACAAGGGGTAATGGGTACAAACTGGAACACAAGAGGTTCCACTTAAACTTGAGAAGAAACTTCTTCTCAGTGAGGGTGACGGAACACTGGAACAGGCTGCCCAGGGAGGTTGTGGAGTCTCCTTCCCTGGAGACATTCAAAACCCGCCTGGACACATTCCTGTGTAACATTATCTAGGTGTTCCTGCTCCGGCAGGGGGATTGGACTAGATGATCTTTCGAGGTCCCTTCCAATCTCTAACATACTGTGATACTGTGATACTGTGAACATGAGATGTTCAGAATTCTTTGCCTCTCTGCCTTTTGGAGAAATAGTCCGTTACTTTTTATGTCAAGCTGTCAGCATATGCTGGTATCGTAAGCTTTTCATGACTGCCTAGGATAGTTGAGTTTACAAGGATATATTTATATTCATTAATTAATTTTTAGAAGAAATCTACAAAATGAAAAACAGTTTAGACTTCAGTCCTGTACCAGTAGAGATGTGGCTTCATCAACTTATACCATCATAATGTAATCGTGATGACAATTGAATGTGATACTTAATTTTTTCTCTGTGTTCCCATTCAGATAGTATTATTTAAACAATATGCTCTCGTTATTTTATGATCAATGATGATGTAATGAATTGGGTAACAGTAGATTAGGGCCATTTGGTTTTTTTTCTGTGCACAGACATTTCGGTTATTAAAATTCAGTTTTAGAGAGTTTGTGCTCTTCATTATATTTAGGATTAAAAGATTCATGTACTATAAGTTCTCAAAAAGCACTGTAGGATGATACTCAGCACTAATGCTTTTATTATGTGCAGCAATATACTTAAAGGAGATTTTCAAGCAGGTTTGTTTTTTTGTTTATTTTGTTGTTGTTGTTTTTGTTTTCTGTCTTGTTTGTTTGTTTGTTTTGTTTGTTTTGGGATTTTTTTTTTTTCTCCTAATGAAACCCACACAGGCATTTTCACAGGAATGACAAAGACATCATTGCAAGTAATAGTTATTTGTATCTTGTCATGCATCAAGATTGTCACTTTTCCAATATAGCTTGAAGAGCTGAAAATCATCAGTCTGATTCACATACAGTGACATTTATCTCTTCCATTTTCACTTTTTGGTATATTATACATGTATTCCTCCATTTCCTAAATTGCTGATCCAAATTGCAAATATTAAGACGTCTTGGTATCTGGAATGCATTTTCCAGAAGATTAATATGAGAAGGATATGAATTTAAGCAGGTGTGATTAAAGGGGGGGTTTGTGGTTTTTCATTCTTTTGAGACCCAGTACTGTGTTTAATAGTTGCTTCAAATGAGAAAAAGGAATGTAAACCAAAGGAAAGTTAGATGGGAAATCATAATGTTAAATACAGACAGAACCATCTGAATAATAAAAATATAGCTGTGTTGCTGGAATGACTTGGCAATTACTAACACTGAATGTGACAAAGTATTGCAGAATATGATGTAGGAAATAATGATGAATTACTTGAGGATGTAGAGTAAACATTTAAAAACTTATTGGCTTTCAAAAGTAGTTTTTAAATGTGTACATGGCAATCTTGGAAAACCAATTTTTTAGGAATAAGTTATTTTATAACTGCTGATAATGTATCTGTTAATAATTAGGGTACTGAACTTAATGAGCATGTTTAAATTTTTACCCTTGAGTTTGAGCAAGCCTCCCTCATTTTGAAAGACACAAAATATGAATGCATGCGTATTTTTATGCAGAGATATAAAAATATTTGATTTTCGAGCTCATCCACTTACCTACATATTCCAGAAGGAAAAGTATACTGAAGTCAAAATTCCTCTTCTTACTAAAACCAAACTAAACAAAGTAATTTCAGGTCAAAAGGCACATTTTGTTATATCTGAAATACTGCGGGTTTAATGAAAACTTAAATTCAACTTTAAAAATGAGTTATTGCATATGATGGCAAGGAGGAGAAAGAAAATGACAGTCTAGAAAACCAGCCTTTCAGAAAAAACGGAAACAACTGGCATTGAAAAGAAGAATGAGGGATGGACAACACTAAAATTCAACAGAATCTGGCATATAATTTGTATCATGCAGAGCATCGCTTTCCTGGGCTTAATTCCACAAGTAAAATTGCCCTGGCTTTGCAGCTGTAAAGAAGCAGGTAGGATTTTACCTGAATATTTCATGGAAAGTAGATACATCCCAGGGATGGCAACAGTTCAGATCATGAAGTTTTGCATGTCAGATTTCCTTTGTATTACTGTTGTAAAGATTGCAGATTATCATATCTGTTATACAGGCTAGTCTTTGGGGAATGTTACTAAGCATGGACCTGTGGTGTTCAAAAGGTTTGGTTCTATACTAACAATGAAAATGAAGGAAGTTTGTTTTACTCTTGACACAATTTGAAGCTGTGGTTGCCCCATGCTCCCTGGCAGTGTTCAAGGCCATGTTGGACAAGGGCTGGAGCAACTTGGTCAAGTGGAAGGTTCCCCTGCCCATGGCAGGGGGCTGGAACTGGATGAACTTTAAGGTCCCTTCCAACAAAAAACATTCTATGAGTCTGAATGTGGCTCTGAGACCCTGTCGGAGAATAATTGTACAGCTCTTAACAGTGTTGATGTTTTGGTTTCCATCTCTGAATTTGTGTCAAATTCATGTGGCATTAGTATTTCTTCCCTTTGTCTTGTACTTTTCTTCTAACTTGAAAATTATTCAAGAATTAATTGATTTGCATGTATCAGAATTTAAGGTAAGGCTGTAATATATAGGAAATACATGCATAAATAAGTGTTTTGTAATTTAAAGTCATACAAATACAAATGTTAGGGGTTTTATTAATTGTTACTTTGAGAGCTGAACACAACATATCCTAACACTTTAAATAAGCCATTTAGTATAAATCATGCACAATCCAGTAGGCATAAGTCAAAACACTGCTCTTACAATCCTACAGGCTTGTGGCCATGTCTTACGTACATGGAATAAAAGGCTTACATAGCCAGACGTGTATTTGCTGCATTTCCCATCAGTGTCACCTTTATTGAAACCTTATTGAGAGGAAGTTCCTTAGTGAAACAAAATTTCATAAAAGATCCTTTAACAGGCCTTTACATAGTTATTCTTGTTAAGGGTAATAAGAAAAAAAACATTTGGGTCTCCTTTTGTTTCAGTTTTCTAATCAGTTAGCTCTGTTTCGGTCTCTGTAATGGTGTGACAGTGCTGGCAGGCAGCATAGAAAGGCTTTGGCAGGGTGCGACATCTCTATTGCTTGTCTGAACTTTGGCACAAGAAAGACAGTTGTCAGGAAATACCTTAATTTATATACTGTTCCCTAATAGAGTTTTCATGTCTTCTGATAATTAAATTTTTTGTTTCTTCATCTGAAACCTGTTAAATTTTATCAGTATTTCAAGTTATTTTGTCTAGCTTAATATTTAGAGGCATATTTGCACAGAAAATTATTATTCTTGTAAGGAACAGACAAAGTAAGCGTGTATACACAGTTATGCATGTATGTATGTATAAAACAAGCTATGACTAAATCAGAGAATCAAATCCCATAGTTTCTATCATTTTATTTGATTTAGATCTTTTCTATAAGAAAAAGAAATATAGCTTAGTCTTCTTATCAGTATATTAGAGAAACCTTAACATTTTTATCAAGATTAAAAAAAAAACGAAGTTCCTTCACTTTACCTTCTTTTTAGCCTGACTTCTAATAATTGAGATACATTTATCATATTTAATAACTTCATATAATGTGGAATTATATAACTCATATAATATGGAATGATCCAATGTAATTTGAAGCAGTAAATGCAAATGCTTCTGACTCTTTTGGGTAAGAGTTACACTGTACCTGTCATAATCTATGTGTATTTTAAAGATTGGAATTTGGGATTAAGTTTTCTGTGTTGGATAATTATATTCCTTTTAGCTTGACTTTCAATTTTGAGTATGCCCAGAACACCAAAGAATCACAAGGAATAGCAGAGTACCTATAAAACTCACAGAAAGTAACCAGATGTCCCACAGTGCCCAGCCATTAGTTTTTTTGCACAACAGTCATCAGTTCACTTAGCTAACATTGCTGGGATACTGGAGATAGGGATACTGGGGTAGGGAGACAGAGACAGTAAATCCTCTGTATCTTCTTAATCCCTTCTTCCATTCTTTTCTGGTTTTAGAGTTGCCCTATCAAAATTTTCATTCTACAATTAAAAGTATAATATTTCATTTCTCATGTTTATCAGTGACTTGGATGAAGGGCTGGAGTGTCCCCTCAGTGAGTCTGCTGATGATATGGAGCTGGGTGAGTGGCTGATACAACCTGAAGGCTGTACTGCCATTCAGCAGGAACCTTGATAGGCTGGAGAGAAACCTAATGAGGTTCAACAAGGGCAAGCATAGGGTCCTTCAGCTGGGAAGGAAGAACCCCAAGTACCAGCACAGGTTGGGGGCTGAGCTACTATAGAGGGCATTTTAGCTGAGAAGGACCTGGAAGTATTGTTAGATGAAAAGTTGACCATGAACCGGCCCTTGCAGCCAGGAGGGACAAGAGTATCCTGGGCTGCATCAAGAAGAGTGTGGCAGCAGGCTGGGGGAGGTGATACTCTGCCTCTACTTGACCCTGGTGAGGCCAGAACTGAAGCACTGTATCCAGTGCTGAGCTCCTCAGTACAAGACAGACAAGGAGCTACTGGAGAGGGACCAAAAAAGGGGCACAAGGAGGATCAAGGGTCTGGAGCATCTGGGAGCTGGGGCTGTTTAGTCCAAAGAATAGCAGACTGAGAGTGGATCTCATCAATGCAGATCAGTATCTTAAAGGTGGGTGCCAGGAGGATGATGCCAGACTCTTCTCAGTGGTGCCTGGCAATAAGACAGGAAGCAATGGCCACAAGCTAAAACACCAGAAGTTTCACCTCAGCATTGGAAAGAGCTTCTTTCCATTGAGGGTGGCAGAGCTCTGGGAAAGGCTGCACAGGGGGGTTGTGGAGTCTCTCTGGAGACATCCAAACCTCCCTGGACACATTTCTGTGTAACCTGCTGTGGGTGGCTCTTGCCTTGGCAGGGGGTTAGACTGGATGATCTCCAGAGGTACTTTCCAACCCTAATGGTTCTGTGATTATGTGATTCATGAAACATTTCTAGTGCATAGCTTAGCATAGAATACATTGACCAGAGAAACTGTGAGCTCTTGTAGACATTCAAGTCTCCACTGGATGTGCCTTGAGCTGCTTCCTCTAATTAGGCCTCTTTTGAACTGAGATGGGACTGCATGACCCCTTGAATTCCCTTCCAACCAACATTATAACTGTATGATCTAATCTGTCCCTTGTAAAGATCAATTAAACCAAAACAAAACAGAATGCTGGAGGCAAATCATCACGTAAGAGAAACAGTGGATTTTCTTTCTCTTTTGTCTTTAACTTCATAGAATACCAGACTGGTTTGGGTTGGAAGGGACCTTAAAGCTCATCCAGTTCCAAGCCCCTGCCATGGGCAGGGACACCCTCCACTAGACCAGGTTGCTCCAAGCCCTGTTCAGCCTGGCTATTGCTATTTGTTAGGAATACTGTAATATTATTATATTGACAGAGGGCATGAATATTAGTTCATCTGTTAGTAGTTTCCCAGAAAAGGTTCTGCACCTCAATCATTACTGCTCAAACTATTTCTCTACTAAGGAATATTACAGTGTGATTTGTTCCTATTATCCACTGGAGTCTAAAAGAAGCATATTAGCTTTAGGTTTGAAGTGCTGATACCAGCTGCTAGAAGGTCTCACGAAGGGCTGGTTGCAATGGCACCTGATAATTATGTTTGAGAATTATTTCTCTGGATTGCTGCTGAAGTCTGACTTTGAGGGGTTATTTCTGACTCCCAGTCAGAAGTTATTTAAAAAGAAAATCCCCCCCCACGAAAAAATAACTAAAACAAACCCCCCAAAAGGCAAACCCAAGCCCCTAAACAGAGAGTGCTTCTGTGTATGAGTGTCCTGGGTTTAGCAGAAGCAGTCAATTTTTCTCCTTCTTAGTAGCTGGTGCAGCGTGGTGTTTTGACTTTCAGCCTGGGAACAGAGCTGATAACACCAATGTTTTTAGTTGTTGCTCAGTAAGGTTTACTCTGACCAAGGACTTTGTGAGTCTCATGCTCTGCCAGGTAGGAGGGGAGGCTGGAAGGAAGCAGAGACAGTACACCTGACCCAAGCTAGCCAAAGAGGTATTCCATACCACAGCACATCGTGCCTGGGGAGGTAATTGGGAGTTACCCGGAAGGGCACTCGCTCTCTTCAGGGTCGGGCTCGTTTTGGCAGGTGGTGTCGTATTCTCTTCCCTTGTTATTCCTCTTCTCAATTGTTATAATTGGTGGTAGCAGCAGTGATTTGTGTTATACCTTCGTTACTGGACTGTTCTTGTCTCAACCTGTGGGAGTTATATTCTTTTGATTCTCCTCCCCATCCCTTCGGGAGCGGGGATGGGGAGGGGGGGAGGAAAGAAAGGGGGGAGGGTGTGTGTGTGTGAATGAGCTGTGTGGCTGGGTTTAAACCACAACAATGAGAAAAGAAGACAAAGAGAAGAAGAAGAATTGAGGAAATACCTGAACATTGCAATCATTTTAAAGGGGAAAGGGGGTGGGGAGGGGGAGAGGTGTGTGTATAATGAATTTTCTCATCGTGATTTCACTTTCTGCAAAGACTTGAAGAAAAAAAAAATAGCAGAAATAACATGTATAAAGTTTTGTTCATAGAAGCTTATTTTCAAAGAGAAAAAGATGGTTTTATTTATTTGTATTTATAGCTATAACTTGAGATTTTCTCATTCAGGGATTTCAGACTTCTTTATGTAATTTTCTCCTGTTCTGTTTTGTGTGTGTGTTTAAACCTGATGCCTCTGTGTTATCTCTTCACTTTACTGACTTATTTCTCTATATTTTTCCTGCGTGATTTCAAATTTTTTATATTGATGCCTTTTCTGACCCTGCGGATTAAACCTTCTTTTATTAACCTTCTTCCTCAGCAAACTGTGCTGACCTCCGTTCCCATACAGCTGCACATTTGAGCTGTTTTTGTTCAGAAGACTGATAGATGTGGTTGAGTAATGTTTAGTGAATACTTTACATAGCGAATTCTCAGTCCTCCTTATGAAGCTTTTATAAGCATGTCTTGCTTTCTAATGAATTAATCTTGTTGGTTGTTAGTAGCCAGTCGATCATCCCCTGCCTTGTGCTGCCAAATCCATTCCACAAAGAGCAGTAAATCTGTGCCTGGATTGTGCCGGAGGTATTTCTCCAGAATGACCTGTGCCTCTTAGAACTGCTCAGCACTGATACTGTGCATGCTCTCTGCTGTGCATGGTGACATCCTGAGTGACACACCATGCAATGCATAATAATGTGTCATAGCTGCAAGGAGTTAGAGTTTCCCTCTCACTTCTAACACCTTGCCTAACACACTCCTCTTCTCCCACACAGGTGTGTGACAAAGGGCTGGGATATATTTATATGCTTTTTCCTTTTAACCAAAACAGAAACCCTTGCTATTATTCTACAGTTTAGCATGCAAGGTCTTCATCAGCATTAAATACCACTTCATCAGCATTAAATACCACTTAAATACCCAGAGTAAACATCAACCGGTTTGCTGAAGGAGTAGTATACATGATGCAGGTGTTGAACGTTTTCTGCAGTGAGGTAGGGAAGTGATACCTCAGATGTTTTTTCTGTCTTAATATTAGCATATTCTGGAAATAAATTTGAAACTGTGAGTACATTGTTTAATACATTTTCTCTCTTCATAGGTTTTGCTCTGGTTAAGGCTTTTATTTTACTGACCAGCGGGCTTAATGACTGACTCATAATCCTGCCTCCCACCTAAAATCATAGTGATAAGGTGCTGGTTCTCTTCTGTTAAAAAAAAAAAAAAAAAAAAAAAAGAAATTAAGTCTTTCCAAAAAATGGGGTCATCACTGATGTCTTGGTACGATTAAGATAAGTGGTGCTGACAGCCTGTAAGAAATACTCCTTACCCCTGCAAGCTTACATATGGACCTTAAACATTTAGCAGGTGTTATTTTCTATTATATTAGCAAATAAACAAACAGTGTTCTTGTTTGAAAGCTGGAGTCATATGGGAGTTAGGTGATCAATGCGCTTAGACAAAATCTGTAAATCACAGGATGTTCCAAATCTGCATCTTTAAGCACCTGTATACCTTTTAAAATCTATCCTATGGGCTTTGTTTGGGGAATAAACTCAGATTTAGTGGTGTTTTGATGTTGTTCAGAGAAGTTTAAATTGAATAATTTCAGCAAGCTCAAGTTCTGTGAAAAATAAGAACTTCTTGTCTCAAACACAATAATATAACGGGAACAATGCTGATGCCACTCTGACTAGAAACAAGCATATATTTTGATAGCTGCAAACTATGTTATTTTAGAATAAATAGGAGAAATTTTCTCAAAGTTTTAAGTCCCAGATGTTTAAAAAGTTCTTTTATGAAAATATCCATTCCTACAGTGGTTTTGACCATTAAAAAATGCCAACAGCAACATTTAAGCATTCCTATATTTCATGATAAACATGTATGTACACAGATACATATATCTATCTGTATGAAAGGCAGAAACAAAACCGTTTCTTGTATCTGTGTTTGTCATGCAGGAAATAAAATAGCTCTTCCAATGTAATTCTGTGATTTTAATAACTATTTTGATAACTGTTTCTGTTCTTAAGAAAATGCTAAGGCAAAATACTTGTGTTAAAGAAAAATAAAAAAAAAGATTTTCACTTTGAACTTAACTCTACTAAATTTGTTTTCCAGAAAAAGAGTTCTAGTAAAATGTAGTGTATGTATTTTGGACCCAGATGGTTAATTCCTGCTTCCAGACCTATGCCTTCATATATGGAGTTATTAAATGCGTTTTCCAAAAGTGATGATGCATTTTAGTTGGCTCATCTTTGGAAAATGCATTTTAAATGGGTCTGGATTTAACAAATGTTGCTGGGCCTGCTTTTGAAAATAAGGCCCACCTGAAACATTTTAAATGAAAGCCCATATCCCATGACCTCCTGATTTTCACTGAATGTATTCATGAGCAATTTTGGGAAAACTTGAAAACTTCAGCCTGGTATTCTAGTTTTCCTAATATTACCCCTACTTACTCTCCAAAGACTGTTAGTACTCTAAACATTGATGCTAATTCTTTATCTTATCTCTTAAAGTATAGGTATCATTATATCTACACGCAGAAACGAGTGCACTGCAAATGCAATTGTAAGGAAATGCAGTTTCAATCTAAGCTAGTGTGAAAGTGCAAGGAGAGAGAAATGGGAGGTCTGAATCCAACCCTCCCCCCCCGCCAGAAAAAAAAAAAAAAAAAAAAATTGATCTAACTGTTGACCAAATCCAGACTCCTGTGTATCACCTTGTGATGTGCAGCTTCTGAAAACAATGCTTTGTTTCATTTCTTGCAGGCTTTTTATCCTCCTCATCACCAGAAATAGTCCCTTTAACAAGAAATTCTTCCCTAGATCTTGAAGATCAAATCTCATTGAATAAGGGGAAATTAAATTTAAAACTGTACCATACCCACTGAGAATGAAGTTCAGAGAGATAGTAGGAAAACTGAATCTAAAATATAATTGATTTAAAACAATCAAACAAATCCCTCACTTCAAATAATCATTATTCTTGCCATCATCTTCACCAGTTGTGACTGGCAGGATTTCTGAACTTCTTATCAGGATTTCTAATGTGCAGTCAATAAAGAATGAAAAATGTATTAAACCTGTTTCCTCTTACTGTCTCCAAAATACAAAGTTTCATTTTCCCCTTGTAACCTTTTCAGGGCTTGAGTGTACATCCATTGCAAATTGGTCAAAGCTGTTCTTCCACTTACACTGCTTGATGAAATGAAAGTTGTGGAACTACCTGTTACAGAATAATCATGTATTCTCTTCAGAAGTGACACTGTAGTGGACTAGACAGACTACTGGTCTGTTTTGGAGTGGCTGTGAGCAAATAAATTCAAAAAGAACTTCAAGAGGCATATTATTGTCTGTTTCATCCACCTCTTTAAGACAATACTTAGAGAAGATTCGGTATTTTCCACTTCATCTGTTCTTTAAACAATATGCAATTTTAATGGAAATGTGGAGATAGAAGGGAGAGCTGAATACTGGTTGAGAAAATCCAGATAACTCAGGGTTTGACCTTTTAACTAATTTAGACTGTATTTCAGAGCATAGTATAAAAGTATAAATATGGTTCCTCCTGCCTTCACTCATTGCTAGGGTCTAAGTTGTTTCCTTTTTCATCCATGTAGTTTTAGTCAATGTCTTGTCAAATTACATTTATATCACAATGCATTCACAGATCTTAAATTAGTTAATATCAGGTATAACTGCTAGGGTATACACAAAAGAATGATAATTATTTAGAGGGTTGGGTTTTTGCCTTCTCTGGTACTTTATATTTTTTCTATTTGCCTTGCCTAGTGTAGTAGTACACATCATATGGTGGTTATGTTGTCACATCATGACCTGACAGAACTGTGAAATTTTACTCTCCCTAGTCCAATTAATGGTGAGTCCATACTGTTTAACACATTCAGTAAGTAGTATTTCCATTTTACAGGTAGGGTGACAAGTGCGGAGATATCAAATCTATCCTGAGATCATGCAAAGACTCTGGAAATACAGTTGCAGTGAGTCCTGGCTATAAAGCTTTTGACATCCTCAATGCTGGCCACAGTCTTACAAGCACTGATGGTAAGAAAGTAGGGGTTTATGTATTATAATGTTTCAATCCATTTCATTTTGAATAAATTAAAAGAGGAAAAAAAGTTTCTTTTGTTTTCTAATAGCCAAGGGTGAAAAAAAAGAAAAAGAAAACGAGTTGAAATGTGTGGGGTTTTTTTACATCATATTGACCAACAAGGGCTAAGTGGAAATTTGTCTGACATGTAAAAATGATGTCCAGATTTTGGGTATGCTGAAGATATTTAGTTAAAGTTATTTATTTAGAAAGTTATAAATACCTAAAAGAAGGTACTGAAAATGAAAGTTATTTCTTTGGCTAATGTTATTTGTGCCATGAACTTTTTAATGTTTCTTTTCCTGTCTGATTTATTGAAAGCTATCAGTTTCTTTGGGATCTTGCAAGGTTAACACAGGCTGTTATCCTTTTTGCCATGAAACCTCCTACGTTACTTTTTGCTTGGCTCTGAGGTTAAAATTAAGGTCTTTTCACCATGCCAGAATTTCATTTTAAATGGGTGTTAAATACAAGGACAAGGTAGAACAATATGGCTGCTAAGTGGTTTTTTTGGTAATGTTTTGAAGCATATGCAGTTAAGATTTTATTCTCAATAAATGCAAATTGTAGTTTTCAGTCACAATAACTCCACAGGAGAAGATATTAAGATGTCTGATACATTCATCTCTATGTCAGAGTATCATACTGTTGTGGTTTAAGCCCAGCCAGCAACCTAGAACTGCGCAGCCTCTCACTCACTCTGCCCAAATTCCTCCCCCCACTCCCAGAGGGATGGGGAGGAGAATCGAAGGAATGTAACTTGCACGGGTTGAGATAAGAACAGTCCAGTAACTAAGGTATAACACAAATCACTACTGCTACCACCAATAATAATAATGATAAGGGAAATAACAAGGGAAAAGAATACAATTGCTCACCACCCACTGACTGATACCCAGCCCAGCTCAAGCACTGATCTGGGCCTTTCGGGTAACTCCCCCAAGTTTCTATACTGGGCATGACGTGCTGTGGTATGGAATACCCCTTTGGCTAGTTATGGTCAGGTGTCCTGTCTCTGTTTCTTCCTGGCTTCCCCTCCTCCCTGGCAAAGTATGAGACTCAGAAAGTCCTTGGTCAGATTAAGCATTACTTAGCAACAACTAAAACCATCGTTGTTATCAGTGTTGTTCCCAAGCTGAAAGTCAAAAACACAGCACTGCACTAGCTACTAAGAAGGAGAAAAATGACAGCTATATCTGAATCACTGTATCTGAAGCACATACTATTGCTATTTAAAATTTTTGATTTACAAAACCAAATACATATTAGATGGAGCATGGATACAAAATAAAAGACCATGCTTTATTCTCATCTACACCTGCATTAATCTGAGGGCACTCCATTGAAATCAAAGGAGTTATTCTGCCCTATGGATTGAACTTACAACAGTTTAATGCCAGTAGCTCTCACTGCTGAAAAGGAGAGAATTTGTCTTGATTTGAATTCTAAGCCCGAAATTAGGAAAATGTCAGGATTTGGGCCATTTTTCTCAGGACTGTTTTAGAGTGAAAACACCTGAGATTTTGTTCTAAACCATTTTGTGAGTCAGATTTTTTAATGTTGAATACAGTAGTTAATTTCTTTCAAAAATGTTCACATTTTATAGGATGTTGAAAAACATGACTTGGCAAGAACTAGAAATTGGACAAAAAAATGCAAAATCTTAATGACTATTATTAATAATAACAATAGTAACATTACGCAGCTTCTGTTCTTTGCTAGGGTTACTACTCATAACAATTAGTAAACATAAAAGTGGTTATCCAAGCTCTTGGTAGGGACATAATTTCATTAAAATTCTAACATTAGTTACACACACACACACATATATACATATATATATGCCATGTTCATAATCCCAAGATCAAAGGTAGAAAAAGACTCCACAATGTCCCTGGCCAGCCTGTGCCAGTGCTTGGTCACTCTCACAGTAAACAAGTGTTTTATGATGTTTAGAGGGAGCCTCCCGTGTTTCAGTTTGTGCCACTTGCTTCTGATCCTGTCACTGAGCACTGCTCAGAAGAGCCTGCCTCTGTCCCCTTTGCACCCTCCCTTCACATAGATGTAGATAACCCCTCAGCCTTCTTCAGGCTAAAATGTCCCAGCTCTCTCAGCTTTTCCTCATAGGAGAGATGCTCCAGCCCATCATCTTCATTGCCCTTTGCTGGACTCTCTCCAGCCTGTCCATGTATCTCTCATACTGGGGTGCCCAGAACTGGGCACAGGTCTCCAGGTGTGGCCTCACTAGTACTGAGTAGAGGGGAAGGATCATGTCCCTTGACCTGCTGGTAATGCTTTGCCTACTGCAGCCCAGGATAGCATTAGTCTTTTTTTCAGCAAGGACATGTTGCTGGCTCATGTTCAGCTTGATGAATTAGTTGTCTCTGATGTAAAGGAAACACTGACAGTACAGGTTTTAGTTCTGTAAGCAGAAATTCTAGGAAATCTTTCTAAATAGCATGTTGCTTTTCAGTGATATATTGTTTAACATTGAAGATGAAAATCTATAAACCAACTGTAGAACAATCCTAAACTTGTCCTGTTAACCTGATGGAACAATGAACATACAGAAGTTCTGAGATTATGGTTACTTTCAAATGTAAGCAACTTAATGCAAATCACCATCCATTTCCATCTTTACCAGAAACAATAGATATTATGATATTACAGAGGTATGAATTTATTGAACAGTGACTTAAAATTCTGTGTGTCAAAGTCACATATGCTGTGGGTTTACCTAGAGTTTTCTGAATGGAGTATATCTTTCCTTTTACATCTTCCAAGCCTCTGTGACCCAATAGAAATTACCTATGAAACAGAATTGCTCACTAGAATTGCAAACATCAGAACAAAAATATGTGGAGATTAATAAATGCAGCAGTATTATAGTCAACTGCTGATTTTGATGGGTATGCATCTGATTTTAGTGGTTTTCCTATTAAATAAATGAACAATAATCAGTGAAATTGCATATACAGGAAAGTACATACCATGAACTTCAATTACATCACAAAAAATCAGTCTTGCTGTGAGATTATGTATGATGTGGTTTATATAGTCAGATTTTTAGGATCTGTCTTGAATCCGTAAATTGATTAGGGAGCTTCATCCTAGATCTGTGCAGTCAAAAATATGTTTGTCAGCATTTTTTTTGGTCCCCTTTTGAAAGCAGTTAGCTAAAAGAGTATTTGAGTATTGCTTCCATATGCGAGCAGCTTCTTGTTAGCAATGCTTAAAAAAAATAGAAGTAATAATACATTCCACAGCTTCCTTTATGATTCTTTCATGTTTGCTTAAAAGGAAGGCAGGGCTGTCACTGACTTGGAAAAGCTTGAAACTGCTTTTCACTTTACTTTGTATAAGTAAAATGGTCTGCTTCCATTCTTAAACATTGGTTATGTTTATTCAATTTTAAGGTTTCTCTACTCCTTTACCTACAGATCAGAATTCTATTTTCTTAGGCTTAAGTCATATTTCTCTTCCACCAAATGACTGACAACTGTGAACGTCTAGTATTCCACTAGTCTCTTCCAGTGCTAATCACACACAGAATTTCAGTTCTTTAACTCACGTCATCTATCAAGAAGGAAATGGTGTGCTATAAAAGTCTGTTATTGTCCATATTTGGTATGTGAAGATATAACATCTGATTTTTGTTATCAGTTCATACTCAGAATTGATCAGGCAGGCTTTTCCCATTATATGAAAAACAAAGTTCACTTGCTGGTCTGTGTCTAGTTTTCTTCACAGTTCATCCTTTGGATTCATGATGATCGTGGTGAATAAGAGCAACCAGGACGCAGAACCCTCCACCATGCATTTGTGAATGTATGTTTGGGATTTGGAACCATTGCAGGAGTGTATGCAGCTCCCAGGCTGCTCTTAACACCTGCTGTCCACTTAAGTGTGCCCAGTAATGGGGAATCAGCATGAAGGGTAGTGATTGCCTAGTTTAGGACCTGAACAAAAGGTCCCAGGGTATTTCTTCTGTCTCACCTTGCCTGTGCTTGTAAAACATTATGTCAGTTGTGTCATCCAAAGTTTTCTATGATGCTTTCATTTTGAATATTATCTCACCCTGTTGGATTTTTTTTGTGAACTGATATGTAGGGAATTAGTATTCTTGCCCAGAAGACCTGCAAAATAAAAGATTGAAGGCAGAATACAAACAATCTTATTTGGTGAACACAAGGTTCAGTGTAATGCAGGAAAAGTCTCACACAATCAATCCTACCCAGTGCTAAAGATACTCTTTTAACATTTTATTAGCAAATGACTTACTGTGCTAATATTAAAATATTTGTTTATAATAGTTTTCACACATAGGTGTCATGCATGCTTTTAAAACAGATTATCGAATTCTATTTTTTGTTTTGTTTAATAGAAGAATATTTACCTTTTCATATGGTATGCAGTGTCACCTCAAATATCACAAATCAGATTGCTTTAAAGTTATGTTCCAAGAAGCTCTATCAGTGTATATTTATGTTATAAAGCATACTTGCGATATTAAAAATAAGAAACTTTGATATTATATGATAGCCTACAGCATTATATCATCTCAATAATAATTCTATTTTAGTTATATCTGTGCAGCAAATACATTATATATATGTACATTTACTGAAGTATTGCATGTTAGAAATGTGTATTTTGAAGTCATTTGAAAGACATAAACAATACAAAATGTGCAAATTTCCATCAAAAGTGAAGTATTAGTATCCACAGTGATATGCTACTGTAGGCACTGCAAATGCTTGTGTCTTAGATTCTGATTAGATCCCCAAAAGCTGTGTGTCTTCTGGTTTTGATGCCCGTTTATTTGTCTAATTCAGTTACAGAAACTTTCACTTTTGCTTGCAGGCTGTTCAATATTAGCAGGGAATTGTTTAAGCACTTTTTATAGAAACAGTGGAGCAACCATATATTAGGTGTTATGGTGTTTTTATCCTTCTGGGAAAAGGAACAACCTTGTGGGTTTTTTTGATTTTAGGTATTAAAAAAAAAAAGACTCTCATAATACGCTTGTAGGCCCAAAATATACCAGCAGTGTCAGTGAATCAGATGGAAACAAAATAAACTCACCAACTGAGAAAAAGATTGTTACTTATCGGCAACTTCCTCTCCTTTCCCACTTGCAGCCTTCTGAAAAAAAAAAAACAAAAACAACTTTTTTTTTTCAGCATTCTTGAAATACCATTATGCTTGGGTTATTCATTATTACTACACACTCAGTTTTTCACCCATTTTAGGTCAGTTGTGTCTGCTACTGACGGCAGTGATAGTAAGAGCAGATGCTAAATGATATAACAGTGATTAATGACCTGGTTCCAGTTGCTTAACTTACATCTGGTAGAACTTTCTTACCAGAAAGACTGCTGAGTCAGTAGAAGAAATCTAAAAGTCAGTGCTAATGATTCAGTAAGTGTTATTTGACTGAACTCAGCTGGCTTATGGATTCTAGAAAAAAAACTTAGGACATTTAACTTAAAAAAATTATTCCTTTTATTCTTAAGTATGCTGATTTATCACCAAAATTGAAGGCTAAGTAAGGATACCAACATAACTTGGCTGTTTGAGAGAGGACTGAGCAGAGAGAGCTAGCTCTGTTATTGCATGCATGGAATAACTCTGATTTACTGATTAATATATGAGGTTTGTTAGAATTACCATGAAAGCACCTGTCATTCTGGTTTTGGGGTTGTGTGGAGGAGTTAGATCTACAAATAATTTCTGATTTTGGGAGAGCCAAGTGCCAGCGCATACATCATCCATGTTCTGTTTCCCTTGATCTTGGAAAGGGTAGTGTATCTACCTTTGTACATGTAAAGCTTTATGTAAAATTTCTATTGAATTTAGGTCCCTGAAAGAAGAGGACACAAGCCCAATTTTTAGTTTTTAGGTAACATACAGAAGTACATCTAACATACCTTAGTAAGTAGGTAAGTACATAACATGTCAGTACTTTACTGGCCCAAATTAGGGAATCAGGCTAGAAATCTTAAAAAAACTGATCAGAAGTCATTCTGATCAAACTATGGCATGTTTGATAGGTGAGACATTGTACTGTTGTGTTGCTGTCACTTAACAGATCACTGGAGACATCATGTAAACCCACTGAAATCTTGAAGTGCTTTATAGGGCTTTTGTCCTTGAACAGCTGCCAAATTGGAGGGTTAGGTAACTTATATGTGCATCCAGGTTGCTCTAGACCCTGTCCAACCTGGCCTTGAACACTGCCAGGGATCATACAATCAGAATCAACCAGGTTTGAAAAGACCTCTAAGTTCACCAAGTCTAACCATTGCCCTAGGACTGCCAAGATGACCACTAAACCATGTCAGAATGGGGCATTACTGCCATTTCCTCTGCGTCAGTGGCCAGGCTGCTACTTGTGAATACTGGTTGAATTGTCAGAATCAGGCAAGCTTTTAAGAAAATGGGTTTTGACATACCTGAAGATGTTCACTTGGTTTTTGAATTCGTTTCTAACTTAAGGTAACCCTGAGCTTGTTCCCAGACTGTCCACCAGGTGGCAGCAGTGCCATGTCAGAGCAGCTCGCTTTCCCTGACATCAAGTGTTAATGCACTCGACCAATCAGTGCTAAGATGATGGGAGGTAATTGGTTAATTGTATTTTACTGATCACAAGCAGAGAAAAGAAAAGGGGGGAGAGAGGCGGAAGGGGTAAAAAAAAAAGAATAAAAAATAAATAAAAAATAAAAAGGGGAGAGAAAAGAAGGGGAGAAGGAAGGTTATACCAGAAAGTCTGGCCTTGGGGCATTTGCAGATCCTAGGGTGGCACTGAAAGGTGGGGATTCAGAGAAAGCCAAGAGACAAAGAAGCCGAGCAACTCCCAGCAGCAACAGCAGCAGCTGTCAGAACTGGATATATGCACACATGCGTACATCCATGCACACACAGGGAGAATTCAGGCTGAAGCTGATGGGAGGGAGGAAGGGTTTCAGCTGTGCAAAGGGCTGTGCATTTCAGGGATGAAACTAAAAACTGAAAGAAGCGGCTGCACTGCTGGTACCGTGTCATCTTGGAAGGGAGGGAGGCAGGAAGGAAGGAAGAAAAGAGGGAAGATAACTGGCATGTGGAAGAAGATGGGAGAGTAACTCACTGCTGCGTGGAAGGGGAATCTAGCTTGTACATCTGAAAAAACACCAGGCTGAGCCTGGAAATGAGATCAGACCTGCATTGAAATAGAGAAAGGGAGGAAAAGGGAGGCTGAGACTGGAGAGCTTTTATCCTTCCTGTCTCTCTTTTCCTCTCTCTCCTCAAAGATGAAATAGAAGTTTATCCGTCTCGGTGCTGCTGGATTTGTATAGCTGCTGGACAAAAGATGAAGAGGAAGCTGAAATGAAAAGCAAAGGGTGCTTACGAAATTTACAGCTGAGAAGACAAATCACGCCTCCCTGGGCTTCCTTTGTGCCCCATTGGGGGAGTTTTAACATCAGAAGGATTTTGAGAAGAGGTGGGGCAAATGGGAAAGGGGGTGTTCAAAACACCTGTCCCAAGTGTTTAAAAAATAACAAGGTGATGGATTTATTCTTGACAGCTGGTGGGAACCTTGAATTTTTCTCTACTCCCTCCATACCTAGCTCCATTAAATGTGAGATTATGAAAATGCAGAGGAGTTGAAGGGAAGGCGAAAGGATATAACGTGGAGTTTGAAGCAAGGCGAGAGAGCTGATGCTGTGGATTGCTGGCTTCTTGCCGAAATAAAAAATTCTATTGCGCACTGGGTTGTGATTGGAAATCTAATCAGATTTTTGAAGAGGGGGGAAGAGAGACAAAAATTTTATCTTTTTGAGAGTTACAAATGAAAAATTAAATGCAAAAGGAGGTTCTTTTCTACAGGAGTGTGGAGGACAGAGAAAAAGAAGAATGGGAATCCCCATTTTAATGTGGAGACACATGGATCGGATAATTGATAGTGCAGCAATGAAAGGGGAAGAAGCAAATTGCTTGGCAAGACCTGGATCTTAAGTGTCACAACAAAATTACATTAAAAAAACACAGATGGCCATTGCTTAAAAAGAAACACAGCCCTTTCTGCTCTCCAGAGAAAAAACAAATAGCGAGCAATGGAGAGCAGTGGAACCAGAGAGGCAGAAAACATCCGAAAAAGGAAACTAGGCAAAAAAGCCACTGTGGAATGAAAAGTTTCAGAAAGGAGGAGGACCATGCATCCTCTGCAAGGATTTTGATTTTTTTCTGCTCTTATTTTAAACCACTCTTCTCCACTGAAGGCAAACATCGATGTTACCACTACAGCAATTCTACGCAGAAAAGTTGAAAGCTACAGAGAAAACAAAGGACAGAAAAGAAGAAAGCAAAATTGCTGAAGGGGGAAGAGTTCAGCAGTGTTGGGTTGGATTAGCACCTGTATGGACTGAAATTCCTGGGAAATTGCAATTGGATATAATTTATTTTAATGTCCTTTCTTGGTTTTAGTTTTGGTTTGGTTGCTGAAATGAAATAGTTTTCTAACCCTGCCCCCCACTCTGCTTTTTCGTAACCACTCAGAATTCCAGCTATGTAATCTTTGAGGATACAGTAAGTACACTTTCCTTTTTATAATATTTTGGGAAAAGACATATGCCCCATTGCCTCTCTTCTTTCTTCCTTATCCCTCTTTTCTTGGTCTTTCTCCCCCAGCTGAATTAACATTTGGCTAGGTTTTGATAATGTCTGCGGGGGGGGTGGGGGGGTGGGATTGGCGGGGTGGGGGGGGGGTGGTTGAGAAGGGAGAAAGGAAGGAATGAGGACAGAACTGAATTATCACAGTAGTTCAAATGTTCCTGTTAGTAAAACTGCAGCCTTGGTAAGATGCTGCAGATGCCTGCCTGCGTGTCTCTATAGCATTTGCAAATGTTCACTAGCAAAGAAATCTTTGGAGAAAACCCCTGCAGTGAGTGGGGGGTGCTGTCTGATTGCCCAGTCTGTACAAAGGGATGCAAGTAGCATAGAATTGGATGCACTGAGGAGGCTGGTTTGTTTATTTAGTAAGTGTTTCAAATACAGAAAGACTGTGATTTGAATGCTGGCATCCAGTCTGGCATTGCAGATTGATATAGTGTATTAACAGGAAAAAATGATAATCAAGCAGGGAGGTGAAGGATGGCTTTTGGTGGGATTGGGGGGTGTAGGGCAAGGGGTTTTCTGATTTTGAGGAGGCAGCTCTCAGAGAAATGGTATGTTTTACACTTCATTGCTAAAGAAAAAGCAGTAACAGGCAGGAAGAAAACATTCTTTTATGGAAGGGTAGTTTAGAAAACTGTACTAGCCACTCATGCCCTCCAGATCTCTTAGGAAATTCTTTGTGATTTTGTGGTGAATCCTTCAGGTTCCCAATGGACTTTCATGGTAGTTAAAGGAGGTTTACTTGGACTGACAAGCAGTGAGAGGATACTGTGGTATTAGGAGGTTTTTGTTATTATGCTGATAATAACAAAAAGCCATTAAAAGTGGCTTGTAGATGGTGCGGTTTAAAGATTAGAAATGATGTGTAACAGACCAGTAAATGTCTCTGTCTTTTCTTCTTGGAGAAATGTTGTGTGCAGATGTGGAATAAAGGGAAGATAGCACAGTGTTTCAAATAGAGGTCCTTGTTTTCCCATGGGGAATAGTGCTACTTCTGTCCCCTTTCCTGACATGACTGCTTACCTTGCAAATAGGGAATTTTCTTTCTCTTTCTTTCCCTTCTCTCCTCTCTCACCTCTGCTCTTCTCAACCTTTGCTTTCACATGCACAGTCTCTAGCTGAAAGTATTAGGCTGAAACTGGTGGAGAACAAGAGAGAGAAATAGATAATTAAATTAGCTATGGAACAGATATGGATATTTTTTGGCAGGCAAGGTGCAGGACTAGCTTTGCCACTGATTTTACTTTCCTCAAGCTGCAATATTCTGGAGGAGGGGAGAGGATGCAGGGATGGGAAAGGTGTTAGTAGAGCTGTATTTTAGCATCTTTTTCTGGCAGCATTTCCCTTTCCACAAGCTTCCTGCATGAAACAATGCAAACCAGAACTCCAGCTTCCCTAGATAAATACATAAATATTAGCATCTTACTTTTTCCCACCTTTACCCACACATTCACACTACTGCAACTTCATGTAAATGCCCTGAATCTTTTGGCATGATGGAAAAGAGACCTGACTCCCAAATGTGTCCCATGAACTTCTGTTTGGAGGTCATGCCTCTTAAATATTGGCTACTTGTAAAGGATTAAGATTTAGGGTTCAATTCTGCTCCCACAGAAATTTCTGGGAATTTTTCTTTGGCTACACAAACAAATTGGACCCCTTGTGCTGTTGTGTTTAGAAAAAGATGGAGCAGACAAAGCGAAAAATTGTTCCTTCCAGCTCCAATTGCTCTCATCTTTCTCAGTATAGCTAAATCAGTTTAATATGAAGTGCTTTGACCTCATTTATTTCTCTGGGCATATATTTTCTGGTGGGACACTAAAAGGGTAATAAGTTTGTCAGCATCTGAAAATAAGTGTGAAACTCTGGTCTCCATTCCTTCATGTATCGTCATAGGTCTGTGCACTGTAGTGGGCTACGGTTACATCAGCAGTTGCAGTAACAGAGCAGCTAAATTTATGTTAAGCTGCTGCTCGGTAATTACTGAAGGAAAAAGAAGTTGGCTAAGGAAGAGGCATCTCTAAGCTTTTCCCTGGATTCCTGTCAAGTGAACACATAAACAATAGATTTGATAGAGCAACTCCTATTTTTGACAATGGAAAGCTTCCATAGGTGCCTCATTGATTTTGGTGCAATAACTAACAGGAGGATTTGCTTGATGAGAAAAGGAAGCACTGGCAAAATTTACCTGCCAGTTTGGACTGAAATAGGCAAACCTTGTTGACATCAAGAAGCTAAGGATGCATGTCTGCTTCTAAAGAGGCAACAGTTTCACACTTCAGTGAATCATTCACTTAATACAGTAGCCAAAAGATGCATGGAACAGCCAAGAGTTTAACTCATTCAGCCTCAAGGATGGAATGAGTATGGCAAAGTGGGAATGAGCATAGTATTTTTCATCATTTGTGCTGGGGCTTATCCAGAGCCCAAAGGGCTGACCATAAATGAAACAGCCAAGAAGTCAATCAAACTGTCCAGTTGAATGAGGAACAGCAAATTTCCTCAATCATAGGCAACAGCTGGCTACTCCCTTCTAATGTGCCTGAGCATAGGTTTATCATCCAGCAGTATACGCTGGTCCTCTGGGTTGTCTCCTCTTCAAATCATTGACCATCCTTTTGGTAATGACCCCAGGAGCTGGCGTTTTGGCACTGTACACAGAACCTTTATGTGTATATTTAAGCACCAAACTCTTGTACAGAAGGAAAGAGAAAACTGCATTTGAGGGGCCTGCCCCATTAGTTCTGATTTTTTCTCCAGAAGGTCAGAGATTCTTGGCAAACTGTAAGTTAGTAATGCAATAGGGCAGCTAGTCAGTGTCTTTTCACATGTCAGGAATGACTTGCACTGATCTAGAATAGTGGCAGGTTCAGTTTTCTGGAGCAGCAACTTTTATGTCACAGTATATCCCAGCCTGATAAGCAATGATGAGTGAAAAATACACTTTCAGATTGGGTAATATCCATGAAAGAGTGCTCTAGATGTGAGCCAATACAAGCAATAATGTGGTGCTGAAGGAAAAGAAGGTGATTCCTGAGGTACTTATTTGGCTTCCTACATATAGGGTTTAAAATTATTTACCTAGAAAAACATCTCCCATTTGACATGAAGGTTCTTGCTGTAGCAATATGAGACAGGAAGGTTTTGAATGGGTCTCAGAACAGGATTTTAGCACATTTTGAGAGAGCTTTGTGCTGGTGGAAACTCCCAAGCCTGAGGAGTGAAGCTGCAGTATATTCACTGGAATGCACTGTGCACAGCAACAGTTTGCAAGAAACTCCACCTTGGTCTCACCAATGTGCCTTCATCTTGGCTTGGGGATATCCCTTTGCTCCTGATTGCTAGTGGGGGAACAAGGAGAGGGAGAAAGGTGCTGGAATTAGTGCCATTTGCAGTCTGGGAGGAAAATGACTCTGAAGAAATGTGATTAGTACCCTCCAGGTCATTTCTAGAGTAGTCAAGCTTACTGGACTTTGGGTTACTATTAGCAGGGCCCCTCTTTCTGCATCCCTATCCATCCTGTAGCCAGCTGCTCTATGAAAAGCATAATGAAAACCAAGCTTTCTTCAGCTATAAAGTGCTGCCCCCAGAGGACAACCCAGATGAGAAGGATTTAGTAACAGCAGGAGCCATGGTATTCTGGAAACAGCCTTGTAGCATGCTTGAGTCTAACAGTGTGGATCCTTGGAAAGGATCCTGCCTCCACTTTCTGTAGTGACAGAAGACATTGGGGTTTGGCTTGTGACGCTTTGGAGTGCTTTATTTCAAAGACCCATATAATGGTTTGGGTTGGAAGGGACAGTAAAGATCATCTAGTTCCACTCCCCAAATTATTTTATGATAACCTCTCCATTATTAAATGATGCTATTGAGAAAGGAAGGGTACCTGTTATTTAGCTGTACTATCACGGTCACCCCACAATCTCTTCTCTTGGGAGATAGAAATTGAGATGCAAAAGGGAGGATGAGTGTGCTGGTGGTATGTTTTATTTGATATTCACAAGCTGCAATACATGGAAATGAATTAACGTGCAGCTCCTGGTAGGAGGCCAGGGTACCTCTCTATCTGTTAGAGGAAAAGTCAAAAATCAGACACTTGTGCATGCACACAGTAAAAGAGAACTGGGATTTACATTTGGTATCCAAGGAAGTGAAAGCAGAATACGAGAGCAGAATACTGCAGGGCTTTCTGTTCATTGTTTAAATGTTGCCATAGCAATATCTCAGGGCACAAGTTACATGTTTTCCACTGCTGGAGTTGAGCTTTTTTTCTCTTCTCTCTTTCTGTTTTTTCTCTCTTTTGATATACACAACAACCAGGGGTATCTCCACAGAACTTTGCCCAGCAATAGGAAAAGGTGTTTGAAGGCTGCATTATTGGTTTGCATGTGTCTGTTCTTCCTTGTCACTTGTTAATATGCTAGAAACCCAATTAGGAGGAAATTCTTGGATAGAAAAAGAGTGTGAGGCTCTTGTTGTTAGGACATCGAATATATTACAATATTTTGTGTAGTGGAGCTATTTTAATTGGATAGCTGCAGGCAAGCAAAATGTAGCAGTAGCTGACAATTAGAAACAACAGTGAACTTCCCAATACTGAGTCTATACCTTGGGCAGAATAAAATGCATTTCAGGTACATACCAGAGCTTCTGTAAATTTAAGTACTATCACCACTGTAAGAACCCTTGAAATTCTGTTTCTATAGTGCTGAGACAAGATTTACCTTTTGCTGCTTGGGAAAGAGAGAGAGGCATCATTAGACCACTAAATAAAATCTCCCATAATATTTGCTGCAGAGCTTGTACTTGGTATGTTAGAACTGTGGGGGAGCAATATAAGCAGGAAAAAAAGAAAACTTAAAAGGAAACCCCAAAACAAAGCAAAAAAAACCTCCAGCAACAATGGTTTTACATAAAGTTTACTCAAAAGTCTCACTCCAAGATAAACTGAATGAATGTGGGTTTGTCTGCAAACCAGCAGCAATTCAGAGAATTTAGTAATGCATTTTGTGGTTGAGGGGTCTCTTTTCAATTATTTGGCAGCTATGGAATCCATACAGTTCTGTGTATTAAAATAATCTTCAACAATAAGGAAGTTGTTTCCTTTCATGTTTGTATGGACAGTATAATATGAACTGACATCTAGAAGATCCAGGATTTGGTGTTTTTCCTTACCATATGTATAAGGATGATTGCTCTAATGGTCAGACCTAATCCTGAAAACTAGTGGTAGTAATTTTCAGGAAGTATTACTATAGTTCAGATCTCCAGTGCATTTTTTTTTTATGTGCAAACTTTTTTTTACCTTTGTGTCAATAATCTCTTCATTCACATGCTATGTTACATAAAATAAAGGAAACCACATAAACAGCCTCTTTATTGATGACGGGAGTGTTGCATGTGACTTGGAGCAACCTGGTCTAGTGGAAAGTGTCCCTGCATGCGGCTGGGGGTTGGAACTGGATGAGCTTTAAAGTCCCTTCCAACTCAAACCATTCTATGATTCTATGAGTGCAGCATGAGTAATACAGCACAGATTTCTTCACACTGCTTATTATTGCATCTCAGTGTCACAGAACAAGTGAAGTGAGACCAACCAAAATTTATTTTTCAAACTCAATTAAAACTGCATCAACGTCAGCTACAGATTAGGAATGTTACATGGATTTGTCACTACACTGCTGACTCAAGAATTGAGTGTTAAGGTTTATGGCTAATGATCCAAAGTGCACACTCACCTAAAAAGGGAGGGTTCTTATCTTGAGGATTTTCATAGAATCATAGAATGTTGCATTTGATGAAACCAAAGGGAGAGTCCCTAACTGCAGACAGCTGCTCCAAGCAGGACCAACACCAAACAGCTGCCCAAGGGGCTACTTTTGTACTCTGGTCAGGTCTGATCTGTGGTCAGATATGGTCACGTACCCTCCCCAATGGGCTCAGGACCCAACTTCCTCACCCTTGTACCTGTTGGCCACCACCATGTGGGCATGACAAGAGCTGCAGTGGGAAGTTTTCAGAGGCTTTTTTGGGTCTTAGTGGCACTAAGTTTTTGCAGGGGTTTGTTAGGGTGGGTTCATCTGCCACATTCAGTCAAGACCTTAAGCTAAAGACTGCCTTAAGACATCAAGCAGTCACTAATTCTGATCATGTACATTGAACTTCCCCCAGCATTTTTGAGATGGCTAAAAAGGTGGCCAGCTATGATGGGGATGAGAGTTACTTACCTCATTCATCAGGTACTGTGCTACTGCCCACTCATTAGATTACTGAAGCCCATCAGATTCCATTTATCTTGACTGTAATTTGAAGTAGGGAGCTAGGGATGAAGGTTTCATTGTTATTGGGTCTTCATCAGCTACAGATCAACATATTGCTTTCTTTTTAATCTCCAAAACCAACTGTTAATGGATAGGTGGAAGAGACTGGTATGGTAGTGTTTCTCTAATCTGGTACAAGTGAGAATTCTGTCTTGTAAAGAATTAATCAAAAGGATTGTTTTGATTTTTATTCACTAATGCCCATATTTCTGTTCTAATACAGCACTGCAACATGCATAAACTAGTTGGTTCTGTAATAACTCTCTGGTGCAATCAGTTTCATTCCTTTTAAGCTTCTTTCTCTTCTGTCGCTCTGCAAAGATAAACCCTGTCCTGCTCCAGCTAATGTCAATTGGAGCTTTAGTAACTACTTCAGCAGGATTGATTTTTGTCTGATTTTTCCTTCTCCTAAGTGAAGTATAAAACCTGTTGTAGTCCCAGAAATAGACACAAAAAGATGATCCAAATGCCATTTCAAATTATTATGCCATAAACTTCTAAATATTCAAATGTTCCACATTGCCTTTTCAGTTCCTGGACGGCCCTCCAGGTATTAATGCTTCCTTTTCATTAGTGTGTAATGTAATAATTGATACATGAACTAAGTAATCGGGCCCTTGTTATTGCCACAGTAAAATCTTGATCTCTATTAACAAAATACAGTATTTTCTAAAATGCCATATTTTAGAGCTGAATTTTCAGTGTCTAGGAGAATTTAGTGATGGTGTAATCTCTGTGCTTTGACTATTCACATCAATAACTGAATAATGTGACATGTTATAACCAGTTTATAACAACTGTTGTGTTACA
Source organism: Pezoporus wallicus (assembly GCF_028554395.1). NCBI lineage: Eukaryota > Metazoa > Chordata > Aves > Psittaciformes > Psittacidae > Pezoporus > Pezoporus wallicus. The sequence goes on from NW_026640972.1 coordinate 368,318, forward strand.
ACAACAAAAGAAAAAGTTTTAGTTTACCTTTTAAAGGCTAAACGAGGCTCTCCAAGGACAGAAAGGGGTTAAAATAGGGAGCCATCATTTTTCTTCCTGCAATCAATGCATGTTTCAGATGATGTACACAAAAACATGTTAAACTCCATGAGCTTCTTTGCCAAAGGGTGATTAGGTTTTGTTAATTTTTTTTTTTTTGCATAGCTGCTTGGTTGTACAATAATTTTCTCTCTCACTACTCTGTGAGCCCTTATGGGACAGGCAGGTTCTTCTACAAGTGGGGTTATATATAATTTTTCCAGAGGCAAGTTTTTATATTTGTTACATCATTTAAAGAACTGAGGTTCCTTTTTGTTAGGGCTGTTGATGACACAGCTACTGAAGGGGAAGGATAGTGACCCCATTAGCCTTTCAGGTTGCTCATACACAGTGCACAGCCTACTACTGCTGTAAGAGGTTTATTGCATTTAATGCCCATGTGAATTTTGACTGCATATGGTGCAGGGAATTAAAACTATAATGTATTTCTCTTCTGAACTGGAAAAAGCCTAAAAAATCTCACCTTCAGTGAATGTTCATGCTGATATCTCTCTTTCTGTAATGTACAATTTACTGAGCAGTCTGCCCCTGAAGATTGAATTCTATACATTAAGTAAAGGCCTGGAGGTATCTGTTAAAGACTACTGAATCAAACCATAGGAAAGGACGGCTTAGTCCTTAGTAACTTCCTGTAACGTGGAAAAAAAAATTGTATTTCTTAATGGGAAATTTCAGCTTTGGGGATCTCATGCAGCAGTAGTAGAATGTCATTACACCTGCAGAGAAATATAATTTCCTGTCACGAAAGGTATTGTATCTGATTTAAAGTATCATCTAGATAGGATTTATTGTGTCAAAGAAGCATGAAGTTGATGATTTCCTATAGCAAATGAAAGAAAAAATGCAGCCAACAGTGTTATTTCAGAAAGACCTATCTTCTAAACCTGAGGAAAACAGTAAAGAAAACTGATTGAAGAGAACATATAAACAGAAGGTTGTGAATATAAACTGGACAGTTTCTAGGAATATAGTGGTTTGCCAGAGAAAAAACAAACTCCTAAAAAGAGTTTACATTTGACTATGAGTCTGTCTTTGATACAAGCTAAAATATAACAACTAAACCAAAACCAAAACAAACCAGCATATAGTGGGAAAAATAAAACCACCAACCCCCAAAAAATCAACCAAAAAAAGCCCCACCCCACAAACAGCAAAATAAGTAACAACCCTATAAAAAAATAAGGTATAAAATGAATACAGTTAATGTGATAGGATAGAAATATTGAGGTTGGATGGTAGGCTCAGAATTTACCAGAACTGAGGGACTATTCCTGTTCTTATTGCTGCTTTTTTTGAATACATTCTGTGAAGAGTTACTGGCAGTAGTGATGCAGAACTGACAGAAATATTCAATTAATGTTTCTATTCTGGAAAAATCATGATTAAAAGTCCTTATCCTGAAAGGAAAAAGCAAGTAAAAGGATATTGGAAAACATCTATTAAGGATAAATATTTTTGAATCAACAGTCCTTTTATACTTTTCCAAAGAGTACTCTACAGTATATACTTAGCAAACATTCCAATGATAAAAGTGTATTGAACTGTGTAATCATTGACCATTTCGTTTGACATAAATTTTAGGCAACATAACAAAAATCCAACACAGGATTCAGGTGACAGAAATTAAATCAGGGGAAATGTTTAACAGCAATAGTATGGTTTTACGGGAAGTATTTCATAATAATAGAATCATAAAATGGTTAAGGTTGGAAAGGACCTTAAGATCATCTAGCTCCAGCCACCCATTTTCTACTAAGCAACCAATCTGAGTCTATGATGATACTGCAGGGTTGTTAGATAGAAGTTACCATGAAAATATAGTGCATTTAAAATACTCAGGATGCTGAAGTATCTTAGAAGTACTGGTGGGATATTCAAAACTAAGTATTGCGGGGAAATATGTTTGAATGGATTATACAGATATTGTAACTCTTTTTATAATATTTGTATCAATGATCCAGATGGATGATTGACCAAAAATTACACTTAACGAAGTGTAGGGCCCAGAGCTGGCAAAATAGCCTAGGTAAGAATGGCTGCTATCATGGAAATGTGGGGGTAAACTGCACGAATAAGATAACTGAGTTAACTGAGAGGACATTTCCACAAATTGATAATCATAGAATCACAGAATGGTTTGGTTTGGAAGTGACTTTAATGCTCTTCCAGTTCCAACCCCCTGCCATGGGCAGGGACACCTTCCATTAGACCAGATTGCTTCAAGCCCTATCCAACCTGGCCTTGAACCCTGCCAGGTATGGGGCAGCCACAGCTTCTTTGGACAATCTGTGCCAGGGCTTCACCACCTTCGTAGTAAAGAATTTCATAGAATCATTCAATTTCATAGAATGGTTTGGGTTGGAAGGGACCTTAAATATCCCCTAGTTCCAAGCCTGTGCTGTAGGCTAAAGAGGAGAATTTAAATGAGCAAACGAACAAAACCAAAACAAAAACATTCTAAAATAAAGCTTGGGAAAGTATAAAAGAAGCGTGAAACTGTTTAAGCATGAGTGGCTGGGCAAGTGAGTGAAACAGAGAAAAAGCCCTCATTTGACACCTCCAGATGTTGCCCCATGTCATTGCCACCTTTGACTTAGTGTCTCTGAGCTGCCTCTGCACTGGATGCTGTGAGGAGCCTTCATCCAGGTAGTGGAATGACAGCACAGGGTGCACCAAGCAGCGACCCACATGGACTATGAGTGCTTTCTTCCCAGCCTGTGCATTATCAGATAATGCAGGACTGCACAGAGCTGGACCACAACTGTTTCAAGAGGAGGAGTGAGCAAGTAGGGCAATCTGCATTCCAAGAAGTGGGGATGTGCTTGTAACCCACATGGCCTGTAATGATATCTGAGTGATATTACTTTGGGGGATTAATTATTTAAGGATATTTATAAGTTTTTTTATGTGTTTACTGTTATTTTGTAGGTATCTAGTACTGTAGTTTATCTGTTGTATCGCTGATCCTGAGCTGGCAGTGAGTGACGGTTAATTAAAAGTTGGTTATAGCGATGTGATTTGAATCACATGAATTGAGAAGCTCTTCCTTACAACAGTTAAGTGTCAGCACCATGATAAATGAGACAAGGGTACAGAGTGATATTGGATGCAAAGTGTTACGTATAAAAAGAACAGATCCAGAATATACCTTCGGAATGAGGGAAACTTATCTGCAAAAACAAGTCTGAAAGGAATTTGAGATCATAATAGGCAAGAAATTCCACATTAGCTCCTACAGTGATAGCATTAAAAGAGACTATGTCATGCCCCTTGGCTAAACAAGCAGAGAAGCAGAATAGTGATTTTAACAATGTCAGCAGGAAAACTAGAATGATCTTTACATTTCAGTTTTCCAGGTTTTGAAAATTATGCTGAAAAGAAAGGAAAGACACAAAAATACTGAGTGTTGGGGGAAAAAAAAATAATTGATGCTCAAGTTTTAGTGTATAGATTAAGAAACTTGAGAACTGATGTGATTATTGTATGAGGGAAAAAATAGATGTTCAATATTTTCTAATATAGCAAATAAAATTTGAAGAAGCAGCAAGCTTCTGGAAGCTGAAGTCTCATAAATTTAGATTTACAATTAAGTGTAGATTTTTAATGGTGAAAATAATTCCTGATTTTTAAAATTGCTTAATGTAGTTACATTTACTTTATCTCTTGGATTACATGTGTACAAATCGGATGCCTTTGAATCAGAATCATAGGACTTCTTTGTGGAACACTGTTGTGGTGCAGTAGGCATTATTGTGTTTTGTACATTTGGATATTCAGAATGGCGGAGTAAATGGTTCTGAGATCCCTTTATTCTCAGCTGGTGACTCTGCAGGTAGAAGGAATGTAGCCTGGTCATTCAGAACCATGCTTCCAACCCCATCATCAATAAACATGTTTAGCTTGCAATGCACAGATCATACCAAAGGATTTCACTAAGAATTTGTGATGTCATTATAAAATCACTCCCATTTGTGGACTTGACTTTACTTGTTTACTTCTTTTGCTAACACATTTCTTGGTTTAGGGAGATAGGGAAGAGGAAACACGTAAGCTTGCCAGTGCATTTCTGTATAATAGCTGTTGGTAGTGTAGGTTGTATTTTATAGTCTCAGTGGGGTGTCTTCTATAATTTCTAGTTATTTGTCACCTGATTTCTTGGACATGATGTGTTCAGAACTTTTCTAAAAAAAAAAACAAACCCAAAACAACAAACCCTGATGGAAATATAAAGCAAAGATACATATGATTCTATGATATTTCATACTTACAGGTGAGGTTGGTGGTCACTTTCTCTGTTTAGTTTTGAGTTTCATAAAGTGTTTCATAGTTCACAACTGTGTTTCCTACATTCAAGAGCCTTCTTGGAGTAGTGGGCAATTTCATTGTTACAGCTGAATGTAGTTAGCCTGAGAGGTCATGGGCTGTGAGAAAGTATTCTCTGAGGTAGCAAAGGACATTTCTTCAGAGGTAACTGTATTCAATTGCTATCAACTACACATTGTTAACGCGTTCTATGTCCTGAGATATCCAGTCCTTATTTCTTTCACCTTTTCTGAAAAACTCAGCAAAATTGCAAGTCTTAGGAGATACTGACCTAAGTACTGACTCCAGAGTGCATTATCTGTGATGCTTCAGCAGTACCAGTGTGCCAGAAGCTTACTTTGAAGTCTCAGGTTGTAACAGTCATACATCCTTTTTAATCTTTAGCCTTCCTTCCATTGCTTACTGCTCTCCACCCATGTTATATATCAACTACAGCTAAAGAAATATAAACTAATGGTATATTTTAGATACCAAATTTAATTTTCTCCTCACTACTGTTTAGGCTGTCGCCAGATAAGGTAATAGGACATATTTTCCCAGTAATGCAGCTTCATAAGATGCTGTTCAGAGTTACAGTGTCAGTGTATCCAAAGGAAAATTAAGACTTCTTAGGTCTGATTCTCCTTGTGGCTTGTATTGTCATTTATCACTGAGGCACGCTGGAATTCAGACAGTACAGAATTAGAAGTGTAGAGTTTTATGCTCACTTAACATAGGTGGAAAGGGCTGTATACAAAACAGTGGGAACTTGAATCCTTTGCAGACAAAGTCACCCTTTTTCAATACTGCAGAGACCACAGAAAGACAGCAGACGTTTCAAATATTATGAATTTTAGGAAGCTGGGGATGAGGTTAGAAAAAGACAAGTTTATTTTTCTGACCTTGCTATTCTATTCTATATTGTGCCCCTTTCTCACTTTTGCAGGGATTATAAAAATGAATTTATGTGATCTCACATGCTTGCTTTATGGAAGAAAACAGCATGGATGGCACACATAAAATATGCTAACCAGCTCTGAGCTTGCACTGAGAGTACTGTCATAATTACTGCATGTTAGTTTACATTATAGAGAAGCACTCTTCGTATTGACTAAGAATGTCACCATAATGATCAGCAGTGTAATAATCAGCATTTTGAAAATTCATACCCTACCTTAATCTTCACGCATTACTCCACATCTGTTCCATACAGCTTGGTCATGGATTTTCAAGGAAGGAAGTTACATGTCCTGTGCTGCTCCATTATGGCTCTAGCAAAAGCCAGTAGCTTCCCCTACTCTTGAAATCCTACTAAATTTATCATTCAGGATAATTTTCTTACAAAGCTTTTATTTGTACCCTCAGCTCCTCCAACATTTTGTAATTTTATGAAACACCCTTCTCTTCCACAGCCCTCATTTTCTTGATGTAATGTTTCATTCCTTACATTTTAAATCAAACAAGAAATTAAAAGTAGCTAAGATTTTGCATCATTGTTCCATTAACATTAATAGGTGACTGTTTGGGAGCTGGAAAAGTAAGGCCTAAGTCTAGCAGACACTGTCTGGGATTGTCCCTTTTTTTTTTCTCTCTCACAGTCCCTTCCCCAGATTCCCTTTTCAGAGGTTCACGTAGCCACTTCTCAAACCATTGACCTCCTCTGGACCAGCCAAATGACTATGGAGGGCAACATAGATTCAGTTAGGAAAACTAACTTTGGCACTTTGAGTGCTCCTCACTCCTTGCCTAGAGTTCTTTATGGATGCTGTCTGTCAATATTTCATCCCCTCCCAGTGGCAGCAGAGTTCAGAAGCCCATGCAGAGCTTCTGAAGAAACTTTTGATGCCAGAGATTTATTGAAGACTTGGACAGTCATTGAATGATAATGGCAACTGGGAGAGGTGTGTGAGGACTGGAGAAAACAGTTGCCTATTTCTGAGCATTTCTCCAGCTCCTTTTAATAAAAAAGTTAAAAACTTGGAAGATATGATGCTGTTCTTGCCAGCTCTTCCATGCAGATGGAGCTATGGACCAGAATGAAGTCTCACTGGAACTAAAGGAAATTGTATATTGAGGAAAAAATGTACTAGAAGAGCTGTCAGATTAATTTCACTGATATGAGTTGAACTACTTCCACTGCTAAGCTGCGTATTTATATAAGAGTACATATGTGTGCTTAAAAGGATAGGATGCCCTTGAAGACTTTGGAGTGCATTTGGCCTTATAACATATTAAAGTGATGATTCTTAGCACAGGTGGTTTCATTATGGAAAAAAAGCAGGGAAATAGTTGTTTTATATATCTAGCAAAACACCTGCTTCCATATATCTCTCTGTGTAGGAGGGGGATAGAAATCTCCACACATTAGTCATGTAGACCTCAGGATAATTAGAACATTGACTATGTGGCAGCTAGATAAAAAAGCAACCACTTTGAGAAAGGTTTGAGAATTTGGGGTTTTATAAACAAGTAATGAAAATATCCTCTGCCTCCCAAAAGGAAGAAAAAATATCAGGTCTTGTATCACATCTTTCCCCCTCTACCATTTCAAATGATACCTTTTAAAGGGAAAATGCAATTAGAAAGACATTTAAATACAGTAGAATGGACAGTCTTTTTTACTGTAGTGGTCACTACTAGAGATTACTTGAGACTGTCTTTGTGTGTCCTCTGACTCATTGGCTGAAACAAATCACACAAACAATATGTGCTCCATTTTACCTCTCTGTAACTTAAGAGAAATTACTTTTGTATATTCCACAATTTATGCAGCCAGAACTCTCTATTTGTAAGATTTCATACACCAAAACCAGTTTAACATGCAGAGTGCGATTTAAGAAAAGGTTTCATGAACTTAAGCTTTCAGTTGCATGAAAGGTCCTTGAATAAAAGCTGTTTTTTTAAGCACAGTTTTTCTTGCAATCATTACCACCATACATAAAACACAGTGTTCTGGCACAGTGTTGAGAGAGAAAAACAAAAGAATATGTGCATCTTTTATCATTAACTATTCCATTAGTGAAATAATTCTGGAGACAAAGGTCAAAAATTTCTGTTTTTTCATTCCATTCTTAAGAAAGCTTTTTTTTATGATCCGCCAGCAATTTCATCATACTCTAACCCTAACCCCAACCCCATTGAAACTCTTAGTGATTCTTTGCCTTCTCACTTACTTTATCTTAGGCATAAGTTGAACCACCAACCAATTAACCAACAAAAATATTCCTTCCTCAAAGTTAAGCAAAATCACAAGCCTGCCAATTCTTACTTTTATGAGTAAATACTTGCAAACACTATCTTATTCAAATATTGCCTTAATATTCTATCTCTTACCAAGTGAATAAGGAGTATTCAAGTAAAACTTATTTAGGTTTTCTACATATTTTACAACAAAATTATTATTCATTTATTTTCAATTTATAGACTGGAATGATTGACAATGCAGTGCCCATTCCTGTGAAATTTTATCTGCACTGTAGTACATCAGCTGTACAGCTATAAGGTTCTTCTTGTCATAAATCACAACTTCAGTTGCTTTCATTTGACTTCTTATGTCAACTTGTTGTGCATTTAGTAGATGAAAAACTTCCCACTGCTGGATGAAAGGTTTCTATAGTGCCCCATGAATATACAAATTTCCCTTTTTTCCCTGAACCCAGCAAACTAATTTCTTTCTTTCAGTGGAAGGTTAGGACCAATTCAGTATCAAAGTTCTAGGTAGCTAATTGCCAAGTATATTTATATCTGCTAGTAGTTGTAAGAATTTTGGCTGAGATTTTGGCTGATCCAGCTAAACTTAACTTCTGTGGGAGGTATTTAGTCATGGCAATATTTTCTTTCTTTGCTTCTCTTATGTCAAATTTGCTGATCTAGTTGTTGCAAACCTGCATAGAAAGGTATAAAATTGGCAACTGATGTTATGTATTGGTTTTGAAACAGAAATTAATTCTCTAATATGCAATCATCTCCTTTCAACCTACCCTCTACTTATGCAGGTATTTATCCTCTCCCTCCTCTGCAAATGAGCAAATAGAGAGCCTGGGAGAGTAGGTAGTCTTTGAAATGTGACTCAGAGGTCAAGATATTCAGAGTCTCAGGAGGAAAGTGAGATTCACAGCTACGGACAATTTGTTGTGACCAGCCTGACCCCAGCAACCTCCCAGCACAACCAAAGGGCTTGGTGATGTCTCGAGTTCTCACATTGGCAGTTGCTATGGGTTTGAATAGGAAGGCATGTCTTCCCTAAATTAGAAACACTCTGATGAATAAAACCTGTTTATTTCAGAAAGTCCTTTCAAGAGCAGATCTTTGGCTGAATTTAAGGTTCCTATCACAGTTTCCACTGTTACTCTTTCTATACATGAATCACTGGTTATAAATCACAAATTCAGTAAAATGTAAAATGTACAATGAAATTCAGCCATATGTGTGGCAGGGATAAAACATAGTGCTGGTTTCCTTCCTTTTTTTCTTTTTCTGTTCTTTGTTTTATTCTTTTTTTTCTTTTCCTTAGAACCATCTGTGAAAGTAGCAACAAAGTAACAACACAATTAAGACACCTAAATCGATATCACCAGTGTTCTTGCCTTTGCTTGTCATATTAAGTATCTTTTAAGAATTGTGTTCAACATAGATTCTTAGTCTTTTTTTTTTTTTTTTTTAAAAGGTGCTTTGAATAGCTTTGGTGAATCACTTAATTGTTTATTGATCTCATAATTATTCAGAGTTATTCCTTCCCACCTGCCCCCACCATAACATCACTTCATCTTCTTTTAAAAGTCTTAGGAAAAGTTTGCATTAATTCAGAGTTCCTTATCAAACTTTTGTGCGTTACATAAATTCCATGTTGCCAGAGTGATAAGGATAGAATTTATACAGAGGTGCCTCAACAGATAATTAACCAAATAAAGAGTAATTGGCCACTTGTTCAGAATTCATTTCTCAGATTGGAGGCAGAAGACAGTTTTGGTGAATTTTACAACAGGTTACTTCCGCGGGGTCTTATTTTATTAAACTGGGTAAATTGGATGAGTCAGAGCTATGATTGCCTAGGAATTTAAAGAAAATAATTGACATTTTATCTCCCAAACACAGTTTATTTTTCTTTATTTTTGTGGTAGGCGTTAGTTTAAGAGATGCCTGCATAAAGCTCCAGTTGATGAAGAGAACAAGAAGGTACTTAGGTTTTTGCATTTTGCTTTGGTTTACATCCCATAATACAGTTCTGCTTCAGGCATGACTCTCCTAAACTCTACATTGCCTTCTTTTACTCTTCATCCAAAAATCCCTGAGACTGTACACTGATTTTTTCAAATCCAATGGATTTTCCTATTCTGTAATAAACAGAGCTATTATAACCATTACTGTTATGGTAATTGTGGACTGAAAGTAGAAAGCTAAAAAGAACTGCTTTGAATTTTAGCATGGCAAGTTTCCCTGCACCCTCTGAGTTCATAAATGAAAATAATTGTACTGCAATGCCAAGAAATTAGTATCTTACCACAACTCCAAAATGCTGTGAAAACATAGCATTGCATAACTATGAATCCACTGAATGGTATCATTATGACTAAAATTATCTAACATTGTGTTAGAATCAGACTATCTCACCATGGTACACAATACATTTTCTAAATATGGGTGAAAACCTAGAACACTCTTTGGAACAAGTGTTGCCTAAATACAACAGAAGTGAATGGAAAATGCTGGGCCTGTTAGCTGCACATTCCTGCATTGATATGTGATCAGCAAGACAGTCTTTTTTAGAAGGAAGGAGTTGCTACCAGATAGAAAATCAATGATACTGAACATTTCTTATCCCTCCAAAAGTTGGTGCCAAAGTAGAAATGTATAAATATTTTAAGAATCCTAATCTGCAATGTTTTGGAAAAGCTGAAATTAAAAAAATTACTATTACTTGAAATGTAAATTTCCTTTTTAAGGTCATTGTATTTTGCCTCATGCTACCAATAATCTTACTCAAACAGTATAAGTTGCTATTTCTAGTTAGTTTTATTCTTCTTGAGTAAATGTGACTGATGATGGGAGTAAGTGAGAGACAGCTGCTGTTCACCATGACAAAGGCAAAAAAAGTGATGGTCCAGGTTCAATTGGTTTCAAGGAACGGGAATACACAGTATTAACCTTGGGCAAAGAATCCTCAGTTCAAATTTTATGGATTTTTGAAGTCTTAGTTTCTTTATTACCAATATTCCAGAAGGTGTGGGAATTAGCTACCACCGTTACTGGTGATAGCAGAGGGTATAAACTGAAGCCCTCAAACTTTAGTTCTTTGAGTAGGACAACTAAACCTATGTCTGAACACATTTACATGCACAGTCTGCCTTTGTCAGAGAATCTTTATAGCAGCAGTTCTCACGGACTTCAGCTCCTGGAACATCATTGAAAAATGTTGACTCCTAACAGAAAGTAAGTCATGTATTTTATCAGACCTGTCTTTCAAATAAAAAAAAAAGATCAGTGTAATTTTGTTTTACGTTTGCCTTTTCAAAGATTATGTTGCTAGATTATGTGCCAGCGTGCTTGAATACACTAGAAGGTGAATGATCATTTTGCAGTCACTTGGTACAGGCTGTGCAAACACTTATTAAATAGAGCTGATAAATGCAGTTTAGCTTAACTGTGCAATTGCATTTATTGCTAAATCCAGTCCATATATATGCAACACAGACACCCTAAGTCCAGTCCTGCTCTGTAACAATAGTGACATGCATAGCTTTTGCATGGTGGGCTTTGTCTTTCTTATCTGATTATTTTATAAAATCTACTTGAATTTTGCTATAATCAGGTATTACAGACAACATACATTGTAACAGACTTCCTGTGTTAGTAACTCTCTTCACTGAGCAATATATAACAACATTTAAAATCAAATGTGCAATCAAGTTTCTTTTGCAGTGTCCCAGAGCTGGCCAAGAAAGTTAAGCCAAAAGTCACTGAGTAATTTTTCTTATTGTTCACATGGATGCATTATATCCCATCTATTAAATCAAAATAGAGAGCCCTGAAACAGTAAAAGAACCATTTCCCTCTTCCCTCCCCCCTCCTTCAAAGGCATTTAATACAGTGTTAATTCTGAGAAAAAGTAATCATTCCCTGTAAAATGTTTTTCTATAGTTTCTGTTCTGAGTGATTGTACAAATAAAATGGGCTGAAGGAATTCTGAAGTCATCAAGATGAAGTAACCCAGAGATGCTAGTATTAAATGGTACCTTTTTCCTGAAAGGTAAACATTTCATGCTTCCTTCTGTGTATGGCTGTATAAGTGCAGCAAGATTTAGTACAGCTCTTATATGTATTGTCAGTATCATATATCATTATTTGGCTAGAAGTCTATTGTTGATTAATAACAAGCAAACATTAGAATTAAAATAACGGTAATTTAAATATATATTTACAAAAACAAAAAAGTGTATTAAAAATTTGATTAGTTCATGACCCTGTAACTCATACCCATATGAATTACCCGGCTTGAAAATTCAAATTATTTTATTATGCAGGGCTTCACAATACAGATAGGAATAAATTACAAGCTAGACTTAACAGTTGTTCAACCTCTACAGTAAGGAAAGGAATATCCAAGAATAATCCTAGGAAAGGCATTGTGACTTAGTTACAGTTCAAACTCAGACATGTCTTCATCCATAAGGAAAAAAAAAAATTGCAATCTGTTTATCTTGCTACCTTATTTACATAAGCCTTTTTCAATTTCAATGTTAGGACACTTTCTTCTGCTTACAGCTTTTATCATCCTGACTGAAAAGGAAGCATCTAGAGACTCCATAATCTGGATACAGGCTGCAAGAGTCAGGATGCTTTACTGGATCAGAACTGGATCTCTTCCATGCAGGACTGAGCCATAGAAGACAAATACAAGTTGCTATAATAAGCCAAGTGCAAAATTGGATTACAAAGTCTTTAGGGGCTGTAGCTGTTCAGCACCTTTTAGGCCCTTAGGAAAGATTATTAAACAAATGAAAGTGGTTTTAGAATGAAGCATTCTGTTCTTTCCAAATAGCAGTTATCATTTTTTAACTTCTAATTATTGTGCATAATATTGGACTGTATCACAAAAAAAAAATATTTTATGACACCTATAAAAGCAGCTCCTAGCCCATGAATATAGAAGCAGCCTATAACCTGTTTCTATAAGTTGGAACTTTAAATAACAAAAAGCTGCTTATATTTTTTCCTTTTTTTCTAAGATTTATGGATTTTTTTCCAAACCTTAGTGTCTAACCCTCTCCGCCCTTAAAACTATTGAAAAATTTTTACACTTATTTAGTTTTTGAATATTTTATTATTAATTGATTTCATTGTGTTTTTTTAAGAGAAATTATTTGTGAATATGTTTGTGCAAGTGTTTCTACTGTTATAACTTCATAGAATAAGGAAAATATTGGTTGGAAAGAGCCATTGGAAATCAGGAAGACCATTTGTCCACCGGAAGTGGAGCTATCACAAGGATTGCAACAAATTAGGCCTTCCTTTCTCTCATTTAGCTGTAAAATCTTTCAAGAACAGATGTTCCACAGTCCCTCCTACTCCTGTGCTGCATCATCCTTCTGATAGGAGATTTTCCTGAATGTCCAGCCAGTGGTGGTTGACACACTGAAGGGAATGGATGGGTTCCATAGAGACCTTGATACGCCTGTGAGGTGGGCCAGTGACAACCTCAAGAAGTTCAAGAATGTGAAGTGAAAGGTCCTACACCTGGGTCAGGGCAATCCCAGGTACAGCTACAGGGTGGGTGTAGAAGTGTTTCAGAGCAGCCTTGCGGAGAAGGACTTGGGGTTGTTGATTGGTGAGAAACTGAACATGAGCTGGCTTCAGTGTCCACTTGCAGCCAGAAAGCCAACTGTATCCTGGGCTCCATCAAAAGGAGCATGAGCAGCACCTTGAAAGAGGTGATCCTGCCCCTCTACTCCGCTTTTGAGAGACCTCACTTGGAGTATTGTGTGCAGTTCTGGTGTTCTTAACATAAGGAAGACCCTGGAGAAAGTTCAGAGAAGGCCACAAGGACAGTCAGGGAACTGGAGCACCTCCTGTATGAAAACAAGCTGAGAAAGTTGGGGCTTTTCATCCTGGAGAAGACCTCAGAGCACCCTTCCAGTACCTGAAGGGAGCCTACAAGAATGATGGAGAGGGACTCTTCATCAAGGACTGTAGTGATAGGACAAAGAGGTGATGGGTTCAAACTAAAACAGCGGAAGTTCGGGTTAGACATAAAGACCTGTAACCTAAGGGTGCTGAGGCACTGGCACATGTTGCCCAGAGACACTGTGGCTGCCCCTCCCTGGCAGTGTTAAAGGCCAGGCTGGATGGGCTTGGAGCATCTCGGTCTAGTGGAACGTGTCCCTGCCTGTGACAGGGATTGGAACTAGATGATTTTAAGGTCCTTTTCAACCCAAACCATTCTGTGATTCTTAAATACTATCCTGCATTTTTTTGGCTCTTGTACCTTTTTTGATCTGTCACTCCTGAAAAGAGTTTGCTGTGGTCATCTGTTTAAATGACTGTAGGCTGCCAACAGAGCAGCACCCTTTAACCTCCTCTCTGCCAGAAAAAATCAGCCTTACTCCCTCAACCTCTCCTGCTAGAAACATGCTCTAGACCCTGATGCTCTTGATAGCCTTCCTCTGAGCCCTCTTCAGTTTCTCCACATCCTTCTCAAAATCTGAGGCCCAAAACTCAATCCAGTGTTTTAGGTGCAGCCTCACTAGTGCCAGTTAGAGAAGGACAATTAACAGCTTCCCTTGACGTGCTGGACATTGTGAGCCTCACAATCCAATAGGTGGTTTGGTAAGCTTGCAGTAACAGTGGGCAGTGCTCAGTGAAAGTGCTTGTGTTCAACCTAGTGTCCAGTATGACCTCCAGGTTCTTTCCTTTAGAGCTGCTACTCAACCAGATCTCAGGTTGTGTTGAGCCATGGCTGCAAACATATGTACTTGTGGAACTTCAAGATATTTCTGTTGACTCAGTCCCTAAGTTTTTCAGTTTACACTTCTTCCAAGGGATTAAACAAGTAGTGGCACTTGAAGATATGGTTCTGGGTTTAGATTACTTCTTTCTAGATTCAATAAAACAGTTTACTTCCCTTTTCCAGTAAAGAAAAAATACATGTTTTGTTTTTTTTTTAATATATTATTTTCTCTATGTCCCTCAGTAGGATCATGGAATTTCTCTATTTTGGAGATGTATGATAAAGATTCAGTATTTTGATATGACTGACCATTCTAGCAGTAAGCATATCATCAATGGCAATTGTTACTGATACCACTCAGCTCTTAGCAGGAGTTGAGTGCCTAGGCCCAGGACATGGCAGCAGAAGGATCCAAGGGCAGGGTGTTCTTCTGCTGTGGTTCTTGTTTGGTTCCTAATATCTATTAGAGCAATGCTAAGTTTGAAACATGACTCCAGTTTTGCCACTCATATTTTGCTCTAAGAACAGGCTCTTGGATGCCTGAATGTGCTAAGAATCACATGATCACAAAAAATAAGCTACCAAGTTGGGACTTACTGTAAACCAGCTTTCTTGACATGTTCTCCTTGTTCTGTAGAGAGAAAAAAGCTTTTGCCTAGAATAAAATATGTCATTTTCAGAAAAATTCCTCATTGATCCAGGCATAACAGTCATAACATATCACTGTGCATTATTCTCTCTATAATTACCCTAACATGAGCCCTGGGTGGAGGGAATAATTTCTTATTTTACTGTCCCTTACAAATGACCAAACCTTTGAGACAAGTTAAATGAAATAGTTTGTTTTTCTGAGGCAATCTCACAATACCTGTCCCAAAAGGTGGTAGGGTTGTGTGAATGATCAGCACAAGAATACCACCAAATTCTGCTTGACTACAATAGACTGCCTTACCTTATCAATTCTTTGCATCTTCAAGTCAGCTATGGTTTCTATCACTTAATATGAACTCTAACATTAGTTCTTGATTGGTGTAATTTCTATATAATTCTCTCTTGTAGGTGTATGAGGTTTTGTTGTATTAAGCATGGAAAGCATCAGGAAGGACAAGTGGCATCTTTAAAGAGGGTGGTGAGGTTCTGGCACAGGTTGACCAGAGAAGCTGTGGCTGCCCCATCCCTGGCAGTGTTCAACACCAGGTTCGACAGGGCTTGGAGCAACCTGGTCTAGTGGAAGGTGTCCCTGCCCATGGCAGGGGGTTAAAACTGGATGAGCTTAAAGGTCCCTTCCAACCCAAACCAGACTGTGATTCTATGATTTACCAGAAAGAGGTAAAAATATTGTTGTTGGGATTCTATCTGCTTGAAATTACTTTTAATTCCCAAGTTTCCTTTCATTGTATTACAAATAAGCAAGCCCAAACTGTAAAATTCCCTTAGAATTCAAATAAGATTAGTGTTTAGTGGGGACTAGCAATACTTTAGTAGTAAATATTCTGTGTGAGGTTCCAGGCCTAGTTCAGTACATGTAGCTTTTCAAGGATAGGCAGATAGATTCGATTCCAAGTACTTTTTGTAAGTTCTTCCCTCCAGAGTTCCTGGTCCATGCAGATTCCTATGATCCAAATGGTCCATGAGTTTGTGGCACAACATTGCATTTTTTACAGTAGACCCTCTCTATCACATCTTCTTTCCCACATATACACTAGGCAGCTCAGCCCCAGGTATGCAAAACTCCTGCATCCTCAAGTGTGTCTTGAGTGCAGTCTTCCAGTTGTTGATTTTCACCAGATTATGCAGCAGTAAAGATTAATTTAGCAAAGTGTGGGTGTGACAGGCAGTAAAATAGATCAGTTTAAATCATGCTTTCATACTATCAATCAAAAAATATTGTTTTCCTGGAGCTGAAGCGGGAGTGATGAGAAGAGTTCCTGAGAATTAAAAAAAAAAAAAAAAAGCTTAAAGTATGCATTACATTTTAGTGTGTGAAGAAGCAAATGTAAGCAGATTTACATCCTTTGAAAGATTCTGTTTTTGCATACCAAACACCATCAAGTCAGTTAAACAACTATGTACATAAAGGTATTTCTGGAGCATGTGCCCTGACTAAAGGCAGTAGAGGTTTGCAGACAAACCCCAAATTAACCATTTTATTAGCAAACACAATTATAAGGCAAGTTAGGCAAACTGAATAAAATGTAATTTTTTTTCATTTCTTCCATTGGGACCAAAATCTTCAGCATTTTGCTGAGTAACACAAAATTCCCATTGTTTTAAGATTGAGTGTAATAGTAAGAATGTTGAAGGGACTGAGACACAAAAATCTTTCATTTCAGACACTGGTTGCAAGAGATTCTAAAAATAGATAATAATTTTTGTATTGAAAAAAAATGATAATTTAACCATTTCCGAAGTGTTTCAAGAGGAATGCTGTAGTGGAAAATTTAAATATTAACAGCTATTGATAGAAAATACAGTCTTAGAATACTAATGATTGTCTCTGTATTATCCCTCCGTTTGTCTTTGACATTTGAAAGTGTTTTGGCAAAAAATAGATTGAAAAAAATATTGTTATGACTTAAAAAAATTCTAGAAAGTCACCATACTTGCCCTTTAGCAGATACAGAGCATCTCAACAAAGACATACAGATAAGAGGTATTTCTGGTATTTAAAATACAGTTTCCTTTCTTCTGGTATCCAAAGCTTTTGAATCCTACTCTGGAGGTTTGTGTTAGCATTAAATATTTTATATATAATGCTTGCACGTCTGTTGGCTTTTCACTCACTTTGGGCAAGCCTCAGTCTACTCCTTGCAAATGACCTCTGTATGTGGATATAGGGATGTGATAAACAGTCACGATACTTAACATTTTCTCCAGCCAAAATCTTTCTTTATCCATTCATCCATTTTTGTAAAACATCACTGAGATATTATGGTGATAGGTGACCTTATAAAAAGCATGTAGCCACAGAAAACTATGTTATAAAGGAGGAATGTTGAGCAATGTCAAAATGTTGCTTAAAGTAGGTTTTCTAAAATAGGTTTTCAGATAGAAAAAATAAAATATGAAAACATGAAGGTAAACATAGTAATTATACAAATTCTTCCCATAAAGCAGAAAGAAAAGGAAGGGAAATGAGGTCACATCTATTTTGATAGCACTTTTGAAAAGAAGATGAAGGGAGAAAGAAGGTGAAAGAAAGAGGTTATAAATTGTAGTGGTGCTCCAGAATGATTGACTAGAAGAAGTAATCTCAATCACAAAAAAGGCAAATATAGATGATTTAGCATTTTGTGATCAATATGCAATTGTTTCTTCCTCTCTCATGTTTTGCCTAAGCTTATTCTCAAATGTTCTCACCATAAAGAGTTATGTCTCCTGCATATATTTCAGTCTCATTAAATATTTTGCTACTAGTCAGCTTATTACCTTCATTGCATACTACACTTAATTTCTTGGAGTTTCATTCTCCCTGTACCAGGCTAAATAAGGATATTCTCCTCCAAGTTCTGTAATCTCTAGGTATTCAAAAAATCCTGTCTTTTTATTGGATTAATCTGTCATCCTAAAATAAGTTTTTCTTATCATTCTTCCATCTCTGAATATCCTGTTTGCTATATAATTTTGGTTATAAGATTGCTAGACTTGGGGTGATACTGCAACCATGAATACATCAGTCATGTAGGGTACATGGTAAAGATGGTAGACTAAGTTAGTATAAAGTATATTGGTAAAATTCCTTGGTTATTCAATAATGCTATGGATCCAATATTCCTTCAGTTGCAAGAAACATACATAGAATCATAAAATAGTTAGGGTCGGAAAGGACCTTAAAACCATCTAGTTCCAACCCCCCTGCCAAGGGCAGGGACACCTCACACTAAACCATCTCACCCAAGGCTTCATCCAACCTGGCCTTGAACACTGCCAAGGATGCAGCATTCACAACATTCACCTGGGCAACCTATTCCAGTGCCTCACCACCTTAACAGGAAAGAATTTCTTCCTTATATCCAAACTAAACTTCTCCTGTTTAAGTTTTAACCCATTACCCCTTGTCCTATCACTACAGTCCCTAATGAAGAGTCCCTCCCCAGCATCCCTAGAGGCCCCCTTCAGATACTGGAAGGCTGCTAGGAGGTCTCTACGCAGCCTTCGCTTCTCCAGGCTGAACTGCCCCGACTGTCTCAGCCTGTCTTCATACAGGAGGTGCTCCCTGATCATCCTCGTGGCCCTTCTCTGGACTTGTTCCATCAGTTCCATGTCCTTTTTATGTCGAAGACACCAGAACTGCACACAGTACTCCAGGTGAGGTCTCACAAGAGCAGAGTAGAGGGGCAGGATCACCTCCTTTGACCTGCTGGTCACACTCCTTGTGATGCAGCCAAGGACATGGTTGGCTTTCTGGGCTGTGAGCGCACACTGCCTGCTCATGTTCATTTTCTCATCAACCAACACCCCCAAGTCCTTCTCCACAGGGCTGCTCTGAATCTCTTCTCTGCCCAACCTGTAGCTGCGCCTGGGATTGCTCCGACCCAGGTGTAGGACCTTGCAGTTGTTATGGTTAAACTTCATGAGGCTGACATCAGCCCACCTCACAAGCGTGTCAAGGTCCCTCTGGACATGATGTCTCTCCAAGTTAGAGACAAGGATGTCACGTGGGACAGTGTCAAACGCTTTACACAAGTCCAGGTAGATGACATCAACTGCTCTACCCCTGTCCATCAGTTCTGTAGCCCCATCATAGAAGGCCACCAAATTGGTCAGGCAGGATTTCCCCTTAGTGAAGCCATACTGGCTGTCACCAAGCACCTTGTTGTTTTTCATGTGCCTTAGCAATCTGCTCCAAGATTTTGCCAGGCACAGCGGTGAGACTGTCTGGTCTGTAGTTCCCTGGATCATCCATTTCCCGTTCTTGAAAATGGGGGTTATATTTCCCTTTTTGCAGTCTTCGGAAACTTCACCTGACTGCCATGATTTTTCAAATATGATGGGCAGTGGCTTAGCAACTTCATTCGCTAGCTCCTTCAGGACCTGCAGATGGATTTCATCAGGTCCCATGGACTTGTGCACATTCAGATTTTTAAGATGGTCTCCAACCAGATCATCTCCTACAGTGGGCCCAAGGTCTTCATTCTCACAGTCCCTGCGTCTGCCTTCCAAGACTTGGGTGGTTTGGTCAGAGGCAGTGCACCCTTTGCCAGTGAAGACCGAGGCAAAGATGATCAAGGCAAAGATGATCAAGTCTGTGGTTGTCTGACAATGTCTTCTCAGAGATAATCATCTCTTGCCAGAGGAAAAGAGCAGGGGCAAGAGACAGTTATTGGTTCTCCTTCTGCCCCAAAAGCAAAAAGTTGTTGAATTTGAGAGAAATATGTATTTTTGTCATTTAGTTGTAAAACATACTGTCCTGGGTTCAGCACCTCAGCACGTCATGCCCAGTATATAAACTGGGGGCAGTTACCCAGAAGGGCTTGATCACTGCTTGCGTCGGTGTCATGGTTTAAACCCAGCCAGCCAGCTTGTTCACTCTCTCCCCCCAACTCTTTTCCTCCCTTTTTCTTTCCTTCCCCGTCCCATCCATTCCCCCCCCCCCCCCCCCCCCATCCCGCTCCTGGAGGGATGGGGAGGAGAATCAAAAGAGTGCAACTCCCACAGGTTGAGACAAGAACAGGCCAGTAACCAGTGTACAACACAAATCACAAGGGCTAGCACCGACGACAACGATTAGAGGAAATAACAAGGGAAGAGAATACGATGCCACCTGCCGAAAAAATGTTTCTGACCCAGAAGACCCCATGTCCTTCTGGGTAACTTCCAGTTAATCCCCCGGGCATGACATGCTGTGGTATGGAATACCTCTTTGGCTAGCTTGGGTCAGGTGTCCTGTCTCTGCTTCCTCCTGGCTTCCCCTCCTCCCTGGCAGAGCATAAGACTCAGAAAATCCTTGATCAGCGTAAATATTACTGAGCAGCAACTAAAAACATCAGTGTTATCAGCACTGTTCCTGGGCTGAAAGTCAAAACACAGCGCTGCGCCAGCTACTAAGAAGGAGAAAAATTGACTGCTACTGCTAAACCCAGGACAGTCGGGCTGGGTGTCGTTAGGCAGGTGGTGAGCAGTTATGTTCTCTTTCCTTGTTATTTCCCTTATCATTATTATTATTGGTGGTAGCAGTAATAGTTTTGTGTTATACCTTGATTACTGGACTTTTCTTATCTCAGCCTGTGGGAGTTACGTTCTTTTGACTTTCTTCCTCAACCCTCCGGGAGCTGGTGGGGAAAGGGGGTGAGTGAGCGAGTGGCTGCGTGGTTCTTGGTTGCCGGCTGGGCTTAAACCACAACATGTACTTCTACACATTTTCATCTCAGTGAGACTGCCATTAATGCAGCATAAACAAGAATTCACATATCTTAGGACTGCATATTTATTTTCAGGTTAAAAGTTTTAAAGTTATTTAAAGCTTCATACCTCCTTTATTTAATTTTCATTAACTTAAATACAAAATAATGTGGGTAACAGCATAAAAAAATGTAACAGATGCATAAAATTCCATTTATGAAATACTGTATATATGTTCATTAATTATGGTCATGTAACTTACTAGAAGTTGGTTAAAAATCTATAATCTTTTTTAAAGGAGTGGATTGCCCTACATTTTTTAATGGTCTGTGTTGGATATTTTTATGCGTATGTAATATGTAATTTATATACATATAATATAACCAAGGTCTCATGCTCTCATGACACCCCACTTGGAGTACTGTATGCAGTTCTGGTGTCCTTAACGCAAGAAGGACATGGAGCTGTTGGAGCTAGTCCAGAGGAAGCCACGAGGATGATCAGGGGCTGGAGCACCTCCTGTATGAAGGCAGGCTGAGAAAGGTGGGGCTTTTCAGCCTGGAGAAGAGAAGATGCGTGGAGACCTCACAGCAGCCTTCCAGTATCTGAAGGGGGCCTACAAGGATGATGGAGAGTGACTCTTCATCAAGGACTGTAGGACAAGGGTGATAGAACAAGAGGCCATGGGTTCAGAACTGAAGAGGGGAAGTTCAGGTTAGATATAAGGAAGAAATTCCTATGAGGCTGGTGAGACATGGGCACAGGTTGCCTGGAGAAGCTGTGTCTGCTTCATCCCTGGCAGTGTTTCAGGTCAGGTTGGACGGAGCTTACCGCAGCCTGGTGTAGTGGAAGGTGTCCCTGCCCATGGCAGGGGGTTGGATGGTCTTAAGGTCCTTCCCAGACCAAACCATTCTATGATTTTATGAAAGTCCTGCAAGGTCTGAATTCCCAGAATGCTAGTAATACGTACCTTTGAACTTTCTGAGAGTTCAATAAACTAGAAGTTCAGGCCATAATGCTTCCATCACAGGGTAGCCAAAATCAGAAGTTAAAAGAAGTGCCTTAGTTAAGTTATTTCTTAAAAAAATCCTAACCGGCCAACCAAACCAAACAGAAATCCCCTTTGGCCCTTTGGACTCTAGACTTGCAGTAGAGCATCAAGTTAAGATTACAGATATTTTATTTCTTTCATTGCTTTTTATATATGTATATAATTATTAGTTTATGTGTTCAGATGTATTCATTGTGAAGCTAATGGACCTTAGTTGCAGTGTTAGTTTTTTTGTAGCAGTATCTCTAATGTGATACTTTGCAGAAAGAAACAACAAATTCAGTCTCTCCTAAAAAATCATATCACACAGTATCACAGTATGCTAGAGATTGGAAGGGACCTCGAAAGATCATCTAGTCCAATCCCCCTGCCGGAGCAGGAACACCTAGATAATGTTACACAGGAATGTGTCCAGGCGGGTTTTGAATGTCTCCAGGGAAGGAGACTCCACAACCTCCCTGGGCAGCCTGTTCCAGTGTTCCGTCACCCTCACTGAGAAGTTTCTTCTCAAGTTTAAGTGGAACCTCTTGTGTTCCAGTTTGTACCCATTACCCCTTGTCCTATCATTGTTTGCCACTGAGTAGAGCCTGGCTCCATCCTCGTGACACTCCCCCTTTATATATTTATAGACATTTATAAGGTCACCCCTCAGTCTCCTCTTCTCTAAACTATAGAGACCCAGCTCCCTCAGTCTTTCCTCATAAGGGAGATGCTCCACTCCCTTAATCATCTTAGTTGCCCTGCGCTGGACTCTCTCCAGCAGCTCCCTGTCCTTCTTGAACTGAGGGGCCCAGAACTGGACACAATATTCCAGATGCGGTCTCACCAGGGCAGAGTAGAGGGGAAGGAGGACCTCTCTCGACCTACTAACCACCGCCCTTCTAATACACCCCAGGATGCCATTTGCCTTCTTAGCCACAAGGGCACAGTGTTGGCTCATGGTCATCCATAATGTATAATATTTTCTGTTCAGTAAATTTCAAGATAAAAAGGACAAATTGTTTATGTTTTTTGTATTTCACAGAAAAATAAAAGACACAAAATTAGAAGTGTATGAAACAAGTGACCCAAGGGTATGTATATTTGGAGTGTTGTCCTGCCATTCAGAGGGACCTTGAAAGGCTGGAGAAATGGGCTGACAGGAGCCTCATGAAGTTCAACATGAAGTGCAAAGCCCTGCAGTTGGGGAGAGCAACACCCTGGACGAGTAGCAGGCCAGAAGCCACTCAAGAGTGGGGCTTGAGCAGGGGAGTTGAACCAGAATGAATTCCAGAGGTCACTTCCAACCCCAGCCATTCAGTGATTCTGTGATATTTGATCATACCACTCTGTGTAAGCATTGAAATTGCTATGGCTTGAATTTCACTGTTTTCTGTATGAACGCACACAGCTAGCATCTTCTGATCAGGCATTTCATGGCAGCTGATGGCCTCTGAACAATTGTGGTGTATTTGGCCAGTTACAGTGAAGAATAACCAATCTAAAATTCATTACTGGTGTTAGAAACTGCTGCAATTAATTGAAATTTAAAAAATACACTTTTATTTCTTTTTTCTTTCAAATCTCATGTGTCTCAGAAATTTAACCTGATATTAGAAGGTTTAGTTTTATAGCTTAATTTTATTTAGTTGAGTTTTTGATGGACTCTCATCAGGGACTGTAGTGGTAGGAAAAGGGGTAATGGGCTCAAACTTCAACAGGTGAGATTCAGGTGAGATCTGAGGAATAAGTTCTTTACTGTGAGGGTGGTAAGGCATTGGCACAGATTGCCCAGAGAACGTGTGACTGCCCCATCCCTGGCAGTGTTCAAGGCCAGGTGGATGGGGCTTGGAGCAACCTGGTATATGGAAGGTGTCCCTGCCCATGTCAGGGGGGTGGGTCTAGATGATCTTAGGGTTCTTTCCAACCCAAACTATTCTATATACATAAATCGCATGTACAAAAACAAAGAAAATAATAGAAAATCATGTTTTGTGTGTTCAGTGTTGTAATAAGTTTGTAATGGACTATGTTCTATAAAGCAGAATAAAGTAGTAGGTAGCAGGTTACTACCATTATATATATATTAAAAAAAAAACTCAAGGATGATAATTGTTCCATTTAGTGTTGGAATTAATGTCTCTCCAGAAGACCAACAAACAGTAGGTAGGGACGATTGTCACAGATGCCGTTGTGCACACCACACTGTTTATTGTGAATAAGGTTCTTACTTTATCTTTCCTTGTAGCACAGGGTCAGGAAATCCAAGAGGATATTTTTGCATGAATTTATTTTTGCACGGTGGTGTCCTTAAGATGATGGATGAGATTACTTACGGCACTTGTAAGTGGTCTGTTGCTTTTATCATACCCTTTTCAGGAAAGGAATAGATGAAATTCTGAAAAGCTACCTTTGGATTGGGAGAGGGATCTTTTCCTAGATTTCTCTATCCTGCTACTGATCAAGCTGCCAGTTATTCTCAAATATCCAATAGCTTAGTTCTTTTTGGCTGTTTGGTAGTATTTGACTGTTATTTGAGTTTTACTTCTTGTTTTGATTGGCGTGCATCTTTGTCATGCAAGACCTAGCTTTACCTGAGCATAGATATTGATATGTTCTAATGAGAGTCACTGGGAGTGCTTGTGTTTGAAGTCTGCACCCAGCTTCCTGTGACTGGATATTCCTGGTGGGCATAAAACTGATATTAACTCACTGAAACCAGGTTTTCAATTTTTGGTTGTTTCAAATGCCATTGATTATGTTTGCCTGTTAAACTAATAGCTGCTTATGTGTATAGATATTGAAAATGAATTGGTTGTACATGTACAGAATTTAGACAGGTATTTGTATAGAGATTTAATACGGTTAAAAGAAAATATTAGAAAGGCATGATGAAATTTGTAACTGAACTTCTGATTCCCAGTTTGGTGACCAGTCCACTGGCTCTTCTATAAAACTGATATTACTTTTAATATAGATTTTCCTTTTTAAATTAAATTAGTTTTGACCACATGATTGCAGTAAGTAGCTGAGGACTTGCTCTTCTTTTGTGCTACATTTATTTTTGTGCCCGATTTAAGGGAACATGGAGGGCTGCTAGGATTGATCTGGAGTAAAGACTTTTATTAGGAATTTAATTCCGTAGAATGCTGAAAATCTTCTCTTCCCACTGGATGCTACTGAAGGTTGCTAGGCACAGCTTTCTTAGCACATGGTACTACATAGGTCGCTTGCAGTCTCTGAGTAGAACAGACTTGTACTGCTGTCACCATAGATTATTCTATGAAGTTTTGGGATTGTTTTCCAATTTGAAGTGTGAGTCCATGCCTTATAAAGTAGTAACGTTCTTTGGATGGGGACTGGTACATCCAGCAAAAATAGTCACTGAAGAAGTAGGAATAGGAAAGACTTGAGATTTTTGTATAATAGTGTCCTGGGTTCAGCAGTAGCAGTCATGTTTTTTTTTTTCCTTTGTGCTAGCTGGTGCAGTCCTGTGTTTTGACTTCCAGCCTGAGAGCAGTGTTGGTGAAGTCAATGTTTTCAGTTGTTGTTAAGTGATGTTTACCCTGACCAAGGACTTTGTGAGGCTCATGCTCTGCCAGGGAGGAGGGGAAGCCGGGAGGAAGCAGAGATGGGGCGCCTGACCTGGGCTAGCCAGGGAGGTATTCCATACCACAGCACGTCATGGCCGGGGTGGGGGGTGACTGGGAGTTAACCGGAAGGACACGGGCTTCCGGGTGGAACTCGTTTTCTTGGCCGGTGGTATCGTATTCTCTTCCCTTGTTATTTTCCCTTATCATTGTTGTAGTTGATAGTAGCGGTGGTGATTTGTGTACATTGGTTGCTGGACTGTTCTTGTCTCAACCTGTGGGAGTTGCACTTTTTTTTTGATCCTCCTCCCCGTTCCTCCGGGAGTGGGGGAGAACCCTGGTGGGGGGGCGGGGGGGGGACACGGACCTCGATTGTTGTCAGCTCGGCACCACTCACTGGGAGTGAGTGAACAAGTTACCTGACTGGGTTTAAACCACGACAAATAACAATAAAAGTTTTTAGTCCCCTGGACATTTCATGAAAAACCTCTGCAGAACATCGAATCATTGGGTGACTGAGAGTGTGGTACAATGATAATAAATCTTCATTTTCTTACCAGCTATCTTAGGTCCTTGATCTTTTCATATTGTTTGTTGTGACATGTGCATTCCCAGATCCTCTGTGTAATACCAGCAGCATCCAGGATGCACCTACCACAAAATAAATGTATCCCCAAAGCCTCAGGGCATTGAACTGCCCTTTTATTCCATGTAACCTATTGCAGAACTACTCACAGAATGACATGCTTTACTGCGTGTCACTTATTGCTTTATTATTAGCCTTCATAAATGTTAGAGAGGCCTGACTGAAATTTATGAGGAAACTGTTGTACTTTTTTTGGTTTCCCTCCTTTTCTCTCTCCTGGAGGAGCTGTATTTTTTTCTGAAGGTCTGCAACAGTATTTTTGATATCATGTGGAAAGCCAAGAACTACTTTGAATTCCCATTGTGGTAATCAATGAGATGTAAAATTGCAGCTGTTTCATGCTGCTTAGAGTCTCTCCTGATGAACGTCCTCTGGTTTGTCAAAATGCATAAAGTACTCATGAGACCGTAGCATTAGATCTGTTTCTCTCTGATGTGAATGAACACAGAAAGAAACCAGCTGTTAAGGAAACATTTTTGTTTGTTTAAATAACTCTGCTATGGCTAGAGTAGAGCAAAATGCTTCTGTGCTATGCATATTTCTCAGGATAGGAATAGGAACCATTACTTGTATGTGTGATATAAAAAAGCAATAAGGTCATCAACTAGCTCAATGATGTTTTCATTTCTGAAAATATCATTCACACATACATCGGAAGAAGTCAAGGTAACAGTCCAGGAATGCTGCGTATTTTAGTGTATTTTGTGACTACTCAGGAAAGGCATGTTTGTCACTGTACTACTGCCTGTGATCGTCTGGAGCTTAAGGAATTGATGCAGTGCAGAATTTGCATCCTCCTTTCACAAAACCAGACAACTCTTTCACTTAAAGTAAAATAGAATTTCTAGATACCAGCAACTAGAAGCCTTTGAAAGAAGAAAGCAGACAGGGTTCCACTGAATTAGGATTCAAAGTTGCCAGAGAGGGACTCTGGGACTGTAGTGATAGCACAAGGGGTAAAGGGTTTATACTTAAACAGGGGAAGTTCAGGTTAGATATAAGGAAGAAGTTCTTTCTGTGAGGGTGGTCAGACACTGGCACAGGTTGGTCAGAGAAGTGGTGAATGCTCTATCTCTGGCAGTGTTCAGGGTCAGGTTGGACAGAGCTTTGGGCCACATGATTTAGTGTGAGGCATCCCTGCCCATGGTAGATGATGTTAAGGTCCTTTCCGACCTTAGCCAGTTTGTGATTCTATAAATTATGAACGTGTAATTTAATTTAGTAGTTCCTTATTTTATAGTATACATTTAAGAGGAAGAAACTCAATAATATATGTTTAGGAAATATGTGGAGTATGGCATATTTAAGAAAAAAAAAAAAGAGGAAAAAATAAAAACATTTAGCCCCGAAGTATTTTCCTATGAGTGTCTTTTTAGATAGAGTGATTGGGTCGCTGATGGCATTGGCAATGTTCAAGAAGCTTCTTGTCTAGGTCTCTGATGCAGATAACTTCAGTCATCTCTTGTCAGTTCCTTGGAGGTGTTTATAAAACGTTCTGTTCTCATTCCTCTTGCTACTAGAGCAAACATCTGTTTTGTATAATGGCATTTCTCAACTACCTGAGCTGATAAGCAAAGAATTGAATGAATGTTTGTAAATGAGGAATTCTTCCTCTGCACTGGTTATTCTTTAGCATAGAAATTAGGGGGTCACAAGTTTCTATCTCATTCTAGAACTGTTTTCTGGAAATATGTGTCCATTTTCTTTACTCTGCTTGATGATTTTCTGATGAATAAACATGAATTAAGAAAGGTGTTGCCATTTCTGAGATTTCACAAATTGTGTTAAACTGCATAGCAGTGACAATGAGATAATAATTCTATATGTAATTTAAAATTGGGATTGTGTCCTAGTTTAGGGATATGTGTTTCAAGTATCACAGTTACTCTCAACTAGCAAGTCAGGAGAATGTGCGTTTTCACTTTATGACTGGATTGCATGATCTAGATTAGGAAAATGCAGCCCTTGGAAATGATAACATGCAACATTTGCCAAGAGAATAGATGGAGACCTGGATATGTTGGAAACGCTCTTTCCACATGATTATGTCAGGATCTCAGTTGCTGTAACTCACCAGTTGTGAGTTCTGGGCTGCAGACTGGTGGAAATATATCAGGGAAGATGTGGAGAATGATCTGAAAAGGAACCTACTTCCCAAGATGAAACTTGTCCTCATTATATTAGATCTCAACCAAGGAATAAATTTTAATTTTGGATAGCATTTGAAGAAAGGAGGGAAATCGTGGAGGGTTTCATTTTAAAGTTTCACTTTTATAGAGGTATTTTCACAGCAAAAGTCAGGTTCCTTTTTTAACATTTTGATACCTTGCTGAAATATTGCTGAATGTAGACTGTCATTTGAATTAGTGATTTGAATGGTTTGGGAAGCTCTATAACTTTTTGTTCCTAGACAAATTCTTTTATTCTTATTCTTTGCAATCCTTGCAGCTATTGTGGATTTCCTTATGTTACTGAATATAAGAGTAAAATATGGTGCAGATGCTATATTATGCCATGTTTTCTAAACTCTGTAGCCTGGTCCTGTGTTCATTGCTGCCTGACAAGTTAAGCAGACCTGTTCCATGGAGATGTTGCCCTCTGAGTTCCTGTACAACTGCAGTCATACAAGGTGTGATTAGTTTTTCTTTCTCTTTGACTTTCCCTAATCTTGGATAAAAATAGCCTTTTATAGGAAATGTTATGAAAATTCAGACAGAAATTGAAAAAGTGACAAAGCTTACAGATCACAGTCTTTTAGGTACTATTTATAACAGCCTTCTCAAGAGGTTGAAACACCAAAGATATGGTAGAGCTCAGTGAGGTCTTCATCCTTCTGCAAGTATGATTAGGCAAACAAAAATAAAAGTAGGGTATTTTGTCTACTATAGGTTTCAGTTGTACTTGAATCTCTTTTTTAACTCTGTTTAAAAGGTATTCATTCTTTGAGTATGCTATTAAATAGAACATAAGTGTTGTTTTGTGGGGCATATTCAGGATACTAATCAATATACTGTGTCGTGTAAACAGCGTCTAACATAGACTGTAAAGACCAGAACTGATTTCCAGACCAGCTTTGGGTTACTGATCTTGAAGAGGCTGTACCTTTTATATTGTCTGGTTACAAAAGTACTAGTCCCAAACAAAGGAAATGGAAGCCAGTACTACCTTTTCAAAGCTGGATTACTAGCCTGTGTGCTCCTTTTCCTTCTAGCCCCAGAAGTCTTACATAGCTAGCAAATGTGTCACTGCTTCAGACCTGTGAAGTCTAGCAAATAGATTTCTTTTCTGGAAGAGCTGGAATTCAGCCCATCAAGCTGAAGCAGGAATTGAACTGAGTTCCTCTATTTCCTCACAGATGTTCTTAACTGGTAGATTATAATACGCAAAAGAAAAATGCTTGAACTCCTGATCTTCTAGATATCCAGCTTTGTTCCCTATAATGTGTGGGTATCACAGACTTTCAGATATCTTAAGCAGAATTTTTATGGGTTATTACACATGCATTGCACTGGACCT
The DNA here is from genome assembly GCF_028554395.1 of Pezoporus wallicus. Taxonomy (NCBI): domain Eukaryota; kingdom Metazoa; phylum Chordata; class Aves; order Psittaciformes; family Psittacidae; genus Pezoporus; species Pezoporus wallicus. Next base: position 397,786 of record NW_026640972.1, read on the forward strand.
AAAAAAGTAGACTAAATATAAGTATACAATAAAAATGGGGAGGAGCTGACGTGGGGAAAGGTGGACATTCCTGAAAGTTCTTCACTTCCAATCAAAAAAGAGGTCATTAATATACAGACAATTCAGGTACAGCTGTCATTCACAGACCAGATAAATTAATACTCTGGTAAAATTCTGCTTGCAAAAGTTTCTAAAAGGCTGAACCTGCCAACCTGCTTGCAAAGAGTAAGTCTGCTATGAGACTTTATAGGGCCTACTAGATGCTACCTTAACTTGATTCCAAACTTACAGTCTGAAAACGTCTATAGTTTAGGGAACTGAATTTTCTAGAGAGAAAAAATTTATAGTTGAGGCCATATATCTCAATGAGGACTCATAAAGCTGGGCAGATAGTGAAGATTATACTTTTAAAAATGTCAGCTCTACTTACAGTCATGTTTGTGCCATTGTATGTCAGTTTGTTATGCTTGTGTGCATACTCCTTTTACATGAGTATGGTTTTGGCAAACTGGCATGTCAAGCTGGAACTGATAGCATTTTTCATATCATGGTAATCAGCAGAGCAGGAAGAAATCAAAAAGCAATGGTAGAGATGTGGTAACTATTAGCTTTTCACCCTTTGCAGGGAATAGAACTAATTTTAAATTGGAAGTCATTTCCAAATCATGTCCTTTTTAGAGGAAAGAAAAAGAATTTGAAGTCCTTCTCATGTCTAAAGTCCCAGTTTCTTCTCCTGAAGACATTCGGAGACTTTTCTAACCTGTTGCCTCCTGTTAAAGCTGGATCTTTCATTCTGAACCACCAAAATGGTACTGTATGACCTATATGACCATTCACACATAATCAACCTGTCAGTGTATAGACTTTCATTATTTTTAGGTTGATTTTGGGTTTTCTTTAAAAAATTTATTGAAAAAGTCTGCCATTATTGGCAGGGAAATAGGTCATTATTTTATGAACAATTTATAGGTAGTAAAGCAATAGATATTTTCAACTGCTTTGCTTTATACAGTTAGACTGTTGCAATAGCAACTTTAATCACTAATGGCTCTACATTGATTATTTTACGTTTCTTTGGGTTTTTTTCACAGTTTTCAATAACAATTTCAGGATTGTTCCCTGTTCTTTTTGTAGGTGACAGGGCATTGCTCCTCCCAGTAATGTAAGCTTCCCCGATTTCTACTCAGTGTTGCAGTCAATATCAGTTATGCACCAGTACCTGCTTGTCAGTCTCCACCTTATATTCACCTCTTTTTATATAAACTCATAAATGAGTTTTAATGTAATACATGCAAATAGCTAGTGACACACTTCTGATGTTATCAGTGCTTTTACTTAGCACACTCGTATTTTCTTGCTTGCTTATTAGAGAACTGTAAAAAGCTCTTGTTTAACAAATAGTGTGCAACCCCCCTTTTAAAATCCAAGTCATATATATGTTTATGTGATCTATGAATTCAACATTGTGCACATTTCATAAGGAGAGAACATTTTTTGATCACATATGATGATGTGTTGATAGTAAATTGCTACAGGTTGAAAGTGAGATTTTAGTTCTCTTAGATCCAACACAGATCTTAGTCAAAAATAATATCTGAGTATTTTGTTATTCGAGATTGATATTATTAAGTACAATTTAACATTTAATTAATATTCTTGTTGAAATGTTTTTCACCACAAATTGCAAACTCAGAAAAGAATATGCTTCATGCATGACTGCTGGACAGTATACGTAGTGTCTTAAAAGTAAACTATTTTCTGTGGCAGTCATTTGATTAATTTAGCAAGAATTCCTACCATTATAATGACTTCATATGTGTGTGGTTTTTAATAAGATGTATAGTTGTGGCATGAGCATCATGAATGGAACTGGAATTACTCAAGAGATATCCCACACGGTAGTTCCACTAGTTAAATGGGTTATCATATTAGTCCAAAATGATTCCCTAAATTAGTAATCTATCAACCAGAATTTTATTATTCTTGATAAAGAATATGTTTATTTGAAGTTGGCAAAAGCATTAATATTTAGTTGTTTCTCTGCAGTACGTATTGAATGAAGTTCATCGCTATCCTCTTGCTGTAAGACTATGAGATCTTGGGAAGGAATTTCTAGGAAGGATTCACTTTCCGGGAATTATTCTCCCTGTGATGTGTAGCTATGCACATACAGTATAAGACAAATAATTTATCTTCATTAATCACAGAATCACAGAATCCTAAGGGTTGGAAGGGACCTCAAAAGATCATTTAGTCCAACCCTCCTGCAAGAGCAGGGTAACCTACAGTACATCACACAGGAACTTGTCCAGGTGGGCCTTGAGTATCTCCAACATAGGAGACTCCACAACCCCCCTGGGCAACCTGTTCCATTGATCTGTCACTCTCACAGTAAAGAAATTTTTCCTGATGTTCACATGGAACCTCCTGAGCTCCAGTTTACACCCATTGCCCCTTGTCCTATCACTGGACATCACTGAAAAAAACCTAGGTCCATTATCCTGACACTCACCCTTTACATATTTGTAAACATTGATGAGGTCACTCCTCAGTCTCCTCTTCTCCAAGCTAAAGAGTCCCAGCTCCCTCAGCCTCTCCTCGTAAGAGAGATGTTCCATTCCCTTAATCATTGTGTCTCTGCGCTGGACTCTTTCAAGCAATTCCCTGTCCTTCTTGAACTGTGGGGCCCAGAACTGGACACAATATTCCAGATGCGGCCTCACCAAGGCAGAGTAGAAAGGGAGGAGAACCTCTCTTGACCTACTAACCACACCCTTTCTAATGCACCCTAGGATGCCATTGGCCTTCTTGGCCACAAGGGTGCATTGCTGGCTCATGGTCATCCTCCTATCCACCAGGACCCCCAGGTCCCTTTCCCCTTCACTACTGTCCAGCAGCTCAGCTCCCAACCTGTACTGGTACATGGGGTTGTTCTTCCCCAGATGCAAGACTCTACACTTGCCCTTGTTGAATTTCATCAAGTTCCTCTCCGCCCAACTCTCCAGCCTGTCCAGGTCTCACTGAATGGCAACACAGCCGTCTGGTGTGTCAGCCACTCCTCCCAGTTTAGTATCATCAGCAAACTTGCTGAGGGTACATTCATTTCCCTCATCCAGGTTGTTGATGAAAATATTAAACAGCACTGGTCCCAGCACCGACCCCTGAGGGACTCCACTAGTCACAGACCTCCAGCTAGATTCTGCCCCATTGACCACAACTCTCTGCCTTCTTCCTTCCAACCAGTTCTTGATCCACCTCACTACCTGATCATCAAGCCCACACTTCCTTAGCTTATCTATGAGGATGCTGTGGGAGACAGTATCAAATGCCTTACTGAAATCAAGAAAAAACACATCTACTGCTCTACCATCATCCATCCACCTAGTTACTTGCTCATAGAAGGCTATAAGGTTGGTTAAACATGACTTCCCCTTGGTAAAGCCATGTTGGCTGCTTTTAATGACCCCCTCATCCTTGATATGCCTAGAGATGGTGTCGAGAATAAGTTGTTCCATTACCTTTCCAGGGATGGAGGTAAGGCTGACCGGTCTATAATTACCTGGGCCCTCCTTCTTGCCCTTCTTATAGACCGGCGTGACATTTACCATCCTCCAATCCTCAGGCACCTCACCTGTTTCCCACGACTTACCAAAGATGATGGAGAGTGGCTTAGCAATGACCTCCGCCAGCTCCCTCAGCACCCGCGGGTGTATTCCATCCGGACCCATCTATTTATAGATGTCCAGATTACTTAGCTGATCCCTAACACAATCCTCATCTACCAAAGCAAACTCCTCCTTTATCCTGACTCCTTCCGGGGCTATAGGAATCTGGGTCCCCCAGGGAGAGTCTGCAGGAGTAAAGACAGAGGCAAAGAAGGCATTCAACACCTCTGCCTTCTTTATATCTTCTGTCTCCAGGGCACGCACCTCATTCAGCAGTGGGCCTATACTTCTTCTTGTGTTAGTTTTATTTGCTATGTATTTGAAGAAGCCCTTTCTATTGTCCTTGACCCGACTTGCCAGATTAAGTTCCAAGGAGGCCTTAGCTGTATTCTATTCCTCCCACACAGGATCCTAAACTCCACCATCTCATGGTCACTGCAGCCCAGGCTGCCATTGACCGTCACTACTTCAACCAGACCCTCCTTGGTGAGTACCAGATCCAGCAGCGCTCCTCTCCTAGTTGGTTCGTCCACCATTTGCATTAAGAAGTTATCATCAATGCACTGGAGGAACTTCCTAGACTGTGAATGACTGGCTGTGTAAGTCTTCAGCAAATATCAGGGTACTTAAAATCCCCCATAAGGACCAAGGAATGTAGTCGTGAGGCTGCTTTCAATTGCCTATAGAAAGCCTCATCAACTCCTTCATCCTGATCGGGAGGTCTATAATAGACCCCCACAACTGTGCCACCCGTACCAGCCTGTCCCTTAATTCGCACCCACAGACTTTCCACTTGGTCCTCATCTGTCCCTGGACAGAACTCAATGCATTCTAGTCGCTCTTTCACATAAAGAGCAACTCCACCACCTGGCTTTGCTGATCTATCTTTCCTGAAAAGGACATATGTAAGGCAAATGTACACAGCACAAAAATGTGTATCTATAGATGAACAAACTAGGTCAAATTTTTCATAATAAAAAAAAAATTAAACAGCCATTCGTCAGATGAGTATCTGGAGACTGTTAGTAGTCAATAGAACTAATAAAAAATGGGGGGGGGGGAGGGAATATCATCAGAGGGAAATATTTTTCATGGCATTCTGTGTAACCACACACACAGACATTCACATTAAAAAGACACTAGACCTGTTTTTCACACTGTACTCTTTCTCTGAAATGAGTTACTCGAAGCTTTATATTAGTTAGGCTGAACAAGACAAGTAGTCTAGGAGATTGGTTCAACAGAGATGAACTCATTTATTGATTAGGTGTACAAAAATATTTCCACTCAATAATAGAAGTATATGAGTGAATTTCTTTGCTTGTAGCAGATCACATAGAAAAGCTGAGAATATCATTTTTGAAATTGATATTTATACATTAATTAAACTTGTTTTGAGAGGTAGCCATGCAGAATTACCTAATCTCCATCTGCTTAATTCAAGTGCAGCAGTATAAAAATATTAGCATACCAGACATGCAACTATCCTTTGTTTTGTTTCCACCTGGCATTCCTGAAACAAGAAAAATTAGAAGTGCAGTATACACAGAAACTATAGGTCTCATGCAGGAGAATAATCCTTATGCAGGATTTTACTTCCAGGAAAAGGTGTAGTTATGGCTTGCAATAAATAATCGAGGTTTATAGAGGTTCGTCCAATTCCTTAGTGCAAAAAAGTTCTATTCTTATGAGCATATAAAATAAAACAGATCTCTGAGACAACAGAATATGTTAGCAACTGAAGTGAATAAAAACTGGCAAGAATGCCAATGACCAAGAAAACACCGGTAGCTAGTTTTACTGCACAGTGAGTCAGCAGTTACTCAGCGAGGAAATTTAACTTAACTTCATCATATTTACTGCATAAAGATGTCTTTGTTTAAGAAACTATCTGAAGTAACATTTTCTCTGTATACCCTCTGGAGCTGTTGAAAGTCTTATGTGGGCATCATAGCACACTGTGGTTTCCCTGATTTATTAACTTTACCCTTACTTTTTACCTAACATGCAAATACCCAGAGCTCACACACATTTTTACTAACAGCCTGCAAGTGGTTTAGATTCATAAATAAAAGCATCTAATTCTCTTTCACATGTCCCAAAGCATCCAAGACTTCCACAGGAACAGGCAGGTAAGACAAAGGACTTACAAGAAACCTAGAATGGAAACTTGGGGCCAAGCATAGTAACAGAGGGTATCTAAAATAACCTCCTTTCTTTTGGTGGTTGAATACTACCCTGCTAGTAATATTTATTAAAAACAGCAGGAACTGTTTAGTTGCTTGTTCTCTTCTACTTATCTATTTTATTTATGATGTCGTCATTGTAGTGCATATTACTGTGTTTTTCTTTTACTAAGTCTTCCTTTTACTCAGCTTTTTTCATCCTTTTGCAGTTTATAAAAAATAAATGCTTTGAGAACAATTACTAAAGCCTGATTATAACTTCAATGAGTTTGTGTTACTTATTGCCATAACATATTTTTAGAAAATACTTAAGGATTTTAGACCAAGTTTTGATCAGTTACTGGGATAACTCTAAAGTCAAATACTGTACTTGAAATGAGGAGCTGAGAATTGGATTAATACTATTGATTGTTTTCTAAATATTCCTTGTAATTTTCCTTGGTGAGTTATTCAAGCAAAGATTATACTTTTATGTTAACAGTAATGTTCCTTTCATCTTTTTTCCTACTAAAAACTTCATTTTCCTCATAATGTACTGTCTCCAAGCCTTCTTTAATATTTCATTTTGTTGGCATCCAGAAAACTAAGCCATTTTGCATCTCTTTTGAGGAACAGAGAAAGGGAGGAAGAGGAACAAAACTAGCCTTTTTGCTATTCCTCTTCTTTTGTTATCATAAGTGCATGGCAGGTGAGATTTTTCCACTGTAGATGTAGTAGATCTAGTGCCTAAATATAGTCTTTCAAATTTAGGATGAGACTGCTTGCAATTATTTTTTCATATATCTTGAGATACTTAATTTTCTCTAGGTTTTGCTAATTTCCAAAGGATTTCCTTTGGTAGCTGCTTTGGCACAATTCCCATTTTATTCATTCTGTAGAAAAGCCTATTATAAACAATTTTTTATAAATACACATGAAAAGAAAATTTTTCACTTCCGTTGTCTATTTGCATGTTCTTGAACTCATTAAAAATAGACCTTACAAAAGTAGGGAAGATAACAGACATGTAAGTCTATGCTTCTGGTATTCTGCATTAGGTTGATTTTTACAAGTTTGGTTTAACATTGAAGAGCATATGAAATAATAGAATATACTTAGCAAGGAAGGGAAACACCACATATTCCGTTTTCCTTTAATAAGATACTCTGTGGATAAATGAACATACGCTTGGGGAAACTGCTTCTCAATAAGCAACTAATTAATTTTGCATTATACTTGGAATTTATTTGTATTACAATAACTCGGAAGAGTGCAAATCGAGAGATTTTATGGGAACTACAAACTTAAGTCATTGTGCAGGATAACAGAGGTAAAGCAACTTAGAAAATTGTTTATGGTTATTCCCAGTAACTTTCTTCCTTCAGTTTGCTGAATCATTTTGCATATTTCAGTTCCATGGCTGTTTTCATGTTCATAAGTACCTCTGAAAAATGAAGCTTTTTTTAAATAATATTCTACCATTTATGTCATTGCTTGTGTTTTATTTCACTGAACACTGCTATACCATCCAAAATATGGATGCCATAGAGGAGCTCTTCATCAGGGACTCTAGCAATAGGATAAGGGGCAATAGGTTCAAACTTAAATAGGAAGGATTCGGATGATATATAAGGAAGAGGTTCTTTACTGTGAGGGTGGTGAGGCACTGGCACAGGTTGCCCAAAGAAGTGATAAATGATCCATCCCTGACAGTGTTCAATGTCAGATTGGACAGAATGTTGGGAGACATGGCCTAGTGTGAGGCACCCCTGCCCATGGCAAGGGGGGTTGGAACTTGATGATATTAAGGTCCTTTCTAACCATAATTATTCTATAATTCTATGATTCTAAGATTCCCTGTATGATACTTAATGACAAAACACAGCTACAGATCTACTTAATCAGAAAGAAATGCAATGGAGTGATCAAGGCATATTGCTATGTCTCAAGATGTATTGGATTTGTTATGTTTCAGGTATCAGTTTGATCCAGAAGTAAATGGAAAATTTTCCATATGAATTCAGGAGTCAGAAGTGTCAAGACACAAAAATCATATCACCACCATGTGACTGCAAGCCAGGCATGCCTTTCCCACATCATTTAGAAGAGCCTAATAGGTGCTTCAGGACACATCTTTGACCATCTCTGTGTTATCAGAGCATAAAGTATTAGCAAAGTGCTGTTTGAATAGAATTGGCAAGAAAATAAGATTTTTTTTTTTTTAAATGTATTGTAGGGATCTTTTCTATAGCATCCTCAATTTTCCACAAATAATAAAGGAAAAAAAAAATCCTTGAGGAAATAAGCCCTTCCATGGAAAGCTGATGACTTGTTCAGGGAGAGATAGTCTGCATTCAGTTTCAAACTACTTATGGTAATAAGTATTCCTATCCATAACTTCCAGACTGTCCCAGTCTGAGTCACAGACACAGCAGGAGATCAGTTTTAATTTCCATTCTCCCCCAGTGCTTGGATAGTGCAAAAACTGCTGGTGACCCAGTAGAGCAGCACAAACCCTCTCTTCATGTTAAGTAGAAGCTCCAGCCTCCCTGAAATCAGGGGCCTTACATGCTCATCTCATATTTCAGGGTGAAAAGCTTATAAATGAATCAAATCCATGGGGAGAGCAAGAAATCAGTGCCTATTACATCAGGAGCTTCCTACAGGGACATCTTTTGTCTCATGAAAATAGGATTTACTTAGTTCCCAAGCAATTTCAAAGAGGTAGGTATCTCTCTTTGAAAAGCAAAGGTTGTGTTTTTCACTGAGATACTGATGTTTTGAGTGTAGTGCTAGAAGGAAGAAAGGAGCAAACAGCTTTTTGCTTCTGTAGACTCCTCATAAACATTCTCATAAATAAGTATACAAATGAAAATTCTCCAGAATTAGTATAGACAGAAAGCTCTGTGAAGGTTGCTAGGCAGCTGAGGCCAAAGGAAGAGAAAGGAGGCAGGGCTTTGAGAAAGAGAATCAGTGACTTGTGGGTTATCTGGAGTCTCCATTTACTTTTTTCATAACCAAGCAACAGTAGAATTTATTTTTCTTTAGTAAATGAGCAATGTTTTTAAAAGATTTGAAATGAAAGGCCTGTTTTATATCTTTTTCCTACCCATTTTAAAGCTATGGAATTATATGTATGGTTATTATTTCTAATTTATTTTTATTCATTGTCTGCAACAGGAGTTTGGTGCTGTATATCCAGGCTATAACTTGAAAATTATTTAGCAAGGTAGTTAATTTTTAAATATTTGTCCAGTTTTAATTTTTACCAATGTGCATGTAAGACTCTAAATGATAGAAGTTTCCAGTGCTGGAAGGTGTACCTTGCCCTCAAAAGGTGTTTGTGTTTCACTGTCACAAGGAAAGACTTAATTTCTACTGCTATAATCTGTATGATATATGATGAAGTTACTCATTACAGAAATATAGCAGTAACACACACTCCCTTCCTTTTACTGCTAAGCATACGAAAATGCAGGAATTTCCAATAAACAAGGTTTTTGTATGCAAGATTAGGTGATCACATTATTGACTAAGTACTGAGATTTGAAATCTCTGAAGATTAAGTGATCGCATTATTGATTAAGTACTGAGATTGGAAATCTCTGCTTATATTTGTGTCTTAGCCTAACTGAAATTAGCTGTGCCTTCAGCAGCTGTATTATACATACAAGTACATTGAGGGGGGCACTATAATCCTCCAATTTCCCTCCCTTCTCACAGTGTACCATGTTTTAGTCTACTTCAGCTATTTTCAATTCCTTCAGATTATGTCTCTAGAAGATTTAATCACTGCATCACAGTTTTTCATTATTTGTTTCTTTCACAGGGTGGATGCTGTGGGGGCATCCAGGCAACTGAATGGAATAGCCTCTAGTGGGCTAGTAGGATGAGAAGGTCCAGGGGTAGTTTGGGAAATGAGGAGAAACATCACCTCCCAAGATGGTAAACCTACTGCAAAGGTAATACATGTAAGGATCTTGTTATGCAGTCAGACTTTAGACTCTAGGGGTGTCATGGCTGGAATGCATGGCAGAAAACCGCTAGGGAATGGGAGCACATATCTTTGATGCTGTCTGAGTGTTCATACAGAGTCACCTGAAAATATTTCAAGAGCTTCTTAAACTGCATTGAGTTACAGTACCCTTCCCTGTGCAAGGGAGATTTTGAATGCTGTACCTTAAAGGGGTTTTCTTGTCTTCCTGTGGACCTGTTCGAGACTACATATTGAAAGTTTACAGTAATTTTTGAAGAAATCCCTTATAGGGCTTGAAACACATGAAAATGCCAGCTTATCAGCCATGTAACAATTGAGCAGAATAAAATGTTATTTCAAACGGAGACTGAATGGCTTTATTTTTAACCATACATAATCTTGTTTGGTTGGTTTATTTCAATCTCACCTTCCAGGCTTGACTGTTGTGTTTGTGGAAACTTTCTCCCCGGAAGCCTTAACTATGGATGTTTTTGTTACTAGCATTTCAGAAGTCCGAGAGAATGTGCATATTAACAAAAGGCCAGGTTGGACAGGGCTTGGAGCAACCTGTCTAGTGGAAGATGTCCCTGTCCATGGCAGGGTGTTGGAACTAGGTGAGCTTTAAGGTCCCTTCCAACCCAAACCAGTCTGTGTTTCTATGATTTTATGACCTGTCATGCTTCAGCATAACAGCTTCTTCCTTCCCGTTAAGAAGTAGAGTTGAGCCATGAAGTACCAGGACATTAAGTTTCTCTGCTGTCCCAAAAGCTCATCTATATGGTCTATTTCTGAGCCCAGTTTGTTAGTTTTTTAAACTAAAATTAAGTTTGGTGAAATGATTTTGTCCACTCCTCAGAAACCAGTCATTTCCCATAGTACTTTCTGAAATACTTGACAGGCTGAGTTGCTGCTTTCATTTATTAAGGTGTCTTAATTTTGCAGCATGTAAGAATATTAACAATAGAAAATCACACTGGTGGAAAATAAAATGGGATTTCTGATGCAAAAGCTTTTATAAGGATCTATTCCCATATTTCATAAGATGCCAAAAAAACACAAAACATCATTTAATTAGGAAAGCTTTTTTTCTTTGTTCAAGAGTATAGACATTTTGTCTAGTTGAGTACTAGGTTAAGCTTTCAAATGTCTCTGAGAAATGCCTTCCTTATTTTTGCTGATGATCTTTCTCCAATTCTCTGGTATTCATTAATTAAAGTAATTCATATATTCCACTACTGCAATTCACAAATTGTTTCTGTGCTTCACCAGGCTTCGCAGTTGCCAGAAACCAAACCAGTCTGTGCTCGTGTAATATTAGTGAGAGTTGTGTCTTTGTGTTACCTTTAGCTGTGATAGAGAGTCTGAAGCCTTCTCCTCTGGAAAGAATAGAAACTACTTTATTACCTGGGAGTTCTAAATGCATTTGTGACAGAGGAAAGGTTTGATGTAGGAAAGTGAGAGTAAGCACAGATCTTGCTTCCTGGATTTATAAAAATAGTGAAAGTTTTCAGTTCATAATCTGCTTTTCAAGACTCTGCTACTCAAAGTTCTTGTTAATCAATTCAACCTAGATTCTCCAGACGTAATTTGTTTTTTTTTTATTGTGTAGAAGAAATGAGTTATCATGTTTTTGGCTTTTTGTTTTTTTTTGTTTGTTTGTTTGTTTTTTTTAGTGAGGGTCCAGTAGTTTCTACCAAAAGATTGAAGCAATTTACTACAAAGACAAGAATAGTTTCAAATAGGTTCAGTCCCTAGCTATCTTTCAGGTGCCTTCTTTCTACCCATAAAAGGGGTAGACTCATATGAAAATTCTTATGGAACATGTAATGTTCCTCTGTTGATGCTTTTGTGATAATCCTTTCTCAAAAAGGAGAAAAAGATCTTTGCACAAGAATTAGCGGGGCTCACTGAAACAGCTTTAAGCTAGCTTTGAAGGGGGAAGAGTATAAAATCAGGTGTGCTAGAAATAAGCCTGAAGACAGCATGTCAATGTTTAAGGGACAGTGGGCTAGTGAGGTCCTTCAGTCTGCTTCAAGATCTGTTGAATATGCTGGAGCACATTTGGAATGTCTTTATAGTAATGCACACAGCATTAGGAGGTAGAAGCTTTGGCCCAGTTCCAGAGCTGTAGTGTCACTGGCATTAGTGAAACCTGGTGGCATGAGTCCTGTGATTGTTGTGCCATGATGGGAGGTTGTAGGCTCTTCAGGAGGGATAGGCAGGGCAAGCAAGGTGGACTATATGTAAGGGAGGGATTGGATTCCGTGGTAATGACAGGTGACATGGTTGGAAGCCTCAGGGTAGAGGATGAATGGGAAAGCAAATACAGCAGATGTTGCTGTGGGACTCTACTATTGACCACCCTGGTGGATGATGACACCAATGGATTGTGGAAGGAATTGATCTCTACTGCCCATGTCCTTACAGGTGATTTTAAATTCCCAGACATCAACTAGGAATATCCTACAATGGACACAAACAGATCCAGGAAATTTCTGAAGCACATTGAAGAGAACTTCTTGGTACTAAAAGAACCAGCTAGGAAAGATGCCCTTCTGGATCTGTCGTTTGGAAACAGAGAAGTGGTGATTGCTGGCTGTCTTGGTCACGGTGACTATGAAGCAGTTGAGTTTCAAATCACTGGTGAAAGCAGGAAAACTGCCAGCAAAACTTCAACCCTGGTCATGGGGAGAGCAGACTTCACGCTGCTGAATGAACTAGTTAGTAAGGTATCCTGGGAATCTGCTTTTAAAGGTATTGGGGTCCATGAATGCCTGTCATTTCTGAAGATCCATCTCTTAAGAACACAGGAGCAGACAATTCAAAAGTATTGGAAGTAAAGGAAGAGGGGCAAAAGACTGGCTTAGCTAAGCAGGAATCTTCTAGAATTTAGGCAGAAATGAAAAATGTATGGACACTGGAAGCAAGGGCAAGACTTATGGGAAGCATCTCAGGTCAGTTGATTTGTTGAGTTTGGAGAAGAGAAGGCTGAGGGGTGACCTCATTACATTGTACAACTTCCTCAAGGGGAGCAGTGGAGGGGAGGGTGCTGATCTCTTTCTGATGACCAGCAATAAGACACAAGGAAATGAAATGAACCTGCATCATTAGGAAAAGGTTCTTCACTGAGAGGGTGATGGTCACTGGAACAGGCTCCCCAGGGTCATGACACTAAGACCGTCAGAGTTCAAGCAGTGTTTGGATGATGAACTTTGTCATATGATTCAGTTTTATATAGTCCTGTGAGAAGTGGGGAGTTGGACTCAATAATCCTTATGAGTTCCTTCTAACTTGAGATATTCTATGATTCTATGAATCTAATCTCAATGACACAGAGAACAGTTTGGATTCCAGGCTTTACACTGGGAAAAGAAGTTACAACCTTCAGGGCAAATATGGAAGGAAACTCAAATTAGATGAGATGACATTGTGATATCTTCATCTGCAACATACTAAATGAAGTTTGAACTTCTCCACCTCTACACTTAATGAGAAACAGGAAGTTTAATGGATTGATGTTTCAGTCTCTGATTCACTGCTTAAATTGTGTTTCATGTGAACTATTATTGGAAATGCCATTTTGACTGAAGGAAGGGGAAGATAAGGGTACTGTTTTAATATAACTTGAAATCTTGATGGTAAAAAGTAGTTTATATTTTCAGTAAGAGGCTTTCATCTTCATTGGAGTCTAATGATATTGATCTGATATTAGTACTAAGTATATGCTCTTGAATTCTGACCAGAACCAGATTCTGCTTCTGGTGGAAATTATAAATGTTTCACATTATTCCAAAAAACAGAGCTCTTTCTGTGCATTTCTTTAACTGATCAGTTTACAAGTGACTGCATTTTGCTCTTCTGTATGATAAAATATTTGTTTCAGGTGTTTTTCTATTCTAAAAGGAATGGTTCTACATTTTATATTTTGGGTGATCTCTGTGCCCTTCAAGGCTACTTCTAATAAAGTCATGGTAGCTAATGCTGTGTTTGGTTTTGGTTTTCCTCTTCTAACAGCCAGGAAAACAGTCATGTTCCATGATTTATGGAAGAGTCAAAAGCTTTCAAGTTAAATAATAAATAAAACCTGGGAAGCTTCTGTTCAGTTTTTTGTTGTTTGTTTTTTGTTGGTGGTGGTGGTTTGTTTTTTTTTTTTACCAAGAGACCTCTAGGGCTTTATCTTAGAAGAAAGAACCCTTAGACATAACCAAAGTCAATAACCCTCAAGAGACAAATGGAGACAGGGAAAATTAGCAGCAATTCCTTCAATATTTCACCAAAGATAAAAGACTGTGATATGACAAGAATAGACTGTTGGATCTCTGAAATGATCTGAGAAGTCAAATATGAAAGAGATGAGTTACCAGGTAGCCTTCACCTGCATTACTCAGTGCTATATCCATTGCTCTCTCCACAGCTGATAATGCTGTATATAACAAATTTGGTATGTTCTGTGGGGGAAAGTGCTGTATTCTTTTTGTTTAAACTTACTGTGTGAAATCCCTCCTTAATTAAAAACTGGTAGGAAAGCTCATCCTTTATTGACATCCCAAGATGCCAATGATTCAGTGTCTCAATTTACTTCTTTTCTAGGGTTGTTTCTCATTCATCTGCCACTTTTGTTTTATATCTTTATTTCATAGAATGGTTTGGGTTGGAAGGGACCTTAAAGCTCATCTAGTTCCAACCCCTTGCCATGGATAGAGACACCTTCCACTAGACCAGGTTGCTCAAAGCCCCATCCAGATAATAATTTGTCCATTATTATTTAATTTCTGCTCCTCTTCCTGAGTTCTGTTATGATAGGTGGTAGAAAACTGGTCCTATAATACTGAAGAACAGTTTTGGGTATTTAGTGTTTGTAAGACAGAATGTTCGGGTACCATCCTCTGAAAGTTCTCATTCCTGTAATGTGCCAGGAGCTTGTCTTGCAATTTTTAACACTTACTTTACTGTAATTTTTGCTTTTACTACAGTAGAATAAAACTGGTGGCAGGAAAGTTGATCTGAATACCAAATAATAAAATTTCTTTCCTTAATTTCCTTGACATCTTGGGGATTTGCAAAAGCTTAGCCATTGATTTGGCAACATATAACTGATAGATAATAAAAATTCAGCTCCAAACTACTTTAAACCACTTCTGACAGTCATGTTAAAGGAAAGTAAAGGGGAGGGAAACAATTTACTCTCAAATGCATCAAGCAGATCACTTTTTATTGATGTGACATTTATATCTGTTGTAGAAGATGAGGTCTCCGTGAGAAGTTGTTAATGTACCAGAGATCAACTACATAGCAGGTTTTGTTTATATCCCATGTCTGATATAATATTTATCATTAAGATGTTGAAATCTGTAACAAGAACTAAAGAATAAACAGATAAACAGCCTGGATTAGGAAATAAGATTATTAAAAAGCAAATTGTAAACTACTTGTATACACAAGGTGTCTGACTGCATCCTGAACTCCCCAGAGCCTTTAAACCCATATTAAAGTGCCTGGAGGTGCAAATTATTCTTGTGGAGCCACAAGAAGTGGAGGAAAGGGTGGAATTCATGACTATATGGCCTTTGAGGGAGAGCACTGAATGAAATCTGCGTGAGTAATGTGAATGAAACACAGTTATAAGCATAGATTAGAACAGTATTTTATGACGTTGCTCTGTTTGCGCTGTGTAAAACCTTAATCTCAAGTTTTGCTAGGTATAGCTTTCTCTTTTATTTTTAAGCCTCTTTTGTGTTGGGGAGCAAGATGCATCACAAACAGTAGACCCATCTACATTGCTAGAGATGAAAAACTCAGAAGAATATGTATGCAGATAGTAGGAAAGCACCCACACCTTGAGACACTTGAGAGTGCTTCCTACTACTCTGTTAAGCATTAGTATAGGGACTGAGGTTCCCAAATATCAGCCTTTGGGAAGGAATTCCCTCTGGCAGAACAGTCCTCTGCTCTTCCTGAGTTGAAGCAAATGGCAAAGAGGCAGCCCACATCTCCAGGCAGATCTGGGTATGCTGTGCCTCTTTAGGCTGAAAATTACTTTAATCCTGTAAGTTATTGTTCATTTCAGTCATACAAATATTTGAACTGACGTAAAGTAAAATAGAATAATTTTGGGAATAATCCCTACATTTCTTCTGTAAAGCAAAGGAACAATACAAACAAGGCTGATTTTATACAACATAAAATGTACTAGCTAACACAGGTGAACTAAAGCTAAACTGTGAATATATTTCTAATCTATCAAAGCATTGTTTTATATTGGCCAACTAGGCTATTACATATTGATGTAATATTTTTTCCAATAGTTTTCTAACATTGCTATATTATAGCGATGCTTGTGATAGTTTATGAAAAGAGCTACATGAGCACAAAATAAGAGTTCTGCATCATTCAGATGATGCAATGAGGGAAGCAATATTTTTATTTAATCCTCTATAGTTATGATTTTTAATCAGCCCTGGGCTGATTACAAAAATATTTGACTACTTCACAGTCATTAAATCCTTCAGATGCATAAAGTAATGTGAGATGCCCCTAAACGCCATGGGCCTCTGGTCAACACTTAAAAATACAGTACATACAAATGGCAGCACATTGGCTACTGTATTAAATAACCAAGCGGCATGAAAGTGCTCAACTTCTCCAAATATTGCATTCAGAATAGGTTTCTTTAACAAGACTTCATGTTCAGATAGAGTAGATTCTGAAATCAAGTAGGTCATTTGTTTATCTTTGCAGCTTCTGTTGTTTGATCGTTACTCCAATTTTATGAAGAAGCTGAGGCACAGAGATGAAGCATTAAGAAAGTTAGGAGTTAAAACCTCTTTCCTACTGTCTTTGATTTGGAAACCTGAGCCTCTTTCCCAACAGAAGGCACCACTTATTCTATTTAAATTCATTATCACATATCTTTATAGCTCTTTGAGGATCTGAGATACTACAATTGAAAATCATCTTAACATGTCTAAAAAGAGAAAAGCTTCTTTAGTCATGTCTACTTTCTTAAGGATAAGTAGAAATTTTCATAGTAAGGGGTTAATAGCTAAACTAGATAATATTGTCCAGTTGCATTAAGTACCCCTATTTAGTTTTTCTAGGAATACTAAAGATTCAATGCTGCACAGTCTAAGTACATATTAAACATTACAACTAGTTGCTGATTTCCACAATAATGTGTAAGGTTGGCAAAAATCCACTAGTAATAAATCTGAGAGCCATCATAACTATTTCCTTTACTGCAGTTAAAAGTTGAATTTAAAATTACCAGCATGAAAAAGAAGTGTTCTTTTAATAGAAATTGCAGTTTGATACTGAGCTGGTGGTCATTTAAAAATGGAGTTTCAAAGATGAAAAAGTGCCATGGTCCAAAAAGAAAAAAAAAATAAATTGAAAAATGAGGCTTGCCCACCACATTGGATCAGTCTGTGTTCACAGCAACTAATTCAAGATGCATATAAAATTTATTCATCCTGGATGGTTGCAGAGTGAAACCACTAATTATTCACTTGCTTCAATCAAAATTCTAATTAACATGATTAATAACAAAGAAGTAGAAAGTGTGAGCTGGGTTCAGGAATTTGTGTCGAATTAATGACACCATTGCTATACCTGCCATGCTCTACTATGTCAGTGTCGGGTGATCAGGCTGTGTTAGCTGAAGAACCTCTTGAGTATTAATCCAAGATCAAATGATAGTTCTTACCTTTCCTTAATGCCATGTTTGGGAAATTTCTCATCTCCACTATTTTTTCCAGTACTATTCCCAGTCTTTTTTTTCTTCTAGTGGATCTGTTTCAGACAGAATGCCACCAGAAATATTTTTCTAATGGCCTCTCCAACAGCCCAGTTAACAGGCATATGATACTTAAATAACAGCTGAAAATTCCTGAGAAAATCTAAATAGACCAGACGTGCAGCCATTTACAGTAGATGTATTTTTCTGTTTTTATTTCCTCTTTGATTAAAAACACCACGTGAATAACTTTCTAGAAGGTGAAAATTGAAATCTGGTTTTCATGAGATCTGATGGGTGGGAAATGTAAACCTAATCTTCTATTTAGAAGGGCTTTGCTTGAAATTACTGGCATGCATTTTCAGTTCCACTTGACTGATTGTGTTCTTCAGCTTCCTTCATTTATGGTGAAGGAGGAATATTGGATGTTACTTACTTGCCAGAGTTTCAGATTTTTCCCAAACCACTTGTGAGCAAATCATTCATGTAGGAGAATCCAATGTGGAACTTGGTGAGAATTTCAGAATTAAAACTGTAAGGTATGCTGTGTACAGAATTAAATAACAAGGAGCCTCTATTCCATGATGCTTAGAAATTACTTTCTGAAAAAGATACAGTATTCTAGGTTCTCATAAGGCATCACATTATTCATTCCTCTTTTTTCAAGTTAGGCACACAGAAAACATTGACACAAGTAACTGTAATCAAGAAACATGTAAAAACTAAATCAAGGATTATCCAGATGAGAAAATCTAATTAACGTCTTCAGAATCATAGAATGGCTTGGGTTGGAAGGGACCTTAAAGCTCATCTAGTTCTAGCCCCTTGCCACGGGCAGGAACACCTTCCATAATGAAGGATATAACCTCCATTTTTAGTCTCAAAAGCATATTTTGATAATTTTTGAGTAATTTATTATTTCTGGAGTTATCATAGAGCAAACAAGAGAAATAAGAAAAAATGATGTTTCTTTGGAAAGAAAGCATGGCTGTAAATATAGACTGATGTGAAACCTCCTAAATATAATGGAAAGGCACTTGACTTTCAAGAGGTGTGTTGGAGCTTTGCCTCAGTAATAGGTTGCCTGTCCATTCAGCTTTATTGATTTTTTGTTTAATTTGTTTTCATACTAGCTTGAACAGAAACATCTTTTGTGTTGATTAAATTGTACATATGCATTTTGATGGTTTGCATAACTACGGATAACCTTCAGATGTGTTGGAAACAACCAAAATGTAAAAGAGGAAGGGCTGACTTAGAACTCAGAAGAGTGATTTGGTTTCTAGTTAGGGTATATTTGAGAAAAATGAAGAGTTAAATTACTTCAGAGGAGGGTTACAGAGCCGTTGGCGTATGGTGCTCAGAATCATGCCTGCCACACTGTCATACCAAGAATACCATAGTTATTTCTAGTGCCCTGCAGATGTGAAGGATGAATTCAGTCTCATTATAATACATTATGTTCTCCACTGGAAGAGTGCATATTCACTAGTTCTGCCTCTGAATTTAGTTCATGTAAGAAATTATATTGAACAGGATATACTGTAGACAACAGTCAATCCTTTTACTTCTCTGTGCATACCTATATTGATTATGAGTATTAAAATGAAACTGAATATGTGAGGGGTGTAAAATTTGCCAATGGTAAATTAATTTGGCAAATCTTAGCTTTAAGATTTTATTCATATTTTAATAACCTTTTTATTAATTTTACTGTGTTATTTTATGAAATTCATAATAAAACTGTGCACACACAATCAATTAAATCCTCTACTTTTTACTTTGTTTTTTTTAGACAAAACTCATTGGAATAGAAATTTGCCATACTTCACCCCCTTCTTTGCCCTCTTCAATATAGATGTAGTTCTTATAGAAGCTCTGCTATGGTAGAAAATATTTTTTTATTACTAGCAAATGATGAAATGGCTATACTGTATGCATCTACATAAAGATTATGATGCTGTCTTCAAGTGCAGGATCATATTTTAGTTATTCTTTCTCTTACATTCACCATTGGGACTTCATTCCTAGCCCAGGATGACTTAAAAAGGAGCTGCAGACAAAGAAAGTCTGAGGTGGTTTTTTTAATGCTTGTCTTTGCAACTGAAAGAACTTATATTTTTTTTGAGGGTAACATGTTTTAGTTGAATACATATAGATTTTTTCCCCTGCTATTATTAGGAAATTTAAACTCTGTCAGTGAGTACTCAGAACTCCCAGTAAAAACAGCTGGAAATTTGTACATGGAGGGGAAGCAGAATACCAAGTTGAGCTCAACAGCACATCTGAGAAAGTAGGGAGCTTCCCTAGACCTTTATTTTTTTCTTCTGGCAGTAGGTAATATAAAGAAGAGGGATGTTAAGGACTACTTATTTCAAATACCCTGATTTGTGCTGCCATTTGCATATTTTATACTCCTTCATTTTCTCTCCAAAAGAAACTGTGTGCATTTTTAATACGACTTTTGGTTTTATCTGTTTTAACTTGGTGTACATGTTATATCTGTTTTAACTTATATATTAAGTTAAAAGGAGAATTTATTAACTTTCCATTTGTTTCCTCCCTCAGCTCAGAGGGGATGCTTTTGGTCTCCTTTGATGTACTCTTACTCTCCTCCCTCCGCATTTAATCAATGTTTCTGTATTCACTTGGTCTTGTAGTTCTGGCCTTGTATACTTCAATAGCCTTCTCACATCTGGTTCTACTAAAGGCCTCATGAAAACAATTCTGCCAGCATCTCATTGATTTCATTTACATATAGAAATTATTTTTTTTCTCTTGTTGCTGACTCACCCAGCCCTTCTCTACCCCAAATAAATACAATGGTTTCCTGACACCCTTTGTCTTCCAGATTGGTGTTCTAGTTAATAATTAGTCCTTGTGTCTCCAAGCCCTATTGCCAGGCTGTACAGAGGCAGTCACTCAGTAGCTCATTCTTTTGAAGTTGATACTGTCCCTGTTGTTTGCCCTATGACTGTTTATGGGGTTGCATGATGAAACAGATAGACTTCAAATCTATTCTAAACATATTCTGCTTTTACAAGGAGGTTTGTTTTTGACCTGAGAGTTATAACCTGGTTCCTTGGAGATCTGTAGAGTGAGTGGAATTGTACCAGTGCAGCCAAACACATGTTATGGGGATGGAAATATGTGGCTGGGGGCACAGGAAGCAAGAGCTTTCTGAGGAAGACACAGTTGCCAAGAGAAATGGTTGTGGAACAATGGTCTGTTTTCCTTGTTATCTCTCCCCAGATCTTTAATGATTACATTTAGACAGATTTCTGAAAGTTAAAGGCCCTTTCAGCTCATCTGGTTTTGAGTGATCTCCACCAGTTGGTATTAAACAGTCACTCCAGGACAGGAGAGTGAAAACCAACTGTGCTTATTGACTTCCTCACTTTGAAAGAGCTGAACTGTTTCCAGAAATTAAAGGTAATTTGAAGTTTTCTGGGAAGTGTAAAAATTGCAGTAAGTAATAATAGTATCTCTTCCCAGCCCTGCAGGGATTGAGCTGTTGCTCACTGACAGCTCTATTCTTTAACCTTTGCATGACCTCCAATGGATTTATGACTCATAGTTAAAGAGTACTAATCTAGTGTCCTTTTTGATCTCAGATGTCACCTTTCAGTGAATAAAATTTATTATGTGCTCCTCTGTTACAGCTTTTATTTTTTTTGGAACACTATCAGTCTTAGGAGAAATGCACATGCAGTATTGATATTACTAGGAAACTTAGGAATGTGAAGCTATGAGTAAAGCTTGTTAAGCAGTTCAAGTTAACTAGGCACAGGAAAAGAGTAGATGGAAGTGCAGGATGTTAGATATGATTGGAAAGAACCTCAGGCCCAGAGGATAACATGGGATGACATAAAATGGCATCTTCTTACTTAGTATTAGTTCTTACTTGATCTTTGCAGTCTATTTTACTGTCAGAAATATGCATGTTATGAAATTATGCCAAATCAGTGTTGCTATAGGAGGAGCTCACTCATGTTCCACTGTAAGCATTGTGACTTGTCAAGGATTTTATTTTTGATGGGGATGATGTAAGGTGCAGAAAGTAATTTGTTGGGCTGGCTTTCAAATGCAGAGTTTGTGATACAAGGCATAGGTATTCTTCCCCATCAGTGGACAAGACTGCAGTTACTCATCTTTGGTTTTGCTTTTATTATTTACAGCAACAGGAAAGTTTCTATCCCTTCTCTTGATTTGGAGCCATACATAGACTAATTTTCTATCTTTATTTTAATAATTCTTCATGTCATCAACAGAATGCTCCTGGTCTTCACTTTGGGCCTGCATTCACCTTTAATACTTTGCTAACCTATCTCAGTGCAATAGTAACACACCAGTAATGACCATTAGATCCATTGATGTAGTTTTTGTTGCTAGCAGAGTACATCTACTGCTGTAGTGGCTTTTTGCCTTTTGTCTTTCTCACTTGCTGGTGTCATGCTTTTGGCAATGCAGCCTCATCTCCTTTCCCTATATAATTTTTCTTATCTACTTATGAAGTGTTTCTCCACTGTGTGATTAATTTTGCTGATCTCACACTTTTAAAAGAATCATTATTATGTTCAGCTATTACCCTGAGTATTTGAGATCTGCATGGTCTTGTGGTGTCCATACATTCTTGCATCAGTGTACTTAAATATAGTAAATATATATATTATATATATATATAATATATTGCTGAACAGTTGGAGCTGTTCAGCCTGGAGAAGAGAAAGCTGCATAGAGACCTCATAGCAGCTTCCACTATCTAAAGGGTGCCTACAAGGATGGTGGAGACGGACTCTTCACTAGAGACTGTAGTGATAGGACAAGGGGTAACGGGTTAAAACTTAAACAGGGGAAGTTTAGATTGGATATAAGGAAGAAATTCTTTCCTGTTAGGGTTATGAGGCACTGGAATAGGTTGCCCAGGGAGGTTGTGAATGCTCCATCCCTGGCAGTGTTCAAGGCCAGGTTGGACAGTGCCTTGGGTGAGATGGTTTAGTGTGACATGTCCCTGCCCATGGCAGGGGAGTTGGAACTAGATGATCTTAGGGTCCTTTCCAATCCTAACTATTTTATGATTCTATGTTTCTAGTAAATATATGTGTATATATACACATGTAAACAACCACTGAAATTTTACTTCCCAGAGTACTGTTGCCCTGGGGAATAGCTGTTCTGTCTTATTAAAATTGTATTGTTTCCTGAGACACCACATGTATGAGAAACAGTGGGTCAAACCAACTGAGGAATACAAACTTAAAATCCATGCTTAAATTATTTCTCAGAATGTCTCTGGAGCTGACTGCAAACTGGCTCCATCTCAGATGTTCTTGCAGTTATTGCTTATCACAGTAAGTGATTCCCATCAGAAATTTGAAGTTGTTTACAGTTCTGCAAGACATTCCTCAATATCAGAGTGTGGGCTTGGTATGATGAAATAAAATGAGGTATATTCACTGTTTTTTTTTCAAGTTTGTAGAAAGATAAAACTTGCTTCTTACATAATATGACTATGATTTGATATGAGCTGTTAAATGGCTGGTTCAGTCATGCAGTATTTGCCTTCATCTTTCTAGTGAATAGGAGGAATTTTTCTTCTCTGATGTTTTACTTCCTGATTTCTGTCTGTGTGTTCAGTCACATAGTATTTCCAAATAAAAAATGAATTTGGCAATTTCTTCTATGAAAACCTATATGATGTGGAAGGTGTTCAGATAAAATTTTGAGGGAACAGGAGAAAACCCCAAGGAAATCAGCAAGATTAAACCTTAGACCAAAGACAGCTCCTGCAGGACATTGTACCACTCCAACATGTCCTTCATCTTTGGACAAAAGCTCATGTGTTGTTCCTTTAAACAGACAATTTTTATGAGCCTCAGAGCATTCACAGAAACTTCATTGTACCATTTCAAGTAATAAGAACATCTGATACTGTCTCCATCCCTGGAAGCATTCGAGGCCAGGTTGGACAGCAGTCTGATCTAGTAGAAGGTGCAGAAAGGGGGGTTGGAACTGAGTAAGATTTAAGGTCCCTTCCAAACCATTCTGTGATACTGTGATTCTTACGTTCAGTTTTCAGTTATGAAGCTTTTGGGTGATCAGGGCTTGCCAAAATTCAAATCTCTAGCTTAGTGCTTCATTCCATAACTTTTTGTGTCTGAAGCCTCAGATACTTGGCACAATATATAAGAGGAAAAATCTGATGCATTTTGAAAACAAGATTGTTGAAAATGATTTTAAAGTAATCTAACTGTATGCATTTCATTCTCTCTTGTCATAGTGCCTATTGCACTCTGAGCTCATAAAAGACCTGAACATATTCTTAACCAGCAAGTAAATCAGTAGTGATGCTTTATTCACAACTCTCACAAGCAAAGAGCTGGCCATGTGGGAGCTAGAGTCTTTAAGGCAAATGATAAGAAAATAAAAGACAATATAAACAATCCTGTAGTTTCCCCTTACTCTTTTGGATGAAAGAAGAAAAACTAATATGGAGACTAATATGATTAGCTATTGGTGGCTTAACGGTAACCTGCTTTAATGTATGTCTTCAGGAAGTGAAGGGTTCTAAAGAAGAGGTATGAAGACAGTGACTAGACTTTTATGGACAGTAATCAGCAGGTGGTCAATGATGAGTATCGAGAACTTAATAGAATGAGAAAGACTGCAAGTATAAGAAAACTAGATAAGCACTATACTGTTTCTTGAAGAGCTCTGTGATACTCTAGGTTTAGACATTTGGAATTCTAATTTTTTAACTGCTTGCTTAAGTGATATATGCAGTGTGGGAGATGCAATTGCATTGCTGCAAGCATAGCTACAGCAAAAATATATGCTGTAGTCAAGTATTTAAAATGACAGTGGAGCATAGAAGAAACCTGACAAGTTGTGAAAGTTGGGACTACATTGAATCTTGCATGATATTCCAGGAACTATGTTAGAAGGAAACAGGACTTATCCTAATGAAACATGACCTTTCTACTGTGCCAGACTACTATAAACTGAACCTGACTGGCTGCTGCACTAGTGACATTTTCTCATCCAATTTAATGGATTCCAGCACTTGCCAGGGCAGCTACTGAAACTTCCCATTGATTGCAACCTTTGTCATATTTTCATCTGTCTTTTTTGCATTTCAATTATCATTTCCATCTCATTTCACCTCTTCTGATCAGGTGGGTATCTAGCAAATGTCTACTATCAAAATAATCCCCAGACTGCATGTAATTTCCTTTAATGATCCTATGCCACCTCTTTTTCACGTTAGGCTCTTTGTCTAACAGCTAAACACATGTAAAAATTGTTACTTCCTCTCTGTGTTTTCCAAGCTCAAGTCTGCTCTTTGCTTATCACTGAGTTTTGATTCTTTAGTCCACTTTCATTCAAATCTGATGATCTGATGGTCCCTCTATGAAGGTCTCCTCTTTACATAGAACATAATTTTTTTTCTTGGCCATATTCTTCATAAAATAAAGTTGAAGTCTCAACTCTTAGTTTTCAAGAGAACCAAGATGCGCAAATTTTTCTTTTACCACTCTTTTATATTATCCACTCCTAAGTATGTCACTTAAGGTATCCATGCCTAAGCTTAATGATTTATAAAATGATTTACCATAATAGTTAATTTGTTGGATTATTGTAATCTAATTAATGAAACCTTTGAAAAATTTTTTAATTTTTTTCTTTGTTGGGTGCTTTATAAATATGTAATAGTCATAGCAATAAATTCATTTAATTTCCTGAGTTCCGGCCCAATATCATAGTGGGACTTCTCTTTTGTTTTATCCTTTCTATACATAGTGCTTCATTTTGTGTCTTGCATCTGAGTTATTTCACAACTCAGTTCTATCTCTAAGTAACAATTTTTTGTGCATGCATGTGTCAAAGATAACTTTATAGATTCATTATTCATATTCCATATGAACCACTGGGTTCTTAATGATAAAATAAACCTCTTGAAAAATGTTGATTATTTTCCTTTCAACCTTGCCTAGAGAATTTAGAAACATGCAATGAAAATGAACTATTCACAGGTGAAGCATTACCTCCTGGAGAGAGAGTCTTAAATGGGCCAAACCATGTGGAGTAATACATTTTGTTATCATGAAATATTTCAAATGGGGTACAAAAATCCCAGCTTATTTTTTGTCCTTAGCTCTATGCTTTTTGGTAAGGGTTAAAAAAAAACATACAAGTGCTGTACGTGTGCTGTTGTCCCTGAAACACCACTAAACCTAGGGACAATATATAACAGTGCAGAATACAAATTTGTGATATAAACTATTGAAGAACATTTTAATCCAGTTGTATTGTAATTGTGGTTTTCAACTTATATGATCTGATTTTTAACAGATTACTGAATTTGAAGTTATCATTCCTGTTCTGCTGGATGTTATAGCTTACTTAAATGTCTTAAGCAAAGAATTCATATAATCATAGAATACTTTGGTCTGGAAGGGACCTTAAGAATCATCCAGTTCCAAACCCCTGCAATGTGCAAGAACATCTTCCACTAGACCAGGTTGCTCAGAGTCCCATCCAACCTCACTTTGAGTGTTCCCAGGGCTAGGGCATCTACCACCTCTCTGGGCCACCTGTTCTACTGTTTCACCACCCTCAGTGTAAAAAATGTCTTCCTTATATCTTGTCTAAATCTACTCACTTATAAAGTAAAGCCATTATCTCTTGTCCTATCACACCAAGCTTTTCTAAAAAAATTGTTCCCATCTTTCTTATAAGCCCCCCTGTAGTATTGAAAGACCTCAATTAAGTCTTCCCAAAGCTTTCTCTTCTCCAGGCTGAGCAGCCCAAACTCTTTCAGCCTTTTGTCATAAAAGAGGTGCTCCAGGCCTCTGATCATTTCTGTGGCCTTCTTCTGGACCCACTCCAAAAGGTCCTCATCTTTCCTTTGCTGAGGGCTCCAGAGCTGGAAGCAGTACTCACCAGAGTGGTATAGCGGGGCAGAATCACCTCGCTTGATCTGCTTGCCATGCTTGTTTTCATGCAACCCAGGATACAGTTGGCCTGCTGGGATCCGATTACCAGATCATGTCCAGCTTCTTCTTCCACCAGTACCCCCCCTCCTTCTCTGCAGGACTGCTCTCACTCCCTCCATCCCCCAGTCTGTACTGATATCAGGGGTTGCCCTTATTCAGCTGCAGGATGTTGCACTTTCCCTCGTTGAACTTCATAAGGTTCACATGGGTCCACTGCTTGAGCAAAATTTTTCTATTTCTTTTTCCTTCCTGTACTAAAATCTACACCAGTTTTGTATGTAACAAGAATCTAGCCTCACAATGTAAGTAAATCTCATATATAAGTAAAAACATAGCTGTATTATGAGCTTGTAAGATCAGGACCCAGCAATGGCTTCCTCTTCCTGTGCTAGAGCAAAATACTCCATTGTATTTATATGTTAGTTATACTTTTAGCTTCCCTTAATTTCAAATTATTCCATTAGCAAGATCATGAGAATGAAGAAGTAGGACAATTTTAACAGCTGAAGTGGCTTTTCAGGAAATTGCACAAGTTATTGGCATTCACAATTTGCCTGGCACCATTATATCTAACGTAAGATGACTATGACTAAATTCATTAAGGCTGAAATATTAGCTGAAGGAGGGGGAGCTAACTGAGGCTATATTTCTCTACCTGACTGTTGCTTAATCATTTCTGTTTATCAGTCAAGAATGGGTTGCTCCAGAATTAAAGGACATTTACTTACCTGTACAAATATAGACATCACTGACTGCTGTGAGCTCATGAAACTAAAAGACAGGCAGAAAGTTTGTAATATGTCTGCAACAATGTTACAATTACTTGAGTTTAGGGAATAAAATGGGGAAAATATTAATAGACTGCCAGAGAATAACAGTTGTAATGCTATAGTAGGAATTAGTCTGCATATCTTTCACACTCCTTTATAAATATTGGAAACACAGCATTTGCAAACTTTTACTACATCCTCACAGCTCCACTGAGAGTTAACATTTTTAACCCTATTGTAATGAAAAGCAGTATAGTAGCATATATTTTATAGAATGAGTCTTTTAATCTTGAAAATGGAAAAAAATATGAACATGGCTTGTTTTCTACATTTATATTTGACATATAGTAGTACCTAATGCATTTAAATATTTACTTATGTAGTCATATTCATCACTGAGATGAGTTTATATCATGATGAAAATAATTATGAAGTCATGAAGTCTAAAAGTTTAAGAAACTTTTTATAAAATATGAGAATAAATTTTAAAATCTAACTTGTAATCCTTCAGCTATACAGTTTGCACTCACAGATGACTGCTTGGAAGTGTAATGCAGGTTTATAGTAGGAATATACTTTTTTAAAATTAGGTTCACACATTGTTGAAAGAACCTACTTGTTTTTACAGATTTTAATATTTTTCTCAGTTTCCTGTCATTTGGGAAGAAAACAATGAAAGAATAAATGATTGATTTTATTTCATTTAAGATATTTCGAGGCTCTGATTTCTGAAAGGGCTGATGTAGCAGCATTTGTAATGGGTGCCTAGGGCTGGGCCCAGACACAGGTATCTGTTTTGAAAATCCTGGCCATGATTAATTCTGGGAAAGCCCATAGGGATTGAGACATTAGGTTTATTGTAGCCTAAACCTCAATCTTTTGCATTTCTTTCCTCTAATAGGTCTAAATTAAACAGAATTACTGTAGAAAGGATTTTTTTAATGGAAAAATATTGTTGTAGAGATAATAGATGTTTTTAAAAATGAGAGTACGAGGAAATGCCATGCAAGTAGTAGTTCAATTCCTAAGCCTTTTTGCTCTGTTTTTAGTATTCTCTGTAGTTAAATATTAATAGAGTCAGTGCCACTTAAGCAAAGTAATTTGTAGCATCTCACTAGCTTACATGGAATTAAGGAAGAATGAACTTCAGCTCTCTAAGTGAGCAAGAGATGACAATGCAGCATGACGCAGAAATGATTGAATTTGCCAGCAGTGTTTGTGCAGTGCTTGCTAATTTACAAGGGCAGTTTCAAGTGATTCAGTGGCTGGGATTCCTTGGCGGCAGTTCTCTTGGGTTCTGAAACTGAATCAGCGTTGATATTTTTTACTTTTAGAGTGGATTAGAAAAATTGTAAATAAATAGATGTTTTCATAATTAATACAGTAACTGCAAATCATGCAAGGATCATTCGCTACTCAAAAGGAGAGCAAACGGTATTCTCATTTGGCTCGGTGTCTTGCACTGTGTTTGTTAGAATTGGAGAAACATAAAATGCACATTGGTGGATTAAGACAAGAGCAATTACTCACTGCTCTGGATGAATCCACTCCCTTGTTAGTAGATACTACATCTGCTGTGGAGGAAATAAAGTGAGCTGGAAGCCAGAGATCTGAATTCTGCTGTCTGCTCTGCCTCTCATGTGCCTCTGCCAAGGCATCCCACTTTTCCCTGATTCAGTTCCCCTTGGCTAGAAACAATGACTCCTTTCAAAACAACATCCAAGTACTTAGTTTTCGACACAATGTATTATTTCCACCCTATAAGTTGTATTTCAAACCTACAGGAACTCCTATTGTTTTTTTCCTTTCGTAACATCCCTGATATGTTCTAAAATATGACTGCTAATGTTTTGTTGCAGTGCAAATATTTCAGTAGAAGAGCTTTGCTCCTGTGTTTGTACTCTTTCTGTGTGTTTACAAAGAGGGACAGGCTGCCATGTTGATGCAATAAATACCTGCGCTCACTTGATTGCTGTAAAATCTAACGAGTGAATTTTGGGGCTGGATGTCTCTTTTTATGACAGGAAGAAAGGTGACATTCTGGCAAAGGCATAGAGTGGAAACAAGAGTCAAGTCTTCTGTTCCTGCAGAAGAATTCCTCCTTGATTTCCTGCATGTTTTATGGAAAGTCAAATAAAAAAAAAAAACTTAAAAATTTTTGTAAGCAATGATATTTTTTGGTAAACTGTTGGTTTCAGTAAAACTGCTCAAGCTTCACCATTGCTAGCTGCCACCCTTTGTGTCTATACTAAAACTTTGTCACTCTACATAAGCTAATATGTAAATAGAATATTTATGGAGTCCTTGAGGCTTTAAATGTCTTTCTCTTGCAAAATCCCTACAGGGAAAGATATAAAATGCAATTCTAAAAACCTCTGGGGAGATGGAAACCCCAAAATGGCAATCATCAACATGAGAAAAAAATATTGTTGTCTCCAGCTTTTGTCTAATGAGCTCTTGAATTTTTCAAAATCACAAAAGGGGCTCCTGAAGCTAAAGTGGCAATTGACTAGAGGAGCACAGTGATGAAGACAGGAAAACAGCGATGCTTCCTCTGCCTCATTTATATTTAGCAAAACATTACAAAGTGAAGCCATTGTGCTTGCTAAAGAAGTAGTTCAGGCTTTATGGGATGAAGACTATTGCTTGATGCTTAATGTTGCAGCTGTTGTGTATTTTACTTGCTTTTCAATTCCTTGAATTTTCCTTGACTGCCCTACTTGTACAGTAAAGAAAAATTCTCACTGAGTCTTTTGGCTGAGCCTGTGTAAGGCCCATTAACCTGTGCCAGTCTTGATACTTTAGAGCTTTATAGATTTACTGGATGAAGCTCCTTCCCCAAATTTGTGTCCTTGACTCATCCACTAGCTTCTGAAATTGCTAGTTGTGCTAAACTTTTGGAAGAACAGGCAACTTCTGCGTTTGAACTAATGCTTCTCTTTGTTAGGCTTATATTACCTAGAGAAAGGCTGCAAGAATTTTGGTTTTTGAAGTTTTATATACATACTTGCTAAGATACAATTTAGTTTTATTTTTTAACTTTTTGATAAGGTCATTCAGTTCCTTTTCTTGTAAAAATATCTCAAAAGTAAGACTAAAGAGCTGAAAGGACTGCTGGGAATTGAGCAGCAGTGATGATTAATGGCCTGCTGCCTCTGAAAACTGAAAGTCAGATATGAAATTTCTTTGATAACAACTGGAATTTTCCATAGAAATTTTTATTGAATGCTGAAATGTTTTCAATTAAAAGAGTTATGTTGCAATATTTGTTGCTGTAACAGCTTTTGAAGCATATGAAATGACACTGAATTTGACAGGATACTCAGTGGCTAGATATTCCCACAATGGTCATATTTGGGGAGCTGGTAGTAAATATATTGAACTAATCCCAGAAGGAATTTGTTTAAAACCATCTGGGGCTTCCCTTAAGGAACAATTACCATGTTTGAGAACATAATTAAAGGTAGAGTCTCTGAGGTCCAGCTTGACTGAAAAGTCTGTTTAAAAATATAAGGGTTTAGTTTTCTCCCTTGCTACACTTCACCTCTGTTCTATTCACATTGAAGTAAGCTTCATTAGGTCTTTACTTTGGAACTTATTTTTATTTCATTCAAATTTATAAAACCATATTATCTATTTCAGTGTTCTGTTTAAGAGGCACAGTGTGAGATCCATTCTACTTTGAATTATGGAAATACTTCCATATGAATTATTACTGGAGATCTTTGCTGTACCCAGACAAATGGTTGCAGATCACCTCTCTGGCAAAAGATATTTCCCTCTATTGGAGGTTATTGCTGCATATCTTTCACAGGAATCAAAAGTTTGAAATCAGTCTGTCAATTAGTGGATATGTGGCAAAGTGAGTGTGAAAAGCATTAGTGGGCTATTTCTTCCATTTTGGATATGTCACTCTATAAAATAAGGGGGAAACTGATGGGCTCCAAGGCAGCCTACACTGTAGCAATGTTCAGTTGGTCACTAACCAGGAGTGACACCAGGAAGAGCCATGCCTTAGAGCTTTTATCCACATCATTAAAAGCTGGATTTTTGCCAAAAAGTTAGAGCAGAAGACTGATGCCAGTTACTTTGGGTTGTAGTTGTACTCCTGCTTTATTGCATGGCATTAAAAAAATCATCTGGCATCTGTCCTCACTTTTAAGGTAAGTTTTGTGGTAGGATTCTTTCAGCATTAGCATCATGATTTGGACTTCCAGATGTTACTGTGTATAACAACTGAATTAATAACTAATTAATATAATAATACTATGTAATTATTAGAATATTGTGTGATTAATATAATATTTATATATTAGCATAATTATTTTATTTTACATTATATACTAGATATAAGTATTATTTATTTATGTAGCTCACCTTTGCATAAGAAATATTTGAGTACAAAGTGTATATTATCCTTGATTGAACAGATTAGTCTTGAAGTGGGAAGACCAACCCATTACAGTTCAGATAGACCTAAGCATATATCACTTCTCGCTCCAATCTATGTTACCAATCCTAGACTGTGAAATCTGTTCTCAAATGATATAGGTGCTGTCTTTGTCTTATCACATGAGTATGGGAAAAGTTCTACTCCTATGGAGAATACAGCAACTGCATAAGGCAGTTTCATATACACCTTGTTGCAGCTCATTGCTTTTGAAACAATAGTAGAAAAGGGTAGTAGGGGTATTGAACACTAGAGATATACCATATCTATACGTCTGACTTTGATATTCACTTAGATGCCCAGAATTTACACTAGCCTCATATGTGTTAAGACTGTAGCAGCTGAACAAGCTTGGCAGGAGCAGCCATGTGGAATAGAGCTTATTGCTATGATGTAGGCACACCCATGTAGAGTTTTACATATCCAGGGCAATAGTAGATACACAGTCGATTCTCTCTCCTAGGCTCCTTTGAAAATCTTAGCTTTAATGTAATTAAGCAATACAGTGAGCTACAGTTGGCTTGATGGCTCAAGTCTCATGCACCTAGCTGACAGTTTCACTGTGTTTCTGCGTCATATCTCTACTTTAATTAGGCCCAGATACATTTAATTAACAGGTTGTTTGATCAATTAAATAATGAACCTTAAAGTCACCTTCTTGCTTAGATGTGCTTTGAACAACAATTTTAATCTCACTGACAACTCCTCTAGAAAGAAAAGGGTAGAAACTTTTTGTTGTAATTAAGATGTGAGCGCACAAAAATGCCTATGTGACTCTTCAGCATAAAACTAAAAGCACTTTGAACTCTACAACATAGAAGACATAGATTTCAGTGGATGTAAACTCTAAGGTTGTCATCTGAGTAACCATTTGTTTATTCCTAGGTCTATGATGAATGGAGACAGATATTTGAAAGCATCTGATGTTGATTCAGCTTTGCTTCTACTTCACTGATTTCTTTAGCACCAGTCAGGCTAATGCTGAGTGGAAACTTAATGTTGTTTAATGTTTATGTGATGCTGTCGTAAAATGCTCCTAAGTCTCTAATGAATAGCAGTAGGTAAAAAACAAAACCCAAGAAAAAAACACATGACCACTTATTGGAAAACACTTACTAGAAAATTTCTGAAGCATTGCAATAAAAATAAGTAGAAGTTCCTTTCCAGATAATCAGAAGTTGTCCCAAACTTGTTGAATTAGTGGAGCTGGGAAGAAGGATGGGTCAAGGTTCATCTTGGCTTTTGGGATTATGAGAAGGCCACATAATGCCGTGCAATAATAAATACTAGGAGGTGATGGGGAGGTAATCTCATATGTGAGGCCACATATGGAGTAGTATGTCCAGTTCTGGGCTCCTCAGTACAAGAAAGACAAGTAGCTACTTGAAAGGGTCCAGCGGAGGCCACAAGGATGATCAGGGGTCTGGAGCATCTCTGTTATGAGGAGCTGGGGCTGTTTAACCTAGAGAAGAGCAGACTGAGAAGGTATCTCAGCAATGCAGATCAATATCTCTAAGGCAGGTGCCAGGAGAATGGTGTTGGCACCACACTTTTCAGTGGTACCTCAACATAAGGATGATGCTACTAGTTCAGTACCACCACAGGATTGTGCTGGTGTTCCATTTCCAGAAGGAATTTTGTGAATGCAGCAAAGAGCTAGGGGTGGTCAACTATTTATGCTTCTTCCCTAGGTAAGTACTCTTCAGTCTGTGACTGGTTTCAGCTCAGATTAATTTCTGAGCCTGAGGTGGGCTTGTATTTAATAACTTTTACTGGATTGCTCTTCCAGATACTTGCCTAGCATCCATTTCTTTAACTATGTGTTTTATGAAAAGCCTTTTCTTTTGTGTTCTGATACATTCACTTGTACATTCTACTGCTTGTATACAGAAAAGC
This sequence comes from Pezoporus wallicus, assembly GCF_028554395.1. NCBI lineage: Eukaryota > Metazoa > Chordata > Aves > Psittaciformes > Psittacidae > Pezoporus > Pezoporus wallicus. The sequence continues at coordinate 431,436 of NW_026640972.1, forward strand.
AGCAAAACCTGGTCAATTCTTATTATTTTTCATCATGTGTTTTTCTATAGATTTCCATTATTTTGTCCTCTTCTGTTTCTTTTGTAAAATTGTAGTCCCTTTTGGCATATCCCATATAGAATCTGTTGCATGTCTTGCCTCACCTCAACTACTGCTCTGTAAACATTCTTCAGTTCCACTTACATCCTTGCTGAAATTCAACAGTGTTCAAGAAGTAGGAATATCAAGCATTTAAAGAGGGAATAGCAATAGCTTTGTTTTCTATTATTTCCCTAATATTCCCTGATGTTAATGTGCTTTTTTTTCTGACTGATATAAAATTGGTTTTGTAGCCATTATAACTTCAGAGTCCTTTTCTGAACAGCTTTTCCCCTGCATTACAGAATGCGTTTATCTGCATTATCCTCAACCTCCTGCAGACTTCCTGCATGCGCCCATGCCTTTGTGCAGTAAAACTGGCTGGATGCTGAAACTCATTACTGCACAAATAAAAAAATAAGAGGGTAAAAAAAATAATTGTAGAATAAACTTTACAAATTCCGTCTGGGTGGCCTAGGAAGTCTGAGATATTGTTTCAAGCAATAGAATCATAAGAGTTGTCAATAGCAGAACAATGACTTAACAAGGCAGGTAACTCATTATCATGACCTGAATACAAAGGAAGAAGAAATGGCTCTACTGCAGAGAAAAGATTAAGGCATTCTGAGGGAGGAAAACTACCAGCAGCTAAGTCTGTGGAGTTCTATACAGAAACATTCATATTTTGAAATGTTAATCTATTTTGTTATTTTTCTTGCTATAATAAAGCCTAACCACAGGAAAGGCAAGAACTTTGGACTCTGCTTTGTACACAGAAATTCCTGGGAAACATGCCTGCTCACACAGTGTTACTAATAATAACAACGTAAATTATTAAAGCTGAGAGAATTCTTATAGCCAATGCATGCGCTTTTTGCACACTGCACTTTCTACAGCTTGGACAACGAATAAACACCAGTCAGGTTTTGCTTCTGCAGTTTATGCACCAACATAATGCTGTTATTTGTGATCAAAGCACTGCAGGAAAAGTGTTGAAGTATAGAGGAGAAAAAGTGAAAAACAGGCAAATGATCTTTTGGGTTTAAATTAAATTTTCTGTTTACAGTATGTTCTTGTACTATTCCTTTCTTAATGAAAAATATAAGTATCTGAACAATGCAAAATTTAAATATGTGGCCTGTGGTTTTGATAATCTCATTATTAAGATTGACACCACCCTTCATAACCTTTCTAATAACCACAAAGTAATTTTATTTTTTTTGTATGTAGCCATATTTTTAAACCATAATCTTAATATCTGGAGAAATTTATAAAACCAAGTGATTACAAAAGTGTTTTGCCTTTGAGCTCAAAAGAAAGGGAATTAGCAGATACAAAAATAATTTTGTCACTCATTTCTATACCTTACTTCAGATAAGTACTTATCTTCAGTCCTACTTATATGCACCATTAGTAAAACACAGCTTTAAAATGAATTTTCAGCATGTTGTCTTCAGGCATTTGAACTTGCTTTCTAAGAGTTAACTTCCATTAGAACAATTAGTGGAATAACATCTGGGAGCTGGGCATTGATTGTAATAAAAACAGCTGGCTAGGGTAAGTGTAAATTTGTAGCAATATAGATAACTGTATGTCTACAGATATAGAAAAAAATATAGGCAAATATAGAAAATATAGAGCCATATTTTGAGAGCTGTGGTCTAGAGAATTTTGTTATCGATTTCTACATTTCTTGTGTATCATCTTTAGCTAAATATTTCTGGTTCTTTTTAAAGGATATTGCCCATGCAAACAGAGTTGCAATGTACTACACATGCTTTATCGATCTGCATATACATCCTTATTTTTAAGTTTGGTGCAGAAGGAAACGCCATAGATTCGTTTTTGGTCTACAGTCACAGGAGCTGGAGTTGTTTCTGTATACCAAAAGATTTTCTTCAATGACTTTTAAATACCCCTTGTCCTCTAATTAGTCTTTTTGCAGAAGGTGGGCATGCTCTGAATTTCTCTGACTGCCTTATTCCTCATTACTCTTGCCCACTTTTGGGGTATGAATAGCTATTGGGGTGCAACTTTCCTCTCATATTCTGCCAAATGAGGTCTCTACTGTGCACAGCAATGTGTTGGTGACTTAAAAGAATCCTTCTCTGCAGGGAGCAGTAGCACCAGAGATTATTAAACCAAAACCTAAAATATCACCTTAGACTACTGAAACTCCATCATCAAGCAATACAGAGTTGACACTTCTGTGAGACCCTTTAAAACTCAGATTAAGAAGAGAAAATTAAACTTAAAATGAGAGGAAACTAAACCAGCTGTCTTTTCCCTGTCAAGAGTTGAGTACAGTATGTACAGTGAGTACAGATGAGCTGATCTCACAGAGACTCTAACTCAGCATAAAGAACGGCTAACAACACAACTTTAGACAGTATCTATTCATCATCTTAAAAAATGAAATATCCATCTGTCATGTAGCTAGCTGATCTGTAGCTTCACTCATATGTCCCCTCATAGGTGGGGAGACAGGTGGGGAACTGCCTTACTAGCTCAACCTAGGGATTATTCTCATCTTTTTTTCCATCCCTGAGGGACGTACAGAGTGTTTCGGTGGAAAGCACAAGTAGCAGTTACAAAATAACCTGTGCTGAAAGGGGGTTTCTTTTAAATTCCTCTAATTATATACATATATATTTATATATATCAATGACTAATTGGAAACACAGGGTTTTGTAGCTTTTTATTTGGTTCAGAAAAGTTGTAGGTTTAAGCCACTTCAACTATTCTATGATTCTACGATTCACAATACCATCAAACACCCCCTGGCCACCACATTTAAATCTAGGTACCCTGCTGGTACCTCTTAGTGATGAATAACAAAGACCAACTGCATTTTTTGGGGGGGGGGAATGTCATTTCCCTGGTTTTGGGGAGAGCAGAAGTAAGAGGACAGCACCGGGGACCTGACTCTGGGAGCTGCAACTTGCCTAAATAAGGAGGTTTAAATCTCCTGTAGGGACACACCTTTATCACATAACAGCACTACATTTGGCTGCAAAAATATGCATTTATAACTTTTAGGCTGAACCCTGAGGTTGCAATCTTCAGCTGCTTTTAGGATCAAGTAGGAATGGCAAGTTAACTTAGATAGTCCCTGCACACTCCATCATTTCTCTCCCAGCTGCTCAGCTGCATGTGAGAGTTTAGATGTAATTTTGCCTTGGGCACAGAGCCAGTCACTGCAACACTTAGTGAAGTGATAGTTCAGGGCTGCTCAGTCACTGCTGAGTGTTGTTTTACTTTTCCCATTTCTGAAAGAAACTGATCATTCTGTGTGCAGGCTGTCAGCAGCTCCCTCATTCTCTCATTTCTTATTGTGGTTCAGCCTGGTGCAGTGTTTCTGCACCCTCACTGCTCTGCCTCCAGCTGCCCAGCCTCCTTTGCCTGCAGGGAACACCCATAAATTCCCCCTGGCCGGACATTCTATTGCATGTAGTGTGATCACTAAGGCAGCAGTTGCAATGAGACAGAGCTAGCAGTCTACCACCGGCTGGGAGAGGTTTTATGATGCTAGATCAGGTCATGCAATCATGAAGTCCAGTATCTTGCTTAAAGCAGTGAGCAATACTTGATGTTTCAAATGCCTGCCCAGAGAAGCTGTGGCTGCCCGGTCCCTGGCAGTGTCCAAGGCCAGGGCTTGGAGCAACCTGGTCTAGTGGAAGGTGTCCCTGCCCATGGGAGGGGGTTGGAACTGGATGAGCTTTAAGGTCTCTTACAATATAAACCAGTCTGATCCTGTGAAGTTCTTCACTATGAGGGTGGTCAGACACTGCACTGGTTACCCAGAGAAACTGTGGCTGCCCCACTCCTGGAAGTATTCAAGGCCAGGCTGGACAGGGCTTGGAACAGCCTGGTCTAGTGGAACATTGCTCCAAGTTCCTGCCCCCTCCCATGGCAGGGGTAGGAACTAGGTGATCCTTAAGGTCCCTTTCAAACCAAACTGGTCTATGAAGTGAAGCTGAAAGTACCTAACAGTGTCACTGGAGAATTGTGGGAGCAGAAGAAAAACTTCTTTTACTGACTCTGTGTGCCTGTGAAATGAAAACACAGTTACTTCTATTCAGTCATCAGTCCATTCTGTGTGTGCAGTTGGTAATAATAATAGACTGTCTTTAGTAATAATAACAGACTGTCTTTACTTGCTCTGGAAGCAATTTCTCATGGTGAAAAAAATGTTTTCTATTTACAGATAGGTTGGAATTATTTTGGCCAAACTTGCAAAACTCATTGAATTACATGCTGCTCAAGCTAGCACACTGTGCTGTTAATGTTGTTTCATTATATTTTATTGCTGATTGCAGGGCTGCTGGTATGGAACATTGTGTGTTCAGACAAAGGTCCTTTGAACCACCAATCTGTTGAAATAGTGGAACCCTGATAAGGATGTACAAATTAAGATACCTTTAATGGATTATAAAAGCACTGTGCCCATCTATAGCTGTTATTCAAAACTGATCATGATTTCCATGTTCTAGTGATCATGTAATTATAAAAACAGTGATCTTTGCTGATTTTACTGGCTGTTATAATTTGGATTGAATTGTATCTGTTGCTGGTGATAATAAGACTAAAATGATCTGTGTTTAATGTAATTTGATTTTCAAGGTTGCAGAAAGAACAAACCCATGGGTGATAGGTTTTTAGATGAAATCTTTGAAGATGTGGAGTTTTGGGAAGTCATCTTAGTGCATGCTGAATCCCAGGTGCACTAAGCTGTACATCTTTGTTATACTGCAGGATATCTTTTCAAATGAAATGCATCCAGACCCTACAGCATTTTGGGGACATAAGGCTATCAATTATGTCATAAGAATTATTATATTTTTTTAAGAAGCAAGTCTTCAACCAAGAAAGATTTTCCAAGTTATTCAATTTCAGAACATGGTCTGTTTTAGGTAGACTATGCAGATCTTTGTTCCTTTGTTGGTAGACTTGTTTCCCAGTGTTCTTCAGCCCAAAGTATAAAATAGAGTTCAAGAAATGTCTTCAGCTATTGTAATTAAAACTAGCAACTTTTTTTTTTTTTTTAATGTGAATTTTTTAGTCACATTGAAAGATATTTGCCAATTCCACAAGACACATTTGAAGGAGTTTTTGATTGATTCTGGGGACTTGAATGGAATTCTCTCACGTTTGTGTCTGGCCTAATACAGACACCACTAATTAGGAGAATGCTCTTTTGGTTCTGTGTGCAGAGATTAACTTCGTTTCAGTGAAAGTCCGGATTTAAAAATAGGTATTGCAGACATTCCACAGAGGAAACCTCTTTGAAATGTCTCCTTAGGTACATGCAGTTCTCTGCATTTGTGCTTAGTAGTAGAGCATAATTAGGTTTCAAATTAATGGATCCAGTGAATACCCTCAAACAAGACTAAGCTAGGGTGAGTCAGTAGGCAAGTGGGTCCATTTCCTCTTTCCAGACCTTCATTCCAGTCCCTACGTCTTTCTCAACCATGTGTATCTGTGAAATATGTATGGTTTGTACTTTTATACATAAATGTATTCATCTCTCAACTAACAACAGAATAGATAATCAGTCAGGCTAACCTCCTTAGTAGGATGAAATAGCATTTAGAAATGTCATTATTTGCCTGGAAGCCCACACTGCAAACAAGTATCTGAGGAACTGGTCTTAGGAGCTTTAAGGCATGATTATTCTATTAAATAGAAAATGGTAACGAAGACACTTATCTTCCCATCTCATTACCTCTCCCCAGAAGAAATTTTATTTCCTTTGCATGGCACAGTGTTCAAGTTGTTGAATCCTAGTCTCCCAGGACTGTCTCAAAGGACTGGTAATGGTTTCAGACCCTCTGCATAAGCATCCATTGCACACTATAATTCTGCACTTTTTCATCTCCATAATTTTTATTTGTATCTGGAGTGCTGCACTAGTAAAAACTTAAAAAGGGATGAGACTAAATTAAGGATAGAGGACAACACACCATGGCTCTCTTTCTAAATCTGTGATTCATATATTACTCAACTGAACTGAATATAAAAAGACATTTAAACCTCAAGGAAAATTTGCAACAAACAATGCAAAAATATGCCACAGAAATTAGCTGTAGCTTAGATCCTCAAAACTAGGTAGATAACTTACTCCTACTTTAAGAATTAAGGATTTGATTATGAAGTATGCTGGATTCAGTCCTTCAAGTCTCCAAGTATCTATGCTTATTGATAACTGACCCACAAGAAAATACATAGGAATGACAGGGGATTGGAATGTAGCTTTTAACAGGGATGAAACAAATAGAGATCTTTCTTACAAAAATTGAGCAAGACTGCATTTATTTTGTTCTAAAAACATATAGAGCATAATGAACCTCTTGTGGAAAGAAAGTATTTTTCTAATTATTTTACTGGGGCTAGCATTTCCTCCTCAGAAACTAATTAAAAATGATGTCTTCTTTTAGATAGTTTGGGGTTATCTTAGGTAGGATGGATAAAACTCTCTTGTAAGGTTTGTAGAAATGAAATTCTTTAGTTTTTTTATCCCTAGGCTCTTAAAAAAACGTATTTCTAGTCTTCTGGATAGTTTATTATCATCAAAACCGCTGTGTACATTTTAGTGTATTGCATAAGAGGCTATTGTTCAGTAAATTCTATTGGCAGTGGTTTTGGAAAGGGGAAGAAGATGAAAAAATACTACTTAAAAAAGAAAGCAACTTAAAATACGGCTTCTAATTAAATTAGCAGTTGCTTTGTGGTTTATTTTTTTTTTTTGGCAAGCCCTGTGGTTTTTGTTTATTGTTGTTTATTTTTTGCATTATCTAGTTATTGACCCCTTATGTTACAGATGTATCAGATGATCAAAGAAATAATTTACCATAAACCAGTAATTCTATTTCATCCATAATTACAGAAGTGCATTTTTCATGTTTAGTTTGCTGGGGTGCAATCTTTTCAGTTGTGGTTCTTCACACCACATGAGTCAATGACATTAATGAGCTAAATATGGCTGTAGTAATTAACTGAGATGAGCTTCTTAGAGTGTTTATTTTCTGTTTTTGAGGGCTTGGTGGTCTGTGGTTTTCTTTTTTTGTTTTTTTTTTGTGTGTTTTTTTTTGTTTGTTTGTTTTCTTTTAATCTGATCCTTTATTGAGGAAGAGTATACAGCTCTGTGATCTTGAGCCAGGAAGCTATTCTGCTGAGTTTCAAGAACAAGCCAGCTTCAACTCAGAGTAATGACACTCTCCATCCTCCCAGAATCTTTAACCAGCAGGGTATAAATTTGTAACCTTCAGTATTACAACACTAAAGTTCTTCTACATGTATTAGAGGAATAACTACGTTAGGTGCAGCACAGGACTATTTTCTTTACCTAAGAATTGCAACTAATGGCAAAAGTCCCACACACCACTCAGCTTTGCTGTGAGTCACCAAGGGATGGGGTGAATTATACCTAAACTGCTTATAAAAGACAAGTTTTTATTCTATTTTTTCTGTAACATATTTAACTGCTGAAAATTCATGTCCAGCAGTGCTCAGGTACAACATGTATATGATACTACATGTAAGGAAAAGAAAAACCCAAAACTGAAGGAGTATTTGGACAAATGCCATTTTCATGTTTAGAAAATACAGAGTTCTCACTATAGAGTATGAATAATTTTCTTCCTACTCTGACATTATGAATTATATTGTAAAATATATCAAAAGTACACTTTTAAATGCATTTTGGACAACACACTCAGGTCTTTGATAAGCTAAAGAATAATTTTGGAAGTGCAGACTCTAGGCAAAGCCTTTTTGCAGTTTTCAGATTTTGCAAACAGCTGCTTTGAGTAATAAGAAACATTCAATTAGCTCATGCTTGTCCAACAGAGTAGGAGAGGAGTCAAACATCAAAGATTAGGAGTACTATTTTCTAATACAGTCCTGATAGTTTTATGCACTTTGTTCTAACTTGGATGAAGTGCTGGCAGGCCTCATTAAGACCGAACATCCAAGATAATGGAAGGCTGTGATCTTCTCCAATATACACTTTTAACTCCTGTTTAAGGCAGATCTGTAACTTTAAACTGAAAGGTGAGATTTCTGCTTATTGCAAAAGGGAATATGATACTGCTAAGTGGTATAGCATTTTCCCAAAGGGACAAGTGGCGAACAGCAATGCCATAGACACACGAAGCAATCAACCCAATTTCTCTTTCGAAGTCCTCTTGGTCACTTCATTGGTCAATGGAACATGAGTTATCCTTGAGTGAGCTTACTGGGAAAATAGGGGAGATAAAGAGGTAAAGATCATGATAGTAAACCTAACATGAATTTAATATTATCAAGAAGACAGCATGTGGAGGTAGTGTTCTCACAGGAGAATGGATAATTGGTACATAAACTCTGAATAATCCTGAAAGAAACAGCAAGGCCATGAGAGGTCTGAGGAAGCTTAAGCAAGCAAGATAAGAAGAAGCTGGAATTCACCATGTTAATAAGAACTGTGGACTGTTGGCAAGCTTTTGAGGTCAAGTTCTCACACCTGTGCTTAACCAATTATATGTTAGTCACTAAGGGTCTTCAAGACATGTATCAAATCATGATATGCCAAATCACTGTAAGTACATGTAAGAAATAGTATATAAGGAGTTAAGGCTTTGTAATAAACAGCTTTTGTCTGATCATATTGATCTCTGACTGGGTCCATATATTCTGCAGCAACAACATTTGTAGAAGGAAACAAGCAAACAAACAAAACAACCCCTTGAACTTGGGACCTCAGAGTACTGATCCTTAATTTATTTGTTAATCAAGGCATGGCTTTGGCATGTCATAATTCATCAGAAAAGGAGTAAAAAAATGAATTTAAATACTCACACTGTGCACCCTTTAATGACTTCATTCCAGAGGGAAGACACTAATGCGTATCAAACCCTGAATTCCTCATAGCCACCATCCCCACCTCCTAGAAACCTCCCTTTATTTCTTGAGGCAGAAATACAATAGTCATCATAAAGGACAGAGGCACAAAAATTGTCCCAGCATCCATAAATGTAATTTTGTGTTGAATCACCTGGTCTTCATGTACTGAATTGAAATGAAAACTTCACGTTAAAAGAACATTCCAAGATGGCAAAATTCAGTGTGCACTCAGAAAAGAGAGCTTTTTCCTTAGAGTGATTAAAAGTCAGGTCACTTCAGTTAAGTATGAAGTCTGGATCTCTTAATTTTATTTGTGTTATTTGATGATTTTGCCACCATGTAATGAGCAGAGTGACATGGCAAATGGCCTTCATAAGGCACAAGGCTACTTTCTGTGATAGATTTGCTAGTTCATACTTATGCATGAGAGAAAGGAAAGACTGAATGCCCAAATAACTTTGTGTCCAGCTATAGGACCATGCTTCCACAACGTATCTGGAGAAGTTAGGTGTGTTTTGTTGCAAATGGAATCAGCCATTATTCCTTGAAATCTGCAAGAAAGGTGCAGCAAACCCCCGTTTGAAATCCTTGAATCAATACTCTGAGGATCATAATTTTAGGACAAAGACAGTAGTAACCCTACCTATACTTTCAGGTGCAATGTATGCTGTGTCTGCATTGTCTGTTCAGCAATCACTAATGAAATTACTCATCCCATTCCCTATAATAGTCTTACTTTGCCTTTCAGTAAAAATTGGGAGATCAAGAATAGCAGTGAAGTGCAATTGAATGTAGTCTAGTAAATGCCTTTCTCCCTCTTAAATACTGCTTATTAAACTTCATTTTGAAAAATGAAGCTGTATTTAGTATAAATGTGAGGGATCCTGTTGAGAAGAAAAGCATGCTAAACCATTGAAAGAAAAAAATCTTTTCTTTTTCTTCTGTATAATTTTGAAATGACTTAACAATTTGTATATATTTAAGGAAAAAAAAAATTCTGACAACTTGGACACCAGGCTGCAGGTAAATGACATTTTAAAAGGAGGATTTAGTACTCTCCAAGAAGGAAAAATGAAGTTTGTTAAGTTCCTGGCAGACTGTTAATTTAATTGACAGGTATCTTGCTACACTAATTCTGTACATTAAGGAGAAACTTTTAAGACTGTTTTGCTGACTGCAGTATATGGCAGTCTTGAAGGGCATTTTTGTGGAGCAGCAGCAAACTTCCACGCCCCCCCTCACCCACCCCTCCCCCCTTACAGCCCCCACCGGGGGCTCTCCCCTTCCCCACTCCCGAAGGGATGGGGAGGAGAATCGAAAGAGTGCAACTCCCACAGGTTGAGACAAGAACAGTCCAGCAAACAATGTACAACACAAATCACCACCGCTACCATCAATGACAACAATGATAAGAGAAAATAACAAGGGAAGAGAATACGATACCACCCGCCAAGAAACGAGTCCGACCCAGAAGCCCGTGTCCTTCCCGCTAACTTCCTGTTACCCACCCCAGGCATGACGTGCTGTGGTATGGAATACCTCTTTGGCTAGCTTGGGTCAGGTGTCCTGTCTCTGCTTCCTCCCAGCTTCCTCTCTCCCTGGCAGAGCATGAGCCTCACAAAGTCCTTGGTTAGGGTAAACATTACTTAGCAACAACTGAAAACATCGGTATTATCAGCACTGTTCCCAGGCTGAAGTCAAAACACAGCACTGCACCAGCTACCAAGAAGGAGAAAAGCTGACTGCTACTGCCAAACCCAGGACAGTTACCTATACAGAGGACTTTAACTCCCAGTATTTGCCACCAAGCATTAATTTATTACCTTTGTTAAATAAGAAAAGAAGCAGCAGTTGCTGAAGGCAGTCTAAATAGTAGATACTGGATGTTTATAGATCCCACCAAATGATGGTTATTCTCTTAGAAAAAGTAAGATAATTCATGGCTACCTCTTTCCCAAGTAATCTGTCATTCCCTGGCTCACTCAAGACAAATGTCAGGAATAACAGAGACTAATGCATGCTTCCGCAAATACTGATAGATAGATTATCAGTATGCACGTGTTATTGTTGATTAAAGGATGTGTAGTAATAGTTTGCTCACATTATATACCTAGATTTCTGTCTATTCTGAAAAAGATCCATTGTATTTGCTGAACAAGACAGAAAGTTGAAAAATCTATTTTAGCAATTCCACGAAAGCAGATTTTTCTTGCAAGTTAATCCTAACGCAATGTTCTAGTGCTGTTATGACAGAAATACTGTTCTCTAAAGTGATACGAGTGACAAATCCATTCCACTTAGAGTCAAGCCTTTGGAATTCAAGAATTAACTTTTTAAAACAGTAGGGAACTTTACGGTAGTTGTTGGTGTATATCAAGTTTCAGTATAGATACATACCCCACATGTCTAAAGTCCGCCTTCAGTCTCAGTTGAAGATATCAGTCTTTGGTATTTCTTGATATAACGTGGTAAAATATAAAAAAAAAATGAAGTTTGTCTCCAGAAATAGCTAAATTTCACTGGATGAGTTAAGTCTGATACACATATGCACACACATATATTGGTTTTGTCAATGTAGGGTTTAAAACTCACCAGGAAAGTTCTAGATAAAAGTGAATATACAGCTGTAAACTGTTAATATCTCTTAGTTAATGCAAAACCTTCTAAAGTTCATGTACACCAGATGTAACGTTACAAATATTTGAGATAAATATCTCAGTTCAATTCAGGATAGCTACATAGCTACCATTACAACCCTGTATTTCATGGTACTAAGGAAATAAAAAAGAGAAAAATAAAGGAGATAACTTATCATTTAAAAAAGGGAAGGTTTATTTTTTAAAAAAAACTAAATCCATTCTTAATGTACAGTTACCATTCTTTTAGCATTTCAAGGGAGATTCTTCATTACACAGTTAAAAACATTCATCTTTACCATTTGAAGCTTATTTTATAAAAGCTGCAATTTCATAGCAGTTGGTTATCTGAACCTCACGGTATTCCTCAAGAATGGATCAGCCTAGTGTAGAAGATAACAAGGATCACAAACTTCAGCTGGAATAAAAATCATTATGGTTTCATTGACTTGACTGCAGCAATGCCAGTTTATCCCATCTGAGAACTAAAATAAATTCAGCCAATTTCTGTAGAATTACAGAGAAAAAAAATGCCTTCACACTTCTGGAATGGAAAGAATTATAAAGAAAAGAAGCCACAGGAACGTGGTATTTATATAATTCCCCTCCTCAGGGCCATAGAAGAGCCCACATATATTAAATTATTTTTTTTTTCTTATCATCGTGTCTCAGATAGTGATAGTTTTGATCTATGGTTGCAGTATTAGAGAAAGTTCTTAAATCTGTGCATGCTCCTCATCTCTGATACCCAGGCACTCTCTTGTGTTCCATTAAATCCTTCTGAGATTTAGATCCCAGTTCAGAAATCAGAGCTAGTGAAGGAGAGCTCTGTTCTTCTTCGTGAACAATGTGAGACATAACTCCCTGTAATCTGCGCTGGTTCTAGGGGCTGTAATTACATCTTGTCACTTCCTGAACTTTTTAAAGTATTGAGCATATGGACAGCAATATGAGTAAAGAAATGAAAGTGGTTTTTTCCAAGATGCTTGAGCCCAGATTTTAAAATCATTCTTGCAGATCAAGTGCAGAAACTGACAGCCAATGACTTGGTAACAGATGCCATTAGGCATGATTGCAGAAGTAGATACAGCTACATGTATCAGGCAAATAGCAAAATTTACTCTACAATGAATTATATAATCTTCCACACTATGGTGTGGAACGGTCCACTATGTGATGTAGGTCTGTAAGGCAGAGGAGTGCTGGGTTATATATGCTGTATAGCCTCATTATTTCAATCCAACATTAGCACATTTCTATTTTTTCTTAGCAGCCCACTCCCACATGGAACTGCTGTGAAATACTCTGCTAAGAGAGTGCCTATGATGCCAAAATCCTCCGGGTTGGTGCATACTTCATAGGAGGGCTGGAATGTAAATATACTCGAAGTGCTTATCTGGCCCCCTGCTAGTGACTGCCTGAAAATATTTAATGTACTTCATGTATTATTCTGGAGCAGAGAATATAAATGATGGTCCAGGAAATAGTTGTCAGCCAGAGGTCTGGACACATAAGCCCCTTTGTTATTCAACTATATTTTTTGTGTGTTCATGCTGGACCAATAGTTACACAACAAAACAACCTGAATTCAATACTTTGGATTTATCAGTATTATTCTCCTTTTTTTTTTAAACTATTTGTTATCATAAGATAATGACATCTGCTTTAAAGCTGCATTGGGTGCACCTTTCAGTGACTATAGTATAGGTATATGCCTAGCATGAAACATTTCAACTGTAAATGGTTAAAGAAACTGAAGACAACCTTTCACAGTGATAGATGCTGGCCCCCCTTAATAAAAGGTGGTATCACTGCTGTCTGTGATAATTATATTTTCATTGATGGAAATCTTTATTGTAAACAAGCATATTTATATCCTAGAATAACATCAGCTATCAAATTTATTCTACCTTGGACAGATAATTTTTAGAGTTATTTTGAACCTTGGATTTACTCTTTTGGTATACATTTGTAAAGTAGCAGAGTAATTTCTTGGATTTTTTTAAAGAATCCAATATGTTAATATCCTGACATTTTAAAATACTACATTGCCTTTTCTCTTTTCTTTTCTTTTCTTTTTTCTTTTCATTTCTTTTCTCTTCTTTTCTTTTCTTTTCTTTTCTTTTCTTTTCTTTTCTTTTCTTTTCTTTTCTTTTCTTTTCTTTTCTTTTCTTTTCTTTTCTTTTCTTTTCTTTTCTTTTCTTTTCTTTTCTTTTCTTTTCTTTTCTTTTTTATTTTATCTTCTTTCTTTTCTTTTCTTTTCTTTTTTCTTTTCTCTTCTCTTCTCTTCTCTTCTCTTCTCTTCTCTTCTCTTCTCTTCTCTTCTCTTCTCTTCTCTTCTCTTTTCTCTTCCCTTCCCTTCCCTTCCCTTCCCTTCCCTTCCCTTCCCTTCCTTTCCTTTCCTTTCCTTTCCTTTTTTTTTCCTTTCCTTTCCTTTCATTTTTTTTCCCCCACAAATATGAACTCTGACTTTTTAGCTGTGTCAGTTGCTACTTTTCTTTTTATGTATGTGACAGTTTTAATTAACTGGAAATTAGATCTCCTTGTGTAAAAAATATCCTAACAGAATGGCATCAAAGCCCTGGTGCTTACATCAGCAGTAATCTGCAGTTGGCTCTGTACAACAAATTCTTATCGACATGTGAGATCACATCAAAGACCAACTCCCATTGGTTTCTGTAGGAGTCAGTTTTTACCCATAATTTTCTCCCATGGATCTAGTTAATAAATGAAGTCTGTGGTGGGCTCAGGGACGTAGAACACTAAGCCAGCATTTCAGAGCCTGAACAGCTGAACAAGCAGACAGCACTGCTGAGGCTGGACATTGTATCCTGTCGGTTAACTTCAAGCAGAAAATACAGCACTTTGGTGAAAATGATCATTTCCTAAAGAAGGATATGCCAGTTTTCCTGGATCTGATATGAATTTCATATTGACTTACTAATACTTCAAATTTGGCCAATTACGAGGCCTTGGGTGATATGATTTAGTGTGAGGTGTCCCTGCCATGGCAGGGGGTTTGGAACCTGATGATCTTAAGGTCCTTTCCAACCCTAACTATTCTATGATTCTATGATTCTATGAATTATTTCAATCAGAAGGTTAGGCAACCTACATAAAGATATTCCATTGCAAAAATATATATTCATCAATTTTAAAGCCATGACTACATGGATATATGAATTAATCTATTCTTTATAACACTTATCACAGTATATGGATTCAGAGGGATAACATCTTCTCTATCTTTATAATTTATGTTTCTTGGATTTGTACGTGGTCTAGATGGAAAGAGAATAACTCATCATTTATCACTGTTTCTTGCAAACTCCTTTGGAGCCTTTCATTTTCACCAAGCTTCATTCAAAGCTTTCTTTGTTAATAATATTTTTTCCAGACAGTTCTACATAATCAGGTCTTGATTCAGTCCATGTTTTTGGTGAATATGTTTTGGATGTCTCAGGAAAACACGTTGGGATGGATGATATGGGATTATGCTGGTGCCTTATTTCAGCAGATATAGAAACAGAATGTTCCAGTATTAACAAGTTACTACATAATTAACTTAACATTTGGATAAAATTAAAACAGGTTAAAGTAAAAATACATAATTATTTTTGTTTGCAGTGCTCTAAGCAGATAACATAGTTATACAATTTTACTTAGTTATGTCTTTTTAGTTTTGCTTCCAGTGCTTGACTAAGATGTTAAGGGAAAGGATGTTTTTTACCTCTTAAGGTAGAATTCAAATGTAATTGTATATATACACGTGTGACCCTGTGACTGAGCTTTATACAAGCATATTCATGAGTTAATGCACTTACTTGAATTTAGTAATTAAAATATTAGTAATTAGTCACTTCAGAATGAAACTGGTACTGGAGTATATTATCTTTCAAAAGTACTGTGGTCTACGAAACACCATCAGTCCTTTATTAGGTAAAAACAGATGTTTGTTGCAGAAGGAGGAGGATATAATTATTGCAAATGGGAAAAGTAGAGTTCATGTTATCCTGGACTGGTGCAGAAGATACTTTGCCTAATTGCATTCAAAAAGTTATGAACCTCTTTAACTGTTATCCTTTTCACTTTCCTTCTTCAGCTAGTGGGGATACTTCTCTGAATGTGAACTGTTCTTCATTTTCAAGTGATTTATGTCTTCTTCATTGGATATCCCCAAATGATAATGAATGTGAAATGTCACATTTTGACACTTGTGCAGTTCTTTGGCAGGAATTTTCTTTCAGGTTATTTTAAACATCTATATTCAAAAGTCAGTTCAGGGCTTGGCAAGACCCAGTCTGACATGAGGCTTGTATGAAAGCTCTCTTGTAGCCAAGGATCAGATGATTCTATCACATGTATTGAAGAGTCTTGCCAAGAGGAAGCTTTTAAGAACTCTTAACAGAGAAAAGGTGACGGTCTCGAGGAGTCTATGCCCATTCCCTTTGTAGTAGAAATTGGTCTGGCTCCCAGGTGATCCATACTCGTGTCAGTAGCTCGTTCTCTTTGTAGAAGGGAGGAACACTTCTCAGGAGATGTCCAATGACTTTCAAGAAGGAATAGCATAGCAAACATTGTAACTTTAAACTCACAATGTATTTCTTTAAGCTTGTCATATGTAGTGTCAACAGCTTGCCACAGATACTTGGTAATATCTGTATCTGAATATAGTCCTGTAGGAGAAGGAATGAGAGATGCAGATTAAATGACAGATTTAAGATATTTAATGCATTTCTGGAAGATGTACAAGTGCTATGACAAGGATAATAATAAAGGATTCTGTAGAATAGGACAGAACATTTTCAAATATTTAATCAAATTCAGTTTTAAATTGCATGGCATGTTGGTCTTCTAAAACTTGATGATGTACATAAAACTTTAGTATGTACATAAAATCCTCATTCTTGTGTACATTTGATTTGGGAGTTCTGGGCCCCTGTCCTGCCTCTGCTACTGACACCTTTCATTATAGCATGTCCACTTGGACTATTGTGGACTGCTGTGATCAAGAATCTGCTCCAGTCAGATGCAGACTCTGCCTCTGTGCTCTTAGGGCTAGGCTGGGGCAGTGCTGAGAAGCACATTAGCCTGGGGTCATCAGCTATCTAGTGGTTGCTACATGGCTATCATTTGGAGCAACACAAGGTGCATCTAGTCAGCATAGAGTGTGAAGGGTCATGGGGACATATGCTAAATTTTGACACAGTTTTAATCCATTATTGCCTCAGTTTCTTCATCCATAAACTAGAATAATATTGCCTATCTCCTTTCCAGAGGCCTTGAGAGGATGAGTTTATGTTTGACATCTTATTAAGGTGATCAACCATGGATGGATTGTTGCCAAACTTCCCATTGTACACAGAGGGCCCTGGAGCCCCTACATTCATGCAACTCCCAACAACAGAAGCATCAGGTCAAAGTTTGTTGTTCAGATCTGGGAAATTACTTATAAGTAGCTATAATCCTTCTGAGTCATCACATAGTTTCACTCTTATTTTTTTTTTCACTAGCTAATTTGAACTGAAACATTTTCTCACTTGTAGTATTTAATGGTGTACAATGCTGTATGCAAGAGCACCTATTTATTGCCCTGCAGTGACAGATCTGGTAATAATAGGCTTGCTATTCTGGCTGTGCTGCGCTTTGGTAACACCTAGGGTTTAATTGAAATACACCCTGACCTTGGTTTTGTTCATGAGGCATAGAATGGACATAATTACTGTGAATCTACTTAGGGATATTATGGCAAAATGGCGAATTACTAATTTTGGCTCCTCACACCCTTTGGGAAAAAAAAAAAAATCAATCACAAATCTCAGTAAAAAGCAGTGTGCTGCAGTTTCATATAAGTCCTAAACCAAGTAATGTAAAAAAAAAAAAATAGCTTCGCATATTTCTCTATAACTAATTTTGCTTTCAAAATAGTATTGTAGAGTCATAGAATCATAGAACAGTTAGGGTTGGAAAGGACCTTAAGATCAGCCAGTTCCAAGCCCCTGCCATTGACAGGGATGCCTCACGCTAAACCATGTCCCCTAAGGCTCTGTCCAGCCTGGCCTTGAGCACTGCCAGGGGTGGAGCGGTCACCACTTCTTTGAGCAACCTGTGCCAGGGCCTCAACACCATCACAGTAAAGAACTTCCTTATATCTAACCTGAACTTCCCCCATTTAAATTTAAACCCATTGCCCATTGTACTATCACTACAAATACATATCACAGTATGAAAATTGCATTGCCCCTAGCAGTTTCATATTCTTTCACAATTAAATAAACAGCTTGTAAATTGCGGACTACAAAATGCCCGAGTTCTTCTCTTACCTTAAGGGGTTTCTATAGTTACCAAGGACAAGAATTTTAACTACCGCTTGCCAGACTCAAGGCTATTTGCAGCCTTAACTTTTCATCTCATGTGTCCCTTTGTCTGTTTATTATCAAAATGAGGGAGTAATCTGGATTCAGTTAGCCACTACAAATGCAATGATGCAAAATGGACTCTGGTACTTCAGTATGTTATTAGCTGGGTATGTTTCTCCCAGAAGGTGTTTTAGAATAATGCATGCTAGCCTGTAGTCACCAGGGTTATGAAATACCTACCAAGCACTTCTCTAAGTCAACACCAAATAATTCAGACTTTAAAAAAGGAAAGCACTTTTCTTGAGAGTATTATGGAATAGGAAAATTAGGCAAATACCAATTTTAATTCATACCCCAAAAAGCATTAGTGTAGATTTTGCGTGGCTGCTTTAATACAATTCCCTTTCATCCCTAATCTCCTCTGTTTTATACATTACAAAATGCATTTGGAAAAACTGCACTTGTTAAGGCACAAGCTTGATTTTTTTATACCGCTGAAATGCACAATCCTCTGATTCAATAATCTCAAAATAAAATTAATCTTAAAAATAATATAAGTTATTTCAAATTTTACCAGAGCATCTATGGCAAAGTATAGAAACTACCACTGATCCTCAGCTGCATTATATGTTCATTGAACTGAAATATTTTTGTTTTCTAATTTAGAGTGGCTACTGAGCTTAAGAGCTCAGCAAAGCTCAGAGGATGATTTGTATGGGTAACAAGAATATTCAACGTTAGCACATTTAGTAGGCACATACATATTGTAATTTAGGAAATTATGTTTTGGGCTTTAAAACTAGACTCCAGTTTTCTCAAGATTAGGATTAAACTTTCTTAGGGGCAATTATATACTCTGCTGTGGTTTTTTGTTGTTGTTGCTCTTCACTCTATTGGCTACATTTGTACATGCATTCTTAGTCTATGTGGTGTTCTGAGCTGACATTTCCTACATCTGGTCTTACAGTTTGTGCGTAGGGATAAAATTTTGGGAGGAACTGGGGCAATCATCTTGGATTCTGTCAGCCTTGCAACTTTTAAGTGACACAACATTTTAATATTTCGTATATGTAACCAGCAGATTTTTGCCTGCTCTACTGAAATCTTGTAGTATCTTGTTGAAAATATAGTTAATTTTTATGAGCTGATGTTTCTATGTTAAAAAAAATTATAAAAATCTACCAGACAAAAACTAGCTTGAAGTATCACTGTAGTACTTTTGAATAGGTGTCTTAACTCACTGTTATTCTGCTAAAACCAAAGAAATACCAAAGCGTTTCAAAATAATGACCCCAATGTGACAGGAGTGAAAATTGCATTGTTTTGGAGAGGTGCTTTAGGACATCATATAACTTTTTATTAAGGGTTGGTTTTTTACTAATTTTGCTGTGGTTCACAGATACCTTCTGAACAGGGAACTGTGATTTTCCTTTTATAATAAACCAAAAAGGGACTAAGAAAGCTTCCTTTCAATAGCAACAAATATGCTGCAGTTTAATTGTTGCTCACTGAGGTATTTCCGGCATAAGATAATGAAATCCTGAAGGTGCTTGTTGGACTTCCCCTTATATCGTGGTTGGCAGATGAGATGTAGTGACCTGCTGCTATAATTTAGAAAATTTTGTTATCGTATGTATTGTAAAATTTCTTTTGTACGGTTGCCTGGTTCCCCCTACATAAATATCTGTCCAGAAAAATATATAAGACAAAACAAACAAAAATATTCTAGAAACTTTGTTTTGTCAACTGAGTTAGTTAAGTGAGAAGAGCAAAATAGGACTTGAATAACCCAAGGGATCAGTGATGAGGTAGAAAACCTTTTTACCTTTACATAATTGTTTCAAATCAAACCCAAGTCAATACATAACAAAAGTTCCTAATGTCTACATGGGGTCTCAGAAAAATGAATCCAAATTAAGTCTGGATTAGCTGAACTACATTACATTCTTTTATAGACACTCTTAATTGAAATTGCAGTGGCCTTGATTCAATTTAGCTTAAATTAAATTCTAAATAAGTGTGTCCACAAAAAGATTTAATGCACTATAATTAACCCACTTTAAAAGTGACTTCCAATTAAATTTCTAGAATGTTTCTGGGTGGACTAGTACCAAATTGTATTGTGGTGGCTTTTATAAAAGAATTTAAGTTAGTTCATTGTTTGTTTTTATTCATACCAATGTGAGCAGTTTGAACAGGGAGATTAGGACCGGTTTGTCCCCTTCATCCTTTGGGTCACATCCAGGGAAAGGTCAATACAGAAACCAAGTAATTCCTTTTAATAAGTATAAATATGTCCTTAAGAAATATCTGTTACATATTGACTGATGTTTCCTATGACTTTCCCTAGAAAATTAGGCAAATGTTATGACTTGTACTAAGAACACATGTAAATGCTGCTTAGGAGTAAAAGAATGTTTATAAATAAAGATACATAGCAGACTGATTTAGTTTAGAACACTAAACTATGGAAATCTCTTAATTTCCATAAAATGCAAATATGTGTGCTTGGACCAATGTTCATTAAAATTCTCTTTTTTAAAATGTCTACTTCATGATCATTTCTGTTACCTGAAGTTAAGGAGAAAACTTTAAACCTTAGAAGAAAATGAGAGAGGAAACATGAAATCATGCTGAGAAATGAGAGGTGTGAAATACAGCTGGTTTCTGTATAACAAAATTAAAAAAAAGAAGTAAAAGGCAGAGAGGGTCAAACTCATCCTTGACTGAACTCTCCTGAGATCAGTGGTGATTCAGGAGTATTGAATGTGTCCAATCACGTTTAGATCTTTCAGGTCAGTGTCTTAGTGATTCAGATGGGTCTTCAAAGGCTTGTGGAAGAGAACCTGAAAGTATCTGTCATACAGCCATATCCACTCTGCCTCTTACATTTACATGCTTCTAGGGGCAATAGAAAATCTCAGCTATATCCCAAAGTGAAACAGTGAAACATGCAAAGAGGAGAATAATTTACATTATAAGTATTTTGATTTATCTGGTCTCATGAGTGACCAGTCTGCATTGCAGGGCTGCCTATCTAGCCCACTTTGGCCTTCACTGTATTTAAAGAAGTAAAATAAACCCCAAGTAGATGAAAGCTGCTGGATTTTGAAACCTCCCAGGTTTTTAGGCATTATTGCAATGGTTCCCTAAATTGTTGTTGAGACTTTTAAAGTCCTAAAGCATTGAAAAGGGAAACTGACTTTTGAGAACAGAGGAAAAGATACAAAGCTGTATAGTGCAGTGATGGATTTTCACTGTGAGATAGTCCATTTTAAAAAATCCCAACACCTCAGACAGGAGCCAGTCTATAAGAGAAATGAAAAATAAGATTAGGAAGAGAAAGATTTGAGATCTACTGTAATCTAGTTTGCTGATTTTGCAAGATGATTATTGTAATGCTGTATTAAGAAGATAGTGTATGTGGCATGTTGATGGCAGACATTCAATGAAGAAAAAAATGGTGTCATTGTGCTGTGTGTGGGCAGGGAACTGCATGCAAAGTATTTATAATTCTGTTGAACTGGAAGCTCCAGTCCTCAGGGGTTCATCCAGGTGGAAAGGTGTTTCAGGACAAAAGAGGCAGGGGAAGGGTGAGCAGGAGGGTATGGGAAGCAAATCCCATGCAATGTGTTTCCATCAGCCCAAATCTTCACAGCCAGATGGAGGCATGCACCTGAGGCTGCAGGAGCATTTGCAGAGCAGCTGTTGGTAGAGGATTTTGGACCCCAGTGGAGCTCCCTGCCCACAGTTCAGTCTTTGTTCTGGGATGAGGGTATACCCTCATGTGTTTCAGTATTTTATGGAGCTAAAACATACTGTATATTTGTTTCCTGCTATCTACACTGCAATTCCCTGGGATTCCTCTGCTGGCATTGCTGCCGAAAGGGGATCACTCTCAGGCCTTGAGAACGTTCAGAGTTCCTGAAAAGAGTAAGAAAAAAGTCATTTCTGCATAAGGTCATCCTGGGATTTAGGCGTATTTTTATTGCTGTATTCCATGCTTTGCTCCATACAGAAACTATTTTGAGTTCTGCAGTGCTGATATTACCAGAAAAGACTTCCCAGCATAATTAGCTGCTTGACGTACCTTGCTCCTCTTCATATGTTTGGAAATTTGCCATTTAATTTGGAACTGCAGAGTGTCTTGTTTACTAAAAATGTAGACATCTTTGCAGAAGGTTTTTCCTCTCAAAAACCTCTTTAAAAGGGTGTAATGTACAGAATACACTGTGCTATGTAAAGTGGAGCAAAGGTGCTGAATGCATCCACATATTTGTCAACCTCAAAAAAAGTTGTAAGAAGTGGTCTGTATACACGACTGAGGGAGAGTTGTGATGATTTAACTGTGCTTTTGCTGAGATTTAACAATGATGTAGTTGTGATGGTTTATTTTTTCTGTGATAGTTTAATCACCTTATATCTGATAAATTTTGCTATATTTTCAACACAGTGACATATATCATCACAACTCATTTTTTATCGTCAGATGGACAGCACCAAACAAAGTGTGCTAGATCATGTTGTATCATAAACCATATACTGGGATAAAGCCATGGCCTTTGCACTGCAACACTCCACTGCTGCGACACTTATTCATAGACCCACAGACTAGATAGAAAGCTGAATATGAGGTACCAACAGCAAGTAAACTGCCAGTGATCTAGCTAAGGGTCATTGGAATTTAGGAAAATACTTTTGCCACCTGCCTGAGGTATTCATTAGGCAGATCTTTGGGAACAGTGTAGATGTTCTCTTTTGTAATCAAATCCCACTGTTACAGGAAAATCCTTCAGAGATCAGAGTGATTACATTCACTTTCTACTGGTAAAATAACAAAGAGGTAAAATCAGTCTTCAAACCTAATTACAAAAAAATAGAAAAACAAATTGCAGTTTCTATAACAAAGGAAGACAACTCTGCATACACATTTGGTAAAGTTGCATTTCAATAGCATAACTACTGCATCCTTCCAGCTGTCCCTCGTGAAAGCTGTACTGTGCATGTCTGCAGAGATAGATCAGCTCTGTTATTCCTTTCTTCATCTTCTGCACTGGATCTTAAGAGAGCAACACTTTGCTCAAAGTAAAATGTGGAGTACATTGAGACTAACTAAAATTCACAAAAGCTATAGAGTACAGAACATGCATGTCAAATGTCAGTTTGAAAAAATATTTTGTGAGTTCTGTGGAAATAAAAACCAAGCCAAATAACTCCATATATGGCCATGGAGAGAACATACATGCTAAAATGACAGATGATATATGCTTTAGAACAATGCCATGGCACAGACTTAAGATCATGTTTTGTAATACCTGCAATAATTATACCTTTCTGGGGAGCTGACAGTAGTAAAAATTCTCCGCATTTTAAACTGCATTTTAGATCTATACAGCAGAGGGCACTAGTGTTATTGAGTTGACCATAGAGTTCATATTTTGATACTAGAAAAATGAAGGGGGGGAAAAAAATCCCTTAGAAGACAAAGAGTTTTCAACAAAGGCTAAAGAAGATGGTGTGTGGTCTGTGTTCCATGTGTGGATTTATAAAGCTAAACCTTTATGTGTCTCTAACATAATAGACAGATTTGAATGGCAAATTATTCTACTACTGAGTTCCAGATGGATCTTTATGTAAAGCACATTAAAATATTTCCATGATGTTCTTCGAGGCTTTAAATGAATTTTTCACTGTGTTTTTTGTGCTGGCTAATTTGTTTTCCAGGGTATTTATGGTTTTAAATTACCCTGATGTGAAATAACTGCACCAAGGCTTCCTGAATAGTTGAGCTCTAAGCTGTAGAAAAACACCAGTGCAAAAGAAAGGACCTTTTTAATAAATTCCTACTGCCACTAAGAATCTTACTGCAGTATGTTAGCTTCATGCAAAGCTTACCAGTTGGAAGGAGCACTTGCAAGACATTGCCTAAAATATTTTCTGCTGATCAAGTTGGCTTTTTTTTTATCAGCTCCCCTGCACTTCAGCAGCACCAAACCCACTTAATGTGGTCCTATGCTAAATACTGCATTTTACTCCCAGCATTAGGAGGAAAGAGAAATATTTAGTAATGTAAATAAATTCAAAGTTAAATCAAATGCTACAAAAGCTGAGATTTGCTCACACTGCCTCTTAGAAAACATTTCAGAGGAATGGCAATATAAAACTTCTGTACTTACATATTAAACAAGATAAAACTTAAACAGAGAAAAGTCAAGCACACTGATACATATGAAAATGCATCTAGAACTTCCCATCCACGTCTCATAAAATGCTGATCTGGTCTTCAAAATGATACACTCAGAGAAGCTAATATGTAGTCAGTGACCAACCTCGTATTTGCAGTATACGCAGGTTTGAATTTTGCAGAAACTTGAAGTTTGTAGAATTTCCTAAGGGTCTTTGACAGATCATAGTTCTGAAGCTTATCTGTGATTGGGAACGCTGGCACAGGGCTGAGGTAAAAGGCAAACAGAAAAGCCACGGGTGATTTTGGCCTTCGGTACAAAGACCTGGTCTACGTAGCTGATTCATTGCCCGAGTCAATAACCAAACATGGGAAGAATATAGGGAATTTATTAAAAGATGATAAAACAAAAGCATGTATTTTAAATATCTTTTTGCAGCTGAGACATGGAAACATTTTGGGGAGATGAACAATTTTTGCCAATCAGTACCATAACTGGATAATTCATTATAATGAAGTATATTTGTATTTGTGTAAAATGTGCTTATCTGCTTGGGTTTTTTTTAACCCATGGAGCATATGTGTAGTGATAGAAAGGGAAGATTTGCTGAATAATGGAGTATCCTTTAGTCTTTAAGGCCAGGATGCATGGGGATTGGACCAACCTGGTCTAGTGGAAGGTGTTCCTGCCCATGGCATGGGATTAGAACTAGATGAGTTTTAAGGTCCCTCCCAACCCAAATCATTCTTTGATTCTCTGAATGGTAAAATAATTGGTTTGGTGTATTTCTCGATCTGATTTATAACTTTTTTATGGAATTCATTATTCAGTGCAAGTCCTTAGGGGATAAGTTTTAGAATTTTTTTTTTTTTAGAAAAAAACAAACAAGAGAACAAAAAGAGAAATCTACTGGATAAAAGAAAACCAGTGACAAACAAAAATGCTAATACAGTTACATTAACTATCACAGAAAATGGTTTATTAGTATTCAGCTGCAAAACTCATGGATCACAGATCTTAACTCAGGAGCCTTAAACTGATGTTAGGCTCATTAATATAATTCTTTAGACTACAATGTTCAGATTCTTCTTCCAGACAGTCTAAGAAAGTTGAGAAACAGGTCTTTTTCATCCCCTTTTTTGCAGATAGTTTTGCTACAGTTGGACTTTTGAAGTAAGGGAACTTGGACCTTAGTGATTACTTGGAGACTGTTTCTCCATATACTGTGTTCAGCACCTCTGAAGTGAAAAGTGACCTTGTAAGTCTGCAGTAAACAGGAAGTCGTGTAGAGCAGCTACCCTTATCTAGTCTAGTACATTATCCTAAACCCATGAAGCCAATGTCAAGAAGTGCAGTTGTTGGCAGAGGAAAGAGATGGAGAGGTGGGAGCAGTTACCACTGCAGCCACAGGGTTCTTCAAAGTCGTGTGGCAGGAGTGTAACCCACAGAGGAAGAACCTGAGTGACTTGCTCAAGGTTGCAAAACACATGAGCTTCATGAATCTTTCATAACAAGAAAGATGTTTTATAAATAGTACTTACAGAGCAGATCAAACAAACAAATAGAGCCTAGACTTTCCAATTCCCATTCAGAGGTTTTTAACTATTATATTGTCTTTTTTTCTGCAGTAAATTATTAAAAGTGAGATTGGAAAGACTTGCAAGCCTTTATAACAACCATTGCAACTATTATAACAAGTTTTTAAAAAATGCAGAAATGAATTCTCAAACCTCTCAAAATTCTCAAGAAAATTGTCTGAATACATAATTAGGAAAAAAAAAAAGACTTTCATTGAAAGGATTGCTGTGAGATGCAAGTTAATATATTTCTTCCTGTATTTTTTTTTTTTTTTAAATATGGGGTTTTACACAAAATTATTTGAAGGCTTGAGTGGAAAACTGTTGCCTTATAGTATTTTGTTTTACTGAAAATATGCATTATGCATCTACATGCTTTAGTTTATAAATATGTTTTAAGATTGCTGTAATTTAGAAGGCTTCACTTTTGGCTGATTTGTAAGAAATTGAATTCATTTCTACAACAGACGGATCTTGCACTGAGTACCAGACTGAAACTGAGCTGAGGGCTGGGGGCTTTCAGAACTACCACAAATGAAGCAGTACTGAAATTCTTAAAATGGTAATGATTGTATTAGAAAGGCCTTTTTTCCCCTTACAGTAAGATCTGTAGGTTTTCTTTAGAGTTGCTAATGAAACTGCCAACCCTGAAGCTACAGGGATAATTTTCAGCGTTTAAATGGCTACTCTTATTTCTGTATTCAGCACGCATTTACTAATGAGTGTTTCTCTGGTGTTGGTGCCAAACAAAAGAATTGAGGACAAAATATCATGAAATTGGATGATGCTGTTTAACAGTAGGGAAGAATTACAGAACTGGTGGATGAGGCAGAACAGCTGATGTCATCTACCTGGATTTCTGCAAAGCATTTGACACTGCTCCACACAACATCCCTGTCTCTCAACTGGAGAGACATCAATTTGATGGATGGACCACTCAGTGGATAAAGAATTGGCTGGATGCCACACACAGAGAATTGTGGTTAACAGCTCGATGTCCAGCTGGAGATGGTAAAAAGTGGTGTCTCTCAGGGGTTACTGTTTGGACCGATCCTGTTCAACATCTTTGTCAGCAACATGGACAATGGGATTGAGGCTCCCAAAGCAAGTTTGCTGATGACCTCATAGCAGCCTTCCAGTTTCTGAAAGGTGTCTACAAGGATGCTGGAGAGGGACTCTTCACAAGGGACTGTAGCAATAGGACAATGGGTAATGGGTTCAAACTTTAACAGGGGAAGTTTAGGTTAGATAGAAAGAAGGGTGGTGAGGCACTGGAACAGGTTGCTCAAGGAAGTTGTGAATGCTCCATCCCTGGCAGTGTTCAAAGCAAGACTGGAGAGTCTTGGGTGACATGGTGTAGGTGTGGTGTCCCTGCCCATGGCATGGGGGTTGGAACTTGATGATCTTAAGATCCTTTCTAACCCTAACTATTCTATGATTCTATAATCAATGCTTAGCATGTTTCTCTTGGGTTTTCATTTAGTTATTTTGTTGGTTTGCTTTTAATTTGAAATAGGCATGATCTTGTCCTGACATTTGTATGACCTGCTACATTCAGTATTAAAGGCTTTACTTCTAGTTATACCTCAATGCAGGAATTATGTTTAGACAAAGATTTTCACTCCTACAAAACAGGAGTATCCCATTGTTCTTCATATTATCTGTTGTCTTATAATGTGTCAAGAAGATTAATGCCTTGGATATTCTGATAATTCCTATATTACCTATTTTTTGCCTTTTGAGGCCTTTGTCATTTCTTTCAATTCTCCTCTGAGTCAGAATATTTTTGTTAGGTATACACTGCCGTTGAACATGCCATTCAGCTACATGTGTTATACATTGGAACGAGCAGGAAAAGCTAGTGTCTGGGGTTTTCTTATCTCATTGCCAATTACAGCTGACATAAGTAGCTGTACAGGAAACAAAATATGAGAATTTCTATAGCTATTCTTGCTATGGAGTTTCATGGAGTTGAGTTGACTGGAAGGTCTTGAGAAGCCGTTGTTTAGAGAGGACAGTTCACACTTAAATATTTGATACTAATTTAATGTTCTCCTTCTCCCTTCTTTCTTTCAGGCTATTCAAACTCCAGAAAGACCAGTACCAAATAAATTATGAATGTTGAACAAGATGACCTTACATCCACAGCAGATAATGATAGGTCCTAGGTTTAACAGGGCCCTATTTGACCCCCTGCTTGTGGTGCTGCTGGCTCTTCAGCTTCTTGTGGTGGCTGGTCTAGTGAGGGCTCAGACTTGCCCTTCTGTCTGCTCCTGCAGCAACCAGTTCAGTAAAGTGATTTGCGTACGGAAAAATCTGAGAGACGTGCCAGACGGCATCTCCACCAACACCCGGTTACTCAATCTCCATGAGAACCAGATCCAAATCATTAAAGTTAATAGCTTCAAGCATCTGAGGCACTTAGAAATCCTGCAGCTCAGTAGGAATCACATCAGAACAATTGAAATTGGGGCTTTCAATGGTCTGACCAATCTCAACACTTTGGAACTCTTTGACAATCGTCTGACCACTATCCCAAATGGGGCTTTTGTATACCTGTCAAAACTGAAGGAACTGTGGCTGAGAAACAACCCCATTGAGAGCATCCCTTCTTATGCTTTTAATAGAATCCCTTCTCTACGGAGGTTGGATTTGGGGGAATTGAAAAGGCTTTCATACATCTCAGAAGGTGCCTTTGAAGGTTTGTCCAACTTGAGGTATTTGAACCTTGCCATGTGCAATCTTCGAGAGATTCCTAACCTCACCCCACTTGTAAAACTGGATGAGTTAGATCTTTCTGGGAATCACCTTACTGCTATCCGGCCAGGTTCTTTCCAAGGGTTAATGCATCTTCAGAAATTGTGGATGATACAGTCCCAGATTCAAGTGATAGAAAGGAATGCTTTCGATAACCTTCAGTCACTTGTAGAGATCAATCTGGCACACAACAATCTAACACTACTGCCTCATGACCTGTTCACACCACTCCACCTAGAAAGGATTCACTTGCATCACAACCCTTGGAACTGCAACTGTGATATCCTTTGGCTTAGCTGGTGGATTAAAGACAAGGCACCTTCTAATACTGCGTGCTGTGCCCGTTGTCACACACCTCCCAGTTTAAAAGGAAGGTACATTGGTGAGCTGGACCTGAATTACTTCACTTGTTATGCTCCGGTCATAGTGGAGCCACCAGCAGACCTCAATGTCACAGAAGGCATGGCTGCAGAGATGAAATGCCGGGCATCAACCTCCCTGACCTCTGTATCTTGGATTACTCCAAATGGATCTGTTATGACACATGGGGCATACAGAGTTCGTATTGCTGTGCTTAGTGATGGCACATTAAATTTTACAAAGGTAACTGTGCAAGACACGGGTTTGTATACATGCATGGTGAGTAACTCTGTCGGAAATACCACAGCTTCTGCCACACTGAACGTGACTGCCCTGGATAACCCTGGTTACACTTACTTTTCAACCGTCACAGTAGAGACTGTAGAACCTTCTCAGGATGAGGCACAGACCACAGAGCAGGTTGGGCCCACACCAGTTACCAACTGGGAGACTACTAACATGACAACCTCACTCACTCCACAGAGCACAAGATCAACAGAAAAAATGTTCACCATTCCTGTGACAGACGCAAACAACGGGATCCCAGGAATAGATGAGGTTATGAAGACTACCAAAATCATAATTGGTTGTTTTGTGGCTATCACTCTCATGGCTGCTGTGATGCTGGTAATTTTCTACAAAATGAGGAAACAGCATCACCGGCAGAACCATCATGCTCCAACACGGACTGTAGAGATTATTAATGTGGATGATGAGCTTACAGGTGACACACCCATAGAGAGTCACTTGCCCATGCCAGCAATAGAGCATGAGCACCTAAATCACTATAACTCTTATAAATCTCCTTTCAACCACACAACCACAGTTAACACAATAAATTCAATACACAGTTCAGTGCATGAACCGTTATTGATCCGAATGAACTCAAAAGACAATGTACAAGAAACTCAAATCTAAAACGTTTATGACATTATGGGGTAGGGGTGGGGATGACAAAAGATGATTTATAAAACAAATGACACAAATGACTGGGCTAATCTACTGTTTCAAAAAAATGTCTTTACAAAGAAAAAGAAATTTATTTATTAAAAATTCTATTGTGATCTAAAGCAGACAAAATTATGTGTATTCCTCAGAACCTGTTTTTGCTGCACTTATTTGCCCTCTTTGTTCCCGTTTTAATTCCCACCCTACCCTGATTTCCATTCACCATATTTTTCATAGGAGATCTCAATTCCCTAAAAGAAGTGGTCTAGGAAATTTTGTAAGAATTCTGTTACTTTGGGGGAATTTTTATGGTGAATACTAGTGGTGAGTTCGGTTTATTTTGTCACTTTTTCTTCTTTTTTTTTCCCTCATTGCCTTTTTGAAATTATTCATAGAGAATGGAACCATAACATCAACTTTACAAGTGAGAAAAACAAACAATCAAACCTTATTTTTCCCATGTAATGATTTGCTCTGTATTTACTGAAAGCACCGTTGTGTGAAAAAATTGAAAAAGTAAAAGCAGTAACAAACAAAACCCCAAGAAATTAATTTACTTGTGAAAACCTATGAACCCCATGATCTTTTAGGCAATTCTAGAACAGAATTTGTAGTTCAAACACTAAACAAAGATTATAAATAAAATATTGGGTTTTTCTGTACTTGAATATAGCTCATTTTTAGTGTGGCTTTGAACATCAAGATTTGTTAAAATTCTTACAATATTCTGCTGTGATGGTCCAAAACACAATCACTTTAAAGAGAATAATTAAGTCATTTTGGATCATTACTGAAGCATAACATAGTTTTCATTTTAGTTTATGTAAGCAGCATACTGACAACTAAGGGTGAGTGAATTTTAATGCAAGATTAAGATCCTTCCTTCTAATGGTGCTTTCAACTATCTGTATAATATAGCAAGATGCATTTCAGAATGCCAGGAAGTTTTGCAAGGACTTGCAGTTATCACGGAATTTATTGGACAGAGCTAAAAAGAAATTTGTTCTGGGTTTGTTTTGTTGTTTTTGTTTTGGTTTTTTTTTGTAATTTATAACTGTCAATAAGAAAATTCAACTTTACATTAAAGCTGGCGTTTTCCAGTTCAGTTGTTCTAGGACTCCTGAACATAAATATGAAACACATTTAGCTGTCTGTAATACCTCTAATCAGAGCTGTATCCCTATGAAATCAAAATGCTGGTAACAGAGTAACTCAAAGGAAGAAATCTGAAAATTTCGGCTTAAAAAAAAACCAAATCAGAGGAGAGCATAGGTTACTGTAATTTCATGACTGTTAGACTCCCTGTAGAGTAACCAGTTTACATTAATTTAAACTCAAATTCTTTTACCAACAGAAAACTTACATCCTTTTCTATTTATGTATGTTCACTGGATTTAGCATATTGGTATAGGCATGGTGTATACCTTGCATGCAGAAAGCTAAAAAGAAGACTTTTAGTAAGAAAAAACAGCTTCAGAACACTGTTCTTCCAAGTAGACGTTCTGCCAAGTTAAACTACTTGATGCATTGGCAATTGAATAGAAGCATTTTAAGGCAATATAGGTGGGGAAAAAGAATCATACAAATCATCTCTGAATATCTTTTCACCTATTTTCTTCCTTTACCACACTTACTGTGAGTTTTCAAGGTCCTGTGCCAGGTAAATAATGTTCTTGGTTCATATCAAAATCGCTTTGGAGCTTTCTAGTATGCAATAGCATGCAGAATGCAGACCCTTCTGAACAGTGAATTTCTGTAAATTTAAGAAGAAGCTTCTGCTAGGTTGAAGTGGTAAATGTCTCTTGCTGGATGCACAGTTCTCAAGGTTGCAAGTGAATACTGTAGTAAGAAGGCCTGATTCAAAGAGGACACAGTGAAGATAGCTGATGGTGAATCACACCCTGCAAGGAGTCTGATAAATATAACACAAAATGAAACCAGAAATTCTATAATAATCTCAAAGAAACATTTGCAAGACATTATCCTTTGATGTACTACATGAAAAGTAATATCTACTCCAAGGGAATTTTAACAGAGGACAAAGATGGACCTGAATGTAAAATGTTTCAGTTCTGATTCTTAGCTTTGCCTATTTCTTCAAAATGCATTGGAGCATTTCATTGGCGATTTCATTTAAGCATTGTGGCAGGGTGTACAGAAACACTGCAATTACACATTTCTATTTGTACTTTATCCATCTGTCTAATAACATTGTGTCTATGACCAGTGCTTATCTGAAAATTGGAAAAATTCTTTCCAGGAAACCTAGGGCCATCTATCAACAGGTTTATGTAAAAAAATTATGGCTATTCTCCAAACAGTATTTGTGAAAGCATTTACGGTCACCATGGTTTTATAAGCAGGTAGTTTTTACTAACTCCTAAATATTATGCATGGGAGGTCTTTAAGAAAGAGGTGTAACTATTGCTAAGTGGGACAGTGGGTCAGTGACAATCTTTATTCCTCTATGGGGTAATACAAAATAATATCAGTGACTTTTTTAAACAGTATTTGATTGGGTAAGTATACACATATTATGTGGAAACTATATTAGTTATTTTCCCAGCATCTTCCCTATCCCTCTTGGAGCCACAGAGATTATTTCTGACTCCTTCCTACTTCTATAAAACACTCATTATTTTCATAGATTAATTAAATACCAGAGTTAGAGAACATCACAGTTTATATCATGCACTGAGCTCTGAAATAAAGTGAGAGGAGTGCTGTGCTCTCTTGTTTTGATGCTGAAATCACATGCCAATACAGCCTGTTACTACTCCAGAGACTACAATGTTAAGAATGAAGCATGAGTCTTCTATATGGCAGAGCACAAGTGATAGAAAGTTCTCATGATTTTTTTCTTGCAGGTGACCACATTTTAGATTGTGTGATGTAAAAATAATAATAATAAAAAAAAAACAAAAAACCAAGGGATCTTGGTTATGAGCTATCACTTTTAGTGGGCTCATGAGAAAGGAAGAATTATTCTTCAGTTCATTTGATGGAGTTTGAAGACATTTCTCTGCTGTCCTGTGCAAATACGAAATGCACACACATTTTCTTTCTGGAATTGCCATCAAGTCTTAACAAATCTTGCCATATGCAGAAGCAACATGTAAAAAGCATAGCGAGTGAGTTCCATTCAATTCATCATACAAGGCAGACATTTTATTTTACTTTGAAAAGGGCTAAATGTGTGGAAATTATGACAGTAATTGTGGTGGTTGGGTTTTTTTGCTAAAATACTCTAATGTGTTAAAAATAATGTATAATGATTACAAGATTCCCTGTCCCCACTGATGGCATTATAGGTTGATCACAGACTTAGAGAAAAGATAATTAAGTTAATATTGTGTTTAGCTTAGCTTCATAACTTTGTAAAAAGATTTCATAACAGCTGCTATGAGCTTTTATATGTCAGATGCAACCATTACTGTAGCCTTTTCAATGAGAAGAATGGAAAATCTTTTCCACTTATTTGCCCTTCCCTAAAATTTATATTTCATTTTTTTTTGTGAGGTAAATACAACATTTCTGAAATGTTCACTTTATTTCTAAGTCCAGGCAGTGAAGGCCCACGACGTGTCAGGAACTATCTTGCAATTTCATACCAAAAGAAGTAAATGAAGAAACAATTTCTCCTTATCTTCAAGATATAGTAAGGAAAGTTAGACTTCCACATCTGGTTTTCTGTTTTTCTTAGTAAAATTCTTTAATGCATGTTTGTTCTCCTTTGTGCAGCTGTTGCCAAAAAACAGCCTCATTTCAAGCTTGCATCAAAAATCCATTCAACAGTTAGCCTGATGGTAGTAGTGAACATCTTATGATGAGGTATTATATATTAGCATTGTAGCAGAGTAACACTCAGAGCCATCACTACTGAAATAGCAAGGGTTCATGAGCAGGGGATGGACTCTGTGAGATTATGGAAAATCTACTCAGTAAATCTACATTTCTGTTGGCCCTAGACCCTCACACATAGCAGTGCCCCATGGAAACATTGTGGTGGTGTGTCATTTGTGGCTGGAAAAGCACAGTAAGGCAGAACTTTGGGTTAGGAACAACTTCAGTGGCTGCTCCCACTGAAGATCATAAATGCAGAAGTAATGAATGTGTAAAATCTGAGCTTCAGACATACAGTGTATGACGAGAAATGAGGGACTTATATATGTTCATCACATTTAATCACAAGTAGGTTTTAAGGCTTAATGCACACTAAATAATTGAAAACTTGAATAATAAAAAAAGTCAAAGATCTGCAATGTAAGTTTGACACAAGTG
Organism: Pezoporus wallicus; assembly: GCF_028554395.1. Lineage (NCBI taxonomy): Eukaryota > Metazoa > Chordata > Aves > Psittaciformes > Psittacidae > Pezoporus > Pezoporus wallicus. The sequence goes on from NW_026640972.1 coordinate 465,500, forward strand.
GCAAATTATATTTTGACAATATAGTAATGCTGGTTTGAAGTAATATGGTTTTTTTCATTATTAGCTCTATTAACACAAATGAGATCTGTAGTTCAATAGCTACATGCTATTTGCTTTGATACTAATGCCATGATTTCTTTAGGTGAGATCTGTTAAACAAAATATTATATTGAATTTGTCTTGGTCTTAATCCTTGCTTTCATACATTTATAACTTACAGCTACACTGTCTGCTAACAAAGGACTGAATTAATGAACATGATTGAATTTCATAAGAGAGAAATTTCTCCCATACTGTAACTTCAGTGATGTATGGAATTTTGGAATGAGGAGGAGACGCTGAAATTACATCATCAGATGATTTTATAGCTAACCTTTATAAAATAATAAAGAAGAAAATATAATGTTATTTTTGAGAACTTTGAAAACTTAATCTTACGTAGAAGTAGGAAATTTTGATAAAAAAATAGAAGTAGTTAGAATATTATTGAACTTGAAAGTAACAGTAGATGTACTGTTTAAAGCAAGAAGTGTCAGCCGCATATCCCAGATAAGCTTTACATCTTTTCTAACAACCCAGTTACCCAGTTCTCAAACTCAAAAGTTTGAGTTACTTTTCTAAATATCATTCAGTTTCTGCAAGGATTCTGGCTGCACTATCCATACTTTTCTGGTTTCTTCTTAAATTTTGCAGTACATTTATGGTGCAATCTGGGTTTTTAGCTCCAGAACAGTTTCCCAGACAGAGCACGCAAAGAATTCTCTGCTAAGTCATCCAAACTGCACCCATTGGAGGATCATGTTTAATACTCTGGGTCTTTTTTTCATGAACCTGAAATAGCTTGTGCAGTGAAAGATTCCAGTGGTCAATGGACAGGAGGCAGGTCAGTCTAAGTAGAACCTCTGCAGATCTGGGTACTAAGCTGTTTACATCCATTAACTGCAAAACAACTGGTACCTGTTTGATACTGCAAGGCAGTTTCATAGATCATTTATATGGCTCTTAATAATGTTGTAGCTGTAGTTTATCGTTATTGATCACCTGCTGTGAGTTAACTATATTCCAGGTTAATATAGTCTTTTCTTTTCTCCTGTTGCCACATACCTTTCTTTGTGATGATATTTGGTCAAGTTCTAGAGCTGGAGAAAAAAATATCAATGTCTTTCTTTGGATATCCAGACTATAAAAGGATTCCAAATTGCATAAAACTGCATTTAAAAAAAAAAAGCAATAGATAACAATGTTATCAGATGCCTACAAAGCAAATGCCTAAAGAATGTTTCCCCCGGGTTGTTTTTTTTTGTTGAGAACAGTTTATATGGCTCAGGAAAATCATCAAAGCCTTATCAGATTGAATAAACCAAAACCACTGACCAGTTCCATGGCTTTTGCTAGGACTTCCATGACAGAGATTATTTTTTCTGCCATTTTTATTTTAATACATTCTATTGCCTATGTCAGCAGTGTTTCCATCAGGATGGATACAAGTAATTATTGTTGGAAATATTGTCACCTGTTGTTTCTACCTGGAGAAACATTGGCTCTGGATGTTGATATTTTAAACTCTCTGCTGATTTCTGGCACACCCATGGGGGAGCAATCAATTCCTTACTGAAAGGGAAGCTTTAGCCTATCTAACACAACAAGGAAATAGTAACGAGCTGACCAGGCAAGGAAGAATAAAATAAAATGCAGTGGTGATGGGGAGAGAAGAACAGTGAGAAAATAACTGAGCATTGCAAAAAAATATTACAAAACAAGAGAGTGAGACTCCTCATCACCTCCTTTTATTCTCATTTCATACTTTATATTTCCTGGTATAGCTGGAAAATATTTGAACACACTGATGAATGAATTCTAAATAAATCACATGGGAAACTCTCTGAAGTATAACTTTAAGCTACAAAGGTCTTTAGACTTGTATAGGTCAAACACATCTCACAGGACAATTTAGGATGTTAGAAAATTGTACTAAGATGCTAGGAGAATACTGCAGCAAGAGATTTAAGTTGGAATTCTAAAAAGAAAAAAAAAACAAACCCAAAACCCAAACTAGTAATATTTTGTGAGTAAAAAACAGTTTTGCAAGGAAAAAAGTAGCAATTTTCATTCTGGGAACACTCAATTGGCAATTTCTGCATGTAAATATAATTTTAACATTAACCTCTACTAATTTTAAATTGGCCCTTTAAAATGAATATGGAAGAAGCACTAAAATGCATAGAATGAACAAGGACAATACCAGTGAAATGTTTAATTTATTAGAACTTTCAATTTCTGTCCTCTGGGATTATATTTAGTAATACAGTATTTCTAATCAGGAAACATTTTTCTTCCCTTTTCTCCCCTCAGGCTGGGATAAAAATTTTGACTAATAAAACTGGTATCAGAATTTCAAGAAAAAAAAAAGATACCTTGTGAAACACCTGCTAATTTGGTAGTATGCTTTTGCTTTTTGTTTTAAATTGCTTTTTCTTGCTTTTGCAAATATAAGTTAAGGAACTGAAATGGTAAAACAAAAAACTTAAGTCTATGATGAAGTTTGTGAAGGTGCAAGATTTATACGTCCTTACTTTTTTTTTTATTGCATTCTAATGTGCTGTCACAGAAGGGTAGAAAGCCCAAATAAATTCTTATAATTTTTTCATGATTCTTTAGGTTTTGGATATGTTTTTTTCTTCACTGATCAATCACATTTTCCTTGGATTTATATTTCAGACTAGCATCCTATTTTCTTTTCTCTGTTTACAATTTCAGCTTTTTTTGAAACTTCAATTTTTACTCAACATACTTTCTCAAAAGCTGAGCTTTTTTAATTATATATTTTCTCCATGATTGTAGGATATAAGACTACATTGCCCTCCTATGTATCCAGCTTAACTCATTCACTACATTCATAGCATTATTTGATTGTATCACTCTTTGTATCTAATTGAGAGCGTGCTCGTAAAGTTATTACCCATCTTTCCTTCACAAAACCACAAACTGTTGCAATCAAGTGAAAGTGTGGAAGAGCATGACTGTCCAGAACTTGTTTCAAGGCTTAACAGCAAAACACTGTAAACTCAAACTTTTCATGCTTCAGTGGCAATTGGATTTTGGCTGCAGAAAATCATCAGAAGAGCCTGACCTGTGTGAGGTAACTGATCCCTGGTGCATATCTTGTCGCTGGAAGATGTTATCTCTGAACAAGAGAATACTCCATTTCCTCTAAAGTCTGTTTGATAACTTTAGTCAAAAGGAAGCAGATTTTTTTTTTATTAAGCTGTTTTCTTTTTTAAAATTTCTGAAACCTTCTGGTGGTTTAGATTTCTGCAGTAGTATTTCATGCATAGTTCATAGCCACAAAACTGGGATTCAGTCAACATCACTGAAGGATTGGATCAGCCTGTTTTTAAATGGGTTTTCCTTCTGCTGACCATAGTTAATTATGTGTCTTTTTTTAAGTGACTGCTAAGTACTGATAGCACAGTTACAGAAGAACATTACTAGGAATGATACCAAAATTTTACAGTTGTGCAAATTCATGGCATCTAATCCAGTGGTGGTGGTCTGTTGCCCTGGTTTAATTTTGAACTTGTGAACTGACGTGTTGCTGTAATGGTTCAGTAGGGGAAATTATTTTGTTCTTTTAAATTCTTTTTAAAGTTCTAAGAGAATCATTGGGCTGAGAACCAAGTCCTTCACATTGCTTCAGTACGACAATATTGCAGCTTTGGTTTTAAGGGTGCTCCAGAAGCATACGAGAAATTTAACCATGACAAGTGCAAGGTGCTACACCTGGGTCAGAACAATCCCAAGCACAGCTACAGGTTGGGCAAAGAAGAGATTCAGAGCAACCCTGCGGAGAAGGACTTGGTTGATGAGGAAATGAACATGAGCCGGCAGTGTGCGCTTGCAGCCCAAAAAGCCAACCATGTCCTGGGCTGCATCAAAAGGAGCGTGACCAGCAGGTCAAAGGAGGTGATCCTGCCCCTCTATTCTGCTCTCGTGAGACCTCACCTGGAGTATTGTGTGCAGTTCTGATGTCCTCAACATAAAAAGGACATGGAACTGTTGGAACAAGTCCAGAGGAGGGCCACGAGGATGATCAGGGGACTGGAGCACCTCCTGTATGAAGACAGGCTGAGAAAGTTGGGGCTGTTCAAGCCTGGAGAAGAGAAGGCTGTGTGGAGACCTCATAGCAGCCTTCCAGTATCTGAAGGGGGCCTATAGGGATGCTGGGGATGGACTCTTCATTACGGACTGTAGTGACAGGACAAGGGGTAACGGGTTAAAACTTAAACAGGGGAAGTTTAGATTAGGTATAAGGAAGAAATTCTTTCCTGTTAGGGTGGTGAGGCACTGGAATGGGTTGCCCAGGGAGGTTGTGAATGCTGCATTCCTGGCGGTGTTCAAGGCCAGGTTGGATGAAGCCTTGCATGGCATGCTTTAGTGTGAGGCATCCCTGCCCATGGTAGGGGGGTTGGAACTAGATGATCTTGAGGTCCTTTAGAACCCTAACTATTCTATGATTCTATGATTCTAAGCATTCAGTTTCTGTAATTCATTCTCTTGTGACCAGAACTGTGATAAATGCAGTTCTCTATAAGAACATTTAATCTAAGAAATTAACTCTATCAGACACATGGCAAGTAGACCACAATATATTCAGCATGTGGTAGTAAACATATCTCTTCCTCCTGAGTTTGGCCACATGGTTAGCTTTCTGTATCTTCCTTCAAGTTTCCATCAAGTGTTCCATCTTTATGCAGCTGCAAAGTGATTGATAGCTAAAAGCCTGTCTTTGGAAGGTAAGTTATGCAAAAGTAAATGGATCATCACTGTATATCTGTTGTTCAAATACAAACTTCTCTCTGTCCATCCCTTACAAAAACTTCCAATAGTCATGTTTCTCTGCAATCCTAGTTGATAAGATTAATTCTCTTTATTCCATTTCATTTCTCAGGGTGTTTCCAAAGAATGGTGCAAGTAATGGCAAGAAGAAAGAAGTTGGTGATTTTGCTTCCAGGACATACACAAATCCAGATAATGTCTGTGTAAAGAGCCCATGAAAAGAAAAACAACACACTGTTAGAAGAAAAAGATCAGTCAAGACACAAAATATTAAAACCAAATATAAATTCCACTCTTTTCTCTGTTGTATATGCACACGTAGATATATATAGGTATAGATAGAAATGATAGAGATAGAGATAGAGATTAGATATAGATAGATGGAGATATAGATGATATAAATAGATTAGAAATAGATGCAGATAGATATAGATTATAGATATAGATATAGATGATATAGAGATTAGAGATATAGAGATAGAGATAGATTAGAGATAGATTAGATATCGATATCAATAGATATATACACGCACACTGTCTTGCGGCTCTGATGCTTTTCAGGAGGTCTGCACTGGAAAGCAGCCCAGACAGTGAAGATGCAGTGCACTTCTCATTGGGTGGCTACCTGCCCACTGGCACACATGGCAAAGGAGGGAAGTAAGAAGCAAAAAGTTTTCATGAAAGGTCAAAGTTCTGGTATGGCCAGGGCCCTGCTACCCCTGAGGTAAGAGTCATCCCCATTCATACAATGCAGTGAGTCTGGAGGATCTGCCATGTGACAGGAAACTGGTGTATAAACAGGGGAAAAGGCAAGACTCTCTACGAGGTGATTCAGAGTACTCTAGTTTATGTCTGTATAATCACCATGTCAAAAACTTTATACAACTTATACAACTTTTGAAGCAGAATATGTTGGGAAACAAGCACAAAAAGTAGTCTGAATGCTAGTCATTACTGCTGTTGCTCTTTGTGTTTCTCAAGCATTCAGTGCTTTTCTTTGAGAATTTCAAACTGGAAGGGTCAACAAGTCATGATCTCCAACTGAAAGGAATACATGATTTTATTTTAAATTATTTATTGTTATTTTATGGAGATGTCACACTTTGTGCTTCTTGTGCATCTGTGACAGCACTGCCAGGGCAGAGACAACACTTTCAAATGGTGTGAGATGTCACTAAATAATGCAAGACCCTCCTTATTTCTCTTGTAGCTTTGTAGCTTTGGAATGAAGGGCAAAGCAAACAGTATTTTCCATCCTTTGGGAAGAAAGTGTAGGGATGCAGGGAGGTACAGGCTCATGAAACAATCAGAAGAGACACAGATACACTCACCTGGGGAAAACTCTAGGAAATGGCTTCCCACCCTCCTCCCAGAGAAAGGCTTCTCTTGAGTAAGTAAGATTTTGTAGGTTGTTGTGGGTTATTTTTACATTTAGGAACACACTCAGCCTTATCTGTTTTAACCATAATGTATATATGGACTGTAAAGTGTCTATCTTGAGGAAAAATTACTCAATTAAAGGGCAGAAAGCCCTTATGAAAAAGAAACAATACATGAAAGTATTAGGACTTTGTGTAAACAGAGTGGCTATTCATGTTGATAGGGATAAGGAGGAATTTGCTTCAACAAATCTTTCCATGAGGGTCTTTCAGGCAATCCCCCTCATTATCATCTGCTAGAGGAGGGAAGTTGCAATAAAATGTGTCTGAGTTGTTTCTTCCCAAAGTGAGGATGCAGCAGGAGAAAGCTCTTCCAGCCCCTGGATGGGAAGAGAAATAAGCTTCCTGAGACACTGGAAGGATGAGCTTTGTCCTTCTGTGATGGAAAAAGAACTCAGGAGTTTACAGCTAGTAGTGAGTTAAGGGTGCAGTGAACAAGGGGAAGGAAATTGATTTATAAATGTCTAGTTTCTATTCTGTTTTCATCAATTTACAAAACCAATTCTTTCAGCATATATACATACATTTTGAAGTATCTGGCTTTTGTGTTTGTTTAAAATATTTTTTTATCGTCTTTGATCTCTGTGTGAGGAGTTGTTTTGTTATGTTTACCTCAAAGTTCAGGGTGCCTTTAGCTCCCATTAGTGAAGCATGATATCTATCTTATAATGGAGCAATGTGGGACCCTGTCACATGTAGAAAGTAATCATTCTTCTTTTCCCTCTCACTGTGTGAATGCTGTACTTCTTTCTGGTCCCTAGTATATATGATACAAATGTCCTACAATGTACATTGTTGCATAAACATTAATGTTTTTCCTAAGAAATAGTTGGAAGGCTTAATATCCAAGCCTGTGTCTTTATTCTTGGCACTAGACCTCCAAGACCCCATTGCAGATAAACCATGTGATCAAAAAGGTGGTTTTATTGTTTGTTTATTATTTTATTTTACTCTTCAATGCTTAACATAACTCTTTGAATGCTCAGTGTCCATCTCTGTTAATCGAGATTGAATACTTTTATATAATAAATTTATTCAAGAAACCTGCTTCCTCAGCAGTGTGTTGAAACATAGCACATATCAGCAGTATGTTGTAGAATAATATTTTTAAAATTCAGTGCTATTCCATCAATTAATGGAGAACTCAGAAGCAAAAAAAATATTTCCTGTCATTCAACTGCAAAGATGTACTCTTTGGCCAACGTTCGTTAGCAACACAAACTGCTTAATTTTTCCAGTGAATGAGACCTGAAGAGAAAATCTAACAAGAAACTGTATATTTTCCTTTTTTCCAAAATAGAGAGGCTAAAGATTAAAAAACAGTAGAAACACTGAGCAGTATCTGTGATTATGAAGAGTATATGTAACTTAAAAATCTTAAAAATTATTTAATTTAATAATAAATATTAGAATGTAGAGTCACTGAGTAAATTTCACATAACCAGCATAGCTTAAGTACTGAGCGTATTTCTTTTTCTGACATTTAGTCCTGTTACATTGCTACTTCAAAAAATATTTCTAATGTCAAGGGAGAAAAATGAGGCAAACTTATGTATTAAATCACTAAAATACTTTATTCTCTCTCCTCAGCTCATCATAAATATTTTTCTATTATTCTCATCATAAATATTTTTATATTATATATAAAAATACAATGTGGAAAGGAAGAGCAGGTCCTGGAGAGGAATGCACTTCTTAGGAAGCTGGAAAATATAGTTCTCCACAGAGTGAAGGCCTGCAGGAAATTAGATATGATAGTCAAAAGGAGATTAGTGAAGGAAGAGATCTGCACTTTCCTCCTTTCTCTTATGGGTCCTATATTCTAAAACACTTAATAGAATTGTGCTAGCTGGACTCATTTAAAAAAGTACAGATTCAAATGTTATCATATGTTACCACTACAGCTGGCTCTGGCTTAATCACTTTTAAGAAGACTAAGTTTGAACCAAGGAACTTAAATACTCTGCAGGTATTGCAAATTCTAACTTGATGGCTGGCATATGTGACAGCAATCAATTTCATTTGGATTCAGTGCCTCAAGCCTGCCCATGACATCTATATACATAAGTTTTATGCTAGGAAGAACATACGTTTTTTGATATAACTGTCATCTGTCTTCCAGCCTTCTCCAACTGCTTTTTTGTCTGTAGGATTTATGAACTGCTTTGTGTACATCTCACAGTATCATAGTAAATTAACAAAAAAGTCCAGAGCTTGAGGTCTTAAATATACATATAAAAAAACAAACAAAACAACAAAACAAAAACCCAACAAAAAAAAAACAAAAGAAACAAAATAAAAAAAAAAGATTGTGTGTGTATTTGAAAAAGAGACAGAGAGTGTGTGTGTGAAGCAAAACTCCTAAAATTCCTCAAATTTCCTTTAGGAATTTCTCATGATATTATATCCAGAAGGCAGAGAAAATGGTCACAAAACCAGTCAATATTGTATTCCTTCCACCCTCACTCCATACCCTGAAGCAATATTGGTTTTGCAAGATGATTTTCCCTTAAAAAGTAATACTTACTCAGGGTTATGTAGTTAGGACTTTTGAAATCAGAATCTTGCTGTTTAGGCAACCATGACCACATTTTAAATTGCTTGATTATCTGTCTGTGGGGGATGACTGTTTTATTGCCTTAAATAATATAATTATTTTTCATTCCTCAAGGCAATGCCTGTCACAAAAAGTAGATAAAGAAATAGATTGAGCTTGTTTTAAAGTACATTTTGGGTGATAATTATTTGAGGATACAAATGGGAATTGTAAAGCAGTACCCAAGAGACTCGAAATCTCACTTTTAATAAATAGGTAGCACTTAAAATGCATTCAGGCTTCTAAGATTATTAACTCTCTTTTGTGCTGTAGGCCGTGTAGTCTAGAAATTATTAAATTGCAGCTATTTGCCATTGAATCAACCTAGTTGCAATGGAGAAGAAAAAGCATAGATCATCCATCAGAGAATGACTGCAACCAAAAAGAGCTGAATTATGCTGTAACTGAATTGTTCTGTAAAGAAACACATTTACCTCTAATTGAAATCTGGTAAAGTATATATGTGCACTTATGTGAATACATAAGCATGTTATGCGTTCTCTTTTGCAATGGATGTACAATAATTTCCAGTAATAAAGCCAGGGTGACTCTATAGTCCAGGTATAGATCTAAAAACTGTATTAATTATGCATGTCTTGTATAATGGAAATGGCTCTCCCTAATGTTTGTAAGTATTCAATTTATTTTAATTCCCAGTATCACAAAGAGTTTGCAATTGGAGTTTGAAGGGGTGTACTGCTAGACCATGTCTGTGATGAGGGCTGTTGTGCAATTCCACAAGCATTGATTAGACTACAGGAGGGTAACAAATGTTCAACTTGGCATGAGGATGTTATCTCCAAACAGTTAAAAGAATTGACCTCAAGGATGTATAAGGAATTTTACTGGGGGGTAGGGGGCTGGACTTTTCTAAACTAAAAATTAAAATTGCCACCCTTTGCAGAACATAGGCTACAGTTTGGTCTTCAATACTTCAATTTTATAATTTCCATCAAATTCTAGAATAGTTTGGGTTGGAGTGGACCCTAAAGACCATCTAGTTCCAACCCCTTGCCACAGGCAGGGACACGTTCTACTAGACCAGGTTGCTCCAAGCACAGACCAGCCTGGCCTTGAACACTGCCAGGGATGGGGCAGCCACAGCTTCTCTGGGCAACGTGTGCCAGGGCCTCACCCCCTCTCACAGGGGAGAACTTCTTCCTAATCTAAATTTCCCTTCTGTCAGGTTAAAGCCATTCCCCCTTGTTTTGCCCCTGTAGGCCCTCATCCAAAACCCTTTTCCAGGTTTCTTGTAGCCCCTTTATGCACTGGAAGCTGCTTCGCAGAACCTTCTCTTCTCCAGACTGAGCAACCCCAACTCTCGCTGTCTTCACAGGGGAAGTGCTCCAGCCCTCAGAGCATCTTCAAGGCCCTTCTCTGGACTTTGGGCTTCTGTGGACATATTTCTCTTAACTAAAAATCTGAGAATATTTTAAAATACTCCTTACTAATAAGGAATTACAGAAAAAAAAAGAGCATAAACTTTTCATTTGCAGCAAACTTTTGGATTTGTTACTCTTCCTGACTTTTTCTTTTTTTGACTGCATCCCATTCTCAGATCCCAGTTTGGCTGTTTATACATATGTTTGTTTTCTTTATATTATTTTTTCTTGTATTTTTGCCTCTCTGCATCTTTAGTTTCTTGAAGTTAATATAGCTAGAAGTGTTTTGGTTAGTTGTCAAAATTAGAAAGTTAACTGCCGAGCATGGTTTCTGATATGTAGATGAGAACAAATAAGGATATGATATACTAAGTAGGAAAAGAGCATAACTCTGGGGAGCACAACAAAATGGAACAAGTAACAAAAAAACAAATGCAACATACCCCTGCTAGGACTGCTGCATTCAGATGGTTAAGTATGGGCAGATTGTTATCCTAGCTTTGAAAAGGATCTAAGGTGAAAAAGTACTTGAGCAAAACCTGAATTCCTAAATGGTGTGCAATTTGCTAACCCTATTCTCTGAAAGGTATGGGGTAGGATAAGTAGAATCATAGAGAAAGTGACGAGATCCAACAGCATGAAATTATGTCAGTGGTTGGTTCCACTTCTTCCAAGAAGCAAGCAACTGAAAAATGGGTAGGCATAAAGGACACACGAAAGTCAAGTATCTCCAGAAGAGAGAGGTGCCTTGTATATAGCTCATTGAAACTGGAGCAACAGGTCTAAAAATGATACTTTTTAGTTTAACATAATGTATTAGATAATTTATTAGGAAGGTTGGCTTCATAATGAAAATAAAATATGGGGTGATTTTCATTGTCAATGTAAATTTGCCTCTCAGTACTGGACTTCGCAATGTTTTTTTCAAAATGTAAGTTGTTTGTTCTCAGTTGTCTGTGAGTAAAACTATTAATATTAGAGACTTTTAATGAAGAGCACTACCACGTAGAGTAGTGCATACAGATTAACTTTATTGTCATATACATTTATTTGATTTGAGGTTGATGATTGAGCCTCTTTGTGGGGAGGCTGAGTGTAAGTACATAGGTGTGTGTGAGAAATTGCATTCTTATATGTCTTCAATGAAACTAAATATAGTCTTAGCAACCTCTTTCTTGCATGCAGTATGTGCACTGGAGAACAGTTTCCATTTAATAAGCTTCTAAAGCTCTGGGGTCAAACCTGTAGGCTTTTATTGCTAAGTGAGCTCAAACTTTCAAGGGTAAATTAAAAAAAAAAAAAGAGCTTTGGCTTATTTATTTATTTTTTCTTTTCAAAAGCATGCTCTTGGGAGATAGCAAGTACCTTCAAATATTGTTAGGGAAGCAATGGAATAGATATTTATGTATCTTAATGGTTTGATGAGAACTGAATCATGCTGAGGGATGTGGTATCCCTTTCATTTATCATAATTGAGGACATTAAGTGCCATGCAAAATTCATCCCATGTTTACTCCTTAATAAGCTTATTAGGAATTTTTAGTGGAATGCTGTGCTGGGTTCAGCAGTAGCAGTCATGTTTCTCCTTCGTGGTAGCTGGTGCAGTGCTGTGTTCTGACGTACAGCCTGGGAACAGTGCTGGTGATACCGATATTTTCGGTTGTTGCTAAGTGATGTTTACCCTAACCAAGGACTTTGTGAGGCTCATGCTCTGCCAGGGAGGAGGGGAAGCCGGGAGGAAGCAGAGATGGGGCACCTGAACCAGGCTAGCCAAAGAGGTATTCCATACCACAGCACGTCATGCCCAAGGTGGGGGGTAACTGGGAGTTACCCGGAAGGACATGGGCTTCCGGGTGGGACTCGTTTCTTGGCCGTTGGTATTGTATTCTCTTCCCTTGCTTTTTTCTCTTATCATTGTTGTCATTGGTAGTAGTGGTGGTGGTGATTTGTGTTGTACATTAGTTGCTGGACTGTTCTTGTCTCAACCCGCGGGAATTGCATTCTTTCAATCCTCCTCCCCATTCCTCTGGGAGCGAGGAAGGGAAGAGCCCCGGGGGGGGGTGGTGGTGGTGCTTCGATTGCTCTCAGCCCGGCACCACTCACTGGGAGTGAGTGATCAACCTGTCTGGCTAGGGTTTAAACCATGACAGATGCTTGTTTTGATTATTTTTGTTTTGGTTTAATTTTTTGTTGTCACTGGAATTTAATTTCAAATGGACATGCAAATTGTAATGAAGTAGAATCATTGTGTTGACACAGTGCTTCTCAAAATTTCTGGAAGGGTTTTGGCAGTTTCTACAGTGGAGTTAGACACACCTGTAGTGGTGTAAGTCCCAAACACAAGAGCATTGTGTTGTATAAATAAATCATACTTTCTGAAGTCACATTTATCTTCACGTTGCCACGTGGGCAAAACCTTCTCTTGTGAGTTGCTGAAATTTTGTTCAGTATTTGGTGGTTCGTCTGTGCTGAAGCCAGACAGGCAATAAAAGAGGATGACCCAGACTGCATGCAAAGAAGCAGCAGGCACTTATCTTTCGGCACAAGGACTTTCTAAAGGCTCTGCTGTTGCTCTCTATTTGGTATTTTGATGGTGATGCAGATTTCTGTGATCAGATTCTCAGAATATCCAAGTTGAATATGTCTACTGACCTCACAGGAGCAACACTATAATTCAAACATCTCATTTGTTACCCTAGATAAATTTACCATCTGCATTTTAATTTTAATTTTTATTCTGTTCCTTTTTTTTCTTTGAAATAACAAAGCAGATCATGGATGATTTGGAGAAAACTCCAGGAACAAAATTGCCAATAAAGTTTTCAAGCTGACAAGCAGGTAGTCTTTATTGCGGCGCTGGGAGACACGGGGGATAGCTCCTCCTAACGTGTGTCTCTCAGTTGCCACACAAGCCGTCCTTTTATAGCCACTGGGCATACATACATATTCATGAGGCTACATATGGATTACGTAATTTTCCAGAAAGTTCCCCGCTTGCGTACAGAATTGTGGTGGTGGTCTCTGAGGGTCATTTACTTCTTCCAACAATCTTCATCACTTCTGGCAGCCTTTGAAGCACGCGCAGCAGATGGTCATACCAGTTTAATTGGTTTGTTAGCACCAGAGACATAATAATCCTCCTATCCTCCTACTTATCAGTTTAACTGTAGCTCATCTTGGACCCCTGCGGTTCCCAGATACTTCTTATCCCTGTGTCCTGTTCTTCTAGACTGTTTTTCTTAAAACTATGTTAACTATAACGATTTATCTTGTGAGAATTCTCAGTGTGTTCTCTAGCTGTACTCTTACTTTTTCTTCTCTATGTATCATGCACCTCAGTAATTTTCCATTGCTACTGCTACAAAGCCATCAAACTTAACATTACTTAAAACTAATTCTCAAGGTTTCTATATTCCATTTTGTGCACCCCTTGTCTCAAATTCCCCCCTTTTTCTGTCCTTTTGCAACATTTTATATATTACCATTACCATCAGAAGTCTTTTGGAAATAATTTCCCATTTCTACTTGGTGCTTAAGTGCATTCCTTTTCCAATCTTCATAATGTATCATAGACCGTTTACAACACCAGAGGGAACATTGTATCATACCACAAGTAATCAATATTCCTGCAACCAGTAGCCTCAACCAGGAGAGATTAGGTAACCATGAAGTTAACTTTTTCCATATTTTTTCAAAACCCCAGGAGGTGTCATCCATGGGCATTTCATGAAATATCTTAGTTTGTTTCCAAATTTCCTCCAGATCTGTTTCAATTCTGACACTTTGGTCTATATGGGAACAACAGCTTTCATCAGTTATGGAACAAACCCCTCCTTTTGATGCCAATAACATGTCTAGAGCCATTCGGTTTTGTAATACCACTTTAGACAGGCTGGTTATCTCTTGTTGTTCTGCCTCGATTATATCAATGGTTTTACTTTCAATTTCCTCTATGGTTGATGAGATATTTACAATTGCTTTTTCTAATTCACTTACTCCCAAAGATGGAATTATCCCTCTTACAAAACTATGAAATGCAGTGTGCTGTTCAATAATAGGGTTAAACCCTCTCTTAATCTGTTTAGCAAAACTTCTAATCCAGGTCCTGGAAGGATACCTGTTGATAATAGTAAAATTGGGTTCTACAGCACCTAAGGTGCATGCCCCCTTCCAGTTGGGGGGCAGAGTCTTATAAGCATTTTCTCCACATAACCAATACCATCCTTTCCCTTTAGGAACAGGCCACCACTGAACTATGATACCATCTATATTAATAGCATGATTGCAATTTGAATGGTGACCTACATCTGTGGCATTTAAACAAGCAAGATTTCCTACCCTGGTTCCTGGTGTAATATATCTTTGTGCACAGGTGTAATATTTATTACCAGGATTAGGATTAACTAGTCCAAATTCTAACCTTTCCTTCGAATACAGATTGCTAGAGTTCACCCACAAATTTGTCCATGAGACAGTGTTAGGAATTGGAACTCTAATTAATGGGAGATCCAGGCTTTCTCCTGATTTAGGCAAGTGTGCACACACCCAACAGTCACTACAATTAAAAACATTAATGACATTCTGCACTAATTTCAGGTATAAATTCTGGTCCCAAGCTTGTGTGCCAGTTATCATATGAGTCCAAATTATGACCAACGCAATTTCATACGTAAGGGCCCTGAAGGTTCAATATGCCATGTCTTCTCTGTCTCTGGTGCTTTCTTAGTTCTTGAATAATGTATCCAAATAGGTTGTTCCCTTATCTTCACTGCTGTAAAGGTGGTCAGTAATATCTGGTATGGTCTGCTCCAATTCTGCTGTAGAAGATCTCCTGAAAAATTCTTAACATAAACCCAGTCTCCAGATCTGAAAGGGTGAATCAGATCCATCAAAAGCTGGATAGGTATTTATGTCTATTTCGAGCACCTGCAATTACACACCTCCAGAGTAGGAGAACTCTGCATCACAGTCTCCTTGGCAACTGCAGTCATCCAGAGGACACATAGTTTACATGATTCTCAGGCAAGAATTTGCTACTGAGGGTCAAACTGAAGAAACAATTCAAATGACAGCCAAGGACAGGAGGTACCAGAAAATATAGAGGTTTTGTTTGGTTAGTTTGTTTTCTTAGGTAAACAGAGAATTCTGTTTCTTATTTTAATTTAAAGACACTGAAGACTGCAAAATGGTAGGGTCAATAAACTCATATATGCCATGCCATTTTTTAAACACAATATATTGAATATTAGGTTCTTCTGCTAAATTATTTGTGATCAGATTTCTGGGGTTTGAAAATGTATGCTGCTGCCAGTTGTGCAGGAATGCCATTTTTTTAGCTGCTTACAGTACCTTCAGCAGCTAGAAGGCAAAATGTAATCCTGAGCACAGGACTTGCATAGTACTTACATGTTCTTCATTGTGAGGATGGTGAGGCAGTGTCACAGGTTGTCCACAGAAGCTGTGGCTGCCACATCCCTGGCAGTGTTCAAGGCCAGGCTGGATGGGGTTTTGAGCAACCTATTCTAGTGGAAGGTGTCCCTGCACATGGCAGGGGGCTGGAACTAGATGAGCTTCCAACCCAAACCATTCTATGATTATTATTTGTGTGGTACAAACAACATAGAGGACTTCGGTATAACATCGTATGCTTTTTTTTTTTTTTTTTACCTAGTTCCTAATTGTGTCATGTGTTGAGTGCAGGTTTGTGGATTGCAAGAACTCTGTCACTGCTCATCTTTTCAGTGAGCATAGAAAAAATGTCTAATGGAGTCATAGGGAGTTTCTGACAGATATGTGATATTTTAGTGATGAAGTTATGGGATGTAATGAAAGCCAATTGACAGTGAACAGTGTTATGTTGGCACAGCTCTTGGAAATTCTGTGATTTCCAGGCAGCTATCTAATTTGCACACTCACGTGATTCCCTAGTATTTCTCTGAGAAAGAGCAAAAGTACTGTCTAAGTCTTTTAGAGTATGTATCTTTTTAATGAAATAATAGATACATGAAGTAGGTCATGGAAGACTGGGACAAAGGTCTCCAGGCTCTCAGATGCTGTGAATTAGAAAGTTCAATAGCAGCTGCAGTAGTTGGAAAGTCAGAAACTATTTTTAAGGAGAGTAATTCTGTGGAAAAGAAGGAGAACATGATGCATGTATACCTTCTCCAATTGAGTAATTGAATTGGTGTAAAATCTCCCTCTTTGTAACTGTTGAAAGGGCAGTAAAGGGTAATAAACTTGATATTGCCATTGTAACTTTTTGAGGCTGTATCATAATAGTAAAAATATGTTGTGACCAACTTTGCTGTGGAAAGCTAATGTCCTCAAACATGTTTATGTATTTTCTTTTCTCAGAGGTGCTGCTGAACCCTGCTAGAAGTGAAAGATTACATACACGTATTATTTCTGTGTTTTCACAATACTGTGAGATATTCTTAAATGAACTATGACAGACATATATTGCGTAGTGTATTGTTTATAATGACTCTTGAAATTCTGAGAAAGTATATAATGTTCAGATAGCAGATAATGCAATTTTTTAGCAGGTGGCTGCATTTGATATTCCTGTGGAATATAAAGATAAGGCAGCATGGTTTTGTTCTAACAAAAAAACTCTGCTTCTGCAGACAGCAACACACACATACACACATACACCCACCCTCGATATTTCATTTAGACATCAACTAATGAGTTGTCATTTCTGTATTCTGCATAGTTAATAAATTACAGAAGTTCATGCCCAAACCCAAAAGCCAGTTTTGGGCTGGCTTACAAAATCCCTCCAGTTACCTAGCAACAAGCAGGAAGGATGTGGGGGAGCAGGAGGTCTCTGAGTAAACACACAGCGGCAGCAGTGTCATTTCAGCAAGGCAGATTTTATATAGGTCGCAGTATTAGTATAAGTAGCTCTGTAAAATTAATATAGTTGCTGAAATGCAGTAACTGCAAGTATTTTGTGTCCGACATCACCTTAAATGATCTTGTCATAATGGCAGCTTCTGTGCCCACTGTATTTTCAGATCTCTAGAAGAAGAATAAAATAGCAGCAAAAGAGAAGGGTAGCAAAGCAGAACAGAACAGAGCTTTTGACTGGAGAGTAATTGTCTTTTATCAAATATGCAAGGATCTATTTTTTTTTTCATGCCTTTTAAAGGTAGCGTCTCATACAAAGGAAAAAAATCTTTTACAGTTTATGTCTGCACTAGAAATATTAAATATATTCCTCAAGGACTTCAGTATGCATTCACCCTTTCAAACTTTTCTAACTTCTGTATTGGAAAGGGGAAAAAAAAAACACCACAAACTAGTAATTCAGTTGTTGCTTATAAAATAAATTTTGATGTTAATACATCTAATAATATTATTTTCCTATGAGTGAGCAAACCCATTAGAAAGGAAAGAGGGAAACAGCTATGGCACTGGTTTTGGGGAAAAAAAATAAGTATGAGATTTTCCTGTTTATAAATTCGTTCTGTAAATGTAGGATAAAAATATTTCTTTTAACACCAGCTTTTCTGATATGCGTCAGGACAGGAGCTTTCTTATTCTTGTAGAGATCTCTAGCACAAGAGGAACCTATTCTCTGTTTGAAAGAATTTATCTGAGTGCTAAGAAGAATGTAATTATTTTAATCTGAAGATAAAATCCTAGATTTATTTAAAAACATAGATTTGTTAGCTTAAATGAAAAATAGAACATCCTTGAAGTTCTAATTCTGAAAAACTTATTAACTCACATTGATCAGAGATTTTCCTCAGAAGAATTGAGGGTTAAATGCAAAGCAGAAACTAATCCAGTATAGTAATTTTCTGTAGTGAGAAAAAAAGATAATTTCCCCACTGAACTTAAAATGTTTTAAAGGGGGGGTAGGGTCATTTGTTTGTGATGTTATTTGTTTGGTCTAGGTGGTTTTTTTTGTCTATAAACAAGGAAACAAATGTAGACTTTCGTATGAACTCCTTTGATTTACAAGGGTGCCTTTCTAGGGAAATTCATTAGTCTGGTGTCTGCAAAGTTGTATCAGGATGACTTATTCTCTTATTCATAAGGGTAGCTGTATTTTAATCATCTTTACCATGGGATTTTATTTGTTAGGGAGCTGGTATGGCAAAAGTGTGACAGTGTTATCAGTGGAGGATGAGGATGCATGCAAAGCACTTGAAACAGTGGCAGAGTGCCTGTCCCAGGTGATGTAGCTGCTGCCTGAATCTGATACCGACTTGTTTTCCTTTACTATAAACACAAGATATAACTTGTTATTATTGTCTTTCACCACAATGGGAGAGTGACCAGCATCTCCACATGCTGGATGTACTATTTTTAACTCTTTATTTTCCTTAGAACCTCAGCCCTACTTGTCTTTTTAACTCTTTTCCCATGTATTAAATAGTATGAAAGGAATTGCTTTTCTCCACTTCAATTAATGTGTCCTACTCCTTAAATATTTACGGCTTCTTCAACATAAAATGTTTGATAGTTATTATAAATTATTTAATGAGATGTCGTAAAGACACAGGTGATCCCCTCTAATTCTCCTCTGTACCATGCTGCTGTAAAACATTTAAAGCCTTCTTTGTTATGTGCTAATTGATATTAGTAGGGTTCATCTTAGTAAAGTAAAGATTATCTTGCTTTAGTCAGATTTACAAGTGGGAACTTCATTAACCAACTGCAAAAAAAATACAAAAATATAGACAGGCTTGCACAGTGATACAACCTGTTCCCCGTTCCATAATCATACATGCAGATTTTGGGCTGCATTATTCCTTTTCAGAAGTGAAACCAGCGCTGTGCTCTCCCTGCACCCCAGTAAGGAGGAATACGTTAAGGGCAACTGTGGTGGTTTTATTTATTTCATCTTGTGATATTCATAATTATTTTAAATTTATGAAGGGACATTTTTTGTCTCACTAAAGACAAAGGAAGACAAAGGAGACAAAAGAAGGTGAATTATTTTATGTGATTCAGCTAGTCTGCTAGATAAATATAATCATAATAGAATGCCCAGAAAAGTTTATCCTAGCTAAAGTGCAAATATGATTTTTTTGACGCAAGTAATTACAGAATGGAATTTTTTTGCCAAATATACATATGTTTCCTGGAGAGAAAAAGCATGGTCACAAATGGGAAAGTAGTGATCATAGAATATGCCATAGTCAAAAAAGTTTCCACATAGGGTTGTGCCTTTTTGTCCCTTTTCATGTCCAGTCTTCATAATCTCAGTGCTATCTGTTGTTTCAGGTTATCTGTTGTCTTCACCTCATTAATACATGCATTCTTTTTTCTAAGATCTGCAGCCTCTGGTAACTGAAATTTCAAAGGCATTTCTGTAGAAGTTGAGTTTCACACTGTAGTCAAGCTGATTGCATCTTTTTCCTTAATGATTGCATGAAATTTCCAATTATAAGTTATCATTAGCTAGACCAATTTAATCTCAGTAACTGTTTAAGAAGCTAATTGAAGCGATGGGCAAGATTTAGAATGAACTATTCTCTAAGTATTCAAGGCCAGGCTGGATGGGGCTTTGGGCAACCGGGTATAGTGGAAGTTGTATCTGGCCATTGCAGTATGGTTGTAATTAGATGGTCTTTAAGATTCCTTCCAATCCAAACCATTCTATAATTCTAATATTGATATTTGTTCATTAAGCTACTTAGAGTCAGCATAAGGTTTCTGCTTCTTTCCCTTGAGCTAGGCCTTCAGTACCCAGTGTGGAAGAAATCTTTGGGAACAGCCTCAGACTGGCTTTGGTCAGTTGTCAGTGGCTTCCAATTGTTATGGAAAAAGCCTTCAGCTGGGTACTGATCCTCTGTCTTTTTTTGGACTATCATAAATATGGTTAAGATCATATGTTTCTTGACATCTAGGAAATTTCAAACCTCTGTGTTAGACTAAAATTTAACAGGAATGTGTTTAAAAATTTATTTCCATAGCCTTCATGAACAGTTTCAAGTGTCTGATGGGCTCAGAGATCAGGTTCAAAAATAATTTCTTATGATTCATAGCCATGCTTCATAATAAATAGAAAGAAATAACAATTTAAAAAAATCTTCTATCCATTATGTATGATAATGATCCAGGCATTCAATTTTATTACTAAAATGATGGCAAATTCTACCACTTTTACTAGTCCCTTCATGCAAAACTGCTGTATGTTTTTTCTTCTTTTCCTTTGAAAATTCTGACAGTTAAATATTCTTTTGGATATGACAGTTAAATGTGAAATGTTGTTTTTGTTAAGATTTTGATAAAAAAATGTAGATGATAGTTATGAATGTCTATGGCTTTCATGCAGTAGGGTGCAGGCAAACAAAACTGGTCCTGGTTGCTCTCGCAGCATGTGACACGTATGCAACTCTTATTATGATGCTCTTTTTGTGGATTATTTCCTTGCTTTCAAGCAAAATGCAATTACTTTTATGTATACACAAGCTATTGATTTAAAAGACAAAAATGTTAAGATGCTTATAGATACGATAGACTTATGTGCAAGAGCACACGTAGAAATAGAATTATAGAGTCATAGAATCATAGAATAGTTATCTCTTGTGTTTTTTCTTTATTATGAGAAAGTAAGAAGACCAGGGGAAGTAAGTGTAGAAGGAATATATATAATGTGTAGGTGTGTATCTGGTTTGACAGAATCAGAAAATGGAAACTTCCTCTATAACAAGTATGGGAGACACCTCTCATTTTGAAAATTCAGTGTAAGGAAAATGGTTGCAATACAGAATTCCAGTTTATAACAAGAACAGGACAATCTCAGTGTGAACTTCCCCTCCATCACTAAATTACGGTATACTAGATGCTACAGGAGATAATTTGAAATGAACTCTTACATTCTTTAGGATTCTATGAAATACCAGCATTCAGAAAGTTAAATTCAAAGTAAATAATTTTTCTATGAAGTACAAAGATGCTGAACATTGTTTTTCATGTTTTTCTTAAGTATGAAACAGGTTTTTCCCCTAAATTTGATCTTAATGCTCTAATAAATTCACCAAATATTTCTCATTATGTATATTCGTAGATCCAATTATCGTAGCACTTTTAATTTAATCATAAAAACTCAGCTGTATTTAGCGACCATCAACAAAAAAACTCTCTAAGATCTATTTTGCCCTTGGAGAATCATTTGCTTCCTATGCTCATTTTGATCACATACTTTTAAATGCAACAACAGTTGTTTGCTTTGAATATATTCACAAAAACAGTAGGCAAGGAGGACTTTTTACATTGTTGGAGAAATAACCATACCATTTAACATATGGTTAACAGAACTAATAGTAGATGCCTGAAAAAAAACTAATGGTAGCATAAAAAAGGTCCTGCAAGCTTGTATTCTAAGCTACTTGTAACCAGCAGCTTGGGTTTCCCAGCACCAGAGGTTGTATTATATTAATTGTCCTCGATAGGTCTTACTTCACGAACTTCTCTAACCACCTTCTAAACACATTTGGATTTTGCAACACCATTTGGCTATGTGTTTCATCATTTACTTACATATAGCATGAAAAATTACATCTACTAATTTTATACCTGCTGCCTAATAATGTCATCATTTTATTCTTATGTGGAAAAAATGAATAAACATGCCATTTCTCCCTCTCCATGACATTCCTTATTTCACTAGTTTTTCATATATCTTCTTTGTTGACCCCCCTCCAAACTGAAGAATTTCTAATTAATCTCTCTCCATTTTCAACCAGTGCCATACTTCAGATCATCATTGCTCCCTTGTCTTTGTGAGGAACTTTTCTAGGAAACGTTCTTGATCTCCAGTATTCTTAAGAATGAAAAAATAGAATGATACTTCAGGTGTAGATCTGGTGTGGATTCATACAGTGGGACAGCAGTGATTCCTGTTTTTTCCATGTATTTCCTAGTAAATTTGAACATCTCTTTGTCTTTCTGATTGCTGTTGAGCTGCATGCTTTGAGCTGATGATTTCAAAGAACTACTAGTGATTTTTCTCCTGAATAGCAGCAGATCCTTTGGAGTCTGTCACTGTCTGTTAGAGTAGTTCCTTCCCCATGTGAATTACTTTGCATACTACTACAAGTTTGCCTGTGATATTCATAATTCAGGCTGACTACTGATTAATGTTGGTTTCTATAAAGTGGCTGTATGACCCCAAGGAGATGCATGCACTAAACCCCAGCAACTCATTCTGTGTAGGCTACTGAACAGATGAAAATGACTCCTTCTCTCTGTTCACCGTTAATTTCAAATCAATGTCATAGGAGTGAAATGCTCTGTATCTTGTTACAAGTCCCTGGACTTTACCCATTCAAATCCATTTTGGATTCAAAATTTATTTATCTTGAAAGATGTGTTCTGCTTCTTTTAGAGCTGAAAATGAATATGAGATTGATACGTTTTTTCCCACCCAAGTTCTAAACTTCCTTTACATTAAAAAAAAAAAAAAAGCACCAATCCTGCTGTCAAGAAACAAACTCATTTGATATTTACAGATACCAAAGCATCAAGTGAAACTGCACTCATTTCTCACCACATGTAAATTAGCATTAAAATAAAGCTTAATTTAATGTTCCGTTGATGAAACCCTGTTGGCAACAGTCTGAGTGCCCTGGGTGTTATTCAAGCCTCTGAGCACAACACAGTAGGACTTTGAAATTATTTTTGCTCTCTGAATGAGGCAAAATAGCACTATCTGACCTGAATTTATGATGAGTGCTGCATATCAATATTAGCATTAATTTTCTGAGACTAAACGAAGCTGCAAGAAGTAGCACACAATCCCAAAGGTGTGTTGGCATGTTCTGCCACTTTCTATTATATGCATTTAGGCTGCATTGCTTTAATTATAAAAAGTAAGATCAAAAGCTTTTAAAAATATATAAATCCAAGTAATTTATAAATTCAAAGCTCTGTTGCTAAATAGTATACTGCCATTGTTTAACATGTAAGTGCCTCTTAAAATGCATTATGCGTTTGCTCCTTCTTTCATCTGCTTTTAAAGTGCTCATGTCAGAATTTTGAAGTCCCTCTGCACCAGACTCCATTCTCCAGAGTACTGAATTCACCCTTTAACAGAAATAACTCTACTGCCTGTTTCTTGATGTCAAATTACCTGTCTTTCTGGTGTTAATCATTAGAGTAACCAAACATATTGCAGCATTTAAATAATGTCTGTGGCAAGGAAGTATTATCTTCTTCCACTTCACAAATGTAAATCTGAAACCCGGTAAAATATCAAGAAACAAAACCATGTAACCATAACCATAGCAGCAGCCCGAGACTGTTGCTGTGACTAAGCCCAAAGCTTCTGAAATCAGCACTCTGAAATGATTGTCCTCTGGCCCAGGCTCAAAGCTGGGAAGGACTGAGCATACATCTCAGTAAAGCAAAAAATGGATCAACTAACATGGTCTTTTTGGCCAGCCATCCTCTAGTCATCACAGCTGAAACTTCAAGCAGGTGGCAGACATTCTCACTGAAGATGCCTATGAGTTCCATTGTCAACTTAAACTGGAACTGAGAATGAGACCAGAACTGGTAACTGATTCTATAGATAACTGGTAAAGATCAGATCAAGTAAGTAGTTCAGTCTTGTAAACATGTAAATGATCAGTTGGTTTTTTGTTTTCTTTTTTTTTGTTTGTTTTTGTTATGAGTGGTTTCTGTAAAACCCAAAAGCCCCTTCTAGTGAATTCAAAGATCCTATTGTATAAGGTCTGTATTTGTCTTCTAATCTTCAATGTTTTCAATTGATAAAAAAATCTCTTTCCCTTTCTCTTCTCTCACAACTTTTCTATTTCAATAGATTTCATGCTATATACATTCAACATGACCATTTAGATTAATAGGGTTTACTGTGCCAAATATAGTGTACATTTGTAAACTGTTTAAGGAAATTTATACTTTAGAAGGGATGAAATCATTAGGTAACTAGAAATGCAGAAAGGTAAAATATGTGTTTAAAATCAAGTCACAGTATTTTCTCATATAATTTTAAGATTGTCTGTTTGTAATAAACCATTCACAAAGTAAATGTGTCACATTGAGATAAATGAAAAGTAGGGTAAGTTAGTTCATTACAAACCTTTTATATAATGGCTGCTTCATAATTGAGGGGGAAAAAAAGTAGAATGAAATGGGCACAGTCTAATAATTTTGAGAAGTGGCACCAGAACTTTTTTTTCCTTGATATTGTTATTGTCAGATTTGTATTGACAGTTGATTCACTGTGGTGGTAGATTTAGAGGCAGTGGCACAGCACAGTACAGAAGGACCTGCATAGCAGTGACAACCACTGGAGACATGTGATGAAGAGCTACATTCTGAACAATCCCTGCCAGCTTACTCTGCTTCCCGTACTCCAGGTAAGAGTTTTACTGCCATTTACCCACTTTTCTTGGAGGAAAAGAAGCATTGGATAAAATGTTGGAATTCCTTTTATAGCTGACATCATTCAGACAGTCTTGAGAGTTATCACAGGGATACCAATAGTGATAATCTGCAATATAATTGGAAGTCTGTGAACCCATTCTGTATTAACACCGTGGCTTGAGGTTTTCCCAACACTATCAATAATATTCTTGCCTTTAGCTGCTTGAGCCCACTAATAATCAGTTTATCAGTCTCCCTGTACTAAATCTTCATGTGGCAGGAGACTGCTTAATATTTTGCACTGTGTTTTCTGGCATTTGTGAGAGGTTGTTCCTAATAGGTTTTAAAACCAGGAGGCTGGATTCAGTACTCGATTATGGTTTTGTTAAAGTAGATGCAACAGTATAATTTTGCAGATCTTTTCTCCCTCAGAAGCAAATCCCAAAATGAATGTACTGAGTTTTATAGGTGGTAACACAGATTCTAAAATAGATCTCAAGTGGCTCCTAAGTTGTTACGGATAGGCACTATCTGTCTGCAGTGCAGTTTTACAGATAGACAAACTGAGGTTTGGGAAGTGAAATGAGCTGGGGAGTAAGTCAGTGACTAGACAAAGACCAGAAATAAGCTAAAAAAAAAAAGTTTATGGTGAATTCCTCTGCATAGTGAATACAAACCTCTGTGTGTATATATATATGCACTTATATACACATATGCTAGAAGTATACACACACAACACGTGTATATAAGAATCTATACATAAGACAGTCTCTGCTGAGATAGTAACCATTCTATGAAAAACTCCTATGTTCCTCTATTATATAACCTTTTAATAAATTAGGTATAATGCAATTAAACACCACAATCTGTTTATGTAGCTATACATAAACCAAATGCTGGCATAGTGATAATTAACCTTACTTTTACCCCAGATTCAAATTAAGTAAATGCTTTGTAAGGGGAAGACTGTCTCTTGGCTTTCCTGCTTTATGGCTCCCTAGGAGGGCCTTCTTCTGCAAATGTAAGGAAAAGAGTATAGATCCTGAGCTGTTTGGGTCAGTGGTGTCTTTAATCAGTTCAAAGAAGGTCATACAAGCATTTTTGAAGTACATGCAGCAGATGATGTTTTAACTGATGGTTATTGGAAACAATCACTATCATCAAAGTTTCACTGGGACTTGTGCTACAGAGAAGAAACAGATGTTTTTCCTATGTAGTTCATCGAAGTCATTCTTGTTTGCCCATTAATCCCTATGACAGGACAATATTAAAGCTGTTCTAAGAGCAGTACATAATTTTCAGCATGACATGCTTTTTTGGAGTATATACTTGTCTTTCTAAGGTATCAACATATCACATTTTGAGACTACAGGTAAGGTGAGAACAATCCGTATTGGAAATTTGTATCATTAAAGACCAATAACCTGCTTGACATTCAAAAAAAGATACATACAATTCCTGCTCAGGAGTGATTTGGATTTTGTTATTTAAGTCCTGAGCTGCTGCTGCTATGATTGACTTGGATGTTAGGACCAACTCTTTAACTGTCACAACTTCATTTACCTTACGAAGGTAGGCAAAATTCCAGCTGAAATTTTGTCCTCAAATGTATTGTCAATAAACTGCATGTGCTCCTTCTGATAAATATTTTATCATTCTGTGCTAAAGATAACTGATAATAATGTGTTCTTAACAGGTAGAATGTTGTGGCTTCAAGATGTCGCGCTCTCTTGTTTTATACTTCCTCTGTAGAAACTTAGTATCACTTTGTTGCGCAATGCAGCCTAGACATTGTTTCATACCTAACCCTGTTACTAAAAGTAGATGGTGTCTTTGTTACATGGAGATCTCCCATACAGACTTAGCTTAAGTGTATCTCTAGCCTGTCATTTCAGTTTGGATCATGAATGTTATTTTGAAGACAGTCTCTCAGTCCCAGTTTCTAAGTAAATTTATCAAAAGGTGTTCTGCAGGAGGAAACTAGTAACTCCAGATGCTGATCCCTTGGACAAGGCTAGAAATCAGTCCACAGTAAACACCATTTGTAATGTCACTGTGGATGCCTTCAGCCCCAACTAGAGTCAGCTCGTCTTCCCATTATAGCCTGAGAGCCCTAACAAGATCACACACAAGTGAGACATTAACACCAGGTTTTAAATAGATGTGTGATAAAAAACCTTCTGACATAAATGATACTTGAGACAATGAAAATAGACATGAATTTCCCAAGCTTCCTTTACACTTCATTATCAAAAAGTGTTGCAGTATTTTGATCCAAAGAACTGTAGCTAACAAACATGCTAAAACCGTACTGACAAAAGCAATATCATAAAATATTAAAAAAAAACCCTCCAAACGACAAACCCAAACATAGATCAAATCCACAGTTTTGTCTGAGGTTGGACACTGCATGCTGTGCCCAATTTGCTGAGTATGCGTTCTTTTTTCTCAGAAAGAGATAATTAAACAAATTAATTTTAGGTACATTGTTGAAATGTACCACTGAAAAGAAGCTCCTGAATGGTTTCATAACTTACGTAAGTTGCTTAAACACGTGCTAGTACAGCTTCAGACCTTTTACTTTTTAATCACAGTCAGATTAGGTTGTTCTGCAAAGTGTATTCCAGCATGGGGGAGCACATTTAGAAAAGACTGCAACCTGTCAAAGTGAAGCAGCTGTCAATAAATCACGTATGGTTTCAGACTATAGCAGGCAAAGTAGTTTCAGAACCAGAAGTACTGATATCACTGTACAAATCACTAATAAGAGCTTGCCCAGAGCAAGTACTAGGACTAGTAAAATCAAAGGAGAGCAGGTAAAGAACAACTGAAAGGGTGAAGAGAGCAGAGAGCCTGTTTTATGGACTAGAAGAACATGATGTTTAACCTAATAAAACTGAGAGGGGAGATGACTGCTCATGAGAATGTCTCAGAAGATAAATATCAGGGATTAAGATAGCTGTTTAAGCTGAAGGACAATTTCAGCGCTCAGATATATGGAGATAAACTGTCTAGAAGTGAATTTAGCTGATAAGAAGGTCGGAATGAGGCTTTCACAACTTTGGAAAAGGAAGTAGAGAGAAAATAATATAGCTGATTGAAATATAGATCTAATGTTATTTATGAACTAGAACCCACAAGGAAGTAATTTGTCAAAGAAGGACCCCAAGTTAACTGACTCCACACACACTTTCAGTTTTCCATCTTCATACTTTCAAGGTTTAGGACAGTCTTGAGCTCCACAGACGTTTACAGAACTTTCCTTGTGAATATGTTTTTCTTCTACAAACATTTGTACCAAATTGTTTGTAACCTCACGAAACAGTAAAGGATTTACTGAGAATTCAGAAAGTTTACAAAAGCTGTGTATTTAACTGGAAAAATAATATGATTGAGCTTAAATGTGTCATGTATTTTGACAATAAATGACAGATGGCATTAAACTTTTTATGGGCTTAAAGATTTCCATCTCATTATAAATAATTTTAGCTCAACCATGTACTGTCCGTAATACTTATATGGAATTCTGAGCAAAGGTAATAAAATATGTAATAATATAAAGAGGGTAGTAAATGTCTTCCCAGCACCTGTGTGTAAATGACATCAAACACATCAAAACACTGAATGTGGAATTCTGGTAGCAAACGTGAAGGGTTCAACTCTTAATGACAACTTCGTCAATTTGATGCTGACTTCTCTAAGTGTTGATCCTGACATTGATTTCTCTAAATCAGATCTTAATTTAAACCATTTTGAAGTGTTCATATTTTTTGCAGTCATATTTAAAGACTTCAAGCATAGTCAAGAGCAAAATGTATTTCAGTCATTTACTCAATTTCAGTACACCTTAGATCACTGAAAAATTAATAATGTAGATATTTTTTGAATTAAATGGCATTAAATAATCCAGATTGTACTAGCATGGATTTACTCAGATTAAAGTTCGGCTCAACCAATCTTTCCTTTACTACTGATTTAAAAATGTTCTAGTTTTCATAAATTTATATTATCAGTGTTAGCCAAAAGCATTTTTTTAGTCTATGCTTTTCTTTTTATTTTTTTCTTCTGGAAATTCTGCACCTTAAGTTCAAATGCTTGAAAAACAAGGTGAGTAATACCCCTGGTTGGAGAGGTCCTTCCTCACTTTTGCCTCATTTCTTTTACCATGTATAATTGAAGTACATTCCCTTCTTCTTCCCCTTTCTATTTTTGTTGTTCTATTAAGATGACTTTTGAAAATGTCATTATTTTGCTTCCAGTGGGGCAGAGCGCACCTCAGAATGACAAATTCAGCTAAATAAAAATTGGAATAATATTAGTTAGCTAAAGGACTGAGTATGATTTGCCCTCAAATGGTAATGTACAATGTTGTACAGTGATTGAATTATTTATACAATGATTGAGTTTTATACAACGATTGAATTATTTCCTATTAGAAAACGGTGGGGTTCTAGTAATTTTTAGTAATTAAAAAACCCCAAATAATTACTTTTGACGTTTACTGAATATTGAACCTAGTTTAGTCTTAAAACCTGATATATTTCTTAAAAGAGTTGAGCAGTCTCTAATAATTTCTTATTCATTGTCAAGGACTTTGTGCCTGCAAAATAAAGAATAGACTGTGAACCTGTGTTCTCATATTCAGTGATAAACTACAAAAAAAATCCAGCTTTATAGTTCATTGATTTTATAGTAGTTATGGCCTTCTGAAGGACTTTTTTTCCACACACATAAAAGAGAGGTGGAATAAAAAAGAATTACTATTTTCACAGAATTATATGCATTGTTCATTGAAAATATTTATTTTTACCTCGAGGGAAAGGTATCTGATTTGAAGGTATCATAGACCAGGCAGAACCAAGGGAATTTGTTTCTGTATTTCAGGTGTAACTACTAGAATTTCCATTTGTATTAATCCTTATAGTTCCAATCACTCTCCAAGGCCAAGCACTGAACACACTGAATTTCTGTGACAAAGAAAATGACCAATTTCCACAGTTGAATGAGGGGAAATAAAATTCTTGAAGGAAATTATAGCACTGATGCAGAAGCATTACACTTCTGGCTATCTGCTATTTCTGATCAAGGAAGTACCTATTCAGTGTGTTTTACTATCTTTGCTTTGCCTATAAGTAGTACCTTAGAAGTAAGAAAACCGCAATGTCTTTTCTTTTACTGCCACTCTGGTAATAAAAAAAATATTTTCCTGATTGTTCGCTAGAGCGGTGACCTTATAGTACATGAGGTAATGCACAGTAAATAGCTTCAAGAGTGATTCTCTCTTCATCACTCTCTACTTATTTGGTATCTCAGGTGATGTGAATCTAACACATATCATACATTACCTACACTTATATTTTGAGTGAATTTGGGGATGCTTGTGTATTCATTACTTCTATCCCCTTTGGTGTCTACTACATAATGACATTGTATATGTCATTTTACAGGTTCTTTCATGTCCAGTAGAAACTATCTAATCTTTGCAACTTGTAAAGGCATAAAATTCCAATTTGTTTCCTTTTAACCTCCTAAAACTACCTAAATTGTATTTTCCCAGCATACAGGTGTGTACGTGCATGTGTGTGAATGTTTCTAACTCATTCCAACCATGCTTAATGTTCTCAGAATTTAATTGATGGCTAATATTATTAATAGAGGGAAATATGAAGTGAAAGCTTCTTCATGCCACTGTTAGACATCAGTGTGGACCCGTGGATGGATTTCTTCAGATCCAATGGACTTGTGTACATTCAAGTTCTTAAGATTATCTCGAACCTGATCCTCTCCTACAATGGGCCTAAGGTCTTCATTCTCACAGTCCCTACCAATAAACCTATCAATAATCATCACTTATTATAGAGAGCTAAGTCAAAGTTTTAATGACTTTTAATGAAATATATTTCATATCAGAAGACAGCATAGGGGATTATTTGTAAGCAAGTCTGCAGCAAGATACATCTTTAGTCACAACTTTGAAAAGAATCCAACTAGATTGCACTGAATTAGAAAGTAACTAATTAAAAAAAGTCAATCCTGAATTCATCTCTCTTGTGTCAGTAATGTGGTATCACTACTTTTTAATAGCTTTTTCTTTCTAAAAGCCTATTTGTAGTGCCTAATATTTTAAATGTATGGTGCACGAAATTTCTGTGTTTGTAGTAAGCACATATTTCTCACAAAATACTAGAAAAACAGAGCTAGACAAAATAAAAAATATATTTTATATAATAGTCCTAGTCATTTTATGTTTATTTTGCTTGTGTACAGTCTCAAATTCTATTCCAATATTATTTAAAGTGAATGTAAAAAACTTTTTTTCATTTCAAGAAAAAAGAAACAAAGGTGGGTTTTTTTTTCCCTCACTGAGCTGAACCAAGGTCTATTTGTGAGAGTGCATGTGTGTGTGTCATGTCACAAAAATTCGATAATGTCCAATGCCTGATGTTTCAGATTAAGTTGTAAGACATCCACATCCATTCTGGTCTTCGTTTCAAGTAGCTGAAGATTTGCTAAATCAGAGATTATCCTGAAGTTTAATATTCCATCTAAATTTTTAAGAGTTGACTATTACAATTCAGGATAACATGACTTTCTTAAAAATATTATCTATGAGTACTACAGCTTAATCCTGTGGTATTAAAATTAGAAAAAAATTTAAAAATAATTTTATGTGATCATTTTTTATGCAGTCTTAGACTTCAAGACAATTCTATAACTTTAATTTCCCATTTTCTGCAGAGATAAGTATATGTGATGATTTGACAGACTTTACTACAGTTAAGGTCAATAGTGCAAAGAACTACTTTTTTGCTCAGGTTAATATGCATTTGTGCACAAAAATTATTCTCTTTAATGCTATAGTAAAGTAAAAAGCAAATTAAGTGTAATCTTAAAACATTTGAATATTCTTTCATTGCGCTAACTTTGCCAATGCATACTGATTTCAACAGATGTCAAAGAGATCCTTCAAATTTCTGGATTTAGTAGGAGCACATTACAGGAGCAAGCTGCCTGTTTGTTATTCTACCTAGAATTATTATTATCACTGTGTATAATTTCTTAACATTTTTAACACCTCCTAAATCTCAAATGGCCTTTTTGAAAAATCTATCATTATTGGTGCGAAGAAAATGTATTTGTGGTATGTACAATTATAGCATGAGATAAAAATGTAAACAGTAGCAGAAATGAACAAACCAAAACTCTCTTTTTTTAATGTATTTTTCAGTTTGTGATCACTTTTGTGACATGAGTCTATGGATTTGGGTCAATAGAAAATAACAAGACTATAAATGGCTTCAAAGTATTTTCAGCAATTTAATGGATGAAAAAAGAAGATTTTGAATTCTTAATTTTATCTAAGTTGTATTTTATTTTCTATTGGAATGAAAATAGTATTCTTGCAACATTGCTACTGTTTTTTGTGGCAGAAAGATATTTTTACTGCTTCATGGAGACAATACCTGTGGATTACTTTCTGAAAGAGACAAACTGCAGAGTGCCAGGCACTCAGCTGAAGGCAGGCAACCTTCAACAGAGGTATAAAGCAATATGAAAAAGTGTGTTAGCTGTTAATAATAAGGAAGTGGTATTAATTTGTATACTCCCAAGACCAAAGTATAGACATGGCATTTGTGAATCTGGGGGTCGGTATTACTATTTTTCTTGACCTATTTGTTAGTATATTGGTCCCAACAGTAAACAAATTACAATCCTTTCTCAGATAGCTATCAAAGTACTTTATAGGAAATATTAATCAAAGTAAGAAGTTTAGAGCTTCCCACTCCCATGAGAGTTCCGTGTTCCTCAGGTGCAAGCCCACGCATTCATCAGCTCTTATTAGTCGGGTCTCAGTTTGACAGTGTAATTTTAATCACCCCATTCATCCTTGGAACAGTTTCAGTAGGAGGGATCAGAAGAACCTGATGACTACTTATTTGGGAGAGTGCTACCTAGGCTGAAAAGTGCATGAGAAAACATTCTCAGAAAATATTTTGCATACGATCATGTTCCAGTGTTCTGGCTCTGTTGGCCATTCCAGGATGGGTATAGGTCTCAGTGTCTGGAGACCTCAGTGTTAGGAAGTTAAAGGCTGAAGTACTGTGGGTGTTTCTAAACAGCTGAACACAGGTCTTTAAGATGGATTTTGTGGCAGAAAGGCATTTGCTTATATATAAAACTGTATATAAAACTATGAACTGTTTTTGTGCGCCTATAATTGGCTCAAACAATCTCTCCTGACTGATAAGGTGAGATAAATACTGCTGCTAATAAATGAATAGTAATGATAGATAATATAATTACTGAATGTCACAAAATTCTGTAAAGCCTGACACAAAATTTGCTACAAGCACTGGTGACTTATTCAGTTTAGCAACTGCTGATTACATCATTTATGAACTACAACACACTGAGAACAGTAAATTAGAGAATTCACAGTGGATTGGTGAGAGGTCAGAAAGTTTTTACATCTTCCGTTATGAGTGCTTTGGTCAGCACAGTTTATTACATGTTGAAACTTCAGCAGAACTGGTCTTTAAAAGAGTAAATTTGACTAGATCTTGGGTTTGGGCAGTACTATTGAAAGTCTTTGTGCTTTAATACAGCTTATATGTTATGAAGCCTGATTCATGCCGTAAGTATTAGATACAGGTTTGAATGTATAGAATGATGGATGACCACTCTGTTCACAGATTTTAGGGCTAGACTTACACTTACATGAAATCCAGCTTTGTGTTTACATTTCATTTCATTTCATGCATCCTCATATCTTTTATATATTCTCAGGTGTGACCCAGGAATACATGTATGCTTCTAAAAATAGTCTGTGAAAATGGTGGCATTCATATCATGCAAAGGACTCAGGAGATGTAATACCACCTTTGAGGAGTGCAAAGGAATGTGATAAATTTAAAATATCAGTGTCTTTTCCAACTTCCAATTAGAAAAAACATTGTCTGAGGTAAATTAAACCTTTAATGGTCCTGCAAATGAGGCTATAGAAATTCTTAGATAGGTTCTTCCTTAGATTCTTCCAGCTGCATAAGATAAATGCCAAATGCAACTTGCTTTCTGATTTCCTCAAATCTGTTTTGGTTTTGTTGTTTTTTTGGTTTTTTTTTAGACTCCATAGCATTTTGCATTTTATCTTCTTACCTTGGAGTCCTTTAATTGCCCCAGCAGTGGAAAAATTCTCTCACAGTTTGGCACCAATATACCATGAAATCAACAACTGCTCTTCTTTTCAACAAAGCCTGCTACTCATTTCTAAGTTTTAGTCACAAGCCACTCAATTTTTCTACTTTGCATTCCAAAAGCAATTTTGGCAATAAAAATCTAAAGGACAAGGAAAGTAAAGTTTAAGTATTTTTGGTAAGGTACTTAATAAAAACCAAATTATATCAGATGAATACAAGTAGAAAGAGTAAATATGTTTCACATGCAGTGAACCATGTTACCCAGGGGTAACAGACTTACTTACTACAATAAGAAAATTACTTTGGTAATTATTTGAAATATTTCTGTTGAGCACAGTAGTATATCATACTATAAAACTACACAGAAAAAAACAAAAAAAAAGAAAAAAGAAAAAATACAGTTGGGGATAATATTCTCCAGAAACAATTGTGGGACAATATATGATTTTTCACCCGAGTCTACAGTCTACAGAGAAAATGACAAGCTGATATTTTCATATTGACTGTTGTAAGAATTTTCCATCTGAAAATCTTTTAGATAAGAAGTATCCATAGAGGACTCTGGGTCTGCGCATCCAGCTGGGACAACTGAATACTTATATTAAGTCGTGCCAGCTTCTGCTCACCTCCCTTGCTCCTACATTCTCCATGTTTTGCTACTAAAGATGGTGTTACATCTCCTGAGTCATCTTTTTCTGTTTTTTGAAAGTCTGGCCATATACCTGGGGAATCTTTGACCTGCTGATAGACAAGGGAGACCAATGAGAAGGCTTCAGAACCATTTTTAAGTAAGTGCTCACTCTCTTGGAAAGGGTGAGGAGTCACTGAGGGCTAGAAGCAGGGCTGTCAGGATTTTCCCTATCCCACTTTTTTTTTGTTGTTGTTTTTTTTTTTTCCTCCAGAACAGGTTTTTCCTGTGGTATTTGAATAGGATTTTGTTTTCCAGTGTCTCTGAAAGCTTCAAGTCTCAAGTCCTTTGTAAGAATAATGGTGGTCTTGGAGTGCAGGAAGATACAAAAGATACAAAAGTCCATGATGGCTTTACCTTCCTTGTAGGAAAGGAGGTTAAGAAAATCTCTCTTAACTTGGGTAAAAAAGCTGGGCATATTTTTACAAAATATCTGAAAGTGTTCAGTTACATATCTAGTGTAGGGTTGCTTGGAATCTTCCAAAATCTATACACAATCTGAGGACTGGTATGGATGGCTTCTATATTTCTATTTGTAAGGGTGACAGATTTGTGTAGCAGTATTCCTACAATACCTTTTCCTGTAAATAAAATGCTATTTGTAGATTATCTGCAAGAAAAAAGATTAATTTCATCTATTTCAGATGAACAAGAGGAAATATTTCAAACTGAGTTGAAAATTACAGTTGATTTGCAGAAAGAAGCATATCAGTTCCTATACTGATTTGAAATTTGAAATATCAAAATGAAAGTTTTGAAATGAAGAAGAGATGAATGAAAGAATTAAGTGTCTCATTACCATAGTAATGAAGGCTGACTGAGCTTGGTAGGAAAAGTCTCATTGCCTAAGTACAGTGGCAAGCTGTACTTAGGCAGAAAGCAGCAAGCAGCTAGTGCCACAAAGCCTGTAAGAAAAAGACAGCACATTTCCTTTTAATGAGAACTGCTTATGAGCACTTGTATCTTATTTCTTGACACAAGGTGTAGTGTTGTGCAAGTTGCTTTATCTTTGGCTTGTGAAAGTATTTAAGACTAGACATTTCTACATCATGTGGCATACCTTAGATTTTACTGTGTTTGACTCCTATCATTGTATTTTGCTGGTGGCTTGAGATGCTACCTGAAATTTTATTTCTGTGCCTTTGAGACATGTTCCTGATGCACACTGATCCTTTTCTTTCTTTCTTTCTTTGCTAGCAGCCTTCCAGTAAAGGGGCCTAAAAGAAATCTTCAGAGCAACTTTTTATAAGGGCCTGTAGTGACAAGAAAAGAGGGAATGGCTTTAAACTGACAGAAGGGATATTTAGATTAGATAGTAGGAAAAAGTCCTCCCTGTGAGGGTGAGGTGCTGACACAGGTTGCCCAGAGAAGCTGTGTCTGGCCCATCCCTGGCAGTGTTCAAGGCCAAGTTGGACAGGGCTTCGGAGCAACTTGTTCTAGTGGAAGTTGGTGTCTTTAAGGTCCCTTCCAACCCAAACCATCCTATGTTTCTATGAAATGCAGATATGTAAAGCTGGTGTTGATATTAAGGTTCCACAGTTTAACTGCTGCTGGAGATCTACATCCATTTACAATGGTCTTTTCTGTTCTTCAGTGGTCATTTTTACTGTGATTTGTTTATGCTGGCTGCAGTTTGAAGGGGCTACAGATAGTGTCAAGTGTCAGTACAGTAGAACTTCCCTCCTCTGTCCTTCTTGCCTGGGACTTTCCTGGAACACTCTATACAGTTAAACATTTTTTAGTACAACAAACAGAGCAACTCATAGGGCAGCAGATATTCACATTCACTTCATAAAACATTCACTTTGGAAAATGACCTTTGGAGCTTTTCACTTTTCTACACATTGAAGTTCTTGTTGAGTAACTGCTTCATAAGGAACCTGGCCGAGTGTCTTGAGTATTGATGTCAACTTGAGTTTAGAAGTACGCACTTAGAAAACTACCTGCATGTGACAGTGGTGGTGTTTTTTTCTGGTGGCAAAAAAAAAGTATATTTACTAGCTTTATGAACTTTCACTGATGAGCTACACTGCTGCCAGCATGTATAAATCTCTACTATATGGTGCAAAATAAAATTTATCAAGAAGACAAGCCCATGTCCTCTGTTTCCTTGAGTGAATGATTTGGACCTAATTGAACAAGAAGCAAAGTTTTTACCCATAAATAACATTTACTCCTAAAATGGTATATTTCATCTGTGACATTTCAGTCCTGTAAATACCTTTGTAGCAGACGATTGTGAGAAAGGTTCCTTCAGCTGTTATTGTGATTCACTGCAGTGCTAACACTTCATGTATTTGCAATGTCAGCACTCACACTTCTTCACCTTTCCTATATATCACAAGCAGCAACAATTCTTATCTGTAGTTTGCTACTACTTCAACACAGCATTTTGATCATGGCTTGGAGCAGTTTCTAAAACAGCTTTCCTATAATCCTGAAGCAGTTTTGTCAGAACATCTCTGTCCTGATTTTCCACATTCCCTGGATCTGGGTCTCTTGCACAGAAATACCCAGACATCGGAAAACTTCTATGGTGCTTTTGAAACGTGCAAAGTATGAAATAAGACCATTCTAAGGAATTTTAACAAACTTTAGTCCTGAGCTGAGATTTAAAAAGGCACTGCTTTCACATTCTTATTGTTGTTGTCTAGCGCTACATCAACTAATCTCTTTCTCTTTGAAATATCTATCTGAATGTTGTATGGCTTTGGATGGACAGTTAACATTTTGTTGGAGTCAGGGTAGTCAAGCTGGTGTATCAGCCTGATTGCTTTAAAGTTTTGAAATAAAGTAGATGACGCTAAGTAATGTAAAAAGAAAAGCCCATGTACTCTGAATCTAGAATGTTCTCTCACACTCTCCTCTCTCCCTCCTCTCCCCCCAGGAAGATTAAATTAGTTCAGTACAGTTCTGGTTATAATGATCTGATTCCTGATGCTACTGTGATTAAACTGGGTGCATTAAGCAAAGATAAATTAAAAGCATGGTGGAAATCTTGGTGGGTGTGAACAGATGAGTAATCTTAATTGGAAATAAAATATGCTTATTATCCTGTGCTATAAATGGACTTCTATATTGTGAATTAAAGAGATAAAAACTTGGTGTGTGGTGCAGTGCCACATTAGAGAGAAGTTCAGTAAAAGTGTATAGAGTAAAGCCTTTCCTTAGATTATTAAGAATATACACAAGTTTTCAGGATGCCTCGGTAGCATTTCTTTGCATGTACAACCAGTAACCTTTCTGTTGAACATTCAGATTTTCATAATTATTTCAGAAATAAAAACACCCTGTATGTACTTTTCTTTAATGTGGTGACACAATATATTCCCATTTATTTTACTTTCTAGTACTTATCAGAATAAATAACGTAATCCGCACTGTTTGGAAATCCATACAAAATGGCAGAAATCTGAAGTTGTGAAGTAATTACTTAAAGGCAAAAAAAATCTAAGAAAAATATATGTCTTTCTGTTTAATGGTTCCACATGGTCAACATGTATGAAAACATTCTCTATACAAAGTATATGGATACAACTGGCTTTTGTGAGAACTTGTTTTTTTATTCAGAATAAGCACTTGCTATTATCTTTCTTTACTAGTGCAGTGTCTCATGAAATTTCCATTGTTTCTCAGTAGGAACTGAAGAATGGGTTGTGTAGTTTAGCTTGCCTATTGATACCTATTGAGTCAAAACTTTCTGATTGCTACCAAATTTCAAGAGCCAGTTGTGAAAACCAGGTTGTGGTGGTTTAAACCCAGTCAGACAGGCTGTTCACTCACTTCCCCCGCTTCTTACCCTCCCTCTACTCCCGGAGGGATGGAGAGGAGATTCGAAAAGAATGCAGCTCCCACGGGTTGAAATAAGAACAGTTTAGTAACTAAGGTATAACACAAATCACTACTGCTACCACCAATAATAACAATGATAAAGGAAATAACAAGGGAAGAGAATACAACACCTCACCACCAGCCAACCGATAACTCACCCCCCCCCCCAGCCCAACCAAGCACTGACTGATACCTCATCCAACCTCGCAGTCTACCAGCCCTTCCGGGTAACTCTCAGTTACATCCTGGGCATGACGTGCTGTGGTATGGAATACCTCTTTGGCTAGCTTGGGTCAGGTGTCCTGTCTCTGCTTCCTCCCAGCTTCCCCTCCTCCCTGGCAGAGCATGAGGCTCACAAAGTCCTTGGCCAAACCAAAACATCATTGTTATCAGCTCTGTTCCCAGGAGGAAAGTCAAAACACAGCACTGCACCAGCTACCAAGAAGGAGAAAAATGACTGCTACTGCTGAACCCAGGACAGGTTTTAAGGCTCTCCCTTTTGTGATTGCTGTGTGTGAAGCTATATAGATCCTACACTCAGAAAACAGATCCCTTTGCAGAATGCAAGTATTTCAGGGCATCAGAGCTCTAGGAAACAGTCTAAGTGTAATTTGCACTTCCACCACATATGATATTTTATACCTGAAAAGAAGTGATAGTCTGAAAACAACCAAAATACTTCTGCCATTAATGTTCTGAAGAAAAATGGGATTAGTTCCAGTGCTCATCCCTGTAACTTAAAGCTCCAAATTTAAACAAATGAAAGAATTTTGCTTTGAAAGTAAGGTGTGTTGCATATAACCAAATGATCAGTGAAAGAAGTGATCATGTAAGTTCCACTATAATTAGACTGCAATACAGCAATGAACCAACATAAATAATTAACTGAACAAAGAATAACTGTGTCAGCTCTGAATGCTGACAGCTGGTGCCGTGTTTATCAACATTCCCTGTTGTGTTAAATTTAGTTATACTGAAATAACCTGCATGTATTACATTTGTATTAAAAGATTTTGTTTTGCCTTATAGGAGCACTGCTCTTCATGCAGTTCAGCAATCTTCAGGCTGAAGGTTACAGGGACAGAGAACTCACCAATCTGAAGAATATGATCCAATAACTTTGTTCTACTTTACACCTCTGACCCTCATTTTAAAAATTATTGGTTGGCGGTTGACTGCCAAATTCTTGTTCCCTGCTTTATACAACACCTTCACTGATCCTATACTGCACAGAATCTGAGGCAACCATCTTATGAGCTCATATATCACATTTATAAGCATCTCTATAGACCGCTAATACAGTGATACAGAAAAAGCAGAAAGCTATTCGGTGGACTGTGAATTTTGAGGGCCTGTAGTCTTGAACTGCAAGTGGAAACCAAGGTATGTTCTTGGCTCTTTCTCATGTTTTCCTTATGCCAGACCAATTTCACTGAAGCATAATTTATTTGCTTCTTTCCTATGTAGCAACAAAATAAATCTATGAGTTAATCCTGATAAAGTATGTGGAAATTAGAAAGTATCCTGCTTTAGAGTTACTAACACTGGAATTAGCTTTTCCAGCTGGTCCAAGGAAGCCCTCACATTCAATACATGGCATACATAGATGTATATCATATCATGTATATATATCATTTATATATATCATGTATATATATCATTTCCATCTTCATGTATCAGAGACATAGTGAGAAGACAAGGCTTGGGGTGGTCTTAATGCTAAGTTTGTCTTTCAGTTAGGTAAGTTATATCACTGTATCCAGTATGTGCCTTTATAAATCTAAAATAACTACATATCTACTACTCTCCAAGATCAGACTAGTCTACTCTTTAAGATTAGACTAATATTAAAACCTCAGAGAGTATTATTCTTTTCCCCTGTTGTATCTATGGATTTTGCACCTTGTTTACAAAAGAATTATACTGCTTGCATAATAAATTAATTTGCATGAGTGAATTCCTACACAATCAAATTCAAAGCTAACCATATTCAATTAAGATTCAATGCATGTGCAATACTTTGGGCTAGATTGTCAGCAAAGAGGCACTCAGGTGTACTCTCTCCTAGGGATTTTTTGGAGTCCAAGGATAGAAATATGCCTCCACTATCAGTCTAATACATAGACAGAATTAAGTACCTCTGTATATACTGATATTAAACCTCAACTTTCAGCAAGATGTCTCATAATCCTTTGAATCTATATAAAAGGGATACGTCTAGGATCCTACCCACCTTTTCCTTGTTCAACAGAGCTGAGAAATTTGCAATTGCAGGGAAATACTACTCTACTTCTGGTGTAGAGATAGGAACTATTTA
Source organism: Pezoporus wallicus (assembly GCF_028554395.1). NCBI lineage: Eukaryota > Metazoa > Chordata > Aves > Psittaciformes > Psittacidae > Pezoporus > Pezoporus wallicus. The sequence continues at coordinate 506,138 of NW_026640972.1, forward strand.
TGGACAGAAACAAGTTAGTCTTTCCAATTTCAGATGGTGGTGATATTCTCTTACCTTAGTTATTTAACTGTCATTGCAATAATTGCCAAACAAAAGGGGTTAAAATCCAGTTACTCTTTTAGTCTAAAGGCGCTAAAATTTGTCTTCTAGAAGAAAATTTCATCAGATTTTGAGACTCCTGTTGAACTTCTAGAAAGTGTTTCCTCGCCCTGAGTCAAGTGGCATAGTTCATTTTGTCTACATTCTTAAACTTTCTTGTTGCTCCCAAAATGATGTTTCTGAATACAAAGTGCTAACTGGGAACAGGCCTTAACACATTCTCTGGGGGGTTCTTGACCTGTGCTAGCCTGGTCAAATGTTTCTCAGGCATGATCAGGGAAGAGCATTTGCTGACAGTTAAGAACATGTGACCTTGGTAGACTTAGGTGTGAGCTCCTTAGCTTGGAGCTTTTTTCTGCATGCTCAGAAGTTGAACTTAAGGACCATGGACCTCTGAAACTGAGCACAGGCAGAGGCTGCTGATCCACCCTAAGTTAAGAATGATTTTCACTGATATCGGCATAAGCAGTTTATGAAATGTCCAACCAATATCACATTTCCCTATAAGTTTACAAGTTATAATGATAACAGCCAAGTCTTCTAATCTTTTGTAATATTTACTAGTAGATGTGTGCTTGTGTTTCTTTGGTGCTGTGCTCTTAATAATAAGTTGACAAGGATAATATGGCCTAGCAGGAATTTAAGTCTGAGCATTCAGGTTTTGATTAATTCCCAGAGATATTTTTTAACATATAGCTGAGGAATTCATCATTCTTTATTAATTTTTTTTACTTCACTTTCTTTTTTAATTTGTGCTGTCTTTAGTGGACATCTTCAGTCCAGTAACTTGGTATGCAGCCATCAGGCTTCCTCACTAGATTTATCAAAGAGAACAGCTAAATAAAGACAGTTCAGACTGACTGCTTTGAGGTTATAGAGCTCAAACAAATTCACATTGACCCTTTATTGACAGTAACTCTCCTTGTACACCTTGCATTGCCCTCTTTCTTCATGCTCACCTCAGAGCTAATTACCAACCTTTAACCTGCAGTGGCTTTAATATCAGATCTCTGATCTGCAATGAAGGGAATAGTTCACAGAATCTGGGACTGCAGTTGCACTGGAAGAAGATAAATAGGGTTTTCTTGTTATGTTTTAATGGCTGACACTGCCACCCTGTGAATTCATTTCCTTACTCCTAAGTAGACACACAAATATCCATCTGGAAATTACATCCTCTGTGGTTTTGTCTGTTGGCACTGAAAATAATGAGCTGAAACTTTAGTGAGCCTTTTATTTCATATACACTGCTTTATTTCAGTTTGTGTTCCCTAGCATGAAAAAGGTAAATGTATGAAATACGGACTATTTAGCATCAGATTTTGCATATGAAAATGATGACCCAACAAATGGCTCAGTAATTATAGTCTTCTAAGAAGGCTGACTAACATGCCTTGAAATAGATTTGATTTGATCAACTATTGGAAACTGCATCCTTTTTGAGGAGCTAAATTTAGAAGATTGTTCTCGTATCAATATAAGGTATTTGCCCCACTGAATATTTTTTTCATCTCAGTATTAAAGGTTCATCAGTATTAAGGAATTATATTTATTACACATAAAGAACTTAATTTTTAAAGTAAGCCATCTAACTCCATGAGATTATTATCTATAGCTCACACTAGAAGTTTGCAGTTGCCCGTTAACGTGACCAAAGCTGTAAGATACCCTTGGCACATTACAGGTTTTTCATAAATGCTGGAATAAGATCCATTATCATATCTGTACAACCACTGTGTGAGTGAGAAATGTAAGCTGTTCCTCCTCCTGACTTACTGTAATAGGAGAGTCCTTAAACGGCATCTTTTGGCTGTCAATGCAGTGTGAATGTACCTCTCGGCTAGTTAAATTCTTTTTATGACTCTCCAGCATTTAATGTGACATTGCTGCAGGAAAGACTGAGTCTGTATTTGTTTGGATGTCTTCTCAGTTTCTAGTGGACATTACCTCTAGTCAGAGGTAATCTGTAGCTTTGTGCACTAAGGAAGATTAATTCTGTGAAGATGTAAAAAAAGCTACTAGAAGCATATGTTGTTGTGTGGGGTTTTTTTTAATATATTCCAAAGATTGCAGATCAAATGTCTTCAATATATAAGTAGAAGTATATTTGGGGAAGAAGGGGTTGATGTTCTTCTAGTTTAGTTTTTTAGTAATTATAATTGTTTATTTTTTTATGATTCTTAAGGCTATAAATGCAATTTGTTATTTGATGAATGTTGTTATACTCAAAGTTTTATCTTTCATATTCATTGGTCATGAAGATCTGGTGGCCAAATTGTGTTTCAATGATGTCTCTGCGAGTCTATTTATTACCCTGGAAGTGGAAAGAAGACACAAATCTTGTCCTGTATAGGCTACCGTAGTACTGAAAAGGGGTATTAAGAATGGAGTGTTTCAGTTACTAATGTGGTTCTTTTTGTCTTTTGGAAAAAAGTCTGTTATCTCCAAACGGTCAAATACTTTTTTCAATAATTGAATTCACATGAAAATAGGGGGCCAATAATATTCCTTTAGTAGAATGAATATCTCATACATTTAAAGTACTAATTCTAAAAACTTTAATAGTGATCTTGGAGAAATCAGGCAATGTAATACTTAATGAATAGCTGGAAAACTTATTAAAAATATCTTTTTATTAATAAAATCAAAATTCACATTGAAATTTTTCTCTTCTGAGGTGCTGAAAGCATTAAAATGTTCAGTGAGTTTCCACATTTATTAACCCATTTAAACGATCTAGCAATCCATTAAATAAAGACTGTAAACAGGGCCTCACATAAAAGTTTACACTGGTGTGCAGAGAACATTGTGGAGCCACTTACCCAGTGTCAGTTATGATAAAGAGGCAAACTGACCAAAAAGAAAAATTCCACATTTCTACAGTCTCCTGAAAGTAAATCTTGTCTTAGTCATTTTGGCTTCATTTAACCTGCTACACACTGTGATACTTGCAGTGTACGGCCATACATTATTTACATACATACATTAGGGTACATGCAGAGTATGGCCTTTCAGATTTCTTTATTTCAAATACAGGCTAGAGCAGATGAAACAAATTGGCTAAAAAAAAAAATAATCCAAGCATTACTGGAATATCAGGGTCAAGGCTTTAGAGGCTTGGATGTAGCAGGATTAATTCAGTACTGAAGAAGTTTGTTTTGCCTACACCGTTGTTTTCTAAGTTACTTTGTTAGAAAATATCAGTATTACTAGGTTATATTGCCTACACAATTGCAGGTGTAGAGATGACAGAATATATGAAGATGTTAATTATTAAAATGTACAGAGATATTTTGATAATTGCAGAGTACTCTGTAAATAAAGTTTCTCCAGAAGTTGTTTTGGATTCAGCGAGGAGCTAAAATATTACATGGATTTTACTGAGTCTACCTTCTCAAGAGTGTCGTCAGAGCATGCATATGGGGATGAAAAGGTTGATTGCCACCTTTTCATGCAATATCCATCCAAGTGGTTAGAGCAGTCATGTGGGTTATGAACAAACAAATTTCAGCTCTGTCTTTCTGTACTGAGAGAAATTTGATTATAGCATACACTTCCCAGCAAACCATGCCAACAATTGGGTGATGATGGTTTTTTTTTCAGTGTTTTGCCTGTTGAAGAAGAGCCATTTTTAGTTAATATGCATTCCCTGGTAAACCTTTTCTACACTTAATTCAGAATATTTAGTAGTTAGAGCCACCTTGAAGGATACATTGATTTGCGTATGCTTCAGAAACACAGAAAAAGGGTCAATATGTGCTTTGATAATAAAGTGTATATATGATATGCACACATATGCTACATATATATTGCTATATAATACCACAATTTTCCTCATCTTTGATGGCTGTTAAATATAAAACAAAGGAGGAACATTTGTTTCTGCCTCTCTAGTCAAAGTCAGAAAGGCCAATTTTGTTTCAGCTCTTCTGAATCCCAAATAAATATAACATCTTCTTTGAGTCCCAGATGAAGATTTTCAGTACCTTTGACAGGACAGATCTGGGCATCTCCCAGACCTGAATACTTCCTATAAAGCTGCTCAGTTTGCTAATTTAGAGGAATGAATTTTTTATCTCTTCTATTCCGAACTGCTGCTTCTTGTTGTGTTGTAATAAAGTTCAGTTTTCGTACTGTCTGTTAGAATGCCTTCACTGAAATTTAATATTTAAGTAGTTACCTAGATACACATTCTCAAAAGATATTTAATGTGAAAACTGACCTGTTCTCAATACGTACTGAACCATGATAAGGGTCCATTGTAATAAAAGCAAAAAGCTCTGGCTTTATACAGAGAGTACATTTGATTTTTTTCTGGTATTTGGGTAGATAGGAATCAAACTGCTTTTAATCTCCAGCTGATGTTAGAAATCATAAAAATACATAAAGAATTTTTGAAATAGTGATAAAGTTGTAATCAGTGGATCGATTATTGTGTGCCAAATTTTTACAATGTGAAATATGTAAATATATCAAAAGACATAACCCTACCTTTGAGGTCTGAAAGTTTAATGATGCTGTACTTTTTTGGGCACAGAAGATGTTAAATAGTTTGAGAGACCTGAGTGGACCTTTAATGAATCTCAGTAATGGAGAAGTGACTCAGAATGAATGGAGATAATTAACAGATTGTAGTTCTGCAAGCAACAAGTAATTGGATTATTGGTGGATAATTTGTTTCAACAGACATTTTTACTGTCTGGCTATATGCAATATTTCATTCTTATCTTTTTTAGGTAACAGCAAATTGTCTGCAAACCTTGGATTATCCCCAGTATGATCTTGGCTATTAAGTTACTAGAAGAGAAAGATATCATTCAAAAAACATTATTTTTAATTATTGCCTGTATCTCTCATTTTAATTGTAAATAGCATGTTGTTTCTATTTCTTTATGATGTCTGTACCAGAAGGACCCCGTAAGGGATGACATAAGGATAGCCTCTTTATTTTTCTGACACTAAACATAATAGCAGTGATGCTTTTAAATAAAGAACTATGGTAAACTCATCAGCAAGGTCAATACAGAAATTGTATGGAGCTTCTTGGGATCAAACAAGTGGGTAAATGATAAATTTGAAATCTGAAATGATTTATTGAACCTGTGTTTGTGCATGTTGCTGGGCTCTTGGATAAAGATAACCATGAGAATACAATCTATACAGTCTGATACAGACCTCTATTTCCTTCCTTTATGGAATTATAGAATGCTTTGGGCTGGAAAGGACCTTAAGATTACCTAGTTCCAACTTCTTGCCATGGCAGGGACAATTGACCCTAGACCATGTCGCCCAAGGCTCTGTCCAACCTACCCTTGAACAGTGCCAGTGATGGAGCAATCACTACTTCTTTGAGCAACCTGTGCCAGCACGTCACCAACCTCAAGGTGAAGAACTTTTTCCTTATATCTAACCTGAACTTCCCCTGCTTAAGTTTAAACTGCTACCCCTTGTCCTATTGCTACAGTATATGATGAAGAGTCCATCTCCGGCATCCTTGTAAGTCCCCTTCAGATACTGGAGGGGCTCGTACGAGGATTCTCTGCAGCTTCTCTTCTCCAGGCTGAACAGCCCGAACTTTCTTACCCTGTCTTAATACAGGAGGTCCAGCACCATTATCATCTTCATGGCTCTTCTCTGGACTTACTCTAACCGCTCTATATTCTTCTTAGGTTGAAGACACCAGAACTGCACACAGTCCTCCAAGTGATGTCTCATGGGAGCAGAGTAGAGGGGCAGGATCACCTCCTTGGACCTGCTGGTCATGCTTTTTTTGATGCAGCCCAGTACATGGTTGGCTTTCTGGGCTGTGAGCACACACTGAAGCCAGCTCGTGTTCAGTTTCTCATTGACCGACATCCCCGAGTCCTTCTCCACAGGGCTGCTCTGAATCTCTTCTCCACCCAACCTGTAGCTGTGCCTGGGATTGCCCTGACACAGGTGTAGGACCTTGCACTTCTCATTGTTGAACTTCATAGGATTGGCATTGTCCCATCTCTCAAGCATGTCAAGCTCCCTCTGGATGGCATCCCTTCCTTCCAGGGAACCACACAGCTTAGTGTCATTGGCAGACTTGCTGAGGGCATCTCAATCACACTGTCCGTGTCGAGAGCAAAGATGTTGAACAGAATCAGTCCCACCACCGACCCCTGAGGGACACCACTTGTTACAGGTCTCCAACTGGGCGCTGAGCCATTGACCACAACTTTCTGCATGTGACCATCCAGCCAATTCTTTATCCAAGTAGTGGTCCATCCATCAGATTTATATCTCTCCAGTTTAGAGACAAGGAGCCTTGGGCAACATGGTCTAGGGTAAGGCTTCCCTGCCCATAGCAGCGGGATTGGAACTAAATGATCTTAAGGTCCTTTCTAACCCAAATTATTGTATGATTCTTTGTAGTGTGGGAGGGTGTTGAATGCTTTGCACAAATCCAGGTAGATAACATCAGCTGCTTTGCCCCTATCCACTAGTTCTGTAGCTCCATCATAGAAGGCCACCAAATTGGTCAGGCAGGATTTCCCCTTAGTGAAGCCATGCTGGCTGTCACCAACCACCTTGTTGGTTTTTGTGTGCCTTAACAAGCTTTCCAGGAGAATCTGCTCCAAGATTCTGCCAGGCACAGTCTCACAGAGATGAGATTGACTGGTCTGTAATTCCCTGGGTCATCAATTTTCCCTTTTTGAAAATGGGTGTTATATTTCCCTTTTTCCAGTTGTCAGGAACTTCACCGGACTGCCATGATTTTTCAAATATGATGGACAGTGTCTTAGCAACATCATTCCATCTCCTTCATATGTAGTAGAATTGTTTTCCTCTTCAATCTTATAAAATGTCTTCAACTTTTATCCCCCAGAAGTGTTGAAATTGCTGTTCTTTCCTTTTTCTTTATATGCCCCACCATATGGATAAGATTACCATTCTATATTAGATCACTCTTTAACAGATATAGCGGGTGTTCTGCATTCTATTGTTTACACATACATTTTCTTCTCTTGTCTTCTATCTAGCTGACTTTTAAATAGGCCAAGAAGTAAAAATACATGCAGTCATTGCATCTGGTGATATTTATTAAATGGATTTTTTTTTTCCAAGAGTAATGTTAACGTTAATTGTATTTTTTTCTCCTTAGGAATTGTTTTAATGTGGCTTGGTAATCCATGGTCCTTGAAAGTAAACCAAAGTACATTGCTTTTCTATGCACTAACTGAACAATACAGTCAGCTGGAACTGACAAAAAGGAACACACAGCCTAATAACATTTGCATTGATTGGATGTGAATTTCAGTTATTCGAGACCAGTTGTCTAGAAGAATTGGGTATTTGGTACTTACCTATGTGTGGTTTTGTTTAAGACGAAGAGCAAATGAAGTAAAGAACAGCTCTTTATTAGCAATGGGTACTTATAAGTGCCTCTGATTTCTTCTCTAGGGGTGCTTTAAAATTCCCCTACTTTGGCAGAATAAGTACAATTCCATTAGGAATGGGACAGTAGAAATTTTCTACTAATTTGAGGAAGATGGACAATTCTCTATTTTCATATTATGAACTGTAAGATATCCTGTCATCTCTGACAACCTGTCTCATAACCTGACTGCCATTTACTGATGGGAAGAGCTTGTTCTATTTTGTTTTCTATCCTCTTCAGATAAGAGCAATTGACAGGCCTGACATGAAAAAGTAAACTTTCTTTCACCATTATATGAAATGTCTTTTTAGTTCCAGAAATTAAATTAAGCTCACACAGTCATGTCCTCCAACATGACTCCTACTGTAGTCAGAGATGTCACTAATTAAACCATGGGCATGTTTAAACTAATCAAAATTTGAAAGAATCTCTTTGGATCAAGGTCTGGTTTGTTGAAGTTTGACCACTGGTGTTATGCCTGACAGAAAGAAGAGCAGAGATTTCTGTTTGTATATTTTATGGTTTATTTATTATGCTTATTACAAACCCATGTTTCTTTTGCAGGTATCATGAGATGTACATATCTTCTCTGGCAATGATGGCTAGCAGCGTTTTTTTGCTCCTGGACACCATTTTCTATTCTGATCCATATTACTGCATCGTCAGGCTCTAATGTACATGTTGTCTAGGTCTTAATACCTATTTGGTAAGTATTCTTTCTTTACAGCTTTGGAGGCTTTTTCTATTCCTCCAAAAATTCTTTCTATTTGGTAAAGAATGTTTAAGAAGCAGCATTTTTTTTTATTTAGAGCTGACATTGGAAAATTCTGATAAAGGAAAAGTTTCTGACTTAGTAATCTAGACCCCACTTTTCCCAGCAAGTCATGATGTCAAGTCGTTCATTTTCCAGCTTACTGCCTCTGCAGAGGACAGACTATTAGAAGTGTATCACCAAAGACATTTGCAGCTGACATTTTAAATGGTGACATTGCATCAAAAGTTATTCTCCATGCCTTAAGCATGACAAGATCCCTTGTATTATTAATTAGCTAAAAGGGATGATAGGATTCCACATTGAGTAAGTAGGCAATCAGTAAAGGCTCCAGCATTATCCTGTAGAAATACTAAATATAATAGGGTTGTCGAATCTGTATTTGGCTTAATTGTAGTACAAATAATACGCTGATAATTATTATAATATATAAATGGATTGATAAAAAGAAATGGACATACTGTATCATTTTTTGAGACATTATGATTAAGTTCATAAGATAGTCTAGCAAGATACATAAAAAATTATCATTGTGCCCACTTACTGTCAGAGTCACCAGTTTATCAAACAAATATCTGTGTTCAGGATTATTGAGTTGATCCATTGAATTATCTTCTTCTCTAGCTGGAAAAGTGGCATTCTGGTTTCAAAAACCTTACAGCAAGTGTATATTTGGTTGGATCAATGCAGAAAGATAAAAATGGGCTGCAAACAGACTGACTTGCCCTGTGGAAATGAATATATAGGCTACAGTGCAGAAAGGTTAAACTTTAGGCCTCAAAACAAATATGAAAGCAAAGAAAGACACTTTAGGATAAAATGGACTGAAGAAAATGTGGTTTTAAGAGTCTACTTAGATCCTCTTATCACAGTTTCACATGCTTTTTACACTTTTATTATTGGGAGGTGCAGGCAGCATAGGAAAAAAAAATATTACTGTAGCTTCAACGCAACAAAGAGAAAGGGGAGGTCCTGGGTTCAGAGTACTAGCTAAGCCCAGTGAGAAGTCTGTTATCAAGAGAAAACTGCAAAACATTGTTTAAACCCTATCAGAAAGGAATGAAATAATATTACTGCCTGGGGCTGGCTTTTTAACCAACTGTAGTTTCATATTTAAACTGTATCAGAAAGGAATGGCATATTACTGCCCGGAGCTGCCTTTTTAACCAACTGTAGTTTCGTATTGAAATGCTTTATTGAGATAGAAGACATTGAAACAAAATGCAAAAGTGAAAGATTAAAGGTTTAGTTCAAAATTTTGACAAAAAGATTCTATAACTGCAGCCATAAATCATCAGTGGGATTTTTGGGGTGACTGTAATCCAAAGCCTGAGAAGTTACTCATTTATGAGTACATATTTGACAAATCTGACATTTATGAAGCTCCATGGTGTGGTTCTTGTGACTAGAATCATAGAATGGTTTGGGTTCAGCAGGATTGGTCTATGTAAGTGGATGAAAACAAAATCAGATGACATTTTATGAAAAAGGACCTCTTTCTGAGTGAAGCTTAAAGATGATTAGCTCCCTAAGGATATAATTGTTATGTTTAGAAAAAAAACAAAACAAAACAAACAACAAAAACCAAACCCCCCCCCCACACACACACAAAAAAACCACTAAAAAACCGCTCTAACCCACCATAAAACCCCCCAAAACCTCACCCACCTGTTATCATAAAGGACTTCAATTTGAGAACCTTCCTAGGAAGTTTACCAATAGTTTAATGTCACTAGAATTTCTAAAAATTGTAGATTTCATCTTCATCAGTCAAAAGAGGCTGCTGAAGGCACAGCAAAATATTAGAGTAGGTATGATTTCATTATGAAAAAACACTATGAACTAAATAATACAGAGAAAAAGTACTGAAGAGGAAAATGTAAATGACTTTCAGGAATTACATTATTTCACTATATAGAAGGAAAAAATTGACAGCAGTCATATTTTTTAAACTATGTATTGGTTAAGAGTAGAAATAGAAGAAAATTCATAATAAAAATAAAAAAAAAAATTATAGCGCTGAACGTAATAGGCAAGAACTAGGTTATAAAAAGTGGAGAAAGGAAGGAAAAAAATCAAAAAGAGGTCTTTGTGAAACTGTTTAAAATGAAAGAATTTTCACAGTTTTACTAGTATAGTGTAATATTATTGTAATATAGCACTAAGTGGAAAAAATATTGGTAATAACGTACAGAAAACTAAATATTCAATAACTGCTCCTATTTTATATTTGGGAAGAAGATATGTCAGAATCAACCCTAGCAGAAACTAGAAGCCTGCTTCTGCACATAGTAACTGAAAAGTTAAAGGAGGGCAGTATATAGAATTCATAAGGATTAACAGAAAAGAGTTTTGTTTGAAAAACTTGGTTGCTATACATAATAACCCAGTATGAAATTAGGAAGCTAGATATCCTGTTTTATAAAATTATGGATTTTCTTGAAAAAAACAGCAGGTTTAATGTTACATTTCCATAAGGTGCTATCTTTTGCCTCACAGCATTTTAATTTAGAGAGAGGAATAACACAAAGTCAATGGTGTACACATTAAATAGCAAGGTAATAGATCTGAAAAAAAATACCACAAACTGACATGCAGTATTTCTAGAAAGGACACAAAAGTAATTACTTCCTGGCCTAAGTGATATTTAAGAAATGCTTGGAAGAAGTATAGCAAATCATCGCTGGTGTTTGAAAGTGATACTGAAGTTTAATAAGAAAGACAGGTCGCTGATAGGAAATCATCTGTATTCTTGGTTAGCCAGCATAACTAAATGAAATATATTATTATCAACAAATAGAAAGGAATTCATAGAGAACAAGAATGTGAACAGTGTTCTACAGGCAGGAGGCACTAAACTGAGATTCCCAGGTCTTCCTCCAAAACAGTACTCAGAAGGAATAATGTAATATCAGTATGCATAGGTAAAGTAGGTAGTTTAAATTGATATTTGTGTGTGTTGCTGTCATGACTGCTGTTGGAATACTTTATCCGGTTCTTGTGTTCACAGCTGAGAAAAATGAAAGATATAGAAAGTTCAAATAAAACCTACATGTAACTGCTGGTTAGGAAGTAAATGTTCCTTTACAGAATGATGTCTTGAATTGTACTGATCCTAGTTTAGGATTTGCTATTGACTTCCTTCTTACATAACTTAGTCTGTTTTCTCAGTCATTCCATTCCATCACCAGAGACCAAAGATGACTGCAAACAGTCATGGAAACATAGATCAAATGGTTAAAATGTGGCAGTGGAAATTGAGTTCCTGGACCAGGGTACAATTTATCATGATAGAGAAAAACACATCTCAAGACATTGCGGCCCTCGTTTATTGATTCAATACTTTTTTAAAAACCCTTTTGGCCTGTGCTAATATGACAATTTGTATGGAGTCCCACTTCTGTGATTCTATCACCAACTACTGTATCTGTGACTAAAATGTAGCATCAGTTTATGTGTGCACGTTGTGAGAAGGTGCAGAAAGTTTAAAATTCTTAAAGAAGCTCTTTTCTATTTATCAGAAATAAAAGTCAAAATGATCAAAAAGAATTGTCTAATAAATCATGGCTTTCTAACATACCAAGTAATGGTACCCTTAGCAGTTGAGTTCTAAAGAATATAAGTTAGACACTATTTTCTAACTTTTGCAGTAAAGGATATAAACGTGTTATTTGTTCAAGGCCTGATATTTCATGCTTCATGCAGGAATTGTTGAGTGAGCCTCATTGGCTTTGTGGTATGTGATATGTCAGAAAATCTAAGACTTCTGATCGTAGAAGCAGTGAAACTGGTAACAGTTATCCAATCCACCGAACCTCACTGTCATTTAGACTACTCCTATATGTAAAGTTCCAGTGGTTTAAGCCCAGCCGGTAACTTGGAACCACTCAGAACTCAAGCAGTTGCTCACTCCCTCCCCCACCCTTATTCTTCTTCCTGCTCCCAGAGGGCTGGGGAGGAGAACTGAAAGAATGTAAATCCCACAGGTTGAGATAAGAACAGTTCAGTAACTAAGGTATAACACAAAACTGCCACTGTTACCACCAATAATAATGATGATAAGGGAAATAGAAGAGAATACAACTGCTCACCACCTGCCTGCCTATACCTAGCCTGACCTGAGCAGTGAGCTGGGCCTTCCGGGTAACTGCCCCCAGTTTATGTAGTGGGCATGATGTGCTGTGGTATGGAATATGTCTTTGGCTAGTTTGGGTCAGGTGTCCTGTCTCTGCTTCCTGCGGGCTTCCCTGCCTCACTGGCAGAGTATGAGACTCAGAAAGTCCTTGGTCAGAGTAAACATTACTGAGCAGCAACTAAAAACATTGGTGTTATCAGCGTTGTCCTCAGGCTGAAAGTCAAAAACACAGCACTGCACCAGCTACTAAGAAGGAGAAAAATTACTGCTACTGCTTAACCAAGACTCAAGTGTTCTGTAATTTCAAGACAGCACTCTGAAGAGCAGGAAGCATGCTTTTCCTGAGCTGGCTACAGGGCTTGCTCATTTTTGTGTTGGAAAATCACATGTAACGCGGAAGTGGTGAGCCAAGAGAACATATTGTTTCTAACTTGGGGAATACTGTTCATATGGTGGGACCAAGAAAAAAAAAGAAAGAAAAGAAACACACAGAAGTTTCAGGAAACACTTCTCAAATGGCATTAAAAAGGAAAATCTCATTTGTTTGTCAAAGCTTGCTTGTGCTTCCAGGCTGCTTCTTTTCTGATGAAGAGAATCTCTCTTCAAAGATACTTAAGACAGGAATAAACTTTCCAACATGTAAGGAATGGAAAAACTTATGAATAATGAGGAAATATTTGTGTTTTTCCTCAAATCAAAGGGAAATTTGAAAGCATTAATGAAAAGGCTCCCTGAATAGCTAAACCTGTATTAATACCACAGAGATGACAGGATGAGTTAAAACATGGTTCCAATTCATTTGAAAGTGTTGAAAATTATAATCTCTATATCTGGAGGTGATCCCTGCTAAACTTTTACGTCCATTTTATTTAGCTTTTCTAGGTCATAAGTATGTGATTTTCTCTCTCAAATTCCAATGGAATGAAAATACAATACTTCTTATACAGAGGGCTTACAGAGAATGCACTGTTCATGACAACACATACATGCTTAATTACCATGAAGAAACTGAAACAGTTGGACCACGGGGTCAGTGTAAGATATTGAAATTGAACAATTTTTCAGCTGGACTTTATGATCTAGCATGTATTTTACTTATGTCATAAATGCTGTTACATTAACTGCAGTGGAATGTACATACTTGTACTTAAACACTACTGTGCACTTAACACTGTTACTGGATAATCTGCATTTCAAGGTCACTAGTACTGAATGCCTCTTCTTCAGACCTCTTGAAGCATTATTGATGATCCTCATATAGGCTTTAACCCTCTGTGGGTCAATGGATGAATTTTCATGTATTCACAATGGCTACAAATGCAGGATGGAGGTCACAAATCCTGATAAACAGACCTAAACCTCACACATACATTAAGCAACAAGAAAATTAGCATGAATTTGCCTTCTTTTTGTGATCTCAGAAGATATCTGAAAAATCTAATCATAAGGCTTGTTTTTCTGAAACGAAAAATAAATTTGCGAAAGAGAAGAGGACAGTAATCTCATTTTTATACTGGATTTGTCAGTCACAGCAAAGAACTTCAGCCTATTGGATTCCAATTAAATAATGCTAACTTCCCTGAAAACAAAACTAAATCAGGTAACGATATCTGTTCTCCAAAAATTACATTGGAATGATTTTCAGACTAAATTTACTAGAAGAGAAAATTGTTCCTGCATGTTAGTATTTACTTCATGATCCTTCTCTACAGGCCTGTGCAACTTAAAGGTCAGCTATAAACCTGTCACTGATTTTCAGTCTTAGAGCAAATACTACCACAAGTATTTTAATTTCTTCCTAGACTTCAACTTCATTATTGAGGACTTAATTGTGATAAGAAGAAAAGAAACGAGTTAAAGAGTACTTTTGGAACTACCTTCTATATGAAGCAATTATCTGCACTAATTCTTTAGCTTTCATGGTTTTCAGAATAGCTTGTTCTCAGTTTATATTTATGTTTTTTTCCTTTAAGATCCTTAGAATATAAATTTTTATGCTGTTTTCCAACTTCATCTCCATCATCTTAAAATCTATTTCCATTTTGACCTAAACCACAGTCACTTAGAGGTAATAAACTTTCATTTGTAAGTGCAGCAGTACCACACAATTACTCTTCATATTTCAAAAAGCCAAAAAAATTCCTTTAGTCTTGATTCCTCGAAGGAACTCTTAACAGATTGTAACCTTTTTCTTTGTCTGCTGAGATGATTTCTTTTTAATTTTTGCACTCCACAGAACATTAAATTTATGTACATTCTTTCTGCATTCGTAACTATAATTCTTTGTGGTTGCTAACATCATTCAACGAAAGAAGGTCAGAATAATTACCATATCTTCACTAATCTGCTGATTCTTCGGAAAAAAAAAAGTAAAGCAGAGCTATCAAAAAAGTGAAAAAAAAGGAAGCCCCACTCCCCAACCTCAGAGTGCTTTCCCCCAGTCTCAAAGTGGTCATTCAGCTACGTTTTCCAGACTGTGTATGAGTGTGTTTTCCAGCCTGTCCCTTCCTTCTTTCCCTTTCTCTCTATTGTGTATCATGATACAAAGCAATGTATTCAGAAATGCCATGTTTCAGATTTGAATATTAATGAATATCCAAAAAATGCAACTATGGGTACATATTTATACTTCAAAGTTTAAATGTGAGCTGTTTACTGCTCACAAGTATGAATAGTTAAACAAGAACTTCAAGTCCATTTTTTTCTGCCTAATTGTATGAATCTTTTTCCTAACTATGAATCTTTGCAAATCTTACCTACAAGTGTAGAAACAGATGAAACTACCCTGTATACCAGCTCAAATTATTAATTGTGAGTAGAGCTGATAAGAAATAAAAAAAAAAAAATAAAAGAAGAAAGAATGGAAATTATTTCTCCCTAGTTGCTTTTGCTTTTCTTGGTGTTTCAGAGATGGCAATGCAGATTCAGCTTAATTGTTTATTCATCCATGCTTAAAGTGACCTTATGCTGTAGATTACTCATGCATTGTTGACAATGCCAAAACGTCATTTGATTTCAGTGGTATTTACCTTCCATTTTTTGTAAGGGTTTTCATAGATTTAATGACTATCTGTATAAAACATATATAATGCTAAACCTGGAGCTTGGATTTAAGTGGAAATTAACCCCCTAACTTCTGTATATTATATTCTCTTGAATATCAATATCTCACTCTCTCGCCCTCCTCCCTTTCTTCTAAGTTTTACTACTGACTATATAAAACTCTAATATTTCCTCGCAGCTTGAATTTTGGCCTTAATGATATCTTGTGGGAATGACTGCTGCAAATGTATTTTATGTATTTTGTATTTACTGCTTACTGAAAGCAATTAAATTTTTGATAGCTGCCACTATTTTACATCATATTTATTCTTCAGAAACAGAGAAGCAGTTTAATCCATTTTTTTTTTTCATACCCTACCAGAAATTCATGTTTCAGAAACTATGCATCTATTAAGAAATAACATCTGCCATAAACACACCATTGAGTTAAATACGTATTTTTATCAGGGCTATTTTATATTTTATCACCAGGAATATTATTGTATATTACTGTCATCAAATTTTTGTCCCTGTAAAACCACTATTCTTGAAAGACTTCAATGTCAGAAAAAATATCAATGACCCAAATAACTTAAATTTAATAATTCAGTAGTTATTCATTTCAGTGTCTTTAGAATACTAGTATTTGAAACCTTAAGATGTTTTTCAGGTCATGTTGGGTAAGTAGAGAGCATCTCCAGCTTTATTTTAGCCAGCAATATTCCTCTTTGGAATATCTTGCAGACAACATCTTCAAGTCCTACAGAATACTAGAATTAATTGTAGAACAGTTTGTGTTGGAAGGGACCTTAAAAGGTCATCTAGTCGAACTCCTCTGCAATGAGCAAGAACATCTTCAACTAGATCAGGTTGCCCAGAACCACATCCAGCCTGCCCTTGAATGTCTCCAGAGATTGTGCATCCACCACCCCTCTGGGCAGTATTTTACCACCCTCATTGTAAAGAATTTCTTTCTCAGCCTGAATTCAGCCTGAATCTTCCCTCTTTTAGTTTTAAACCACCACCCCTCATCCTATCGCAATAGGCCCTGTTAAAAAGTCTTTTCCCATCTTTTTTATAGGCCCTTACCTTTACATGGTTTCCTTCAATTAACTCCAGTGAAGGTGGAAAAAGACCCGAATGATAACTTTATGTCTATACTGGTCTTATGAATTAAAAGCCACTTGATGGCAGGTGCAAACACCTTCCAATACAGCGTAATTTGGGAGTTGTATCACTAGGATAATATGTGCATGTTGATTAACATAAAATCAAGAAAAGACCTTTAAGATTATTAAGTCCAACCTTTACCCCAGGACTGCCAAGTCCACCACTAAACCATGTCACTAAGGGCCTCATCTACATATTTTTCTCATCATGGACAACAAAATCTTCTTGGGTCTGGAGCCCAGATTGCAGCAGGCTGTCCCCAAAACCTCTCACAGGAAGTCAAACAATCATGAGTTTCTTCACACAGGACAAACAGTAGATTTTGAAGGCACTGAATTTCCAGGACTTTTCTCTTTTCACTTTTATGATAAATATCTATACAACATGCACAAAAGTTTCTGCTTCTTTTGGTTATTTGTTGATGGCTACATGAAATGACAAAAACAAGTTGTTTCAGGTATTTTTTACAGAAATATGAAAAGCTTTGAGAAACAAAAAGATAATAAAAGAGACAAGGAAATACCTAACCCAAAATTAAAATACATGATAGGAGATTAACAGATACAAAATACAATCTTGCATACTTTGTGCTTTAACTAGGCAAAACTGAGATCAAACTATTTTAACATCACATCACTGTAGCATTGGTCACATCCTGCTTTTACTTTTTTCTACAAAAAGATGTGTCTCTACCTGAAGTTTTAGTGAAGTGTTTTGGTTCTGTATCTGAAACAAGACAAAATGAATTCCTGAATGTTTTCAAGGAAAAAAATTCTTACCTCATTCCAGAACTCCTTGCAATCAATGAATTATTTGCCACTTACTTCTGTACTTGGTCAGAGTAGAGTAATAGCACTTTGGAAAAGTGATTGATGATATTTGTACAAAAGAAAGAAACTCAGTCTGTAACTCTAGAAAGAGCAAAGTATAAGTCTATACACCCTGAGAAAACATTAATATCATTGTGATTCAGAAGTGTAACAGGGAATAATAAGTAATGATATCTGCCTGAAATCATTACCATTACCTGTGAGTGGAATTCAGTTCTTTGACTTGTACAAGGATGACTTTCCTTCTAGCATAACAGAAAACCTTTTGCTTTTCAAGTGCAGTATGCTATGGCTGAAGTTCAGAGCAATTCATGAATAGATATTATTGAAAGAGAACTTCATCATGTGAACATATTCAGGAAAAAAAAAAAGGTAAGTTTTAAGGTTTGGAGCCATCTCAGCAATCAGAACTCCCTTCCTTGAAGTTCTGAACAGCTAGGAAGTAGTTCATATCAGATATAATCATAATCTACTATCAGTGGATACATTTATACTAAATGTCTTCCTGAGACAGTGATCATGAGCAAATTCGCTAGCATTACAGGTTGCAAGCCTGTGGCAACAACCCTTGCTCTTTGCAAGCCATGCAGATCTTCTACAGTCTGAATCAGTCATCTAGTTATCTGGTGTTATGTTACATGTTTTGTATTAACATCAAAGATTAGACCTACATTTCTCAGTGCTAAACCTCTTCGCGATTACTAGCTGTCCTGTAAACACATACTGGGAAAAGCCACATCTAGCACTCCTGAGCTAGAAAGAGACTTATTCTGGTAAGACTTTTAAGAAAGGAGTTAAAAGAATCACTAGATCCAGAAAGTATAGATTAATTTCTTGACTCAGCCACTGAAACAAGGTATAACTATATGCAATTAACATATTGTTGTGGTTTAAGCCCAGCCACGCAGCTCACTCTCTCACCCCCCCCTTCCTCCCCCCTGCTCCCAGAATGCCATTTCCCCATTCTCCTTGGCTTGATGAATATTTAAATATTTTTAGAAAGTGGAAGTGTTTCAATCGAAGTGACACATCTCAGTAAGCATAAAGTCTTATATCTGTCTTGACCTACTTAAAAGCAGTAGTATCGCCGTCTTTATATAAACATTGCTTAGATTTCTAGCTCCCGTTAAAATGTGAGCATGAGTACTAACTGGCAGAAGATAGCCCAGTGGTTGAGAAAGCAAGGCAAAGCTCTGTTCTTCTGGTTGGCATTTTGTGCTAGGAAACTGTCCCTATGACTTGCTGGTTTGTAGAAATGGGAATCCTGAGTGTCCACTTCAGAAGTGTGAATACCCTGACAGGGCAGGTCAGGAGAGGAATAGTAAGTGAAAGCCCTCGAAATTCTAGTTTGAAGAGCATAGTTATGTGCTAGTTTCAGCTGATTCAGTAATTTACACATCTACAAAAGGATGACAATTTTAAGGTGTACGTTATTTCCATAGCAAGCTGTTTCATGTCTCTTCTACATGTCCAGAAGTATCATTAAACTCTAAGTGGACTTTCAGATCATCTGTTACCTGGATCCTAGATGTGTGACACATGTTCTTCTCTAGATATGCTGTTTAAACATTAAAGATCACGGGGTCTTTCGTGCATCTTTTTCTAGATGATTGTTATACTACAGCTGTTGACTGTACAGATAACTATTTTTTATGAAGAGGATAATTCTTGTTACACAGATGCTTTTGCTCACCTCTGAAAAACCTGACATACTGGACAAACTTGCATCAAGATTTATGAGAATTAAAGTTTTCCTGCACAAATGTACATGAATAAGACTTCATAAGAAGGAATGTGGTTGAACCAGATAGCAATTCAGTAATATTATCACAATAATTTCAAGAGAAACAGGATAGGTCTTTCATCATCACTGTGGACTAATGATTGTTCAGCTTGTATCACAGTTTACCAAGCTGAAAGAATAGTAACACTGTCCAACTCATAGATATACTGAGAAGAGTACTAGCCATCATTTGCAGAAGTGTTCTAGTACTCTTGAGTGTATTATGCATATATCATCATCATCAGAAGAGAAACAAAGAAAGATAGGTAGCAATTTGACAGCAATATGAGAGCTCGGTGTGTTCAGCTTGGACAAAAGAAGGCTTCAGGAAGTCCTTAGGGCAGCTTCCAGTGCATAAAGGGGCTACAAGAAACACGGAGGGAAGCTTCAGACAAGGGCCTGTAGGGACAGGACAAGGGGGAATGGCTTTAACCTGACAGAGGGGAGATTGGGATGAGATCTTAGGCAGAAGTTCTTTACTGTGAGGGTGGAGGTGCTGGCACAGGTTGACCAGAGAAGCTGTCTGCCCCATCCCTGGCAGTGTTCAAGGCCAGGTTGGATGGGGCTTCGAGGGACTTGGTCTAGTGGAAGGTGTCCCTGTCTGTGGCAGGGGGGTGGAACCAGATGAGCTTAAGGTCGCTTCCAACCCAGAACACTCTATGATATCGTATGATTCTATGACAGTTTTCTCAGTCTGAAGAAAACACATGCCAGATTTCAGAGGGTAAAGCCTTCATGCTTCAAGGCTCCTCAATCAAATGGTTGCAAATCTTTTTGAGGTGAGCAATACTTGTTCAGTTCCCCATGGATTTTTTTTTATTTCCTTGTACTCATTTTTAGAAATGAGTTGTTTCTCTTGAGAAAACATACTGAGACACAAGAGCCTAAGAACAATATTGCATTAGAAAGTCCATATGCCCAATACTTGGTCTCCAAAGAGGCCAACCGTCAATGTCTAAAGGACAGCCTCTGAGCAGAACAGGTCTACTTCTGCCAGAATACTAGGGGTGCTCAAAGGCCTCAGTAGTTGAGACCCATCTCAGATGGGAACCTGTGATGGTTCAAACTCAGCCAGTAACTCCGTGCCACACAGCCGTTATCTCACTCCCCCCCTTCCTCCCCCAGCTCCTGGAGGGATGGGGGTGAGAATCAAAAGAATGTAACTCCCACAGGCTGAGTTAAAAACAGTCAAGTAACTAAGGTATAACACAAAACCACTGCTGCTACCACCGATAATAATAATGATAAGGGAAATAACAAGGGAAAAGAATACAACCACTCACCACGCACCCATCGATACCCAGCCCAACCCCAGCAGTGTTCCGGGTAACTGCCCCCAGTTTATATAGTGGGCATTACATGCTGTGGTATGGAATATGTCTTTGGTTAGTTTGGGTCAGGTGTCCTGTCTCTGCTTCCTGCTGTCTTCCCCGCCTCATTGGCAGAGCATGAGACTCAGAAAGTCCTTGGTCAGAGTAAACATTCTCACCAGCAACTAAAAACATCAGTGTTATCAGTGTTGTTCCCAGGCTGAAAGTCAAAACCACAGCGCTGCACCAGCTACTAAGAAGGAATAAAAATGACTGCTAGTGCTGAACACAGGACAGAGCACCACCCCACCACCTACTGCCAAGGACCCATGGGATGTGACTCAGCTCAATCTGGGGCTTTCAGTCCCTGCCCAAGCCATGTTGTATCTGAGTCTGCCCGTCACCTGGATGTATCTGGGATCTGCACTGCAGTGTGCTGCTCTCCTGAGTGGAACCAGGAGACCTAGGGCACCACTTGTCATGCAGACTTGCAAGTGTTAGCATAAGAACTGACACATAACCACCGGAATGGTTATATGAGGTGCTTTATTGCAGAGCTGGGAAACCAGGGGCACGCGCCCAAATCTGGCTTTGAACCCGTCACATCACGTTCACACTCTATACACTAAAATTTTGTAACTAATACATACGCATCAAGGATTACTTCATTAGTCCATTACGACATCAGCCTCTTCTACGCTTGCGCAGCCCCCCACTCTGGTGGTCGTCCTGATGAAGGAGTCTTCCTCAGATGAAGTAAGGAGTCTTCCTCCCCTTATTCTTTTCACCTTTCTGCTCTTTGGACAGGCCCCAAC
This sequence comes from Pezoporus wallicus, assembly GCF_028554395.1. Lineage (NCBI taxonomy): Eukaryota > Metazoa > Chordata > Aves > Psittaciformes > Psittacidae > Pezoporus > Pezoporus wallicus. The sequence continues at coordinate 527,499 of NW_026640972.1, forward strand.
CATTATGTGGGTGTCAGCATTCTCACTTTCTCACTTGGCTTGTCCTTTTATGTTGCAATGATTTCACAAAGCTATCAATATTGAAGAGATGAAACTTTCTGCTGCTTAAAATACATGGTTTCCATTTCTAGACAAAGCTTTCTTGTAAGTAATAAAAAAATTATGAATGTCTGTATTATCAAGACGCACAGTTAGACAAGGCTTCCCTGTTCTAAACTACAAGGTCTTAGGCCAGGCATCCTGTATCCTTCTCGTTGTTACATTAGTTTCTACTGCTGAGGCTACCACAGCAAAGTTACAGCATTCTTTTAATATACAGAAGTCTACTATTGATTCAAAAGCTTTTCAAATATAGTCATTTCTCTTGCTCTATATAATCATTTTAACATGAAATTTCACTCTTTTTCTAACACAGGCGTCACACTGCATAACCCATTACATTTCTATTCTAGTCTTGTTTAATGTAGTACGTTCCATTCCATCCCATTCCATCCCATCCCGTGACCCTCCATTTCATGCCATTCCATTCCATTCTTCCATTCCATCCCATTCCATTCCATTCTATTTCCTACACTCACCCTGAGCTGAATAACAATGGCACTGTTATTCCCCTGCAATGTCAGGGCTTTTCAGCTCTAAGAACACTTTCAAGGACACAAATCACAAAGCTTACAAGTGGCACCATGATTTAATTTTATGATTCCGTTTGATTTTTGTTTGTTTTCTTATATTTTACCTTATTTTTTTTATCTTATTTTACATCTTGTATTTTATGTTATTGGGTTTTGTTTGGGGTTAGTTTCAGAGCTGATGCTCACAAGCACCAGCACCTTCCAAACACAGGCTTCTGTGCACAAGCCGGAAGCCCCAAGTTCATGGAGCCAAGGGAAGAGCAGAACTCCCAAGCTCAGGATGAGCAATGGAGCCAGAGAACACCAGGACATGAGTGGTGCCCTGGAGGTGCAAGAGCAGTGGTCAAGAACCAAGCACAAAGGGAAGCCCTGACAAGAAGCTGTGCTAAATGCTACAGAGGACATCCCAGGGGAATACCCTGGGAGTCATGAAAGCTTCCTCCTCCCTGTAGGGGGTCATAAGGGGCCACCTCCATGGAGCAGGAACAGCAATGTTTGTGCCACAACAGCCCAAAGGAGCCCTTTCAAGGGTCTGGCTCACTGCTGCAGAGGAAGACAAAACCCCCCTGGGGACACTTGCAGGCCCCCCATGGGGGAAAAAATCCTTCCCCTCCCAGCTGCAGGACATGATGAGCCACCTTCATGATTCATGAGCAGCAGATAGCAACACCGCCAGAGAGGACCAGAAGAGCCTTGACAAGTAAGTGGTCCTGGTCAATGCTTACAAGAAGACAAACAACCCCCAGGATCAGTGTCAATCTCTTCTGGGGAAAAATTCCTTCCTGACCCCAGCACTGGCTATCGGCTATTCCTGAGCATGTGAGCAAGACCTGCTCCTGGTCCACAGGCTGGTCACTTGTCCCTGGAGATGCCCAAACCTTATTCTCCCTCAACCTGGAGCCACCTTAGGGGCTGCCCACAGGGTCCAAAGGCCCCTGGCCTGAACAAACCTGGGGGCAAGAATCCTTCCTACACCTGGCAGGGCATCAGTGGGTAAAAACATCTCTGCATCCCATTGCCTATGGCTGCTGCCCCTGGCTCTGTGGGGAATGAGAATGGTGAGCTCTGCAGTGTTCCTCAAGAAGGCATTCCTATAACCTGGCCATGGCTATCCAGCTGAAAAGGATTGCTCTGATGAGCTAAGAAGTTGGCTCCCACTGGGAGCTGGCCTTACAGGGGAGAGCTCTGAGTCTCTGCCTAATCTCTAGCTGTGCCTGGAAGTGGGGGCCTTCTGGCTCCCCATTTGATTGTTAGGGTTGTTTCAGCTGATCTGGCTGGCTAGGCATGTGTCCCCTTCCTCCCTTACCACTCCACATGTATCCCTCCCTAAGATGCATGCTCTGTCAAAGAGGGCAACTTTCTCCAATATAGACAGTACCTTTTATCGGTCATGGGTATACAGTAGCTGCGCTCCCCTAATGGAACCTCCAAAAAAATAACTCCTGCTAGAACCTCCAAACTCCAGCAGCTCCTCAAGGACTTCTAGAAAGTCCTGGGCTGCCCTGGGCCACCACTGCCAGTGGACACAGGATGCTGCTCACTTTTATCCTGTCCCAGGTCATTGTGACTGTTGCGTTGCCAAGTGATGGCATGGAATGGAATGGAAGGGAAAGGAATAGAATGGAGTGGAGTGGGATGGAATATGTCTGAAGATGGGTTAAAATATGGGGGGAGCTCATCACAGTTTTCCAGTAATTAAAGGGCAGCTACAAGGAGGATAGAGGATCTCTCTTCACAAGAAACTCACCACAAGGGGCAAGGGGTACAGGTTGCAGTGTGAGAGGTTTCATCTTTACATTAGGAATAAATTTTATACAATGAGAACAATCGATCACTGCAACAGCTGCCCCAGGGATGTGGGAGTCCCCATCAGTGGAGGCTTTCAAAACCTAAATGGACAGAATGATAGATAATCTCATCAGTGGTCCCTTTGCCATGAAAGACTGGACCAGATGATCTTTTGAGGTCTCTTCCAACATGAGCCATTCTATATTAAATAATTTTAATAGTTTATAGACTGATTTTTCCTTCTGTCACTTGTTACATGTGAATTCAGAAGAGAATATTAGACTGCTATTCAGCTACAAAGCAGTATGGGTAGTATTAGAAATTTTGTCCAACATATCTCTTTTCTTGATTTTGAGTGAACAGGTAGTCATATGCTGGATGAATATCACAGAACACAGAACATTGACCTTCTTTGAGAGCAATTATCAATAATATGCAGAACCTACTACCTATCTAACTTGCCCAGTTTTTTCACTAAAATTCTCCTGGGTTTCATCCTAGCACAGTACTTCCCCATACTTCTTTTTTGACTCTGAATATCCATGCTTGCCCAGCTCTGAGATTCATTTTTAGCTGTTAAGAGCCGTAAGAGTGAACTGCAATTTTAAGACCAAAGTAAGCAAGTATACTCTAAAAGGACATGCTTCATAGAATCATAGAATCTTAAAATAGTCTGGGTTGGAAGGGATCCCCAGAAGTCATCTATTCCAACCCCCCTGCAATGAGCAGGGACATCCTCAACTAGATTAGGACAGCTTTGTTTATTTTTTATTTCAAGAAAACCAATTGTAGGAAGAATTTTTAGGAAAAAAAAAAATTAAGTCCAGTCCGTTATGAATATAAGTAACCTGTTCAACATTGTTCAGATTTTGAAAAGGAAACAAAGACTTTTTATATGTAATACAAAACCTCTGAATGAAGTACAGTACAACAAGCAAAGAGCTGGAGTAGCTTGAATTTACTTAATGACTACTTTTAAGATTCTGTATTAATTTTGATTATTAATTTTTCAAATGGAAGCTTTGCATCCAGTATCCAAACACTATTTTCAGATTTGGATCCACGCCAATTTGTTACTATCACAGGTGGTGTGGAATAATGAGAGGATTTAGTAATTCTTCAAATGAAGCATGTTTCAAAGACATTTTTAGCTAGGGGTCATCTTTTTATTTTGTGTCACACTTTCTTTCCCCCATTCTTTCCAATGATAAGTGAATAGAGGAAAAAAGCTATGTACATGGGTTGCCAGCCATTAAGACATGCTCCCTTAGACTCAAGGTGTATTGGAATTATTTTCAGTTATCAGGACCAGCAAATATAGTTCTAAACAGGTTTTGTTTCATTACTCCTGAATTATTGTAGAGGCAGTAATACAGGTATGTCGTGGCTTAAGCCCAGCCACGCAGCTCACTCCCCTGCCCTGCAGTCATCCAAATGCTCCCAGAGGGATGAGGGTGAGAATCAAAAGAATGTAACTCCCATGGGTTAAGAACAGTCCAGTAACTAACGTATAACACAAACTACTACTGCTACCACCAATAATAATAATGATAAGGGAAATAACAAGGGAAGAGAATACAACCACTCACCACGCACCCACCGATAACCAGCCTGACCCCAGCAGTGATCTAGCCTTTCCTAGTAACTCCCCCTGTATATATACTGGGCATGATGTGCTTGTAGTATGGAATACCTCTGGCTAGTTTGGGTCAGGTGTCCTGTCTCTGCTTCCTGCTGTCTTCCCCTCCTCATTGGCAGAACATGAGACTCAGAAAGTCCTTGGTCAAAGTAAACATTACTGAGCAGCAACTAAAAACATCGGTGTTACCAGGCCAAAAGTCAAAACCACAGCAATTCACCAGCTACTGAAAGGGAGAAAAATGACTGCAACTGCTGAACCCAGGGCAGTATCCACCCCTTATTCCATACCATTCATGTCATGCTCAGATCTCACATTTTTTCAATATACCATCACTCTTGTCTCATACATATATATATCTATATATACACACACATGCACACACACAGAGAGAGAGAGGTCATTCCTTAGTGCATGGACCAATCCCTATAATGCTGCTGAGTTCATCTGGTATATGACGTCGGGCTCTATCTCTTGTAACAGTCTTTCACAGCAGGCGAGGCTGTGTGCAGTGTCAGATCGTTGCCTGCTAATGATACAGCAAAACTCATTTGGTCTCATCAAAGTTCATTCCTTTTTCAGATGATGATTGGAGGGAAATCAGGGCCAGTCACTGGAGACCTGAAGACATTTAGTCGGTGGGCTATAAAAGTGCTACATAGCAGGCAACAGCATACAATTCAGTTCATTGGCTGTTTTCCCCTAAAATCAAATCCCCTTGAGGTACACATTGGATTTCTCCATCTTTCTGCATTATCCACCAAGTACATCCAGGTCCCTGAGCAAAAGCAATCCCACGAGTGGGTTTGCCTTTACCTGAAGCAGGAATAACCCAGACTGTCTTCCCCAGCAAATTCTTTATGTGCACCACAGAAACTTTGTCCCCCTCTACAATATGTAAAAGTTCTGACTGGGCTGGGCCAGCCCTGTTGGAAGATCCTCTGGTGTTGACCAGCCAGGGGGCTTTTGATAAATGTGTATCCCAATGCTTGAAAGTTCCCCCACCCATTGCTCTCAGTGTAGTTTTTAACAGCCCATTGTACCGTTGGATTTTCCCAGAGGCTGGTGCATGGTAGGGGATGTGATATACCAGCCCAATGCCATGCTCTTTGACCCAAGTGTCTATAAGGCTGTTCCAGAAATGAGTCCCATTGTCTGACTCAATTCTCTCTGAGGTGCCGTGTCTCTACAAAATCTATTTCTCAAGGCGAAGGACAGTGCTCTGGGCAGTGGCGTGGGGCATAACATATGTTTCCAGCCATCTCGTGGTTGCTTCCACCATGGTAAGCACATGGCGCTTGCCTTGGCGGGTTGGTGGCAGTGTGATATAGTCAATCTGCCAGGCCTCCACATATTTATACCTCAACCATAGTCCTCCATACCAAAGAGGCTTTAACTGTTTGGCTTGCTTAATTGCAAAATATGCTTCACACTCATGAATAACCTGGGCAATAGTGTCCATTGTTAAGTCCACCTCTCGATCATGAACCCATCTATATGTTGCATCTCTGTCCTGATAGCCTGAAGTGTCATGGGCCCAGCCATGTCAATCTGAGGACACCTGAGCCACTTCAATCTTTATCCACTTGTTGGTTGTTCTGGTGTTCCTCAGTGGCCCGACTCCTGGGTACATGAGCATCTACATGGTGTACCTTCACCACCAGTTTCTTCACACGGGCAGTGATATCTTGCCACACTGCAGCAGCCCAGATGGGTTTACCTCTTGTCCTGGGTTCAGCAGTAGCAGTCATGTTTCTCCTTCGTGGTAGCTGGTGCAGTGCTGTGTTTTGACTTCCAGCCTGGGAACAGTGCTGGTGATACTGATGTTTTCAGTTGTTGCTAAGTGATGTTTACCCTGACCAAGGACTTTGTGAGGCTCATGCTCTGCCAGGGAGGAGGGGAAGCCGGGAGGAAGCAGAGACGGGGCTCCTGACCCAGGCTAGCCAAAGAGGTATTCCATAGCACAGCACGTCATGCCCGGGGTGGGGGGGTAACTGGGAGTTACCCGGAAGGACACGGGCTTCCGGGTGGGACTCGTTTCTTGGCCGGTGGTATTGTATTCTCTTCCCTTGTTATTTTCTCTTATCATTGTTGTCATTGGTAGTAGCAGTGGTGATTTGTGTTATACATTGGTTGCTGGACTGTTCTTTTCTCAACCTCTTTCAATCCTCCTCCCCATTCCTCCGGGAGCGGGGAAGGGGAGAGCCCGGGGGGGGGGAGGGAGGCCCTCGATTGCTCTCAGCCTGGCACCACTCACTGGGAGTGAGTGAACAAGCTGTCTGGTTAGGGTTTAAACCACGACAGTTCTTTTGGCACTCAATGTGGGGCACAAGGGTTTGAGATAACGACAGACCTGACCGGATTAATAGTCACTCGTCACAATGCTGACTTATTGGCTCTCAAGGCTGTTCCTCTTGATCTCACAGTTTCAGTATATCATATCTTACTTCCATCCGGTATTTGCTGTATTAGTGTTTTTCAAGTGTGGGGCTTGGGCTAAGGTTTTTGTCTCATTGTACTTTATGGTAATGACTTGTAATACAATAGAATCATTGATCATGAAACTGATCTGGCTTACGTTCCCAGTGTGGTCACCACTTTGGGAGGTGAAGTGCTTAGCAATTACACATCTTTTTTCTCCTTCTCAGGTGCTCCACCTGTGAAGGAGACATCCTTTTACCCTCCCAGTCCTCCCCCCAGACCATTTACATTTGAGAGTTTTGAAGTTTTTCAATGGCTTTTTAATGCTGTTGAGACTTGTTTGCTGATCGTGATGGGAATCACATGCAAGCATGCATACAGAGTGTGTTTTGCCCACGACTGATTTCAAGAGTTAAGCAGAGTCAGGTTTGGGTCTTGCCTGGGGTCAAACAACGATGTAGGAGGACCAAGAGATTTCCCGTGAGGCTGGACAGCCATGAGTGGCAGGGTGTGCGGGATAGTATGGGCAAGTATCTAGGCCAGTGGGCCCCTCCAGTACTTTGGTATTTCACTACCGAACAACTGCAAAATCCAGAAGAATTAGTAAAACACTTAAATGAGGTGTGTGGTCATTCAGGCCATACCAGAGATGGACAAATCATGGCAACGTGCTGGGGCTTGGCCTATGCTTACAGGGCCTTGTTCAACACTATCCAGCACCTTCAAAAGGAAAAGAATGTTGGCGGAACTGAGGGCAAAGCAGCAGTCAGTGCAGCTACTCCAGCTCCAAGCACAGAAGCTACACAACCTCCAGCAACAAGTACAGTTGCTACCCAAACCAAAGTGATAATCACTGCAGCCAAACCAGAGGACCAATTCATACCAATATCGGTTGCCCCTGTACGCAAGAGAACAAGCAAAAAAGAGGCACAAAGGTTGAAGCAAGATGAAGAAACAAAGTATTCACCACCCGGTCTAGCATCTGATCAGGAGTCATCATCACATGACGAAGAAGAAGAAGAAGAAGTAACTTCTCAACCTTGGACCTCAACCGAGCTGCGGAATATGCGAAAAGATTTTACCCGTCAAACAGGGGAGCACATCATCACCTGGTTACTCCGATGCTGGGACAATGGGGCCAATGGTCATGAACTAGAAGGTACAGAAGCCAAGCAGCTGGGATCACTTGCTAGAGAAGGGGGAATTGACAAAGGCATCCAGTCTCTGAGGGAAGCAGCCATTGTAGAGATGATCTATCACATCAAGCTGAATAACAGGGATACACCCATAGATCAAGATGGAGTTGAACGTACACAACACATGTGGCAAAAAATTACACGGAATGCACCGTCACCATATGCCCATTCATTGGCAACAGTAACCTGGAATGACATAGTACCACTAACAGTGGATGAAATGGTTCATAAACTCCGAGAGTTCGAAGACAATCTCACCCCTTCCATCATCTCAGCTGTGGAAAAACTGTCCCAGGACCTCAAACAATTGAGGGACGATGTATCTGATTTATCCAGCTCCTCACGTGTACCAACACACGTCTCAGCTATTAACAAAAGGCGTCCTATTGTTCAGGAGAGGAGATACAGGAGGTATACGCCATGGTCTACCGTATGGTTTTACCTGTGGGATCACGGAGAAGACATGACAAAGTGGGATGGAAAACCTACTTCAGCTTTGGAGGAGCGGGTGACTGAATTGAAAAGGGGAGCAAGGGCCAAGACCGATCATCCCGTGAGAGCTACGGCTTCAGTCTCTGGTGAGCAGTTTCCCAGATGGAATGGAAGAGCTGATTTTATTCCAGCTCCTTTGATAAAGAAGAATAATCCCTTTCAACATGACTTAAGTGTCCAAAGCTGTGACGACCATTAGAGGGGCCCTGCCTCCAGCCAGGTGGAGATAGGGGACAATCGGATTTACTGGACTGTGTGGATCAGATGGCCTGGCACATCAGTCCCACAGAAGTATAAGGCTCTAATAGATAACAGTGCACAGTATACCCTGATGCCATCAAGCTGTCAAGGGGTGGAACCGATCTGTATTTCTGGAGTGACAGGACGATCCCAAGAGTTGACTGTCCTGGAGGCTGAAATCAGCCTGACTGGGAGGGAATGGCAAAAGCACCCCATTGTGTCTGGTCCAGAGGCTCCATGCATCCTTGGCATAGACTACCTCAGGAGAGGGTACTTCAAAGATCCAAAAGGGTACTGATGGGCTTTTGGTATTGCTGCTTTGGAGACTGAGGAAATTGAGCAGCTGTCCACCTTGCCTGGTCTCTCAGAAGATCCTTCTGCTGTGGGGTTGCTGAGAGTCGAAGAACAAGTGACAATCATGGCCACAACAGTGCACCGGTGGCAATATCGTACCAACCGAGACTCCCTGATTCTCACGCATCAGCTGATCTGTAGACTGGAGAGTCAAGCACTGATGAGTAGGACCCGCTCACCCTTTAATAGACCCATATGGCCAGTGAGAAAGTCTAATGGAGAATGGAGACTAACAGTAGACTATCGTGGCCTGAATGAAGTCACACCACCATTGAGTGCTGCCGTACCGGACATGCTAGAACTTCAGTATGAACTAGAGTCAAAGGCAGCCAAGTGGTATGCCACGATTGATATTGCCAATGCATTTTTCTCAATTCCTTTGGCAGCAGAGTGCAGGCCACAGTTTGCTTTTACTTGGAGGGGTGTCCAGTTCACTTGGAACTGACTGCCCCAGGGGTGGAAACACAGCCCTACCATTTCCCATGGACTGATCTAGACTGCACTGGAACAGGGGCAAGCTCCAGAGACCTGCAATACATTGATAACATTATTGTGTGGGACAATACAGCGGAAGAAGTCTTTGAGAAAGGGAGGAAAATAATCCAAATCCTGCTGAAAGCCGGTTTTGCCATAAAACGGAGTAAGGTTAAGGGACCTGCACAGGAGATTCAATTTTTGGGAATAAAATGGCAAGATGGACGTAGACAGATCCCCACAGATGTGATCAACAAGATAACAGCAATGTCTCCACCAACTAATAAGAAAGAAACGCAAGCTTTCTTGGGTGCAGTGGGGTTCTGGAGAATGCACATCCCAAACTACAGTTCGATCATAAGCCCTCTCTATCATGTGACCCGGAAGAAGAATGATTTTCAATGGGGCCCTGAGCAACAACAAGCCTTTGAGTAAATTAGACGCGGGATAGTTCATGCAGTAGCCCCCGGACCGGGCCAGATGTAAAAAATTATACTGTACACCGCAGCTGGGGAGAATGGTCTTACCTGGAACCTCTGGCAGAAAGCTCCAGCGGAGACTCAAGGTTGACCCCTCGGCTTTTGGAGTCGGGGATACAAAGGATCTGAGGCCAGCTATACCCCAACTGAGAAAGAGATACTGGCAGCCTATGAAGGGGTTTGAGCTGTTTCGGAAGTGATTGGCACTGAAGCACAGCTCCTCCTAGCACCCTGGTTGCCCGTGCTGGGCTGGATGTTCAAAGGCAGGGTCTCTTCTACACCTCATGCAACTGATGCTACATGGAGTAAATGGGCTGCACTAATTACACAACGAACTCGAATGGGAAATCTCAGTCATCCAGGCATCCTAGAAGGCATCACGGACTGGACAGAGGGCAAAGATTTTGGAATGTCACCAGAGGAGAAGGTGATGCATGCTGAAGAGGCCCCACCGTATTATAAACTGTCAGAAAGTGAAAAGCAATATGCCTTGTTTACTGATGGGTCTTGCCGTACTGTGGGAAAGCATTGGAGTTGGAAGGCAGCTGTATGGAGGCCTGGACGACAAGTTGCAGAAACTGCTGAAGGAGAGGGTGGATCGAGTCAGTTTGCCGAGGGGAAAGCCATCCAGCTGGCCCTGGACATTGCTGAACGAGAAAAGTGGCCAATACAGGACCTCTATGCTGACTCATGGATGGTGGCAAATGCCCTGTGGGGGTGGTTGAAGCAATGGAAGCAGAGCAACTGGCAAGGAAGAGGTAAACCCATCTGGGCTGCTGCACTGTGGAAGGATATTGCTGCCTGGGTGCAGAACCTGGTGGTGAAGGTACGTCATGTAGATGCCCATGTACCCAAGAGTCGGGCCACTGGGGATCACCAGAACAACCAACAAGTGGATAAAGCGGCTAAGATTGAAGTGGCTCAGATGGACTTAGATTGGCAACATAAGGGTGAATTATTTTTGGCCCGGTGGGCCCATGACACTTCAGGCCATCAGGGCAGAGAGTACAACATGTAGATAGGCTCGTGATTGAGGGGTGGACTTAACAATGGACACTATTGCCCAGGTTATTCATGAGTATGAAACATGTGCTGCAATTAAACAAGCCAAGCGGTTAAAGCCTCTTTGGTATGGAGGATGATGGGTGATGTATAAATATGGGGAGGCCTGGCAGATTGACTATATCACGCTGCCATCAACCCGCCAAGGCAAGCGCCATGTGCTTACCATGGTGGAAGTAACCATCAGATGGCTGGATATACTTGGTGGGTAATGCGGGAAGATGGGGAAGTCCGATGTATACCACAAGGGGATTTGATTTTAGGGGAAAACAGCTGATGAACTGAATTGTATGCTGTTGTCTGCTGTGTAATACTTTTATAGCCCATCAACTAGATGTCTCCAGGTCTCCAGCGACTAGCCCTGACTTCCCTCCAACCATCATCCCAACAGAGAATGAACTTTGATAGAACCGGATGAGTTCCGCAGTAAAGGAACGACCAGCATCAGCAGGCAACGATCCAATACTGCACACAGCCTTTCCTGCCCTGAAAGATTGTTACAAGAGATGGAACCTGAAGTCATGGACCGAATGGACTTGGCAGCACTATAGGGATTGGTCCATGCGCTAAGAAAATATTTTTTTTTTCTCTTGGTCTGTGTGTATATGGATGTATATATGTGGGAGAGCAATGGTGCATTGAAAATGTGGGATCTGAGCATGACGTGAATGGTATGGAATAAGAGTGGATAATGTCCTGGGTTCAGCAGTAGCAGTCATGTTTCTCCTTTGTGGTAGCTGGTGCAGTGCTGTGGTTTGACTTCCAGCCTGGGAACAGTGCTGGTGATACCGATGTTTTCAGTTGTTGCTAAGTGATGTTTACCCTGACCAAGGACTTTGTGAGGCTCATGCTCTGCCAGGGAGGAGGGGAAGCCGGGAGGAAGCAGAGACGGGGCTCCTGACCCAGGCTAGCCAAAGAGGTATTCCATAGCACAGCACGTCATGCCCGGGGTGGGGGGGTAACTGGGAGTTACCCGGAAGGACACGGGCTTCCGGGTGGGACTCGTTTCTTGGCCGGTGGTATTGTATTCTCTTCCCTTGTTATTTTCTCTTATCATTGTTGTCATTGGTAGTAGCAGTGGTGATTTGTGTTATACATTGGTTGCTGGACTGTTCTTTTCTCAACCTCTTTCAATCCTCCTCCCCATTCCTCCGGGAGCGGGGAAGGGGAGAGCCCGGGGGGGGGAGGGAGGCCCTCGATTGCTCTCAGCCTGGCACCACTCACTGGGAGTGAGTGAACAAGCTGTCTGGTTAGGGTTTAAACCACGACACCTCTGCACTGCCAGTTGCTCTGCTTCCATCCCTGCAGCCACCCCCACAGGGCATTTGCCACCATCCATGAGTCAGCATAGAGATAAAGTACTGGCCACTTTTCTCATTCAGCAATGTCCAGGGCCAGCTGGATGGCTTCCACCTCGGCAAACTGACTCGATTCACCCTCTCCTTCAGCAGTTTCTGCAACTTGTCGTCCAGGCCTCCATACAGCTGCCTTCCATCTCCAATGCTTTCACACAATACAGCCGGACCCATCAGTAAACAAAGCATACTGCTTTTCACTTTCTGACAGTTTATTATATGGTGGGGCTCTTCAGCACGCATCACCTCCTCCTCTGGTGATATTCCAAAATCTTTGTCCTCTGGCCAGTCCATGATGACTTCTACAATTCCTGGACAGCTGGGATTTCCTATTCGAGCTCATTGTGTAATTAGTGCAGCCCACTTACTTCATGTAGCATCAGTTGCATGATATGTAGAAGAGACCCTGCCTTTGAACATCCAGCCCAGCACGGGCAACCGGGGTGCCAGGAGGAGCTGTACTTCAGTGCCAATCACTTCCGAAACAGCTCAAACCCCTTCATAGGCTGCCAGTATCTCTTTCTCAGTTGGGGTATAGCTGGCCTCAGATCCTTTGTATCCCCGACTCCAAAAGCCGAGGGGTCAACCTTGAGTCTCCGCTGGAGCTTTCTGCCAGAGGTTCCAGGTAAGACCATTCTCCCCAGCTGCGGTGTACAGTACATTTTTTACGTCTGGCCCGGTCCGGACAGGTCCGGGGGCTACTGCATGAACTACCTCGCATTTAATTTGCTCAAAGGCTTGTTGTTGCTCAGGGCCCCATTTAAAATCATTCTTCTTCCGGGTCACATGATAGTGAGGGCTTATGATCGAACTGTAATTTGGGATGTGTATTCTCCAGAACCCCACAGCACCCAAGAAAGCTTGCGTTTCTTTCTTATTAGTTGGTGGAGACATTGCTGTTATCTTGTTGATCACATCTGTGGGGATCTGTCTACGTCCATCTTGCCATTTTATTCCCAAAAATCGAATGTCCTGTGCAGATCCCTTGACCTTATTCCATTTCATGGGAAAACCGTCTATCAGCCGGATTTGGATTATTTTCCTCCCTTTCTCGAAGACTTCTTCCACTGTATCGCCCGCACGATAACGCCATCAATGTATTGCAAGCAAGAGCTTGCCCCTGTTCCAGTGCAGTCTAGATCAGTCCATGGGAAATGGTAGGGCTGTGTTTCCACCCCTGGGGCAGTCAGTTCCAAGTGAACTGGACACCCCTCCAAGTAAAAGCAAACTGTGGCCTGCACTCTGCTGCCAAAAGAACTGAGAAAAATGCATTGGCAATATCAATTGTGGCATTCTACTTGGCTGCCTTTGACTCCAGTTCATATTGAAGTTTTAGCACGTCCAGTACGGCAGAACTCAATGGTGGTGTGACTTCATTCAGGCCACGATAATCTACTGTTAGTCTCCACTCTCCATTAGACTTTCGCACTGGCCGTATGGGTCTATTAAAGGCAAGCAGGTCCTACTGGTCACTCCTTGACTCTCCAGTCTACGGATCAGCTGATGGATGAGAATCAGGGAGTCTCGGTTGGTTTGATATTGCCACCACTGTTGTGGTCATGATTGTCACTTGTTGTTCTTCGACTCTCAATAACCCCACAGCAGAAGGATCTTCTGAGAGACCAGGCAAGGTAGACAGCTGCTCAATTTCCTCAGTCTCCAAAGCAGCAATACCAAAAGCCCATCAGTACCCTTTTGGATCTCTGAAGTACCCTCTCCTGAGGTAGTCTATGTCAAGGATGCATGGAGCCTCTGGACCAGACACAATGGGGTACTTTTGCCATTCCCTCCCAGTCAGGCTGACTTCAGCCTCCAGTACAGCCATCTCTTGGGATCGTCCTGTCACTCCAGAAATATAGATGGGTTCCACTCTGTTGCAGAATGACTCTAAGAGCAGGACCATAGAGCCCTGGAGGACTGTGCGAGCAAGGCAGGGGGTGGCCCCCACAGGTAGCCGGAGATCGGACATGGGAGGAGAACGTGGAGGAAGCTGTGTGGGGCTAACCAATACTGTTGTGCCAAGGAGGAGTGGCTGAATACCACTTTTATATATATATGTGAACTGCGTCACAAATACAGTAGAAGTTGCTTATCACCCATATTGGGTTGGCCTGTCTGCTTCTCCTCGCCGCTTACACCACTCTTTGATAGCTTGATGGCATCAGGGTACACTTTGCACCAATATCTATTAGAGCCTTATTCTTCTGTGGGACTGATGTGCCAGGCCATCTGATCCACACAGTCCAGTAAATCCAATTGTCCCCTACCTCCACCTGGCTGGAGGCAGGGGCCCTCTAATAGTCATCACAACGTTGGTCACTTAAGTCGTGTTGAAAGGGATTATTCTTCTTTATCACAGGAGCTGGAGTAAAATCAGCTCTTCCATTCCATCTGGGAAACTGCTCACCAGAGACTGAAGCCGTAGCGCTCATGGGCTGAAAAGTCTTGGCCCTTGCTCCCCTCTTCAGTTCACTCACCTGTTCCTCCAAAGCTGAAGTAGGTTTTCTATCTCACTTTGTCATGTCTTCTCCATGATCCCACAGGGGAAACCATAGGGTGTCCCATGGCATATACCTTCTGTATCTTCTCTCTCAAGCAGCTGAGAAATGGGTTGGTGCACATGAGGAGCTGGATTGATCTGATTGGCTGTCTCTCAGTTGTTTGAACTCCTGGGACAGTTTTTCCACAGCTAAGATTATGGAAGGGGTGAGATTGTCTTCAAACTCTTGGAGTTTATGAACCGTTTCATCCACTGTTAGTGGTACTATGTCATTCCAGGTTACTGTTGCCAATGAATGGGCATATGATGATGGTGCATTCTGTGTAAATTTCTCCCACATGGGTTGTGTACATTCAACTTCATCTTGATCTATGGGTGAATCCCCATTATTTGGCTTGATGTGATAGATCATCTCTACAATGGCTGCTTCCCTCAGAGACTGGATGCCTTTGTCTATAGTAGTCCACTTGGCTGAACGACTCATAACATCGTCCTTGTATGGAAACCTTTCTTTCACAGCTGCCAAGAGCCTCCAAAGGCTGAGGGACTTTTTCTCTCTTGCAATTGCTTTGTCAATTCCCCCTTCCCTATCAAGAGATCCCAGCTGCTTGGCTTCCCTACCTTCTAGTTCGTGACTGTCGGCCCCATTGTCCCAGTGTCCTGGGTTCAGCAGTAGCAGTCATGTTTCTCCTTTGTGGTAGCTAGTGCTGTGCTGTGTTTTGACTTCCAGCCTGGGAACAGTGTTGGTGGTACCGATGTTTTCGGTTGTTGCTAAGTGATGTTTACCCTAACCAAGGACTTTGTGAGGCTCATGCTCTGCCAGGGAAGAGGGGAAGCCGGGAGGAAGCAGAGACGGGGCTCCTGACCCAGGCTAGCCAAAGAGGTATTCCATAGCACAGCACGTCATGCCCGGGGTGGGGGGTAACTGGGAGTTACCCGGAAGGACACGGGCTTCCGGGTGGGACTCGTTTCTTGGCCGGTGGCATTGTATTCTCTTCCTCTGTTATTTTCTCTTATCATTGTTGTCGTTGGTAGTAGCAGTGGTGATTTGTGTTGTACATTGGTTGCTGGACTGTTCTTGTCTCAACCCATAGGAGTTGCACTCTTTCGATCCTCCTCCCATTCCTTCGGGAGCAGGGAAGGGGAGAGCCCTGGGTGGGGGGGGGCCCTCGATTGCTCTCAGCCCGGCACCACTCACTGGGAGTGAGTGAACAAGCTGTCTGGCTAGGGTTTAAACCACGACACCCAGCATTGGAGCAACCAGGTGATGACTGGCTCCCCTTGTTGATGGGTAAAATCTGTTCACATATTCCATGTCTTGGTTGAGGTCTGGGGTTGAGAAGTCACCTCTTCTTCTTCTTCTTCCTCTGATTCATGTGATGACAACTCCTGATCAGTTGCTGTCCGAGGTAGTAAGTGCATTGCCATTGCTTCTTTTTCTTGCTTCTTCATCTTTCTTTTCTCTTTTTTGCTTTACCCCTTGTGTACAGGGCAACTGATCTTGACGCAAATTGCCCCTCTGGTTTAGCTGCAATGATTATCACTGTAGTTGGAATGGCTGCAGTATCTGTTGTCAGGGTTTGGGTAGCTGCTGTATTTGTCACTGGGGTTGGCTGAGCTGCTGAGCTTGGAGCTGGGTTAGCTGCACTGTCTGTTGTGATTGGAGTTTGAGCAGCTACTGTACTTGCCGCTGGAGTTCGTGTAGCTGCTGTGCTTGGAGCTGGAGTAGCTGCATTATCTCTTCTAGTCAGAGTTTGAGTAACTGCTGTAACTTTTCACTAGGGTTCGTGTAGCTGCTGTATTTGGAGTTGGTGCAGTTGCTTTATTTGGAGTTAATTAGCTGCACTGACAGTTGCTTTGCCATCAGATCCAGAGACACTTTTTCCCCTTTGAAGGTGCTGGATGGTATTGAGCAGGACTCTGAAAGCATAGGCTAAGCCGCAGCACATTGCCATGATTTGTCCTTCCCTGGTATGACCAGGATGACAACACACCTCATTTAAGTGTTTTACTAATTTTTCTGGATTTTGCACTTGTTCAGTGGTGAAGTTCCAAAGCACTGGAGGGGCCCACTGGCCTAGAAACTTGCCCATACTATACCACACACCCTGCCACTCATGACTGTCCAACTTGGGGAAAATCTCTTGGTCCTCCTACATCGTCGTCTAACCCTACACAAGACCCAAACCCAACTCTGCTTAACTTTTGAGATCAGAAGAAATGGTCGTGGGTAAAACGCACTCTGTTTGTGTGCCAACATGGTGATCCCCATCACAATCAGCAGGTAGGTCTCAGGGGTACCCAAAGGCCATTCAAACCTTCAGAACTCTCAAATGATGCTGTAAACAGTCTGGTAGGGAGGCTCGGAAGGTAAGGGATTGTCTCCTTCATGGGCTGACCACCAGAGGAGGGGAAAAAACATGTGTAATTGCTAAACACTTCCGTTGTATACCTCCCAAAGTATAGAGGTGGTGACCACAAAGGGAACGCAAACCAGATCAGTTTCATGATCAATGATTCTATTGTATTACAAATCATTACCATAAATTACAAAGAAATAAGAACCTTAGGCCAAGGCCTCCAGCCAATGAACACTAACGCATCTAATACTGGTTGTAAGTAAGGTATGACATGCTGAAACTGTGAGATCAGGAGCAACAACTTTGAGAGTCAATAAATCAGCATTGTGATGAATGACTATTAATCCAAAACAATGAACTGTTATCACAAATACAATTAGACACACTCGAGTTAGACACCAGCACCTATAATAAATACTTGGAGCAATGTAGAGATATACTGGCTACTCCAGCCAATAAGCCAGCTTCATTTGGAGTTTGGCTCAGAAGCTTCTATACAAATGCCCATAGCATGGGGAACAAACAAGAGGAATTCGAAATGTGTGCACATCTACGGGGGTATGATTTAATAGGCATCGCAGAAGCATGGTGGGATGGCTTCTATGACTGGAGTGTTGGAATGGAAAGTTACAGGTTCTTTAGAAAAGACAGGCATGGCAGGTGGGGAGGGGGAGTTGCCCTTTGTGTTAGGGATAGGCTGGAGAGTATGGAACTATGTCTGGGGACAGGTGAGCATCCAACAGAGAGTTTGTGGGTCAGGGTTAAAGGGAATATAGCTATGGGAGACATTACTGTGGGGATCTGTTACAGAATGTCTGATCAAGGAGAACCTGCAGATGAAGCACTCTATAGACAAGATAAGAAAAGCCTCACACTCGCAGGCCCTTGTTCTCATAGGTGACTTCAACCACCCTGACATCTGCTGGAAGGACGGTACGGCCCGGCACAAGCAATCCAGGAGGTTCTTTGATTGTGTGGAAGACAACATCCTTCTGTAAGTAATAGAGGAGCCGACAAGGAGAGGTGCCATGCTTGACCTCTTGCTCACCAACAGGGAAGGGCTCGTTGGAAATGTGACGCTCCAGGGCAGCCTTGAATGCAGCGATCACGAGATGGTTGAATTTGAGATCCCCAAGACAGTGAGAAGAGCATGCAGCAAGCTCACTGCCCTGGACTTCAAAAGAGCAAACTTTGGCCTCTTCAGGAACCTGCTTAGGAAGGTTTCATGGGATATAGCCCTAGAGGGCAGGGGGGTCCAAGACTCTTGGTGGATATTCAAGGATCACCTGCTACAAGCTCAGGAGTGTTGCATCCCAACTAGAAGGAAGTGCAGCAGGAGGGTCAGGAGACCTCCTTGGATGGATAAGGAGCTGCTGAGGAAACTTCAAAGGAAAAAAGAGGCTTATAAAAAGTAGAAGCAAGGACAGGCAGCCTGGGAAGAATACAGGGATGTTGTCCCGGAAGCTAGGGACCAGGTTAGGAAAGCTAAGGCCCAGTTAGAATTAAACTTGGCTAGGGGTATTAAGGATAACATGAAGGGATTCTAAAGGTACATAGCAAATAAAAAAAGACTAGGGAGAACGTAGGCCCCTTCAGGAAGCTCTTGGGAGAATTAGCTACACAGGATTTGGAGAACCTGAGGTTCTGAATGACTTATTTGGCTCGGTCTTCACTGGCAAAGGCTTTGACCAAAGCATCCAAGTCTTGGAAGGCAGACACAGGGACTGTGAGAATGAAGACCTTGCCCCCACTGTAGGAGAGGATCTGGTTTGAGACCATCTTAAAAATCTGAATGTGCACAAGTCCATGGGTCCTGATGAAATCCATCTGTGGGTCCTGAAGGAGCTGGCAAATGAAGTTGTTAAGACGATGGCCATCGTATTTGAAAAATCATGGCAGTCAGGTGAAGTTACCGACAACTGGAAAAAGGGAAATATAACCCCCATTTTGAAGAAGGGGAAGATGGATGACCTGGGGAATTACAGACCAGTCAGTCTCACCTCTGTGCCTGGCAAATTCTTGGAGCAGATTCTCCTGGAAGGCATGCTAAGGCACATGAAAAACAACAAGGTGCTTGGTGACAGCCAGCATGGCTTCACTAAGGGGAAATCCTGCCTGACCAATTTGGTGGCCTTCTATGATGGTGCTACAGAAATGACGGACAGGGATAGAGCAGTTGATGTCATCTACCTGGACTTGTGTAAAGCGTTTGTCACTGTCCCACATGACATCCTTGTCTCTAAATTGGAGAGACATCAGTTTGATGGATGGACCACTCAGTGGATAAAGAACTGGCTGGATGGCCACACACAAAGAGTTGTTAATGGCTTAATGTCCAGCTGGAGACCTGTAACGAGTGGCCTCCCTCAGAGACTGGTGTTGGGACCGGTCTTGTTTAACATCTTTGTCACTGTCATGGCCAGTGGGATTGAGCGCACCCTCAGCAAGTTTGCCGATGACACCAGGCTGTGTGGTTCGGTTGATATGCTGGAGGGAAGGAATGCCATCCAGAGGGATCTTGACACAATTGTGAGGTGGGCTGATGCCAACCTCATGAAGCTGAACCATAACAAGTGCAAGGTGCTACACCTGGGTTGGAGCAATCCCAGGCACAGCTACAGGTTGGGCAGAGAAGAGATTCAGAGCAGCCCTGTGGAGAAGGACTTGGGGGTGCTAGTTGATGAGAAAATGAACATAAGCAGGCATTGTGCGCTTGCAGCCCAAAAAGCCAACCGTATCCTGGGCTGCATCAAAAGGAGCGTGACTAGCAGGTCAAAGGAGGTGATCCTGCCCCTCTACTCTGCTCTTGTGAGACCTCACCTGGAGTATTGCGTGCAGGTCTGGTGTCCTCAACATAAAAAGGACATGAGCTGTTGGAACAAGTGCAGAGAAGGGCCATGAGGATGATCAAGGGACTGGAGCACCTCCTGTATGAAGATAGGCTGAGAAGGTTGGAGCTGTTCAGCCTGGAGAAGAGAAGGCTGCGTAAAGACGGGGCTTATAGGGATGCTGGGGAGGGACTTTTCATTAGGGACTGTAGTGAGAGGACAAGGGGTAACAGGTTAAAAACTTAAACAGGGGAGGTTTAGATTGGATATAAGGAGGAAATTCTTTCCTGTTAGGGTGGTGAGGCACTGGAATAGGTTGCCCAGGGAGGCTGTGAATGCTCCATCCCTGGCGGTGTTCAAAGCCAGTTTGGACAAAGCCTTGGGTAGCATGGTTTAGTGTGAGGTGTCCCTGGCCATGGCAGGGGGGTTGGAACTTGATGATCTTAAGGTCCTTTCCAACCCTAACTATTCTATGATTCTATGATTCTATGATTCTATGATCTGTTGTTATCTCAACCCTTCTGGCCCCACGCTGGGTGCCAAAAAAAGCTGTTGTGGTTTAAGCCCAGCTCGCAACTCAGCCATGCAGCTGCTCACTCACTCTCCCCTCACCCCCTTGCTCCCCCCACTCCTGGAGGGATGGGGGTGAGAATCAAAAGAATGTAATGCTCAAGGGTTGAGATAAGAACAGTCCAGTAACTAAGGTATAACACAAACCACTGCTGCTATCACCAGTAATAATAATGATAAGGGAAATAACAAAGGAAGAGAATACAACCGCTCATCACCCACTCACTGATACCCAGTCTGACCCCAGCAGCGATCTAACCCTTCCAAGTAACTACCCCAGTTTATATACTGGGCACGACATGCTGTGGTATGGAATACCTCTTCAGCTACTTTGGATCAGGTGTCCTGTCTCTGCTTCCTCCTGGCTTCCCCTCCTCCCTGGCACAGCATGAGACTCGGAAAGTCCATGGTGAGAGCCAACATTACTAAGCAGCAACTAAAAACACAGGTGTTATCAGTGTTGTTCTCAGGCTAAGTCTCAAAACTGTAAGCGGCGAGGAGAAGCAAGACACGCCAACCCAGTATGGGTGATAAGCAAACTTCTACTTTATTTGTGGTGCTCTTTGCTTATATCCGCGTGGTGTTTAGCCACGCCTACCAGTCAGAACAGTATTGGTTAGTTCTACACAGCTTCCTTCACATTCTCCTCCCACATCTGGTATCCGGTTACCTGTGAGGCTTACACCTTGCTTTGCTCGCACAAGGCCTCTAAGGATCCATGGCCTTGCTCTTGGAGCCATTCTGCAACAATTCCCCCCATTTTCTTTTGTGCGAGCAAAACATTGTGGGTCATTCTGTTCACTTGTTTTCACCATGCAACTATAAGCAAGTCTAACAACTACAATGATTGAAATAACAATGATACATAAGCGCAGTCCTTCAAATAGCAGTGTTTTAAGTCAACCTGTAATGCCCCATGAGGACAACCATTTAGCTATCCCTAGGTCATTGCTCACTTGCAATTGCTGGGTAAGCTGAGCCAGGGTTTTCAGCTGTGCATGTATCGAATTAGAATGACCAGAAAGATTCATACAACACATTCCATCAAACTCTTCACATCCATGTCCCTGTTCCAACAACAAAAGGTTCTGCAGTGTTGCATGTCTTACAGAGTCAACATCAAACAACAAATCAGAAATTGCCTTCTATGTAGCATTTGTCTGCTTAGCAAGCCAGCAGCCTAGCTTGTTTAACTGAGCCAAGGCCCTGGCCGAAGCACTTACAGTGATTTGGCATATTATGATTGGATACATGTCTTGAAGACCCTTAGTGACTAACATATAATTGGTTAAACACAGGTGTGAGAACTCAACCTTGAAAGCTTGCCAACAGTCCACAGTTCTTATTAACTTGGTGAATTCCAACCTCTTATCTTGCTTGCTTAAGCTTCTTCGGCCCTCTCATGGCCTTGCTGTATCTTTCAGGACTATTCAGAGTTTATGTATCAATTATCCATTCTCCTGTGAGAACACTGTCTCCACATCTCCCCCTTTTTGTTTTATATATGTTTTGGGTGACCCTACTTGAGCAGGGGATTTGGCCTAGATCATATCTCCAATATATGCTACTAGAGGCTGCTGGGCCTGCCCCCTTTTTCTGCTGTATGGCTCTCTGGTAACAGGGGAGGCCATCCTTCACATCAAGGTCTGGCATGGCATGTGTCCCCACCGCTCCACGCCTGCTGGGTTGCAGCCAGCAGCGGAGCTAAAGGTTCTTCTTGGTGTCAAACACAGAGGCCAACCCAGTCTTGCCCTTGATTGTGGTAGCAGGCATTTGGTCAGCCTCAGTCCTTGCACCTTGTTGTCAATGCAGAGTTTCACCTGCTTCATCCAGTAACAAGTCGCTGCTACAGCAAGGCATGCACAAATTTACATTAGCAGAGTAACTATTACAGTGTGCAGCAGCATGTTGAAGATGCTGATGGCAGCGAGGGACTAGCCAAAGAAATTTCCTACCAGTGGAATTCTCCCACCCTCTTAATTTGTTCATCACCTCCTTTATAACACTACAATTGTATTAAAATCTTTCTAGCTTTTGCCTTAGCATTTTCTAGCAGCTACTGCAAATTTCCATACTCTAACATCTCTTTTATAAGTGACAAATCTATACAATACAAGGTGTAGTTTCTAATTGCTAATAAGCAACTAGCTAGTAAATACAGGTGGTTTTATACACAAAATCACAACCTCTAATAATAGCTACTTTACAAGCACACATATTCAGGATGTTACTTTTCATTTGTCCCCAAGTGATGTTTTTCAGTTATTTGTTCTTTTTCTTCCTCTATCTCATTCTGCTTGGGGTATTCACGGTCAGCTCCTGTAGCTGAGGCATCAGGTTTTTCCATTCTTCTGTCCAGCTCATGGCAAGGCTTGACAAACTTTGCAGGCAGTCATCATGGACCTGTAGGCAGGAGGACACAAATATAGCCCCTCCCCCATGGTATCAGTTCTTGAGAAGCAGACAGGTTAAACTGCACATTGTTAACTGTCATGGAGTTTGCTGCATCAACCCTTCCCCCCCTTTTTTTTTTTTTTTTTTTTAATCCCTGCAGAAGCCTGCCTGCCCAGCAGCAGCTACAGCCGCCTGCCTGCTTCAGCAGCAACTATAAATACCTGCCGGCAGCCGCACTTTTACATTAACCCTTTCTTGCCCGAAATGTTAAACAGCTACCCGTTAAAAACTTTTGCATGAACCCAACAATACACAAAACACCGATTGCCCTCACACACACACACACACACACACACACACACACACACACACACACACGTGTGGGATCCCACAAGCACACTCCATACAACTACAATATTTGAAACACAAAAAGACAATTATTACTCCCACTACACAGTCCCACTTACAGAATGTGGCACAAGGACCCTGTGGAGACTAACAGCAAACCAGCTCCGAGAAGCATCATTGCAGTGCGAGGTGGCAGGCTCAACCTTAGCGGGTGTCCCCACAGAGGCTCCGCCTCCCCCACATCATATGAGGCTTGAGCTTTTATACTGACCAAAATGCACACTCATTCCGACACAGGTGGCCAGCCTGTGCTGGAAGAAGTGGCCAGCAGTATCTACAAAGGTCTCCAAGGGTTGATAGAAACCTGGACATACTTATATTTACCAGCTTCTAATACATGAGTATCACAGAGAAACTGTCAATTGCAAGAAAAATCATAACATATACAGCTTGAGTATAAGAGGATTTTAACCCATATGTGGACACTGCTTGTCAGGCCTCCTTAACTATTTTGAGATCGAGAGCTTCCCACTCTTTAGCCCCCTGCTGTGTAGTAAACACAGGATAGGCAGAGATGCCCATTGCAGAAAATTCACCAGTAATGATCGCATCTTTGGTTAACCATTCTTACAGCTGAGCGTCTCTGGGGCCAGTGAGTCTGAGTAGACCAACTCGGGAGACGAAGAGTCAGAGTCTGGAAGCAGAGGATATATATCTGGCTCAGATTCAGGGGATTTGGGGACTGATCCTAGGCCGAATTCAGGGTCTCCGTTGTTCGCAGCTATGTCTTTCTTGTCAGATGTCTCTCGTTCGGTACGTAGCCATCTGCAAACCTGGCTCCTCCGTAACTGAGTTTGAAATTTACACTCTAGGGCATAGTGGGTTGGAAAGGCTCACAGTTCCTTTAAATCTCCCACTAGTGCATAATCTCTATTTTCTACTGCGTGCTTCAAAGTGGCGCCCCAATCGATCCAGCGCCGAGGCACCGTCCTCTTTCTTTCGGAGTCCTCGACATTTATCATGCGTATGCCTTCTAATATACTCTCTCTGTCCTTTTCAAAGTCCCTACTTTCAGAACTGGGGTGTTGGGGGAGTAGCAGGTTACACCTCCTCCGCGGCACCTTCTGATGAAGGAGGGGGAGAAAAGGAAGGGGGGCGGGGGGGAGAACCCTGTGCTCCCGCGAGTTGGGGGAAACGAGTTGTAATCTTCCCCTGGTTTCAACCAACCGGGAACGTCTGTTCCTAGTTTCTCCGTTGCTACCGCGGCAGTTTTCTTTTCCGCCTTGTATCTTTTTATACAGTTTATTACTTCTCTCTGTGGTTTACCGAGTTTCTTTGCCGTTTTATCATCATTAAACATTGAGTCAAATAGTTCATCACCAAACTTTCGCCACTCACTCTCCTCAAAAACTGTATTAGGATCTACAAAAAATCCCTTAGCCTTCCCTACAGCCACTAGACCTGCTAGCTGCTTTAGAGTCTCAGACTCAATTCCCCGCTTTTATAAAAAGCACTGTAATAAGTCCAGGGCTACCTCTCGGTCCATTTTCATGGCTGGCCTTTTCCGGATCATCTTCTTCTGGATCGTCCTGTAACCTTGGTCTCTGGATCGGCCTCCCGATGCAGCAGTGTCTGGTTTGCCCCAGCGGCAGACTCCTTTCGGTTAGTCCAAGCACCCGGGTCCGTCACGCCACTGCAGAAGCATTGCCTGCGCTCCCTGGCCGCTGCCGCCAGTGCCGCTCACTCGCCGTTCTGGGTCCTTGATACTCAGGGCCCTGTATTCCGGGTCCCCATTAACCGGGGCCCTGTATTCCGGGTCCCCGGTAGCCGGGGCCCTGTAGTCCATGGTCCCTGTTCGGGCGCCATTTGTAAGCGGTGAGGAGAAGCAAGATACGCCAACCCAATATGGGTGATAAGCAAACTTCTACTTTATTTGTGGCGCACTTCGCTTATATCCGCATGGTGTTTAGCCACGCCTACTAGTCAGAACAGTATTGGTTAGTTCTACACAACTTCCTTCACATTCTCCTCCCACATCCGGTATCTGGTTACCTGTGAGGCCTACACCTTGCTTTGCTCGCACAAGGCCTCTAAGGATCCATGGCCTTGCTCTTGGAGCTATTCTGCAACACAAAACCACAACACTGCACCAGCTACTGAGAAGGAGAAAAATGACTGCTGCTGCTGAACCCAGGACAGGGTGCTATATACCTGCCCTTCAGTAAAGAACTGTTATATTGTTATAGTAAATTAGTGGGGTGGGGTAAGATTAGGATTGTAGATGAACTGAAATGATGTTTTTATCATAAGAGGCAAACTATAGTAAGAGGATGAGTAACATCTTCCTAAACCTTGGCTGATTAGCCTGAAAACAATTTCTATAGTTTTACTTATAAGCTACAACATTAAGAAAGGATAGTGTTGATAAATTGTTCTGTTCATCTCATCATGTTCAGATGAGATGAACAGAATACCATAAGAGAAGCAATGAGGAAAGTAAAAGAGATGCAGTAGAATTCAGTTTACAGAAGCAAGGCAGCATACCAGCTAAATGAAATGCCTCATATTACTTAAGATCTCATCAGGTAGAAGAAAAGCTACATGGTACTTTTCAATGTATAGATGACATTCATCGGTCAGTATAATATGGTGAAAAAGATGATTGAAAGAAAATTGGGGTGTACTGGTGAAAATACGTGAAGCAGCAGTTTTAATTGTATTGCAAAAATCACTGATAAGACTTCTATTTTAGGCTCTGATCAGCTCTCGTATAGAAAGGTGAATTCAAAATAAAACAAACGGTGCATGAATACTAAAATGATCAGAAGGAATCAGAAGGTGCTACAGAAGTGGTTACTGGAAGAATTCTTTTTTTGCTTATCCTGGTGTCTTGGGTTCGGCTGTAACAGCTGTTTTTCTCCATCTTAGTAGCCGGTGCAGTGCTGCGTTTTCAACTTTAGTCTGAGAACAATGCTGATAACACACCGATGTTTTTAGTTGTTGCTAAGTAATGCTTACCCTGATCAAGGACTTTTCAGTCTCATGCTCTGCCAGTGAGGAAGCACAGGAAGCCCAGAGGAAACAGAGACAGGACACCTGACCCGAACTAGCCAAAGGGGTATTCCATACCACAGCATGTCATGCCCTGTATAGAAACTGGGGGGAGTCACCTGGAAGGCTCAGATCGCTGCTTAGGCTGGGCTGTTGTGCTTTAAAACCAGTCAGTCAGCTCGTTCACTCCTTCCCCCCCCCCCCCGTCTTTCCCTCCCCCTACTCCCGGAGGGACAGAGAGGAGAATCAAAAAGAACGCAGCTCCCACGAGTTGAGATAAGAACAGTTTAGTAACTAAGGTATAACACAAATCACTACTGCTAACACCAGTAATAATAATGAGAAAGGAAATAACAAGGGAAGAGAATACAACAAATCACCACCAGCCGACTGATAACTCACCCCCCCAGCCTGACCAAGCACCAACTGATACCTCATCCAACCCCGCAGTCTACCAGCCCTTCCAGGTAACTGTCAGTTACAACCTGGGCATGACGTGCTGTGGTATGGAATACCTCTTTGGCTAGCTTGGGTCAGGTGTCCTGTCTCTGCTTCCTCCCAGCTTCCCCTCCTCCCTGGCAGAGCATGAGGCTCACAAAGTCCTTGGCCAAACCAAAACATCATTGTTATCAGCTCTGTTCCCAGGAGGAAAGTCAAAACACAGCACTGCACCAGCTACCAAGAAGGAGAAAAATGACTGCTACTGCTGAACCCAGGACATCTGGGTATTGACCAGTGGGCAGTGAGCAATTGTACTCTCTCCCCTTGTTATTTCCATTATCATTATTATTATTGGTGGTAGCAGTAGAAGTTTTGTGTAATACCTTACCGGACTGTTCTTATCTCAACCTGTGGGAGTTACATTCTTTTGATTCACCTCCCCATCCAGTGGGGGGCAGGAAGAAAGGAGGCAGAGTGAGCAAGCAGCTGCACGGTTCTGAGTTACTGGCTGGGCTTAAACCATGACAGACAGAAAAGACAATACTGGGACATTTCCATGTATTTAATATAGACACAGAAGATAAATTGCGTCGGCCAGTGACACAAATCCAGACTGGAAACTGTTTGCTATCAGCAGAGAGACGTTGGTCTGGTTCCTGCAAACCAGGACCCCAGCATGCCTGATGGCTGTTTGGGAAAGTAAATGCCAGCCATAACCATGAATGTTCCTCACTTCTTCCTTCCCCCCCCCCCCCTTTTACTGCTGTGCACAGTGTTATATGGTATGGAACATCCCTTTGGTCAGTTGGGATCAGCTGTCCCATCTGTGTCCCCTCCCAGCTTCTTACTCATTCCCAGCGCACTTGCTTTGGTGGGGCAGGGCAATGAAGACAGAAGCAAGGCATTGCTGCTGTGCTAGCACTGCTCAGCAGCACAGTGGTGTGTTATCAGCCATGTTTTAGCTGTAAATGCACAGCACAGCATCATACAGGCTGCTATGAAGAAAGTGGAGTTCATAACTTCATCCCAGCATGACGCAGTGTAGGCAGAAAGAGATGATGGATGTTAGTGCCTTCCAGCAGAATCAGAAAGAAAACCAGAGGAGAGTCTCTAGTAAGCAGGGCAGAATATCCAGCATCTGTAAAGAGAAGGAGACAGGCAGAATTAGAAAAAGATCTGGACAGGGCTAACGACTACTGTAATGAGCAGGAAGAGATTTAACTAGAAGGCTTTGTGCAGGTGCTTTTTGTTTAGTTCAATTTGAAGAATCTAGACAATCTAGGACAAAATTCAGGTGGAAATTGTAAAGGATGTATTTGATATCCTTTTATTGGTAGTATAATAATAGTATATTATTTTAGTGGTAAGGGGAAGAGGCAAAGAGCGCCACCTATGTATGTGGTTTTTTGCTTTTAAACATGAGAAAGTCAAGGAGAGGCACAAAGATGGAGAGACACAAACCTCAAAACATTTAGTTAGTGTAACTGTATTTGCCAATATTTCCTGCCAGCCTGAGAAAAGACTAAATGCTCTAAATGTTCAGTTCATAAGCTTATATTGGAAAAAAACATGCAAAAGTACTTCTTTTTCTTACAATGAAATGTAAGAAAATGACCTCAAATTCTCAATGTTTAATTTTCCTGTTCTGAACTATAATTTCGTTAATGTTGCCTACATGGTTTTTTGTTTGTTTGTTTTTTTTTTGTCTGATATACATTGTTATTGAGTTTAGATAAAATCTGTTTATCCAAATTCTTTAACTGCTCAAAGACCTGAAGTTTGATAGAACATGTTAATTACATGCCTTTTCACAATAATGTCCGTTAGCTACTTTCCATTTAATAGTAGCAAGTATAAATCAAGTTAGGAAGAGAGTTTCCTTCTGTCTGAGTATAAAAGAGAGCCTTTTATAATCTAATAGCCATCCTAAGTATATTATGGGTATAAAGACTACATTGGATTCACAGAGCATTGGATCAAAACCTTAATTCCTTTACATTGTTATGTAATATCTGATAAAAGTTTATATATGCACTAAACTTTAAAGCAATTTGTAATAAAAGTTTTGTGACCTGTAACTACTTATTAAGGGAATACTGTCAATATGAATATAAAATACTAGGTTTTATGCCTTTACATAATAACCAATAATTTTTTTTAAGTACAATGTTCCTATTAATTTAGAAAGGATGAGACTGCAAACAAGTTTATTTATTTCATGCTACATTTAGACCAGAAACCCTTATTTTTCTGCACTCTTGCATCTAAGATGCAAGTAACTCAATCCAGCAAAGGCTGGAACTCCTAAAATATTTTGGGATTGAGTATGAGCTGTGTAAGAATGTTGTTTCTTCTAAAGTTCTCTGTATATTCATAAAGTTTATATTAGAGTGTAAACTAATTGTATTTTACCCTTTTCCAATCATCTTTAAAAAGCCAGGCCAAATTCTCATTCCAGGCTCCTCAAATTTACTGACTTTAGTCGGGTAAATGAGAAAGGGGATTTGATTCCTGGGATTTATGCTGATAAAGACCACACAGGGAAAAGCTAGGTCTCTGGAATCACTAAACTAAAACCGATTTTAGCTGCTAGTAGAATCATTTTATATGCCCTTATGAGGTACAGCAGAACTGGATCCTCTTCTAATCAGGAGATACAAGTGTGGAGGTGCTTGTAGCATTACAACTAGAACTTTCCAATGAATAGCTCTCTCTCGATAAAACTTGCTGGAAATATTAATTATTCTTGAGTAAGCTAAGGTAGAATGGAGATTGGACAGTAGGGATAATAGGAAGATAATATAATAAACAATGTTGCTTGGTAGATCTTCTGAACAAATGAGGATATTTAAAATATAAGTATTTCCCAAGACACAGGAATGAGTTTTATTGGAAGAAAATATAAATAGTGGTCATGGTTTAAACCCAGCTGGCAACTAAGTACCACGCAGCTGCTCACTCACCTCCCATTTTTTCCTCCACCCTGGTGGGAAAAGGAGGAGAATTAAAATAATGAAAAACCTGTGGGTTGAAATAAGAATAGTTTAATAACTAAGGAACAACATAATTACACTAATAATTGTAATACTACTAATAAAAATTAATAATGATAAAGGAAATAACAACGGGAAAGGAAAAAAATCCCAATAAACAAGTGATGCACAATACAATTTATCACCACCCACCAACTGATACCCAGCCCGACCCCAAGCCTGGATCAGTTTCTTCAGGCCAACTCCCCAGTTTATATACTGGGCATGACCTAAACTTTGGCTAGTTCAGGTCAAGTGTCCTGTCTCTGCTTCCTCCTGGCAACTTGTGCCCTCCTCACTGACAGAGCATGAGAGACTGAAAAGTCCTTGATCAGAGTGAGTACTACTGAGCAACAAATAAAACATTGGTGTGCTATCTGCATTGTTCTCAGACTAAACCACAGCACTGTACCAGCTACTGGGAAGTAAATTAACTCTATCCCAGCCAAAACCAGGACAACAGCAAATCAGAGTCAAAGGTTTTCATTATAGAGGACTACCATGGTGAGGATGTATGCCATAAATGATCTCCACTGGCAGAACCAACTCAGTCTTACTATCACAGTGATATACTTACATGTAAAATTACAAATATGAAATTATAATGCATTAAAAAATTACAAATATGAAATTATAATGCATTAAAAAAATATACTGACTGAACAATTTTTTATAATGGATCAGAGTATAAAATGATGCCACGTTGATAAGAAACATTACAATCTGAGACTGGAATATATTTATATGTGAATGTAATAGTCATTGAATGTAATTGAAATCTAGAAACTCTTTTAGTTTCCTTCCTAATGGAATTCTACTTCATATAATCTTTGTGGGATTTTTAAATATTGTAATACCTATATATGTGTTTATAAATATGTACAAATCAAGTTGCATGCAGTCTTTTTGGCACATACACAGAAAAATACTGAAATTGATTTTGTTAAAGTTAACCTTATGTAGTGACTTATGTCTGACTAGTTTACTTTTTTGAAGATATCCACCTTTTTTTATTGAGAATAGATGCTGTACTTTCACTACATTGCTTTGAAAATCTTTTTCAATTTCATTCACACAAGCTGAATAAAATTCCAGACAGGGTTTTTAAAGATGGTTTCACATGGAGTTAAAGATTTCCGTTCTCTTAGATCATAGTGCAGACTCAGAAAATAATATAGCCAAGTTTTTGCTATGATCTGAAGTATATTGCGTGCTTTAAATGTACCATACAGAACATCAGACAGTGCAAAGAATTCCATGAACAGCACCAGGGGGGTACAACAAAGGATAACCCATTAAAAGCAGAGAACTTCTTTGATACAGAGAACTGATGATGTTGCACACTATGTTTCATATTTCTTCATGGGCATAGGCTATGACTTCTCATATACACTGTGCAGCTCAAGGGAATCTAAAGATGTATTGGAAACACTGAGTAACACTGCAACATTTTAAAATACTAATTAGGACTTATGTGTAGGTCTTTAAGAGACAATATAGCCACTAAGCGTCTTGTATTTTCTGTCACTAACCTGATGTGTCTTGCATCCTTCATGGGGAACTGCATTAGCTAAAGTAGGAGGAGAGCATCTTCCAGCATCTCCCACTCTTTGGATGAGCATCCTACACATAAGGGAATAGTTTCCAGCACATTCTTCTCCATCAGCAGTATGATGAGATGTTATTGTGCAATCTGTGATCATGTGCTAGTATTGCACAGAGCAGCAGACTTGTGCACTTTCAGGATGTCATGATTTTCACAGGTGCCCGGCAGCTCTGGAATTTGTCTCTACTTTTGTGTTT
Source organism: Pezoporus wallicus (assembly GCF_028554395.1). Classification (NCBI taxonomy): domain Eukaryota; kingdom Metazoa; phylum Chordata; class Aves; order Psittaciformes; family Psittacidae; genus Pezoporus; species Pezoporus wallicus. The sequence continues at coordinate 558,958 of NW_026640972.1, forward strand.
AGCTAAGATTGAGACCTTCAGCTTTGAGCAACTATTTATTTCCAAAATGTAAGTGAGGACTTCTGACATGTATGCAATTTTATAGAAAATCCACATGCACTGTACTTTTAAGTAGATGTTTGTTCTTTACTAAGCTTCCAGAATGAAGCTTGTCAACAAGTTCATCCTACCACCTTGTGTGGTAGGTTTATTAGCTAGTAAATATAATTTTTATCCTCTAAGCAGGAAAACTGACAGGTGAAAATGAAGTCATTGTTATCTTTATTTTTGAGGTTGTCCTGACAAGAAAAGCTATCTTAGGTTTATGTAAGAATACTGGATGCACAGCTTATGAAAGAATAAGCCTACCTGAAAATTGTCAAAAGCTTCCCACTTTTCAATCATTCCTTCTTTCTCAAGTATGTAACAAATGACAGGAAAAAAAAATCCTTCCTACACGATACTAAAGGGCAATATGGTACTAAAAAATGTAAGACAAAATGTATTCAGTTTTGTCATTTTTGTCTTAACCAATATAGCTCATGTAGGACAGCATTATTATATCCATAAGACTCACAGAGAATAGCAGTGCTGGAAATGTGCTACAGTGGAATCAAATCAGTAATTCTGAGACTGCTTCAAGATCATTTTAAATATTACTCACTGATCTCCCTAGGTTCTGGCTATTAATTATAAAAATTCTTTCCAAGCCTTATTTTCTGTATAATTGTACCCTAAACTTGTTTTTGTTTTTGAATTTTGTGTTTTTTTTTCATAATGACACTGGATAAATATATTATGAATAAAAAGACTTAAGTTTGACACTGGGCTTCCCCACTTTTCCTAGGTAATTCTTGTTTTCATAAATATCAATGTGCTTTGAAAAGTCATATGTGTATTGCATATATATACACATATATATAAAAATATATTTGTCATGGTTTAACCCCATCCGGTTAATCAGAACCACGCAGCCACTTGCTCACACCCCCTCCTTTCACCCCCACCCCCAATCCCGAAGGAATAGGAAGGAGAATCAAAAGATTCCCCCACGGGTTGAGATAAGAACAGTCCGGTAACTAAGGTATAATACAAAACTACTACTGCTACCACCAATAATAATAATGATAATGGAAATAACAAGGGGAGAGATTCTAAAATTAAAAGGGGGAAAGGAAAACAGTAAGCACAAATGATGCACAATATAATTGTTCACCACCTGCTGACCGATGCCCAACCCGACCAGACCAGTGATCTGGGCCTTCCAGGTGGCTCCCCCCAGTTTCTATACAGGGCATGACGTGCTATGGTAAAGAACACCCCTTTGGCTAGTTTGGGTCAGGTGTCCTGTCTCTGCTTCCTCCTGGCTTCCTGTGCCACTCCTCACTGGCAGAGCATGAGACTGAAAAGCCTGTGATCAGGATAAGCATTACTTAGCAACAACTGAAAACATTGGTGTGTTATTAACATCATTCTCAGACTAAAGTTGAAAACACAACACTGCACCAGCTACTAGGAAGGAGAAAAATAACTGCTACAGCTGAACCCATAACAAAGACAAGGAATCAACTGTAGTCACTTAAAATAAGAGATGTTGAGGTACAGATATCTTTGGATAACTGAAGAAAGTTAATATGCATATATGCAATATACCACCAACTTGGTTTTTTTGGTTTGGTTTGGTTTGTTTTTTTTTAGATTTTCTTTCTTTTTAGCTAAAGAATTGCATTGAAATATAGGCTGGGAGGGAGCTGAAACAGCTTAGCATTTCCCAGATACTTACACAGAGTGCTTAGATAAATACCTTTTTTAAGAAACAGATGTATTTGCAGAATTTTATCCTTATTAGAGATACTCCTCAACTATAGAGAAAAAGTTTAAAGTCCTGTAAATTTAATTAAAACTACTGAAAGCATTAAAATATACATTCCTTCCCCCCAGATTGTCTTGGAATATGAAACAGCATCATTCTCCTCTATGATTAAATGCCTGTATTAATAGGCATTAATAGTTCATGAAGCAGTGATAGGAAATTGTTTGGTTTGCATTTACCTGGAATAAATTGAATCTACCAAATATTAGTTGCTCAAAAATTAAGACAAGCATAAACATTATATAAATACTCATCTGAAGACATTTACAGGCTATATACTTTAACTGCAAACTACTATGGGACTAAAATATGGACAGCATGTGGCCTGTGAATGGAGGGGTGTTTTGCCCTTCTAGGGTTGTGTGACAGGGTTTGCAACCCAACACTGTTGTTTGCTGTGGCTTTCATTGTTGCAGGATTTCACTGTTACAGTCCAAAATCTAGTGAAAGCTATGGAAAGAAATGATCTTTTCAAGTTGTTTCTGTGCTTATGTGAATACAACATTAGTTTCTGGGTCTTGAAGTCCTATGTATTCACATCATGGATTCTCTGATTAAAAGAGCACATCATAGACTCAGGTTGGTAAAGACCTTTAAGATAATTTTAAGACCTTTAAGAGTTCAACTGTAGGCCTAACGCTGCCAAGTCCACCACTAAACCGTGCCCCTAACTGCTATATCTACACAACTTTAAAGTATCTCCAGGGAGTGTGACTCAACCATTTTCCTGGACAGCCCGTTCAAGTGCTTGACAGCCCTTTCAAAGAAGGAACCTTTTCTAATACCCAGACTAAACCTTCCCTGGTGCAACTTGAGGCTGTTTCCTTTTGTTCTATCACTTGTTAACTGGGAGAAGAGACTGACATTCAGCTTGCTACAACCTCCAGAACGTTCACTGCCTTTATCCACTAAGGCTGCATCCTGCCACAGAAGGAGATCAGATTAGTCAAGTAGGATGTGCCTTACAAAAAACCATACCTAAACAGCTGGCTGACCTGCGTGTGCTATGTAGATTGCTCGCAAGATTATCTGCTCCATAATCTTCCCCAGCACCGAAGTCAAACATACAAATCTGTAATTTCCAAGATCCTCCTTACAGCCCTTCTTGTAGGTGGACTTAAGTGGCAATTATGACCTTCTGTTTTCTATAAGCTGTTTTTAATGCTTTGAATCCTAAAGTGCTCTGCATACTTCACTGACTTACAAACTATGGACCTGATCTTTCTGTCTTTGAGAAAGAGAGATCTTTATTTCTCACCACAACAGACCTTTCTGTTTAATTCTTGATGAATCATAATATAGCAAATTTTCATACTTTAAACAGTTACTGGTAATATATATAATGTTTGTAATAAAACATGGTGATTTGGAGGCTAGTGTACAGCTGCAGAGGCAAAATGCCTTAAAAAAATGGCATACATTTGAAGTCATATGGAGCATGCATCAAAGGCAGAAGATGTGAAAAAGGTGCCGCATCACATAGTTGTACAATTTGTTACATTTGCATTACCAACATGCAGGCAGTACAATTTTCTTCATATAACAAAAACTGATAAAACATCTTAGTGTCCTGGGTTCAGCAGTAGCAGTCATTTTTCTCCTTCTTGGTAGCTGGTGCAGTGCTGTGTTTTGACTTTCAGCCTGGGAACAGAGCTGATAACAATGATGTTTTGGTTTGGCCAAGGATTTTGTGAGCCTCATGATGTGCCAGGGAGGAGGGGAAGCCGGGAGGAAGCAGAGACAGGACACCTGACCCAAACTGACCAAAGAGGTATTCCATAACACAGCACGTCATGCCCAGGATGTAACTGGGAGTTAGCCGGAACGGCTGGGAGACGGCAGGGTTGGAGGAGGTATCGGTCGAAGCTTGGTCGGGCCTGGGGGCCGAGTTATTGGTCGGCTGGCAGCCAGGTGTTGTATTCTCTTCCCTTGTTATTTCCTTTATCATTATTATTATTGGTGTTAGCAGTAGTGATTTGTGTTATACCTCAGTTACTAAACTGTTCTTATCTCAACCCGTGGGAGCTGCATTCTTTTCGATTCTCCTCTCTGTCCCTCCGGGAGTAGGGGGAGGGCAAGAAGGGGGGGAAGTGAGTGAACAAGCTGTCTGACTGGGTTTAAACCACGACACTTAGTTATTAAATTTAGTTAGACAATTGAGGTCTAAAAGCTAATGGTTTAGGGCTATGTAAGCTTAATTGGACTAAACTGGACCAGAGGGCCATAGATGTTTATGCAACCCTGCTACTGTGCAATGCACAAAATGAGGTCAAGGTTTCAAGCAAACCAAGCAGTAAACCAGAATTCCTTATCTTATGATATGCTAATAAATGCTAGACAGAATCTCTGAACTGTGAAAACCAACTAAATTTAAGTTCACTGCTTTTTTTTTTCCAGAAAATACTTCTGCATGGCCTCTTTAGGTCCTATTCTCCCCTCAGGAAAAGAATTAACTTCCAGAGGAAAGGAAACAGTAGGGTGGAGACTGGGAAGGACAAGAGGAGGACTATCTCATGTGTGACAAATTGCATTCATAATATCAGGATTGAAGACCAGCTGCGCTCACTATGCTCCAAATAGGCTGATAAGTTACCCGTTGCTAAAGATACCCCTTGCTTATTCAAGTACTTCCCTTTATGAATAAAGGGAAGGCTGAATCCACTGAGTACATCTTTGCAGAACAATAGTATAACTGCTGAGAATATAACATATCTCTTCTAAAGGGTAAACTTTGTTTTAGTGTCAAATTAAGCTTGGGGAAACACAGTGTTCAAAAAAAGTTAATCTCAGAGCTTTGAAAGACAAATCTATATTCACCCACTTGCTAAAAGAATACTGGAGTTCAGAATTTAATATTTTAATATTTAAAAAAATTGAAGCATACAATAGAGGAAGAAAACTTCTGGTGATGATCATTAATAACCAATGTAATTATCGCTTCCTTTAACATATGATATAATAAGATTTTTAGTTGGGTGGGGAGGGAAGGGGGAGAGAGAAGAAAAGAAAAAGCCATTAGGGAGTGCTTTATACAATAAGTACTTTGCAAACAATGATGGAACTCAGCTCTTTCTCGTAGGATCTCAGTGGCTTAGCAGAAGCACCTGTAAGCATTTACCCATGGTGAGGAGTTTGTGCTGAGAAAGCATTGTCGTTGCTGAAGTCTTGGCTATATTGCACTGCTGGTGTGTCCTCAGCTGTCAGTGACATTTCAGAGTGCACTCTTAAAACTTGTGGTGGAGCTGGAAAAAGAGATATTTTTTTTATGGACTAGGTGAGGAATTTGGGGAAAAAAACAACAAATTTTAGAAGTGTTCTTATCAAGCGTGAGTTGTGTTTGCACCAGATCTTGCCCCTGACACAATCGTGGAGAACTGCAAAAAGTCAAAGTGTTTTATGAGGTGTTACTTGCCTGAAGGTTGAAACTGCATTTGGTTGTAAGAATATTCTGATACAGATTGTAGGAACAGAATTCTTTAAAAATATTGATTATTAAAAATGAGACAATTTAGAAATCTAGAAAATGTGGTAGCCAATGCAGAAGAAACAAAAAATTGCTGTACTTTTGACAGATGTCATCCATTTATATCTTTTGATTTGTGTTCTCCAGCATCTTGGTACTACTCGGTAATACAAGAAGTCTATAAATTTCCAATGCAATATCAATCTTTCTTTCAGTGAAAAAAAAAACAAAACCAACTAACAATTAACAGCTTCCAGGGGACAGAGGGTGGTTTGTGGTTTTGTTTTGGTGTTTTTTTAATTGTTTTGTATTGTAAAAGGAATGTATTTGTCTGCAAGCACTCCTCTTTTATGCCATGTAAATAGAAAATGCTTTTGATAACTGCATGTTACCAGTCATGAAAGAGGAATAAGCCGTGGTCTGTTCATGTATTTTCAAGTCAGAAATAAAATTGCATTTAAGACATGAATTACTGTCAAATAGTTTCAAAAGTGACGGTGAATCACCACATGAAGCTGTTAATAGTACTTCTAATTTTAGGCAATACCCCTCATTGCATAGCAAGGAGAAAGGTAAATTAATGTTTTCACCTACCTAATTGTCCAGTTCACATGTGGTACAACAGAATAAAGCACAGTACATATAATAATGACTTCATTGTTATGGCAGCATAGCTACAATTCTCAATCCTTTTTCATCTGTCAAAAAGTTATTTTGTGATGTTCTAAAAATGTCTTTTAATATAATTTTAATGATGCACTTTAATCATAGAATGCATTCATTGAAGGTTATATTCCAAAAAACAGTATATGGCAAATTCTTTATTATTAAATTTTTTTTAGAAATAATAATGCTAAAAAAAAAAGAAAACAATCTTCAATGTTATATTGATTGTACATCATTGATTTTTTTTTTCACTGAAAAAAAAAAAAAAAAAGGATTTTTTTTCCAGGAACATCATATTTTATTCAGAGACTAGATTTTGATAAAGATTGGGTAATGTGAGTCATCTGCATTAAGAACTGTTTAATGAGTTAATATAATCTGTAAATCTTCAGAAGTTCTGTGTGCTGTTAAAGTCACAGAATCACAGAATCCCAAGGGTTGGAAGGGACCTCAAAAATCATCTAGTCCAACCTCCCTGCAAGAGCAGGGTAACCTAGAGTACATCACACAGGAACTTGTCCAGGCGGGCCTTGGATATCTCCAATGGAGGAGACTCCACAACCCCCCTGGGCAACCTGTTCAAGTGCTCTGAAGTCCAATATTTTCTAATCAAATAAAGGTTGCTTTAATTTCTCAGAAGTCATGAAATATGTTACCTTACTTTCTACCTTAAAACCATGGCAAAATTACCAAATATGTGTATTTTTTTATATGTTATCAGATTCAGATAAGTTATAGGAAATTAGCAAGGGTTTTTTTTAGTCACCTGAATTTCACGGTAAGTTCAGTTAGGAACTAAAAAAAATAAGTAAGTTTTTAGTAAAATACTTGTATTGGCTTGAGATATAATAAATCATATAAAGTTAAAATGAATTATACTTGAATGTTTGAGGACACTTGATAGAAAAATCATTATATGGTGTCAAGACATGATTCTCTACAACAAACCAGAATGTAAACCATATTTTGAAATGTAAACCATATCTTGTTTTTCATTAGGTCGTCCCATATCTGAATCCAAGATAGGGAGTATTAATTCTAATGACTAAGGATTCTAATGCCCAGTTCTGTGCTCTTCAGTACAAGAAAGATAAGGAACTACTACAGAGGATCCTGTGGAGGCCACAAGGATGATCAGGGGTCTGGATGATCTCTCTTATGAGGAGAGATTGCAGGAGCTGGGCCTCTTTAGTCTGAAGAAGAGCAAACCGAGAGAGAATCTCATCAATGCAGATCAGTATCTCAGAGAAGGGTGTCAGGAGGATGGTGTGAGACTCTTTTCAGTGCTGCCCAGCGACAGGATGAGGAGCAATGACCATACACTAAAACACAAGAAGTTTCATCTCAACATGAGGAAGAACTTCTTTCCATTGAGGATGGCAGAGCACTAGGACAGTCTGCACAAGGGGGGTTGCAGAGTCCCCTTCCCCAGAGACATTCCAAACACACCAGGACATATTCCTCTGTAACCCTAATGGTTCTGTGATTCTGTGGTTCTGTGAGGACAGAAGCAGAGTTAAATCTTTGGTCTAAGGTAGCACTAAGGTAGGACTAGGGAAGGCCTGCCTTCTTTGGAGAGATCTTTTAAAGAAATCATCTGCTTTCAATCTCCTTAGACTCAAAATTAAGACTTCGAATTAATATATTCTGCCCATTGATTTGACTTAATTAAATTTCAGAAATACTTTTCATACAATTCTTTTACTGTATCTTCCTGGTTTATGCTGGTTATGAATGCCAATGAACTGCCCAAACTGTAAAATCGTACTTGTTTTGAGTAACTCTATATTAATTTCTTTTTCTTATATCCCCATCTATCAGTGTTTGTATCTCCATGCTATTGTAACATTTTTTGAACTTTATTGAGCTGTGCTGAACTGTTTGCTCAAGATTTGGTGGATAAAGAATAATGATCTTATTAATTTTCTTCCCAAAAAGAAAAACCTGCATGAGATTTTAAATGTGAGTGTTGCACTTTTTCTTGAGAGAAAAATATATAATGTTGGCTGAAAGCTTCAAAAGCTTGAATCTGCAATTGAATAGGGCTTGATTCAAGATAAAAATAGAGACTGAATCCTGTAAATACTGCAGCCACCTAATTGCAAAACTGCTCTGCCTCTAGTTCTTGGAAAAGGCTATGAATCAATGTCAATATGAGTCAATATACTTGCCAACAAAACAAGCAGATCCCATTCATATTTTAGGTTTCCTGAATAGCCACAATATTGTCAATTGATAGGGACAAGAAAGACTTGTGTCACTGTAACATGAGGAGTCATGACATGTTTAGTTTGATTTTGCTCTTGACAACTCAGAACTAGAATTCCTCTGACTTAACCTAAAGCATAGTCTAGACAGAAGGCATGTTCAGGGCATTTACTGGTGGCATCTTGAAATAAAGTAGCGGTTTTATTGACCATTTTCTGCTGGATCTCTAGGCTGTCATCTGTGCTGCTGTGCCCTAATGAAATGCCACTGCAGCTGCAGTGAAGCACAACCAACCCTTCTCTGCCAAAGCACCAAATTGCGTTTTTGTCAGCATACAGGGTCATGGCTGAAAAGTGTGCAGCTTTACTGTGAGACTTTTTAATGTTATTGAAGTATTTACAGTAAACTTGCAATCATCTTCAATACACAGAATGTTCTCAGTGCTACAGCAATATTAATAATTTACAAACACATGTAAAGTTTATTTGTAACTATCTGCATCTAAGGACATTGGTTTGCAATATACATCTACATTCACCCTTCAAGTAAGAACATGTCAGCAATAAGCGTTAAAAAAAATGTATAATTTTGGACCACACCCTCAGCAGCCTTACATGATACATAGTGCTCAAATCTAAAACCATCCTAGTGGAAAGCACTACACAGTGTAATATTCTAAGGATGCAGAAATCAAAGTGTCTTTTTAAGATTCCAATCTAAGCCCCAGGAAACTGAAATTCATCAAAAGGAAGGAAGAATGGGGGAACGAAAAAAAGAATATGTTAAGGACATGCATTTTTATCAGCAAATGAAGCAAAGGAATGTATTTTTGTAGGGCAATTGTAAAGAAAGAAACTTGCAAACAAGGAGAAAATCCTCATAGAGAAAACAAATCACACAGCAGTGATGCTAACTACCGTTATGTTTTTTTCATGTTGGGTTGTCATTTAATTCAAATATTTGATGCAGACTTATATTAAATTGTGTTAATTTCATTGATTTGATAACAGTAAAATGGCAATTTTCATTACAGAACTAAAGTCTGAAAACCACTGAAAGTTATATGGTAAAGACTTCTCAGTGGTCCTTTTATTTGTCAAGGAAAAAAAGATCTGTTGTCAGCACACCAAATTGAAAAATACTTGGAAATGTGTCTGAGTGGTTGATTTGTTCCTCTATATCCAAACCCTTGAAAATTCCATCTGTTTTCCACTAGCTACAAAGTTTTCCTGCCTTCTGAGTCTCAGCTGAGTGAGAAAATATGTATTTTCTATTAGTGAAAATGAAATGTTCCTGCATGGGTAGAATTGTCTTTGAGAATTAATTATCTCTGAGGGCACTTAAACACTGTGGTCAAGCTGGCAGAGATAAAACACAGGATTGTAAAACAATGTCTTTTAGGCCACTTTCAGTGTATCCAATTGTCCTGGGTTCAGCAGTAGCGGTCATGTGTTTTTTTTTTTTGTGGTGGCTGGTGCGGTGCTGTGTTTTGACTTCCAGCTTGAGAACAGTGTTGGTGAAGTCGATGTTTTCAGTTGTTGCTAAGTGATGTTTACCCTGACCAAGGACTTTGTGAGGCTCATGCTCTGCCAGGGAGGAGGGGAAGCCGGGAGGAAGCAGAGACGGGGCGCCCAACCCGGGCTAGCCAGGGAGGTATTCCATACCACAGCACGTCATGGCCGGGGTGAGGGGTGACTGGGAGTTACCCGGAAGGACACGGGCTTCTGGGTGGAACTCGTTTTCTTGGCCGGTGGTATCGTATTCTCTTCCCTTGTTATTTTCCCTTATCATTGTTGTAGTTGATAGTAGCGGTGGTGATTTGTGTTGTACATTGGTTGCTGGACTATTCTTGTCTCAACCCATGGGAGTTGCACTTTTTCGATCCTCCTCCCCGTTCCTCCCGGGAGTGGGGAAGGGGAGAGCCCCGGTGGGGGGGGGGACACGGACCTCGATTGTTGTCAGCTCAGCACCACTCACTGGGAGTGAGTGAACAAGTTACCTGACTGGGTTTAAACCACGACACCAATGAGGTTAGGTGTTAAAGCTTTGTGGTGGAAAACACCATGTTGAGTAGCGCATTGTCACTTCATTAAATTTCTTATTGCATACTGAAAAGCTATTTAATTCCTATTAAATACAATTACTAAAGAGTCCAGTCTCCAAGACAGTCATCCTAGTTCAATTACTGGCTCACCCATTGCTGCCTGAATTAAACCGTTGACAGTTTTATTGAAAGTAGAAAGGACTAGAAAAAAATCCACTGAATCTAAAACCATAAGACAAACCTAGCTTTATGAAAGTATGACTAATACACAGCTGCAATTCTGGTACTTTGCAAAGCATCTTTTGGGGCTTGGTTTTGTACATATAGGTATCCACACAGTCACATACTCTTGTTTCTTAAAGGATTAGTTTAGCTGATTTCATTGCATCTTTTGAAACAAGGCTTATAAAGCTCATGTAAATAACAGAGAAGGCAGTGCTTTTTCTGGGCTCCCAGGAGAGTCTGCCTGTTTAGATAGCTGTATGACTTAGACTAGTGGAGAAGAACTGTATGTCAGGATTTAGCAGTGGAGTTGAAGACTGGATTATCAGGAATATCTCAGGGTGTCCTGGATGGCCATCACCTCTATACTGTACTATGCTATACTATGCTGTGCTATTATATGTTATTCTATGCTATTCTATGCTATACTCTATACCCAGAGAATGCTCAATCTCATCTGATCTCGGAAGCTAAGCAGGGTTGGGCTTGGGTCTTGTCTGAGGTTAAGCGTCAAAGAATACCACCAAGTAATCTTCTCCAAGGCTGGACAGTCACGAGTCATGAGTGGTGGGGTGTATGGGATCATACGGGCAAGCACCTGAACCAGTGGGACCCTCCAGTGCTTTGGAATTTCACCCCTGAACAAGTGCAAAATCCAGAAAAATTAGCAGAACATGTAGATAAGTTGTATTGGCAATACCAGAATGGGACAAATCACTGCAACGTGCTGGGGCTTGGCCTACACCTACAGAGGAGGCTGGGTATTGGCTGGCGGGTGGTAAGCAATTGTATTGGGCATCATTCGTGTTTGTTATTTTTTTCCCCTCCCTTTTTAATTTTATATTATCTTCCCTTGTTATTCCACTTATTATTATTATTATTACTAGTAGTAGTTTTGTGTTATACTTTAGTTATTGAACTGTTCTTAGCCTGTGGGGTTTACATTCTTTCAATTCTCCTCCCCATCCCACCAGAAGCAGGGGAGAGGAAAGAGGGGAGCAAACGAGCGACTGTGTGCCTCTGAGTTACCAGCAGTGCTTAAAGCACAACACAGGGTATCAGGGAGTTTTCACTGTCAAAGATTATTATATTCAACCCAATCAAGATAGTCTTACCAACCACTCCTAGTTAACACTGTATTTATTTATCCAGCTAGGTTATACAGACCCTGAACAAAGAGACTTAAACATTGATGTTCTAAGCAGGGCCCTAGTTGATGTGATGTGACTTATTTTGCATTGTTATTATCATCTATTTTTTAATCATGAAAGGTCAGCTGTCAGGAAGAGCCAAAGTTTATCATCGTTTTTAACCTCCCTTAGGTTTTTTGTTAGTAAGAAATGAAGATGAATTTCAATAGCAGGTACTATTTCAAATCTCTCACAAGAATGAAAACATGCCTTAGGTACATGTCTACAGTGGTCTTGCCAAAAGTAAGAAATAGCTTTAAATGAGGAATTCCTAACTCAAGCCTAGTCTAATATGTAATCTTGCAGAGGAATCATTGGACCAAATGAATCAGACTAAAATTTTCACTTCTCACAGAATTGTAGTATAGATACTCTGTTTGAATTGATATTTAAATATGTAATTATTTCCTCTGTAATTCAGGAGTTTCTATATTCATACTCCAAAACACAAAGATTTAATAAAAGTTGATTATCATATAGTATTCAAATTATTGGCAAGAGCAGACAGCAGGAATTCATCCCACTTCTGTTGAAGTCAATGGCAATTTCATTGAATGTAATGACTCTTGATCAAAATCATGATTTGCTGTGACGACAGATTGCTGTGCTGACTTTTTTAGCTGGTGGACTCCTCTAGCTGTTTGCTTCTCATCTGTTGTTGCTTGTCTCTATGAGAAAATGAGAGATACTGTCAGAAGCTAAGGCATTGAATAAAACTAATGCAGTTTAATGCAGTGACACATGAAAAGTCCATTTACCCTGTGGTAAAAAAGAACAATTTTTTTCTGATTATTTTATGTTACCTGGGAAATCATTTCAGTTAAACTTAAGTAGTCATTTGCATTCTAAGAATAGGGTAGTTGGTAAAGGGGTATAAGAATGTAAGTTATGAACTTTTCCATGGTGATAAGAAATTAGATGGGAAGCCTTCAGACCAAGAAAGGCCATATCTTTGTTATGCATGTACAGCTGTCACAAACATGTCTCATCTGAGAGACATCTTTGCTGCTACACTGCTATATGTAATAAATAGCATAGCACTTGCATCTGCCAATGTGTCAGTGATGAGCACAGAAAGTAATTCTGTTCTGCTGTCTTCTATTTTTGTTACTAGAGCAGCTAGGAAAAGAAAAATGCCTGTCCAATTCAATTTATAAAACCAATTCTTTTTTCTGCAATAAAATACAGAAAATATCATGAAAAGTATTCATTCTTAGCTCATCACATAGCCTAATCATTGTTACATGGTCTTTTTTTTTTTATATATACAGTGTTTATTCTGTGAACCTGAGCTTCCATTCCTTAACAATTTGTACTGGATTTACTCTAGTGTAAGCAAATGTTAAACTTTCTGAACAATCAAACAGTATTTTGCACAGGTAGAAATGTGCAATGTACAGCTCCTTGCAAGCTACAAGGGAAAAAAGAACTCAGAGCTTAAATATCTATTTTGAGCCCTCTTTTTCTTTGTGTCCCTTAAACATGAGTCACTTTTGGCAGGAATAGCCAGACCTCCAAGTGCACACAAACAGTATTCTGCTTTGACTGGCTGTGCTTCAGTAAATAACTAATATATTACCAAAGAGTCAATGACAGCCTGATTTAGGATCTGGAGCCCTGGAGTGAATCCATTGCAGGCTCTGGCACTGATGAGTCTTGATTGCTAGTGTTCGCAATGGCAGCATTGGCCAAAATTGAACAAAAACTTATTTTTGTCTTCTGAACTGCTGTCTTGAACAGCTCAGGTTTTTTTTTTCTGTTGATCCCTAAATGTAGCAGATGAGAAGACAGAAATAGGAACAATCTAAGCCTAAAAAATCTTTCTGTGAGTTTACTAAATGGTTGAAAGTGAGAGAATTACTGTTGCTCTTGGAACCAGCAGAAAACTCATACACTGTTTACGTTCCAATTAGATTTTAATTTAGAGGTGTAAGTGAGCTATAATAAGTAGCTCATAGGCCATATGTTGCTTATCTACACAGACGTGAGTTTCACTTTCAGATAGATAATACTGGGACCACTTTGAAACTGCTATTCTACTCTATTCTATTTTATTCTATTCTAGTCGCAACCCCCCTAAATATCTCAAAAACTGTAAAATCATTCTTCTTGTTATTATTCATACCTTCTCCTCTCAGATGCAATGGAACCTTTAGGAAGTGTAGGTACCTGTAACTACTGTAAACACATGCTTTGTGCCTGCAGTTTGGACAGCTGCAGACTTTTAATACATATGATATAGCTATGTTAATTGGTATCGGTTAACTTTTAAGATCACATCATCAATGTGTTGCATAATTTAAAACAGGTTAAGTATAGTCCTTACTTGTTTCTCCTTTGGAAAATAGAGCCTTTAACCTACTTTTTTTTTTCCTTATATTATTTGTGATTCCCCTATTGGAGAAAAGGTTTTCTTTGCTGCTGTTTTTATTACTTAATCATGTTAATATTTCTGAATTCACATATTGTTTCAACACTAGCTCAGAAGACCTAAAAACTGGAGCAAAATTTGAATTAGTCTGATAAATGTAGGAGAAAAGAATGGAAGAGATGGCATTGCCTGGAACAGAAGTATTTCATAGTAAATCATTTTTATACCCTTTTATTACAGTCAGCTCAATATTATAGCTGAGCTACCACAGTACAAAAGCTGAATCACAAATTAGCAAAAGAAGTTCAACATTATCAGAGTGAAAACTGTTGCAGTGTACAGCAGTCTTGGTCTGAGAATGAAAAAAGAAACAAGTCTAAGGATAAATAGCAAGATTTCTCAAGGTCTTAATTTTTTTTTTTAATTTCCTCTAACAGGGATCACAGAGAAGACTACTGAATTATCCAATTTTCACCCTTAGCAAAAAATTGAAAATTTAAACCACATAAAGCAGTAGAATAATTAGTCAATTTACATAATTTAATATTAATTCAGAACCTCAAAGGCTGGATTTTGTTGATGTTTGACTGCAAGACACACAAATTAAAATCAAGGAACTGCAGGAAGCAATACTAATGATTTAGTTTGTGGGTTTGTCGAATTAGTGGTCTTACATAAAGCTAAAAATCTTAAGACTTTGTGTTCTATTTTAAATACTGCCATGGTAAAAAGAGTTCCAATGTTATACATAGCTAAATTCTGTAGCTTTGCTTAGGTATCATGAGTTTCTAGAAGTTTTTTTTCCTAAAATGTGCTTTAAAGCAATTAAAGGAGTTACTGTTTTCCACCTTACATCAGTCTTTATTTCAGTTGAGGGCAAATTGAATCTTGAGTGTGTAGGAATCTTTCAGGGTGAAATATATGTGTTGATGTAAAACAGAATTAGGCTCCAAAATTTCCTCATAACGTCAAAATCCAATGATTTATAAATTGAACAGCAACAGAAGTCTTCAGCAATTTTTTTATGAGCATGAGAAATTCATGACATGAAATAAAGCACAGTTCATAAAATCAAGTACAGTAATTCCATATTGGTTTTTATCTTCCCTCCATCTCAAAAGTTACCAATTCAGTGTATCTATCTCATGCAGTTAATTGGAAACACATTCACTGAGCTGACTCTGAATCAGCTTGCTTTTTTTTTTTTCTGTTTTAATTTTAGACGTAAACAAAGGAGGATCAAAATTAGTACCACTGAGGTGTCTTTATGTTATGGAAAAATAGGTGGATTCTCTGTTAAGAGGGGTATTTTAAAGGTAATATGATTACCTTTAGCAATTATATCAGCCAAAACAAAGTACACAGCATTTCTTTTATCTCTCCAATAAAACGTCTAGTCCTTCAATGAGTTATGAGTAGTTTAACAGCTTCCTTCTACAAACTCTTATTCACATATTTTTAACAAGAAGATTTCAAGTATTTACTACTGTAAAACTTATTTTTTTGCAACATATATATGTAGATAGTTGGAAGATCAAATCTTACTTTGCTCTGGTGACTGAAAGCTATGTAAGCCTGAAGAAAATTATTTAATTTCCATGGATTTAGAATTATTCAATTGGATCATAGAATAGTTTGGGTTGGAAGGGACCTTCAAAGGTCATCTAGCATCTAATCCAATGTCCCTGCAATGAGCAGGGACATCTTTAATTAGATCGGGTTGCCCAGAATCACATCCAACCTGGACTCGAACTTCTACAGGGATGGTGCATTCAGCACCTCTCTCTCTTGCCATTCTTTTTCAATTATGACATAAGTTAATGAAACTTCGACAAGCACCTTAATTTGGGAGGGAAAGAGGGAGAGCAATAAGTTGTAAAAGATGAGTGGGGCTGCGTGGTTTTGAGTTCAAGGCTGGCTGAACATTAGATGCAGACTGCTTGACTCATCTTGCTGTTCATCTAAAATTAAGAACTCTGCTCATGAAAAGACACTAAATTGTTTGCCCTCGTGCTCTTGCATAGTTGGAAGATAATTGTGTAAAAATGAATCAAATCCAGAGGCAGCACTAGGCAAAACTGAAAATCTCAAAGAAAAAGCCATATGGGAAAATGAACTGAATAGTTCATATTCAACAAATTAAAAAATGATTGCCTAATAGCTCTCAAAATGTACTTGCTAATGGGGAATCATTCTTGATGGGTGTGTTTCTGCTTAAAAATCCTTGGAGTCTCTTCTCAGCTTAATACTACTTAGAATTTGTTGTTTATGATTCAACTGAAAGAAAAAATAAATTTACTCTTCAAAGAGGCTTATGCATTTGTTTCAAATCCTGAGAGATTACAAGCACCATCTTTACAAGCTAAATCTTCATTTATTGTCTTTTTATTAAGACTAGAATCTTACTGAAAATTACTTCTATTTGAACACAAATAAGGCCTAGTTTGATCCTAGCAGTTTCCTCACAGGAGAATGTGAGTAGAGGGAAAAAGGACTACAGATATACTAGAGCCTGATAATTCTTAAGTCTTAGTTTTTCTTCAAACTTTAGGCAGTAAAATCCCAGTAAAATCAATACAGGGATTTATCCAGTTCTAGAAAGGAACACAACAAATCATGAAAGTGCCTGGACAACAAACATACCCCCACATAGGGCTGTTACACATTTTATTTTTTCTTTAATTATTAGTGTACTTCAGCATTTTTGATTAACATATCTGGATCGTATGGATACTTGGAGCTCTGAACCTCTTTGAGTTCCAGAGAACACAGATAGGTTTGTTTCAGTAAGGTACTGCTCTCTAATTCATTAAAAACATTGAGGCTCAACATTTTAGAATGTATTCAGGACATACCTTGGCATCTAGCTAATTGACTGTGTCAGTTTAGACTCGAAAGATTTTTTTGTTATTCTTCCTTGCTGAATACCTCATGAATTATTAAACAAATAAATAAAAATGCACATTTTTACCTCTATTATCTCAAAAACAAAAGTAATGTTTCATATTCAGGTTTAAAATAATTTTATTTTACCCCTTTTTTAAATATGTGTACAGAGGTTGTGCTGGAATACTTGCATTTTTCAAATTGACATTTCTATCTAATCAAAATCAATGGTGGATTGCTAGCACAAAACTATGAGCAGTAGGAACCAGCTGAGAAATTCATTTTGTATGGAGACAATTTCAAAAGAGCTACTGTAGAATTCTCTGGGCAAATATGTGCTGCAACACTGAGGTCAACAAAAATCATTGCCTTTTATGCTGTAGAAAGTAAAGATAAGGAATGACATATGTTGCCAGATTTTTTTTGAGTTCATGGCCTTTTTTGCAACTTCAGGCTTCATCTTATTTGAATAAAAGATTGCCATTTCAGTCCTATTGGTGCATAGGTATAAAATCTGTTTTGTTCATTCCTGTAGACTTGTCATTTATTTCTTCCTGCACTAGTCAAAATATCATGGGTTTGATCAGGAACAGAAAAGAAATGAATGTTGAAGGATGATTTGGGATGGTTTTGGTCATGTCAAAACTAGGAAGCAGCTTCTTAATCTAGTGTTGTCTGCTAGAAAAGAAATACAAAAGCTTTAATTTTTTTTATTCTTTATTTATTTATTAAACAACATCTATTTATTTGGGATAACTTCAAAAAACCCAGGCAAAATGAGCTGTATTTCTTTGCCTGAGTGAACAGAAACAAGTGTCTGTCTTCGATAACTGCTCAGACATTAGGCTCTGGATGTTGGCAGCTACAGCATAAACTGGAGTATTTGTCATTTCTGGACAAACTGTGTCATTCTCACTTGAAAGTCAGCTAGCATATGATCCAGCATTCAGTCTGCTGTGTGTCTTCTTTGGCAAAACAGAAAATGAAGAATAAATAAACTGAACAGGGAATTCTTTAAACTAGTTATTTTCAAGAGATGAGTTTCCAATTTAGCTTTAAATGTGCTATTATTTAGCGGAATACCAGTGCTCAGAGGGAGTCTGACTTGTCAGTGGTTTGCTGTACATATAATAAAATACTGGATAAATCACAGATAGCAGCCAAAAAATTGCTTTGGTCATTACAAAGTCAACTGCTCCAACAGTTCCATGTCCTTCTTATGCTGAGGACACCAGAATTGCATGCAGTACTCCAAGTGAGGTCTCATGAGAGCAGAGTAGAGGGGGAGGGTCACCTGAGATGTGTTGCATTACATACCAGGTTTTGTCCTGACAAAAATGCTAAGAAACAAGACAATTTCAAGAATCAAACCTATGACTACTATATAATTAGTAAAATCTCAGATCACTTACAGGTATCATTTTTCTTCTGCCTATTCACAGGAGCGCACTCCTTTGGAGAATAATCAGAATCAGTCAATCTCAAGAGCATTGTTCACTTTTCTGTTTTCTTCTTGCTACACGTCACAGTTTAAGTCCTGCTGGTAACTCAGAATCACGCAGCCGCTCACTCACTCACCGAAATTCTTCATCCCCCCGCTCCTGGAGGGATGAGGAGGAGAACAGAAAGAATGTAACTCCCATGGGTTGAGATAAGAACAGTCCATTGACTAAGGTATAAAATAAAACCACTGCTGCTACCACCAATAATAATAATGATAAGAGAAATAACAAGGGAAGAGAATACAACCATTCACCACCCATCCACCAATACCCAGCCTGACCCGAGCAGCGATCTAACCCTTCCGGGTAACTTCCCTCAGTTTGTATACTGGGCATGACGTGCTGTGGTATGGAATACTCTTTTGGCTAGTTTAGGTCAGGTTTCCTGTCTCTGCTTCCTCCCGACTTCCCCTCCTCCCTGGCAGAGCATGAGACTCAGAAAGTCCTTAGTCAGAGTAAGCATTACTTAGCAACAACTGAAAACATCGGTGTTATCAGCGTTGTTCCCAGGCTGAAAGTCAAAAACACAGCTCTGCCTCAGCTACTGAGAAGGAGAAAAATGACTGAACCCAGGACACTAGATAACATTGTTTCCTACTAATTAATGCTTTCAATTAATTTTAGGCAAAGAATGTGGGAATCACAGATTTCCATAGGCTAAATGAAGGTTCAGGGAGATTTAATTTTAATGATTTGACTTGCTAAACCTGTACATGTTTTTTTCTGTTTTTAAGTAATTCATATGCGTTAACACAGTTCAGTGGTATGGTGCAATGTGCTAACATACTATTGCAGAAGCAACATACATTAGTACATAAATGGGCTGATTTAGCCTGTATGTATATTTACATCACACTGTATATAAGCCATATGCAATATATGTCATGTATACATGTATACATGAAGAAATTAAGGTAGCAGTCAAAAGAAAACAAAAAATAACTTTGGGCTTGTTTTTGTCAGGGTTTTGGTTTGAAATTGATCTGATCTGATAAAGCTGACATCAGTGCTAAATCGGAGGAAGCAGACAATACACATTAATTAGTCCCAGAGCTATTTCCCAAGTCCTGGGTAGGAAACTCCATTCTGCAGGGTCCTGAGGGTCTATGGAAAGATGCTGGAGGCTCTCAGCTCTCCACTGGAAGGTGCACATATTCCATGCTTCAGAGCAGCACTCAGCATCTTCCAGGGTGAAGCCCGTCAAGATCAGTAAGTGCAAGATCAGTAAGTACACTGATCTGCGAGCAGTCTGATCCAAGGTTTTAATTTCATTTCTGCTTCCCAGAATCAGGAAGTTAATCATAAAGTCCGCTGTCATTTGGCACAATAGGATTAAAGGGTCAGCAATTAGATGCTTTCATGAAAACCATATGCTTATCTCTGGTGTTTCTTATTCCTTTCTCATTTAAAAATTACCTCCAACATTTAGTTGATTGTGAGAGACAGAACTGAAATCAGACTACATTTTCAATCTTTGTCTCAAAGATTGGCATGAGAAGCTGAGATGGGATTGCACCATCCATTGTCTCAAAGATTGGTATGAGAAGCTGAGTTGAGATTCCACCAATCATTGTTTCAGGGATGGGTGGGAGGAGCTGAGATAAGACTCCAAGGTCCATTGCCTGAGAGATGGGTGTGAAGAGCTGAAATGAGACTTTTCTGTCCATTATCTCAAGGATTGTTGTGAGGAATTGCTGCCCATTATCTCAAGAATTGCTGCAGATGTGCACTTGAAGATCTGGCTGCAAGACCAGCAAAACTGGTCCACCAGGAACATGTAATACATGACATTAAGAACAGAGGTACTCCCCCCAACTGATAAAAAAAGGGGGAAAAGGTAATCCCAAAGAGAACTACTCCAGAAGGACACCTCCACAGGGAGACTCTCTAAGAGGACACCCACCCACTTCCGATGACTACTATGGACTCTTGGGGATACTCTGCTCCGATACTGACTATGGACCCTGGAGGACTCCCACCACCTCTGACAATGACTACGGATCCCTGAGACATCACTGGATCCATGGTGGAGACTATCTCTCTCTGCACCCTGAATTCTTGCTTCTTTTTTATCTTTTTTCTGATCTGTCCTATCATTAGCTCTTTTTATTACTATAACTTCTTTTTTAGAATAATTGTCTTTTTGTAATAAGCCAACTGATCGGTTACAGTACTTGACGTTGTTTGTGTCTTAATTTCACCCTGGGGATCATGAATGAAATGGGTCCAGCAGTGGGGTTTTCTCCAGTCGGACCCTGGCACAGGCCAAACTTACAGTTACAAACTCACACAGAAAATGTGCTATTGTGATAAGTAGCCTGTGTCTGCATCTCTGTTTGTTAGGTGGTTAGTTTGTTTGTTTCCTGAGTATTATAGTCAAGTAATGCAAGATACACACTAACAGGTTTTGACTGTGCTGAGTGATTTAATCAATTCTCTTAAACCCACAGATTTTTTTCAGTTAGTCAGCATTAAGTTGCCTCTGTTACTGTTTCTTGGGGGTTTGCCACTCTACACTGTCTTTGTTGTGATAACAAAACCAAGGTAATATTCAAAAACAGCTCAGCAGTGGCAGGCTTCTATCTAAGGCATGCAAATGTCTCCTTTCTTGCCAAAGTAGTATCACTGTTGGGCAAACAATCCAACAAAGAGTATGCATAAAATAAAGTTGTTAGACTCCTATGGTTGGCAAATTTGTCTAGAAATGGGGAATACTGCTTCTAATAACTAGTCCACAAGGTTTTGCAGAAAATCAGTTTTGTATAGAATCATAGAATGTCTTGGGGGGGACGACACCAAAGATCATCCGGTTCCAAGCACACCTTTCACTAGATCATGTTGCTCCACGCGCCATCCAACCTGGCCTTGAACACTGCCAGAAGCCACAGCTTCTCTGGACAACCTGTGCAGCACATCACCACCCTCGTAGGGAAGAACTTCTTCCTTATATCTAACCTGAACTTCCCCTGTTTAAGTTTTAACACATCACCCCTTGTCCTATCACTACAGTCCCTGATGAAGAGTTCCTCTCCAGCATCCTTGTAGACCCCCTTTAGATACTGGAAGGGTGCTCTGATGTCTTTACACAGCTTCTCTTCCCCAGGCTGAACAGCCCCAGTTTTCTTAGCCTGTCTTCACATGGGAGGTGTTCCAGCACCTTGATCATCCCTGTGGCCTCCTCTGGACTTGCTCCAACAGCTCCATGTCCTTCTTATGTTGAGAACACCATCACTGCACACAGTAATCCAAGTGGGGTCTCACAAGAGCAGAGTACAGGGGCGGGATCACCTCCTTCGACCTACATGGATGTGAAATACAGAATCAAGCCTAGGTATGTGGGCTAATAAAAATCAGTACTTGATTGTCTGTCTTTTGCTTTTCTTTCAGTCTATACTGTATGATCCAAATATCAAGAAACATTCTCATGTATTTTTGAATGGTTTTAGCTTTAGGGGAGGAACGTCAGATGGTTTCTGTTTTCCAAGGTGGCCATTGCTCAGTCTTTACTCAGCTAGATCTAAACGTGCCTTCTTTCAGTATTCAATTGATTTTGATTTTCTTTTGAGATGTCTTGCATAATGCAGGGAGAAGTACATGCCTAACATAGCTTTCTGTGCTCCACTTCAGAAAAACAGGAGAGTAATCTTGGCAGCAGTGAGAAGCTCTCAAAAGCTACCAGGATCTTCCTTTACCTTTCTAAGTTTTTTATATCTTGCTTAAAGACAGAGAATTGTGTTATACAGAGAACAGAATTTTTTTGGGGGTATTTTTTTTTTTTTTTCTGAAGCACATGTCTATTCTTCCTAACAAAGTACTGGCCTAGGATAATTTATGAAATCTGATGAGACTGCAATCCTTCATGAAATAAGATCAGGCTAATTTATTTTGTATATTATTGTAAAACCTCCCGAGCAATAGTCACCATGTGATTTTTTCAATTTCAAATTTTGCACTGAAACGTGTAAGAGTACCTTCTAGCAAAGGTGTTTCATACAGAAGAGCAAAACACATCTGGGGTGTGTAGGCTTCACTAGGCTTTCTTAGCAACACCAGAAGTCTAGCAGGACTAACCTGTGCCCATTCTACACATACAAATTTGGAAACATCTTTGATTTTCCAGCTGCTGAATACATTGTCATTTATGACAAACTTGCACCCCTGCAGTTTTCAAAGTCTGCAGAACTGGCAGCAATCAAACAGCAGTCAAAAATCTCCTTCCATAGAAACTGAAATGTGAAAACGATGTGCCAAGGTCTACATACAGATAATTTTTTCCAGAAAACATGCCTAGTACCAGACAAAGGTATTATTGATGCAAAAGACATTTTAAAGCATTTGGTTACTAGTACATAGAAAGGAGATGTATACTTTACAGGGTGTTGTTTTGTTTTTTTTTCATGAAACATTGCAACTACTGTGTTTATGAGCACTTAAAGATTCTTGGGTGTTCAGTGTTTTATATTTGCTGTGTTCTAGACTCAAGAGAGGTCCAGACCACCAAAGAACAGCAAAATGTTTGATTAAAAATAAACCACTTAAAAAAATTTTTGGCTTTTCTTCTTCTGCAGTTTCCATGGAATACTTATGGCATATACTTTACTTTACTATACTTTACTAGAGTGTGATATGGTGTTATGACTTTTTTAAAATCATAATTTAAAGTAATATTAATTTAAAATAAGTCAGTTTAATACTGGGGCTAGTTTTATATTTGCAAGGGCAAAAAATGATTGGGAGATATTATGCTCTTTAGCTGAAAGGGAAACCTTACTCCCAAATTCTGTTTGTAAAGAAGCAGAAAAGCAGAGAAATGCCAATCTTTTGTATTATGGTTTTGAATTATGTATTACAAATACATTTCCTTTAGAAAAGAAAGGATACTCACCATTAAAAGGCCTTGGACAAAATGTTACATGCTCCAAACTGTTCTAAGACTAATGGTATGAACAGCTTGAGTTCATAGATGTGAGTCCTTAACATGAGATCTTGAAAATATTTGTTAGCCTACCTGTTATCCTGAAGGCTCATCATAAATGAAAGATCAAACTGAATACACACCTGAATTACCACTTGTGAATACTACCCGATGTCTGCTTCTTCTCCTCTGTCTTCTCTCTTCTCACTGTTTCTTCCCTTTTATCTGGCATGTATTTAAGAATTTTGCACATCCAATTTCTATTTCAATGTTGAAACTATTTTTGAAAATTTATTTTTTCTTCAATTCCAGCCAATATAGTCTTAGTATCTTTTTTTGACATGTTGTTTCAACAGAGGAGAAAAAGAAGTATGTCAAAGAAACATAAAACAATTTCAAACATTAACTTTCTTTCCTGTTTCATCTATCTTTTCATGTCTACTCCTTCATGCAATATCTTGTAAGCAAAAAGACCATCTTTGCATTCATGCTTCCTTAGATAATGTTTATATCATTGTTGTTACCTCAAAAAAGAGACAAAATTTAAGTTAGTGACTTGGACACTTGACACTAAATGGAATTAATTGCAGATTTAAACAGTGTAGATGAGGGAAGAATCAAATCTAGAGAAAATATAAGAATTAAGAGACTGATGAGCTATTGATCTGAATCCTGTCTGGCTGTTATTTGCCTAGCTGTTTTCAGATACTATTAGTGTTGTGTGCTGGCATGTGCTCAAGGAGGGCAGGAGGAAACACAACCCAGCAGCAGGGAGGATCACAGACTATTTAGCATCTCTCTTTTCAAGTATGCTGTAGTTCTCCCCATGTTTGGATACAGTAACAAGCTCTAGTTCTTGTGTTGGTCCTTGTACTAGTGGTAGTTCTAATGTAAATGGATACACTAAACCTCTAGGAGGTACTGGGAGTATTCGGTAAACCTCTAAATTTGATCTCATAATAGTGGAAGTTATAGAGCCTTTACAAATTTTTCGGTGAACTGGAAATCGAGGTGGACAAAAGACAGAACTTGTACGCAGAAGGACACATATAGTTGGCATTTTTTTATGTTTATTCTTCCCACTTTGTTATGTAACATTCCTAAATTAGGCCATCAATCCCAGAAATATGAATTCCTGAAACAAGTTCTCACATAGAAAAAAAAAGTTCTTTATGTTCTTTAACGTTTCTTGCTAAGTTACTTGTCTGCTCTCAGAAGCCATTGTAGAGTGGCTCCCTGTCACTATACCCATGTATTTACTTCTTCCTAACTTCTTCCACTTTGGTGAGCAGAAGATGGGACCAAAAGAAAAAATTCCAATGAAGATGTGAATTTTGACTTAAAGCTTTGTAAGTTTCAGGATTCAGCAATGCTAGTGTGTAGCCTTACCCTTTGTGTGTTTCGAGTGATCAGATAGAGAAACAATAAAGGAACAAGGAATGTGATTTGAAAAAAGTACTGGTCATCAAATCTTTAGAAGTCCATCAATTGTAAGATTTTGACCCAAACACTGAGGAAGGCAAGCCATAACGATTTTTTATTGTTGCAGCTGTTGTTCTCTGCTCCTCTTAGTATCTTGATCATTTACACATTATACATCAGTGTGCTTTATGCAATTACTGGAAAAACAGTGACATAAATATGTGAAAAATTGTAAATTGCCCAATTTTTTTATAGTTACCCACTTGACAAAGCAACCTAAACTAGCAAAAAGTTGCACTAATAATAGGTAAATAGTAGTTACCTTGATTCTGTGTAGTTATATATAAAACCAAGAAAATAAAATAAACCTTTTCATGTATATGTTAAACCAAACTCAGCAGAGTACCAAAATGTGTGTTGTGAAAAAAAGTAAGCTGAAAAAAAGCATGCTGAAAGCATGTGAAAAGGCATGCTCAAAATAAACTCCTAATCTTTTCTAACAAAAAAAAGAATTGGATCTGAAAACCATGCTTTTTTTTTTTTTTTTAGCTCCAAAACCCAAGATTTGGGTTTGTGTGCTGATCCTGTGTATAAATGATCATTCATCTCAAAAAGGGGAATAGGATAAAATCCAAACATGTAAACAATTGAGGGACAATAGCGTATAGAAGGAAAAATCCCATTTGAGCTTTGAAAAGAAGACCTAGATATGATTCTTGGATTAATTTGTCCAGTCCTTTTCTAGTTAGGAAGCAACAACGGAATTAAAAAGCATGCAAGTTTCCTTTTTATTCCTGCTTTGTTCTGAAAGTGTTGATTTTTTTTTTTTTTTAAGAGGAAGATTTGCTGATTCATGTGTCATAGAGAGCAGAAATGTCTTCAATTTCTGCAGACTGAAAATATCAGCATTTTTTCAGCATGAGGAGACAGAAAGCTTGGCTAAAAATACATAAAAGTGCATTTTGAAGAGGAAAAAACAACCTAAAAATATTACTTCGATGACCATAACCTATTTAGGTGTTGTAAAACTGCTGCCAGATTGTGTGGTCCCATATTTTCAGGGCTCTTACAAGGTCATCCATTACTCCTCTTTCTTTTAAAATGTCTCATTTCAACTGTATTTAGCAGAGTTGTTGTTTAGATGCGCACATCTACTTCTAGATCTTCAGTTCAATTCATCCCTTGATTGCAACCCTCCTATCAAAGAAGTGAAGCATCTATTGTGATTGAAATTACCAGTCTGGGAATAGAGTCAAGTTCTGGGTAAACATTTGAGCTAACTTGAGACAGATCATGCTGAATGGCATGGCTAGTTTTTTTAAATCCTTTCCTTACATGGTAAGGAAAATGTAGACTTACACGTGTGAGAGCACTGAGAGAGTGGGATCAGTACTGATGTCAGTATTATGTGAATAGATGAATAGATTTTCTCATATATTCTTCTTTCATCCATCTCTAATACCAATAGGCACCTATGTATACAATTATAGCTAATGCAGTGTTGTAGAGGAAAACAACCATATTACTTGTGTGTGAATTTTTCAATATGAAGTCAATTGCCAAGCACCATCAGAGCTGGTTTCACTTCTAATCTCTCACTACTTTATAGTGAGCTACACAAACCTCCTGGGCTGCACAATCTTCAGAATACTTCTAGAATATCCAGAATCTTGAAGGACAAGATAAGGTAAGGATTATGGAAATCCAGATCAGGAAGTCCCAGAAAGCCACTTGAATATCTGTGAGGGAGAGGAATTCTGGAAGTGCTGAGACTGTCTTTCTGAGTTGGAAGAGCAGGAGCACTAGGAGTCTTGAAAACCTTGTCAGACACATGCAGAAAGATGCATGTACTGGAAGCTCCCACAATTTAAGGCCAATATTCCTTGGCTCTTACCCTAAAGTAGCCTATGATCAAGCAGCTGTTCCAGATCATCTAGTCCCTGGCACCCCTCTTGATGTTACTGTCCCAGAAGATGGTAGAGTACCATGCTTCCAAGAAGTCCACCATATGACCAGACCTGAAAGAATGAAGGTTTGAAGTAGTTTTCAGAGGCAGATCATCAAATATAAAACATTTGTTACCAAAAGGTGGTTGTGTATTAAAGTAATTTCTGATTTAAAAAACTGCAACAGTTACTTGTCAGTCAATGCTTCCACTGATTTGTGTACAACCATTCTAGGAAGTAGGAGTGCCAATAAATTGGGATGCACAGGGGCAGAACTAGATCATTTTGGGGTAGATCTACCAGTTTTCTCCTTAATTAGTCTCTGTTTATTAGGATGATAGAGGATTTTGTTTGGAAAGAGAAAAAAAGAAAAGGAATAAAGCAGATTATCCTGTGCCTAAGAGAAGGGGTGGATTCTAGAAAGACCTTTTATCATTAAGAGTAGTGAAACTGTATAGTTTATTAACCCCACATTGTTGTAGTCTGGCACCAAACTGAGAGAAAACTAATGCAAGCATAAAAAAAAAAAAAAAGAAAAGGAGAGAAAGCTACTTCTTTCTCTCAGTGCATTTCTTTTTTTCCATGTATCAAATGCAGAATTTTCTTACCTAGGAAGAGAAAATGAGGAAAGATGTCAGAATCATGATAGATACATGCATTTCATCCCTTCTAGCACTTAATAGTTCCAGTCTTACAATGATAGTACCAATCACGAAGACATGCTTTCAAATTTCACAAAGGGCCAAATAACAAAGTGCTTGAGGTTTTTTTCTAGGAGGCTGCCAGCTCTTAGGGAGAAAGATTATTTTGGAGAATAGATGTGGCAAGCCACCTTCTTGGCAGTGAGGTGACATATTCAGAAAAAGAGAGTAACTTTGAGAACATGCAGAAGTTTGCAAATGATATTGTGGAGCTTTTTTGTATTCTTTTTTTTCTCCCAAATATTCTAGCCAGAAGGTACTGTACAAGTTTCACAGAGCCAGTTTCACTGAGCCTCCCAAACCCCAACCCTCCATCCTCCTGACCTTGGGAGTATGGGAAATAGAGAGTCCCTTCATTAAAACTAAGCTCTTTATTCAATCTCAAGGCAATACGCATTCCCACTAAAAAGTCAGAATGGATCCCACTGTGTGTAGAATATGGTCTGGAGAAAAAGGTCCTTCAAAGAGCCTGAACTATGTCAATCCAAAGCACTTATACTTTGTTTTATTGTGGAAGTAACAGTATCGTAAAAAATGCAAAGACCAGTCTCCTTTCTTTATTACCCTCAGGCAAAACGTGAAGGAGGAGAGCATGCAAAAAAAAAAAAGAAAATAAAAACCCAGCCAAACCAAACTGCTTTAGGCATTTGCTGCTAGCAAACCAATGCTAAACGCAATAGTGGCAATGATGATTAGCCATGGTGAATTTCAGGAAGTTATACAAACCCCTAAAATCCAGAACCACAGAGCATGAGACTCTGGGGTCAAAATTGTTCCCCTGACATGTTTCTGGGTTGCCAGTAGTTTTGCTTAAAATAAGTGCTCAAAGTTTTATACCTGAGTCTCCCAACTCAAACATGAAAAGAAGCAAACAGAACTGAAGAAAAGGACAATAAAGAAAATTTTGAGTGGAAATGCACTTAATGGTGCAGTCGTGGCTTAAGGGACTTGTACAGTACTGTTAAACAGCAAACCACTATGGCTGAACTCACTTCTGGTTGTCAACTGGCAACAAAGTTGCCAGTAACAAGAGGAATTCAGTATGACAACTTCAGTAGCATGACTGCAGTTTTTTGTGGGAAGTATGCCTTTCCCTCCTCATCCTATACTTTATTCCCTGTCTTTCCCAGACAGGCAACGTTCAAGAAAAGCCTGGGAGGGTCTCCTTCACTAGCCCAGTGCTATTCACCTGTAATCCCCAACAGATTTTCCTGGTCTTCCTGGAAATGTATCTATAAACATTGAAGTATGTGTATAACTTTTAGAAACAGATTGGACTTCTATTTAGCTATCATAAGTATTAGGATTCTTGGAGTAGTTTGTAAAATATTCTCCTACAGCTCTAAGGTAAAATTGGTAGAGCCGGTCAAGACATTATTCTCTGTATGTGCAATCCCAAAGCTGAAGGGAGGTATTCCAAAGCACATGTAGAAACAGTAGTAAACATCAAGGTAGCTATATTTTGGGTTCTGGTTGTTAATAATTGTTTTACACTCTTGGCACAAACTTTTCCCAAGTCATATAAATAGAAAATTAAAAAAAAAAAGAAAAGTATTTGAACAAAGGGATTGATTTGAGCTCTGCATTAAATTCTTCATATTTACCATGTGATGGATATACTGCCTCTAAGAAGTTATTTAAGGGTGTAGCCGAAATGAGTTCCATGATGAAGGAATATATGAAAACAAATACTTCAAAGAGCCATTGCACTATCTGGTTTGCACAAGTAAATGTATTAAAGGGAGTAGGTAAAGGAGGATGCTACTGAAACATTGGTAGTAGGAGAAAGAGGTAAAGCAAGACTATCAATAGATTTTTGAGAAAACAATGACAGTCGAAAAGACAGCAGTACAGGACCTTTCTTTATTTTTTTTGCCAGCAGAAGTTTTACATACTTAAAGGATTTTGAACAACCAATCATTCATGCCTTACAGAAGCACACTCAAACATGAGCTCAGTTTATTGCATTAAAAACAAGGTAAGATCTGTTAGAATTTTTCATATCCTTTTCCTACAGAAATTGCAGGCTTATTTTACTGGGACACTTTTCAACCTTCTTGGCTAAAGTTAAGTTCTACATGATCTCCCCCAGTGTCACTGGAGTTGCTGTAGCTGTCCTAGCTGAGAGATCTCAACAAAGGAAAAAGAAATGAAAACCATAAGGCATGTATGGGAGAAAAATTATCTAATTGCAAGAAATACAAATTAGGTCTTCACTCATGTTTAGGAAAGATGTGAAATTCCATGTGAAGCCTCCAGGAAAATCAACTAACCTAAAAAGTATTTCCCTTACTCAAAAAAAAAAAAGGTAAAATACAAAGTGTAGTAGGAAAATGTGAAAAATAATTAAATAAATTATTTTCATCTTCTTTCCCTTCAGTAAGAGAAGTTTGAAGAAAGAAATAATGACAGAATGGTGACAAACTACCCTAAACTTCAGTGATAAATAAAAGCTTAGTCAGAATATAATCATGTAAATTGATATTCCAGGTTAATATATAAATCTATCCCCACTCAAATGTACTAAACCTACATGTGCAAATGACAATGAATGGACTAGCACTGGACATATATATAATTTCTGTAAGTAAAGACAGGGAAATAAGGAAGAGTCACAAAGCAGGCAAGTAGAAAATGCAAGGATGTATTGGGGGTGTGTGAGTTGTTCATCAACACCCAGGTCCCTGGCCCCAAGAGTACAAGTGTGAGCTGCCTCCTTGCCAGGCAGCTCTACACAGGATGACCCAGAAGCATTCCAGGACTGGGACTGAGAAAGCTCTTGATAGATTTCAATAATGTGCCTTTAACAAACCAGTTAGAGTTTGAAAGTATTTCCAGTCTATTTGCTTGAGGATGCTGCTCATGTAATCTGTTCAGTCCCTTCTCTGTTGCAACCAAGAGGGCAAGGATCAAGATCATATTGTTCTGAGAGGGTCATTGTAATTCTTTCCAACACATTAGGCACAAATTTTATCTTTGCAGACAATCACAGAACATAACTGAGGGGTTCAGTAATTGATGTAAAATGAATTCTGTACTTTATTAATACCATCCAAGCTGTAGATTTTCTCTTCATGCAAACACAGGAAAAGACTTTTAAGCTTTTAATATCTGTGTTAAAATTTCCAATTTAAATCTTTCCAATTACTGGCCTATATAAGATACATAGGGATGGGGAAAAAGTCAGAGGACGAAGTACTTTTTCCATTCCTATTGGAGAATTTCCTGCCAGAGGTAAATGTGGTTGACACAGTGGTTGCCATGGTTACTGGATATGATAATACTATTTTGATCAGTTTGCAGAGGGTGCAGTAACCTACTCATCCCCAATTCCATGAGAATCTTCATCTCCCATTTTAACTTCTGTGACCAAGACCACATTTAGACACTGAGGTATATGCTGTGTAGCCTGCCTCAGCAAATCTGTGTTTGGCATAAACTGTGGAACATTTTTTTCCTAACACACAACCTTGAAAGTCTGCAATGTGTATGATGTGTTAGAATCCCTTTTATTTAGGTCTAAAAATTATTTATTAACTTGATAAATAAATACTTGTAAGTTGTTTTCAAAGCAAGGTACACAAAATTACAGTTTGCATTACAAATCATACATTTAAAAAATCACATTAAAGTACACCCTACCAGAAGCATTGACAAATAGAAATAGATACTGAATGGGGAAAAATAAAGCTTTATTTTAAAAAGAGAAGACACAGTGCTTAGTTGTTGTTAGGGTAGTCATTTTAATCAGTTATGATCTTCTCATCAAATAGTGACATGCTATTTAGTATATTATACTCATGAAATTATGCGTGATAGTTCTACAAGCTCCAAAACCAGCAGTTTTTGCTTAACATGATTTCTGTCTTTATCAAAGGAAGTTATAGTGATTTATCACTTACTGTAAGGACTAATTCCTTCAATAAATCTTAAAAAAAAGACAACTTGACTATGAATCACATATTTTCATGACCTGTAACTTTTTTGACACTATTTCTATTGCTTTTCCTTCTGCTGAGTCTGACTTCTTTTTCGTTAATTCTTTCTCTGCTACTGGTTTCATTTGTCTGATGACAATGTATCCTTTGCTTGAGTACTGTATATCTGTAAAGAAATGGTAACTTTGGTGTTTTTTTAACTAATTATTTTAAAGATGTGCAAAACTGAGGGTTGGTAAATACTTCCATGAAACCAATCAGACATTAAAACAGCCTTTCCTTCCCACTAGCACCCTGACAGGAGGCTGTGATTTCTATGCTTCTTTGGCATATTTAATTTTTTTCTTTCTAAGCTGACAAGCTTTGAATTTATCACGGTGTACAATTGTCCTGGGTTTAGCAGTAGCAGTCATTTTTTTTTCCTTCTTGGTAGCTGGTGCAGCACTGTGTTTTTGATTTTTGGCCTGGGAACGGCGCTGATAGCACCAATGTTTTTAGTTACTACTCAAATGTTTGGTCTGGCCAAGGACTTTCTGAGCCTCATGCTCTGGCAGGGAGGAGAGGAAGCCAGGAGGAAGCAGAGACAGGACACCTGACCCAAACTGACCAAAGAAGTATTCCATAACACAGCACGTCATACCCAGGATGTAACTGAGAGTAACCCGGAAGGGGCCAGGGACTGCGGAGTTGGACTAGGTATCGGTCGGAGCTCAGTCGGTTGGGGGGGCGAGTTATCGGTCGGCAAGTGGTGAGGTGTTGTATTTCTCTTCCCTTGTTATTTCCTTTATCATTATTATTATTGGTGGTAGCAGTAGTGATTTGTGTCATACCTTAGTTACTAAACTGTTTTTATCTCAACCCATGGGAGCTGCATTCTTTTCGATTCTCCTCCCCATCCTTCTGGGAGTAGGGGGAGGGAAAAGAAGGGGGGAGTGAGAGAGCGACTGCATGATTTATGGCTGACTTTGTTTAAACCACGACAACAATATATTCAGATAAATTCTTTGGGACGAAAAGGATATTACATTAAAAAAGGGCAGCTTCCATCTGTTTTGCTAGTAAATGACACAATGGAAAGTGGATGTTACTGTCAATCCCCTTGGAGTTCAAATAAAGTTGGAATCCTGAAGACAAAACTAAAAGTAGGTTAAAATATGCAGTTTTCTTTAGCAGGCAGCTTCAACTGCTAGTGAACATGCTTGAGTTGGGCTTGTTCAGCCTAGAGAAGAGATTGCTCTGAGGAGATCTTGTAACAGTCTTCCAGCATCTAAAGGAGGCTTAAAAGATATCTGGAGAAGGGCTTTATACAAGAGCCTATAAGGACAGGACAAGAGGGAATGGCTTTAACCTTACAGAGGGGGGTTTGAGATGAGATCTTAGGCAGAAGCTCTTGCTTGTGATGGTGGTGAGGCCCTGGCACAGGTTGCCCAGAGCAGCTGTGTCTGCCTCATCCTTGGCCATGCTCAAGGCCAGGCCAACCTGTGTCTCTGCCTGTGGCAGGGGGTTGGAACTGGATGAGCTTTAAGGTCCCTTCCAACCCAAACTATTCTCTCATTCTACGCCTTTGTGTATCTTAGGTAATCTGATCCATGGTAAGAGTTGTGGAGCCACAGGCTATGTAGGTCTGTGTACTGAAAGGCTAAGTCAGATCTGTCCTTACCATGTTGCACTACTGAGTAGGGTGGACACATTCACTGAGTTACACTTGGACAGACTATAGTTTTTGAATGTTACTTTTTTTGAATGTTACTTGCTGAGCTATGCCACAAAATCTTATATGGAGTTATCCTAGAAGTTAAGTTATAGATAATCTACATTACAGCTGTATCTTTGTCTGTTTACTTCTATGTTTTCCTTCAGTTCTCATATAGGTGTTGGTATTCATCTTCCGTCTTTGAATTTATGCTTTAATTCTAAACACCATGGAGCAGGAACACCATTTATTATGCATCTATATGAATGAAATTGAATCGGGTCTTACGATTTGATCTTGTAGCCACCATCACATTTAAGAAACATTATAAATTATTAGAAATAGTAGTAATCATAATAAATAACCAGACTGATTAAATTCTAATTCTACTCCAAGATTGGATTATGAACATTTTGTAAGTGGATTGTGGCGTTTCCAGAAGAAATAACAGATGCCCCATGTATATGCAGATGTGTGAATTTGAATGCTAAAAATTAAAGTGAGGAAACACTGTTCCCAAAAATTCACCCAAAGAAACATCATTTGCACTAATGTCTATAGGTTAGTAAAGACATAAACAGTAAGCAAGCATATTTCAGAGCATAAATATGTATTCCTTACAGTTTTATATACTTTCAGTATTACTGTATGCTTTTGAAAATCTGTTTGTCTTACACCTGCTACATGGTGCTTATATATCAAGAATGCTCTGCAATTACAAAGTTTGTTTTTCTGGCATACTTTTAAACATTTACAGACATTTAAGCACTGGATCTCTAAAATGTGTGAGGCAAAGAATCATTGTTTCAATTATCCCACATGTTTATCTTGTGCAGTTTTCACAAAAAATTTGTATCATATCAACACTGGAATCTAATGATGTAAACCATTAGTCCTAAAGTCCTCTTCAATAAAGAGCAATTTTTATATTATTAATAATAATATTTTTACTTTTTTTATTATACTATTAAGCATAATTTATGTAATGGAGACTGTGAGCCAAATTACTGCATGAACACTAACTTGATTTTGGAATGAGAAAATGAGAAATATCCTTTAGTCACTGCCCTATATTGATTTTTACACATCACGGAGTGCATATGTTTTCATACAGCTTTAATTTTTCTTTTTGTTCTTTTGTTTGGGGTTTTTTACTGTAATGAATATTGAGCAGGATTTAAAATCCAAATAATACAAATCCCAGCGTACTACATTTTCACTTGAAGGCAGTAGTAGAGAGCTCAAAGTGATACTGAGAAAAAAATAATTTGAGTTCAATTACTCTGTTAAAAAATCACTATGGCTATAAATGGTTATCCAGTCTTTTATGCCCAAGATGGAAAAAGGAATCATTTAAAATCATTAAAATGGTGGCAGTGAAAGAATATGAAATAACACTTGCTTATCATGGGACTTTTCTCCTGCCTTTTCATTTCTTTATGTTCTTTGCCTTTTCTACATTTAAAATAGATTGCTTTGCTTATGCAGTTTAATCCTACCTGCAGAGTTGCGTGACACTATCAGTAATCAGTGCATCTGCTTAAGAACATAGCTAAGTATCAGAAGGGTTTCTTTCAGACTGGGACCTGCCATACTGGTATTTTGAAAAGAACAGGATCTGCTGTATTGTGTGGGTCATCCTCCTGACCTTAACTCATGCCATAAGCTTTCACTGAAGTCAGTTATGTAGTCCCCTCTATTTCCTAAAATTGGAAGTTTTATATTTATACTTTGTTATCCTGTCTGAAAATTTTGTCTTTTCCCCATTCTGCTGAAGGAAACAGAAGTCTAAAAGGCTTCAAGTGGCCTCAACACATACTGTGAGAGTGAAATTCATAACATTTGGTGAATTTAACATATGCCTGCTTAATGGTATCTAAATCTATATATTCTCTCCCTGTTTGAATACCAACCTTAACTACCTTACTCCACTTGAAATCAATTAAATTCATTAATTTCAGAACATTAATTTGTAATTAGCTGCAACCTTCCTGTAATATGAGTGAAACCTGGATTCCTCCTCTCTAGATAATATACCACAGGTAACTGCACTGAGCTTCTGGAATACCTTGTGATCTGACGTTGCTGTGCTTCTGGTTTGTTGTGGTTTAAGCCTAGCCAGCAACTAAGTACCACCCAGCTACTCACTCCCCAGTGGGATGTGGAGGAGGACTGGAAGAAAGGTAAAAACACATGGGTTCAGATAAGAACAGTTGTAATAATTGAAATAAAAGTAAAATATTATAATAATTATATGATAAAAATAGGAAATATAGAGCGAGATAGAGGAAAGAATAAACACTGCTCCCCAAAAAAAAACAAGTGTTGCAAAATACAATTGCTTACCACCCACTTACTGATGCCCAGCCTGTTCCAAAGCAGCGATCTGTTCCTTCGAGGTGACTCCCCCCAGCTGATATACTGGACATGATATGCTGCGGTATGGAATACCCCTTTGGCCAGGTCAGATATCCTGTCTGTGCTCCCTCAAGCTTCTTGTGCCCCTCTGCACAGGGTGGATAACAAGTACAAGGTTTTGTCAAGGCAGCATGACCTTTCCTGGTTATTATAGTCATAGGAGCAATAATTGCAGCAGCTAGTAAAAGTAAGGACACTGAGAACCTTTCTAAGAAAAAAGCCATTTTGCATAACCACAAATGAGCATCTTGGGACTATTTGCTAACAACTACTTTTATTATTTGCAAAGTTGTTAGTTATAATTCCTGCTATTCCATCATTTTTATTTGTCTACTTTCTGAGACAGTTAAAGACTGTGGAATCCATGTCTTTTTAAAAAGAAAAAAAAAATCATAGATTGAATAGGTGAATCTATTTCTTTGTGTCTAATTTTTACATTGCCCTACACCATCATTTTTGCATATGCCAAGAATGCAGGAGCACAAATTTGGGGCTTCCTGTACTAAAATATCAGTCCATTCTAGAAAGTCTGCATTTTGGTTTCTCTGCTGTAGGCAGATACATGTGCATAGGACATCTGACAAAGAGTGTTGCAAAGCTTAAAGAATTAATGGTTTTGTAGTACGTGAAAGAAGAGTTATACTTTCTAATAATCTTATGAGGAAATCAAGGGCTATAGTTTTTTTTAATGCTTTGATCTCAGAGAGATAAACCAACAATGAGAACTTTGTGGAAGAAAGTCTTGTATTTGTTCTGTAACTATTGCATTTGTAGCTTAAGAACTAGAGAATGAAATATCCACCATGTCTCCTTTTGTAGCTGTTGAGGAGATTGTCAGTATTGTTTGTGCCAGTACGCTGTAACTACTTACTCTGATACTGAAGCATGAGCAATGGATGCTAGATATACTTCTCAAAAGGCAGCTGCATGCACTATTTCTAATTTGGTAAGTCAATATGTAATCATATTGGCTTCTGGCTTTTGTATGTGGAGGATCATACAGACAGGTGTTTAAACATCTATTCTTATTTTTACTGATGGGAGACATCGAAAGGTTCATCTCCCTGGTTGTAGCCAAACTGTTCTTTGAAATGAAAAATTACACTAGGTGTCTTTAAGCTTCTTCCAGTAGTCTCAACCTGAAGTTTTACCGGTTCCCATCTAACCTTTATTTTCCACCTGGTTTCCAGGATATCTTCAATTTTGAACAATTTTGTTACCGTGTAAGTTTTTATAATTCCAGGGGATTTAAGGACCATCAGTGTGCAAGGTCTTCCTGTTTGTTTGTATCTTGTTTTATCTGACAACTGCCTATAATGCCATCCTGAAGGAGATGCCATCACACCCACTATTATGCCATCACCCACACTATTATGATCCCATGACATCTATTGATTCCCTGTTGCCAGTTAAGGTAACCTTGAAATATCTTTGAGTACTACAGCTTTGCAACCCTGCATTATGCAACTAAGAATCTCACCAGATTGGGATCACAGCCATTGAATTTATAAATCCAGAAAAGAAGTTCCAATACCATTTATGTTCTTATAATTGTAAAACAACATAATTAAATGCTTTAATGGTTTTAGATTCAAAACCATTATATATTTTATATTCAAACCTTGAATATTTTATATTCAAACATTGTGCTATCATCTAGTTGCAGGTACATATATTTGTTTTAGAGACAGCAGTTATTAACGAAATCCAACAACTGATCGATTTTTTGCATGAAAAGGATTTGGTAAAGATGACAAATGATATTTGTTTGTATTTGTACTGAGGAAACACTTAATAGCAGAAAGTTTGTAGCTGTAAGTACAAATGTACAACTGTGATGAAAAATATTATCATAAAGATATTTGGTAGTTTGAATGCAGCTCTCTAGAGGAGCCATCTGGCACTTTGTGCAAATTCATATATGTCCTTCTTAAATTTCTTCAGAATAGTAATATTTTAAAAGGTTTTTATGGGAAATAGTTCATTTCAAGTAATTACTGTTTCTCCAAAAGTGCACCTATGTAGTCTAAATAGATGCACATACATACATATATATAATTTAAGCAAGGATAAAGCAGAGTACTAGCAAGCTATTCTCCTCACTGTTTACCAGTGTCTTCCTTGTTTACCTTTGCTGTGTGTGAAATGGTGCTCTTCAAGGCAATACCTTTGTATGGCGGAGAGGACAAAACATTCTGAACATTTTGTTACTAATTTCCTTACATTCTTATTCAATATGACTGCAATTTTTTCTCCAGCTAATATGATAAGCCATCATATTACAGCCAGCTGCAAACAGTGCTTATGATTAGGTTCATGCTATTAAAAAACATTATAATGTACAGCAACTGTGCCCTTATATTACTATACCTATTAGACTAGAAGAGTAAAATAGGACTAACAATAATAGCCACACAGACCCAGGGGCAACTTCTGCCAAGGACAGACACAGTCTGTGCCACTTGGGCTTAGGGCCAGGAAACGGTACCTGGCCCTGTTTTATTTGTCATTGTAGATATATTCTCAGGTACACATACCACACTGTTAATCTCATAATTAAAAGCAGTCACTTGTGGACTAAAGTTTTGCTGCTTCTCATAGCAGAGAAATAGGAAACAAACTCTTCAAATGAATCTACAGCTATTATTTCAGGAACAATTTATGCATGCTCCATTTGGTTTCTGGTATAATCTTTAAAAAAATAACTTGCTTTCTGATGAAAACCATAAAAAACTGTGGTCTATTAAGGGAAATAAATACATTCAATCAACTTCAAATATCAGCCAAATAGGCTACTTTCATAGTAACCTTGAAGTATGTGTTTCTGGAGTCATTATGAAAACTACTTAGATTTTTCTTTTTTTAATTTCCATATGCATTTTAATAACAAGAGAAAAATTATATAAATCCATGTGTTTATGTAAAATTTTATCTTTTCTTTTTTTTAATTAAAGCTCTGTCATTTTAAAAATAGAAAAGCCATAGTTTATGTCCAAATATTCTACTGAAAGTAAGTGCTGTTTTCCAAGCAGAAATCTAGTGGCTAAAGAAAAACTGCAGCATCTTAAACAACCGTTTTAGCATTTGGGGTGTCATTCCACCTAGGTGGTGACTTAGTTCAGCCCTACTTAATTTTTAATATCTCATGAAAACACTGGCAAGTGTGGTACAGCCGAACACACAGTGAACAGCTGAGATGGACCATGATTTGTGATTAAAATTGCACTTAATTGAAGCAAGCAAGTAGAGATGAACTATATCAGAAAAAGAAGAATGAATGAATGAATCAGACTCTAGTCAGTCTCTGAAGTGACAGAATGCTTCCAGCTGCTCCTCATGCTCCCTGGGCTTATAATTAAGTAAGTTATATCAGCTACTAATTTCACCAGAAGGAATTATTCCAAAATCCCTATTTATTGCCTTACTCTGAAATAGTCCTATTGATTTCCATGAGACTGTACCTATGGTAGGAAAACAAGTATCAAAGACTTTTTTATCTACTATTGTATATGTATGAGAAAGTGGGCCTAAAGAAACCTGGAGAGGTACTTTTTACAAGAGCATGTAGTGACAGGACAAGGGGCAATGGCTTTAAACTGACAGAGGAGAGATTGAGATGAGATCTTAGGCAGAAGTTCTTCCTTGTGAGGGTGGTGAGGCACCGGCACAGGTTGCCCAGAGAAGCTGTGTCTGCCCCATCCCTGGCAGTGCTCAAGGCCAGGTTGGACGGGGCTTGGAGCAACTTGGTCTTGTGAAAGGTGTCTCTGCCTGTGGCAGGGGGTTGGCACTGAATGAACTTTAAGGTTCCTTCCCTCTCAAACCAATCTGATTCTTCAATAACTTTTGAGATAACATTCCTACTGTTAAGTTGTCAGAAATCTTACTATAAGCAAGTCCCTTTTATTCCCTTTTCACAGAAATATTTTTAATGTAATGTCTTAAAGCTAGTACCATTGTCAGAGTTAACATTACATGTTACTAGGTAGAATTGCCTGTATTTAAGGCTCAGGTACTGTGTAGAACAGAGAGCTACAATTTCTTCCATAACAACATCATGATGTAGGCAGTGTTTTTTTGGAACAGGGCCTGAGTAGGCTTTGGGGCAGGGGTTGCATGGAAACCCAGGGTTGGTTTACACAGCTATTTTCATGGTCCAGTATGTCTCTGTCGTGGGTTCAGCAGTAGCAGTCATTTTTCTCCTTCTCAGTAGCTGGTGCAGCGCTGTGTTTTTGACTCTCAGCCTGGGAATGACACTGATAACACCGATGTTTTCAGTTGCTGCTCAGTAATGTTTACTTTGACCAAGGACTTTCTGAGTCTCCTTCTCTGCCAGGGAGGAGGGGAAGGTGGGAGGAAGCAGAGACAGGAAACCTGACCTAAACTTGCCAAAGGGGTATTCCATACCACAGCATGTCATGCCCACTGTACAAACTGAAGGCAGTTACCTGAAAGGGTTAGATCACTGCTTGAGTCAGGCTGGGTATCGGTGGGTGGTTGTATTCTCTTCCCTTGTTATTTCCCTTATCATTATTATTATTGGTGGTAGCAGTAGTGGTTTTGTTTTATACCTTAGTTACTGGACTGTTCTTATCTCAACCAGTGGGAGCTACAATCTTTTGATTCTCCTCCCCATCCGTTCAGGAGTGGAGGGAGTAAGGGAGGGGTGGAGTGAGTGAGTGGCTGCAGGGTTCTTAGTTACCAGCTGGCTTAAACCATGACAACACATTATGTAAGTGTAGGCAAGGACATCTTTTTCCCAATTAGTTAAAACAGCTATTTGTCTGAGAGACTTTCCAAGCAGGAAAGAGGAAAGCAAATAAATAATAACAAAGCATACAAACAGTAACAGCAAAAAGAGACCTTATTTCTCACAGATAAGTGGATGACAAAGTTGAATCTTATCATATTTAACTAATCCTCACTTTACGTGGCTCATCAAGGTCTTCCCTATCATTACCTTCCTTTCACAGTATTGGTAGGGAGAAAGGATGAAAGAAAAGCAAACAAGCAAAAAGCCTTCACAGTAGCCTGAGGTTAATGTTAATATATTTTAAAACTGTGCCCAACCACTGTGTCAAGAGTAGTTTTCTATGGAGAGGTTGGCAACATCCTTCTGGAGAAATTTTGTTTATATGGCAAACAATAAATTTCTGCTGTGTTGATAGAATTGATTAATGCAGATCTGACTGTCGGACATCTGCAATCAAAAAAAGGCATATTTAGACAGTGCCTTTTTGTCTCCAAAGAATATGTCCTGACTGCAAAGAAGTATAACCGCAGAGCACAGTGAAATAGAAGTTCTTCAGTTTTGTCATAGAACTGATGCCTGCAAACTCTGTGATATTATAGAGTGCTAAAACTGGGTGTCTTTTTGGTGCCCAGAGACAGGGAAAGGTGCAATATCCATAAACTAAACCACAAGAAGTTTCACTTCAACATAAGGAAGAATTTCTTTCCATTGAGGGTGGCAGAGCACTGGAACAGGCTGCCCAGGGGCATTGTGGAATCTCCCTCTCTGGAGACATTCCAAACCCACCTGGACGTGTTCCTGTGTAACTTGCTGTAGGTGGCCCTGTCTTGGCAGGGGGTTGGACAGGGTGATCTCCAGAGCTACTTTCCAACAGTAATGATTCTGTTATTCCGTGTTTCACTGCAGAAAGCACTCGGATAAGGTTTCTGATTTCACATCATTATATCCCAAATATTTCCTTTGCAATCATGGAATTACATTAGAAAATGAAATTATTTCTACAACCCTTAATATCTTACTTGATTTCTGTTCTTGTGTGAATCTCAGATAATTCTAACAGAAATGCTCACTTTCTCATCATAAACCCTGAAGGAAAGAGAAAAGGTCCTCAGGCTACATCAAAAGGAGCATGACCAGCAGGTCAAAGGAGGTGGTCCTGCCCCTCTACTCTGACTTTATGAGACATCATTTGTAGCAATCTGTGCAGTTCTGGTGTTCTCAGCATAAGAAGGACATGGAGCTGTTGGAGCAAGTCCAGAGGAGACCACGAGGGTGATCAGGGGCCGGAGCACCTACTGTATGAGGACAGGCTGAAAAAGTTGGGGCTGTTCAGCCTGGAGAAGAGAAGGCCATGTGGTGACCTCGGAGTAGCTTTCCAGTATCTGAAGGGGACCTACAGGGATGCTGGAGAGAGACTGGAACAGGCTGCCTAGGGACTGTAGTGATAGGACAAGGAGTGATGGGTTCAAACTTAAACAAGGGAAGATCAGGTTAGATATAACAAATAAGTCTTTGAGGCTGGTGGGGCACTGGAACAGGTTGCTCAAAGAAGTTGTGAATGCTACATCCCCGGTGGTGTTCAAGGCCGCATTGGACAGAAACTTGGGCAATGTGATCAAGTGGAAGGTAACCCTGCCCTTGGCCAGGGTTTGGAACTAGATGACCTTAAGGTCCTTTTCAACATGAACCAGTCTGTGACTCTATGATTCTATGACTTTCCTAATACAGCATCATTGCAAAGTATTCTAAACATTGAGGGGATGCAGAAAGGTGTCAAAATACCCCAAAATAGCTGTGAAGTATTTGGCTAGCCAGGTTTCTCATATTTTTAGCACAATGCTACTGGGCTACAGGCCCTTTTAACTTTAAAATAAATGCCTTAGATTTTCTTCTGTTTGGGCTGTGGGAGTTTGGGAAAGCAAGCTTGGTGAGTTGGTTATCTTTTATTATATAAATAACTAATTTAATTAAATGAAACTCATAAGACCTAGCAGCAGCTGATTTAGAATTAATGGAGAAATTAGAAATTATTTACAATGAATCCAATGTGAATCCTAAGGAAGACACTAAGGAAAATAGAAACAAACATCTTTACAATAATCCAAATTTTAGAGTGACTGTAGTCAATCAGAACACGCAAATGGTAAGATCGCATTTAAACTCTCCTTGTGTTTGAATTTTGGAGCTCATAATGGTGATGTGGCCACACTATGCAACAGTGAGCTATATTAGTGCTGAGCTCTGGGACACATATTTAAATATAAATATGGATTTTTCTTTCTTGTTATATTCCTTGGAAGGGAAAATACCATGACAAAGATTTATTACAGACTTTATTTAGTACAGAGATTTTTGCTTCAAGTTTTACCTAAATCCAGAATTAGATCCTCAAGGTAGAAAGTAGAGCTCCATTGTCCATACTGATAAAAAACCCTTTAGCAAAAAGTTTTGCAACATTTCTTTTCAGATGTATTATTTAGTTAAGCAGGAAAGGGGAACCTGGGACTCCAGAGTTTCACTGATAGATCTCCCAGTGGGATGCCAGATTACTTTCTGTGAGTGTTAGTTCTTATGGAATTTAATTACTTGTTTTTAAAAAGTGCTTTGGGAACCAAAGTTCTTATACTTTGTTGATTATTTCTGGCCCTTCAGTACAATTTGCAGTCTATATGGCTGTGTGAGCATCACTGTTTGTGGGATTGTGTTGTAAAACAGATTTACAAGATTATCTAGGTTTAAAAATATTTGTAGTATTTTTAGTGTGTTTATTTCTGATCATGATTTCAATCATCTGGTTTATACAAGGCTCTGCAAACCACTGTATCAAAACAGCTGAGGGAGTCATAAAGTGCTATTAGGGTAGAGGTGAACAGTTTGGGGTAAGATTACTGGGAATTTGGAAAGTTGACTTTGCGACCAAAAATGGCTCTTTCAAAGTCACTGCAAAGTGTTTCACTGTCTTCCACTCTTGTTCATCAGGTGTCAGGCTACTACTTGTAATGGTAAATTTTGTGCATTCTCGCTGAAAAGAATGTACCACTTTCTGGGCGGGGAAAGAAAACCAAAACCAAAACAACTCCATAAAGCTTCATTTTACCTACCTGCAGAAACATTTTGAGGTGATTAATGTAATTTTAAAAAAAATCAAAGACTTGATTTGATTAGAGCATTCATCATCTCTGAAATGCAAACAGCTCTGTAATTATTTGCTCTTTTAAATGAATAAATAAACTGATAAGTAAATTGCTACTCTTGAACATATACTTTTGTAGCAATGTTTTTACTTGGAAAACCACAGGAAAATAGAAATTTCAAGTTGTTACATTGTGTTAGAATATCATCATGTTTGTAAGTAAAATTACAAAATAATGCTTTTTCAGGAGTCGTGAAAAGTCTCTTAAGCTTCACGATGAGGTTTGTGTCATTTTTCTTAAAATGGGATTCCTGATGTTACTAGGGCTTAGGCAGCAGTGAGATTAGAAGAGAACATTACTAGGTAGAGCTTTGTTTCTTCTGGGAGAGGGGAGTGGGAAAAGCAGAATAAAGAAAGGAAACACAGGCTAGACATGGAACGGAGGGACAGCAGGCACACTGTTGAAGCTGGCAGAGAGCAAACAATAAAAATGTCATCCTTTGGCACCAATGTCCAAACGGGATTTTTTTATCATTGCCCTGGAGGACCAAATTGCTGAGCTATGATTCAGTATTTGTTCAATTAAAACTAATAATGTGTCTGTGATGATATAAAAGAACAGTGAGATCTGATGACATTGGTGCCAAAAAAGACATATGGATACTAATGGTAAAGGTTCCCTTTTCCCAGGTTAGTGTCTTATATGGCCATCAAGAGATTTTTAAGCATCTTTCCCATTAGGCAGCATGGAAGACACTCCAGATAATACTCTTGGTAGAAATGAGTTAGGCAAGGAAAATAATTCAAGGAAGTAGGGGTTTTTCTTTCTCTCTCAGTTACTTCCTTGTATAGTAAACTTGAATTTCAAGTCTGAATTAAAGCATATAAAAAGATAACTTTTAATAACATGCTGCTTACTGTATAGTCTCCTCAGAACTTTGCTTCATGAGACTTGAAATATAAGAAATGACTGATAACGAATCTCACATTTCTTTATCTCTGTTGATAACCAGCAAAACAATGCTATCAGCGTAATATCTTTGGACTTTAAATCTATTCAGCCACTATATAAATGGGTTCATGTTTACACATTTTCTGGAGCAAGAAGAACATTCATTCTTCTGTCTTATTTAGAGGTTAACCACTCTGTCTTCAGCTATGACTGCTCATGGGTGCCTGGGACAGTGTCCTGGGTTCAGCAGTAGCAGTCATGTTTTTTCCTTTGTGGTAGCTGGTGCAGTGCTGTGTTTTGACTTCCAGCCTGAGAACAGTGTTGGTGAAGCCGATGTTTTCGATTATTGCTAAGTGATGTTTACCCTGACCAAGGACTTTGTGAGGCTCCTGCTCTGCCAGGGAGGAGGGGAAGCTGTGAGGAAGCAGAGGTGGGGCGCCTGGCCCGGGCTAGCCAGGGAGGTATTCCATACCACAGCACGTCATGCCCGGGGTGAGGGGTAACTGGGAGTTACCCGGAAG
The DNA here is from genome assembly GCF_028554395.1 of Pezoporus wallicus. Taxonomy (NCBI): domain Eukaryota; kingdom Metazoa; phylum Chordata; class Aves; order Psittaciformes; family Psittacidae; genus Pezoporus; species Pezoporus wallicus. The sequence goes on from NW_026640972.1 coordinate 603,751, forward strand.
GACACGGGCTTCCGGGTGGAACTCGTTTTCTTGGCCGGTGGTATCGTATTCTCTTCCCTTGTTATTTTCCCTTATCATTGTTGTCGTTGATAGTAGCGGTGGTGATTTGTGTTGTACATTGGTTGCTGGACTGTTCTTGTCTCGACCAGTGGGAGTTGCACTCTTTCGATCCTCCTCCCTGTTCCTCCGGGAGCGGGGAAGGGGAGAGCCCCGGTGGGGGGGAGACGGACGGACCTCGATTGTTGTCAGCTCAGCACCACTCACTGGGAGTGAGTGAACAAGTTACCTGACTGGGTTTAAACCACGACAGACAGACTGTAAGCATTGGAGAATTTTATGTTACCATCTATTTTCCTGTAATATTCACCAATTCCTCAGCAATTTGAGGTTCACAGACTTCCTAAATTTAAGAATGTCTTTTATTCAATAGGTTTTCATGGATTTTTTTTGTTTGTTTTTAAACCTCTCAAAATGGTCATTGTTAAAATATTTCACAGATTAAATAGGTTACAGATCAAGGAGCAATTCCATTCATTCATTTTGAACCTTATGCTAGTTTTACTTGACGTTTTTACTTTTTCTTTTGGAGAAGACTCCTATTTGTTTTTTCCACGCCACATCCAATTTTACAGACCTTCATCGTATTCCCTGCTCTTTCTCTTTTCCAGGTTGAAAAAGATTAAATTAGCTTTTTTCATCATACAAAAGCCATACCACATCTTTGAAGATCTTTTGCAGTGTTCTTTGCATATTTTCAATTTTATCATATTTTTTTTTACATAGAAAGGCCAGAACTGAACAAGTGTTCAAGATTCAGATGTTCCATGGATTTAACTATGGCATAACAGGGCTTCTTATTTTGATTTCTGTTTCTTTTGAGATAATTCCGGGCCTTCCATTTGCTTTCTTGATATCTATTGATATTAATTTGACACTTCCTGGACTTCATTATTACAAATCCAAATCTCAGTCATGAATAGCAGTAATCAGTTTGGATCCTTTTTCTGGGTAAGTACATCAGAATACCTTTTTCTCTACATGCATCACTTAACATTTATCCATACTTAATTTTGTCTCCCTTTTATTGCCATGTTTTGTGAACTCTTTTGCTGCATCTCTCTTACCTGTAAGATTTTTTTTGTTATCACAAATAACTTGGCTACTTCCCTTATTTCATTTTCTTTCTGATTTGTGTGTATTTTTGTGAAACAACATATATGCCAATGTAGAACCACATGTGAGACATCCCTTCACTTATTTTCAGCAAGTGAATAAATGAATAAGGCTGGCTGTATGTTTTTACCATATTTCTATTATGTTACAGATTTATTTACCCAAGTGAAAATGCTCCTTCTTATTCTATGACAGCTTCTTTTTTCAAGAGGCTTTGATAAAAAGTTAGTGAAATGCTTTTTTGAAAATCAAAGCAGATTACACCAGCTGATGTGTCTTGCCAGTATGCCTATCAACTCCTTCAATGAATGTCACTGCATTTAAGTGACGTGATTGCCCTTGAAGACATCGTGCTGATTCATTGCCAATAATTTTTAAGCCATGTGGTTCCTAAATCTCATTTTTTAGAAAGCATTTTACCAATTTATATGGTAAAGATATCAGGCTTACTCATCTGTAAGTTAGTTAAGCCTAGGAGGCTATGGAAAGACAGAGCTTAAAAGCATGTTGTCATAATGCTAAAGCCTTTTGTGACATTAAGCCATATTTACAGGGGAAAAAAGAAATACAGATATTTCAAACCTGAAACCAAAGTTTTGATGCTAATCTCTTGGAATAATTCATGATTCAGACTTTTCACACCAGGGTTTTAGCTGGTTATTAGTATTCTAACTGCCTAAATTTGCTTTCTCTTTCATGCCATGTATGAAAGTTACATATTATCTTGTCTTCTTGGTTGCTAAGCAGCTGTAAGAATGCCTATCACAAGCAGCCTAACAGATATCTGTGACTGCTGTTTACTTTGTCTAGTGGTGATAATAGTATATAAGTATGAACCCAAGATGGCAGGCAATGGTAATAACAGAACAAATGTCACTGAAACTTTTGAGAAATGCCCAGTTAAAGCTCAGGCTACATGGGTGGAGTTATGCAGCAGGGGTCTGAAACTGAAGGAAACTGATTTTGAAGTATAATTCTAAAGCAATCATTGCATTGTTTATTATTAAGAATTTCCTTATTGTAATGAGGTAGGCTTTCCTTCAATGTGAGGTCGACAAAACTTCAGCATTACATTCAGCTTTTCTAAAACACAAACCCCCATACATATACAAAAAAAAGCCCAGTAAATTCCATTCCTGTAAAAATTATTAAGATCTTAAAACCATAAACTATGGTCTTTGAAAGAGTAGTTTCCCTTCTAAAGGGAAACTGGTGTGTCCACACTGAAGCTGTGCAGGTCACCTGCAGTCTGCACCAGAAGATTATCACCAAAGAGCAAGACATATGTTCAGGCGCATGATGCTTGCTCAGACACTGCCACTGGTATCAGGACTGAAAATTACTGATAGCTCTTGTTATATGACCCATTCCTTTCCACTGAAATGAAGCCACCCATTTATAAACAACTGAAACGCTGTATGGTAATAACAAATTTTGTCTAATTATATAGTACTTGACAGTTACGCATAACACTTTTTCTGAGTGCTTTATCAGTACTAACTTTACCAGAAGAGGCTAGAATTGAACCAAGAAACTGTAGGTCAAATACTCTTTTCACTGAAAATAAATTCTCAAAAGGAAAATTGATGAGCACTAAAATAAACTAAGAAAGTCAAGGTGCTAATGTACTGAAGGTAAAATTTATTTATACAGAATATAAACTAAACACAGCAAAAGGATCAAAATCAATAACTACCTAATGGTGTCAACACACTACTGAAATGCACCATATGTGTGTTTCAGATTTGCTAACTTATTCTCTGATTTTCAAAAAACTTTTCTTATATTTGTGTCTTATACTTCTACCTACCTTGTGACAGAGAGATAGAAACAGAACAGTCTTGGTTGGAAGGAATCTTAAAGCTCATCTAGTTCCAACCCGTGCCACAGGCAGGGACAACTCCCACTAGACTAAGCTGCTATCTTTGCATTTATAGAAAAAACATGGTTTGTCTTTTTTTCGCATTTACACTGGGGCAAGGCCTGTCTTTTGATATAGGTCATGTTAAAATAAAATTTTATATCACTGATCCAAAGCAAAATAGCAGAATAGCAAAAGTCTTTATGTTTCAAAAAGTTATTTCTGACCATTAGCAATGAAATACCAATAATGCTTTTTAGAATAATTGTTCTTATATACAGTAATTTTCTAATAACAGGTACACAGAAGCATGAATAAATTAATTGCAGTGCTAGTGTATACTTTTAAACTTTGGGACTTTGGACTACAGATGCAATATCACTTTCAGTAAAACTCCCTGGCAGGCCATTTTGTTATTTTCTTCATGCCATAATATGTGACATGCTATTTTATGTGGTTTGGAAAGTGAGAATTTCTAGCTTAGTGAAAAGCAATTCAATATTTGGAAGTAATTAGGAAGTCCGTGCAACATGATCATTTCCCATGTGCGAGACTTGATAGAAGCATATAAAATCTTTTTAAAAGGTACTGCTAATGTTCAACAGAGTTGTTAAAGAAATCCATTAGAGAACTCCTCTTTAAAGGAATGGGAATACACAAGGAGGGAAATTTGGAACATTTTTCATATACAATGTTGTTTTCAGCAATGAAGGCTGGGGTAGTTAGTAACTTCATGGAAACCTATGGGAAATTGAGTATATGTAAGTGAAGGAGTTTTAATAAGACAGATTCTTGTAATCCCATACAAATAATGGGCCTCTCATTACATAAATGACATTGTAAAAATTAGAGGGCGTTCCAGCAAAGCCAACTACAGTAAGCTGATAATTGAAGAATGCAGCTAATGCAGAAAATGCTAAAGAGCTTACTTTAAGCACTAAAAAGAGCACAAAAACTGTTTTTTTCTACAAGGTGCTCAATTGGTCTGGGGCAATGCTGAATACAGTAAAATCAGTCTGAGGTGCTGAGAAGCTGGAGAGATAAAATCTATCTAGCTTCATCTGACAGCAGTTGAGAGGCAGCGTATGTTGGATGGTGTATAGCCTGACTTATTCCAATCAAAATTTAAAATAGAATGTAAATAAGATACTAGGTGTTTCAACATTGGTCCTTATTATTGTTACAAGTTTCAATCTATTTTCCACCCACAAAAAGGATGAAAAGTGTTTGCTGGATTTTTTTTTCCCCTAGGCTATTCAGGTATGTGCCTAAGACTCAGTGCTTAATGCAAAAACACACTGGATACAGCTCACTGGAAGCTTGTCTTCAGAATATTTTGTCTAGGAAAAGAATAGGTTCAGCAAAGGAACCAAAGTTTTTATGGGAAAAGCTGGAAATAGGATCTAATCCAGAATGGATTTGCCATTATAACATTCAGTTGAATTCAAAGCTTGACTTTGTCTCATTCCCTCTTTCTGACTCAGCTAATAGTCACAGTCTGTGTTTCAAATTATCCCTGGCAGATGCCATAAACCCTCCTTTGCTTTGGCCTGGGTTGGCAGTAATTCTTAAGATGCTTATTCTTTTTCTGAGGCAATCAGTTTCTGAAACCTAATAAACAAATAAAATTTCTGCCTTAAATTTTGCTGGCTAATGACTAGATCCAAGTGAAGAAATGTGTTTTGGGGTTTATGACCACAGATTTCACCAGAAGTATGTGTGACCCTGAGCACTCATCTGCAACATTTTCTTCTGTTGCTATGAGATAGAAAACTTCAGAAATAATTTAGGGGTGTTTATTTTTAGAGAGCTATACCCACACAAAATAGCAGAATTCATACAAAATGGTGCAAAGTAACAATTGGTGCACATAAATGACACAAGAAAAATCCAAAACACATGCTGTAGGAAAAAAATGAAAACCAGATATGGTTTATTTTATCTATTTTTTTTTTCTTAAACAGAGCTGATGCAATGAATCATGGTCCAGTGCACTTTGCTCATTGCCAGAGCTACAAAAAATGAAAATGGATTCATGTTAATTTTAAGCCTCCAGCTTCTCACTCCTGGGGTACTACACTCACCCATGATTAATTCAGAAGCTTGGCAGACAGTAGTGCTTTGCCTGCAGCTGTGCCAATGGGAATTACTCAAACATAGAGACTAATCTCAGATAAAGAATCTGGAGGAAAAGTCACAGATAGAAGGCAGTGTTCAATATTTGCCTTTTAGGGACAGACAGGCAAACTCTTAATTCTTGTCACTTAGCTAACACAGCACAACGTGAGTAAAAACTATATATATCCACATCGTGATAATGATATTGGAGTTTTTTATGGATTAAAAAAAAAGGAGTAAGTTATATTTCTGTGCAACATACTCTGTACCGCAGGAGTAATGGAATCCCCAGTAATGGAAATTGGCATTTCCTAGGAAGCTATGATGATAATTTTTGTTCATAGCCTGGCCTCTTATTCTCAAGGTTGTACTCAAAGAGCCAAAACAATGCGTGCATTACACGAGGTGTACCCTAGCAGAGAGTAAACATAGTTCAAGCTGATTGTGGTGCATTCCTTCCATTTGGAAAATGTTTCCTCTAGCTATTCCTAAAAGAAAGAGATTGACAGAGTCAGAACTCAGCATGAGAGGGAAGTTTTTGAATTTTCTTGCATTCTGGAGAGCATGTAGGTTAATCACTGTTTTAAGATGCTGCGCAGGTAGCACAGCCAGACTGTGAAGCAGGAAGTTCAAAGGTGACTTCACCTGATGTGAGCTGAAAATAAAAGAAAACAGCAATAACATCTGAAAAATTTAGGTTAAAGTGCTCAGTTATAGTATGAATAGCTTCAATTATAAGAGGAAGGGAAGCCAGAGAAATAGAGAAAGCTACTACCTGTTTGTCTCACCTGTTTTCAGTGATAATATGCTCTTTTGCAGATAAAAAACAACTTCCTAACCACATTGCTATCAAGGTGACTTTGATTCTAGTTGCCTCAATCCTCTGTAGCTGCTTCCTGCAGAGCTCTAAACAGATTGGGGTGTTTGCCTTTGTTTATTAGAAAAACTGCTGTGTTTTTGGATGCTTTTTACCTGCTTTAGATCTTTGGGAAGATAGTTCAAAGCTGTCAATCCCTTTAAGGGAGGAACTTAGAAAGGTAAAAATTAAAAAGCAGCATACTCACAGAGTGGAAGGAAGTAGATGTCAGGGCTCTTTCTTGAACCGTACAAAGCACACATTCAGTACACCTGCTATTTACTGCATTATAAGACAAGTAATTGGGTACATATCCATGTGTAATTTTGAAATGTTGGAAATTCATTCACTACTTCTTTGTGAGTTCTAGAAAAATCATGAAATATTCTCGTGCTTGTTGACAGTACTCCTTCCCCCCGTTCAGAGGCCGTTGCACTGTGTCTATAGATTATGGCATTCAATCAATAAGGAAGCTCTTGCATGTGAAAATGGATGAAAGTCTTAATAACTCTGGGTCCTGTTCAGCAGAGGTTCAGTGCTTAGTGGAATATCCTATTCCCGTAGTTCTCTGTGCTCAGTCTATTTTACATAATCCCGTTAACTTCTAGCAAATCTCTTCAACTAGGCATAATGGAACAGTGTCTTTTCACAAAGGTCAGAAGAATTGAGTCAGATATATTGAGAAAACAATCAATAAATATGTTTTTTCTCTGCAGTAATGTTTAACACTTCAGGGAATGGACGGAATGCTTTAGCATAGATATGGAAATTAAGTTATTTTTCCAAGCATGATATTTTAATTTTGCTTACTATCCAACTACTTCTCACTAAAAAGTGCCAGTGACCTCAGAATGTTACTTCATAACTTTTTAAGACTTTCATATAACATTTAATGATTAAAAATAATTTTTGCAGAATGGCTTTATAAATTCTTCTATTTAATAAAAGGAAGGAAGAATAACATTCCTTGATTCTACCTCAAATAACTAGACTACAAAGTAATTTTCAGTATTTATAATGTTCATAATTCAATACATACAGACTATTTTGGGATTAATACAATTTTAAAGTGCTAATAGAAGATAGTTGTGGCTTTGCCAGAGATTATTATGTTAAAGACACTCCAGTTCCAATTCTCCATAGCACATTGAGAAACAATTGGCACACTTTGCTCTTTTGCATAAGCAGAAAGCCTAGCCTATAGCACTTTAATTTCCTTTTACCTTTGCCATAAGAGGGTAGCCATAAATATTAACTCTCATGGTGAACATTTGTTGCAGAAACATGACTGGAAATCTTTCTTGTATTCTCATGTTAAATTATTACTTGTATTCTACACCAGATGTAGTTACAGACAGTAAGACTATTCTTACTTGGGGAGAGAGACATCTAGGACCAGAAGGAGTATGACATAAATGTCATCATAGATACTATGATGATGCTATTGTGGTGAATGCAGGGATGATGAATTGTAGAATCATAAAATGATTTGAGTTGGAAAGGACCTTAAAGCTCATCCTGTTCCAAACCCCTGCCTCGGGCAAAGACATCATCCACTAGACCAGTTTGCTCAAAGCCCCATCCAACCTGGCCTTGAATGTTAAATTACAGAGATTAGCTACTAATTATCTTTTAAATATCACTAAGTTTATGTAAATCTTTTCAAAAGTTTCAAAAGAACATATGTATAAGATATGCAATTGTCTTGCTTATTCTTTTTTCCCTGCTGAACAAAGTGCCTGGTTAAGCGTATTTAAGGCAATAGTGACAAGTTAAATATCATTTAATTTGGCACAGCTGTGTTGTGATATCATCAAGAGCTGAATGACCATAGTGTTTCTGGTTAAGACTAAAGTGTATCACCAGAGTAATGTAAGAGGCCAGGCTCATAACAGGAAAGACAGCAGTGTTTTGGCACCACTTTCTGTGGGAAACCAGCTGGGTCCTTGCCAGCTTGTGCATGCAAAACTTATATTCCTGTAGCATCTTAGGAATAGCACAGTATATCATAGAATAGAAAGGGAAGGGAAGGCACAAGGGTTCCTAAGCCTAAAGCTTCGGTAAAAGCAAGCCCTTCAGCCCCATCTCCCAGACCTGACTCAGCAGCTGACCAAAACAGCTCCCCCCAAAAATGGGGGAGTGCCTAGCAGCCAAGTATTGACAGGTTTTCAGCAGTCAAGATTTATATGGAGACTTTCTGATTTTCTGTCAGGAATCTGGTAACGTAGAAAACTCTGGTAAATATTTAATACTGAGGAATTTACATCTCCAACAGAAGATTTTTCAGCTGAAGAACTTGTGTCAAACTTTTCTATACTTGGCATATTTGACCTTTCAGCAGCTCTCCTACACGGTTCTGACACATATGGCTCAACTCAGTGCCACAAAGTACTTTATTTTTACTTATATGAAATTTATTCCTTTCCCATGGGAAATGGTGGCATGGCATTTACAGTCAAGGTCTTCTCTAACTCACAGTGTACCTCTCTTCAGTTTAAGTGTAGATCATTACATTTTCACCATTACCCACCAGGAGTGGACTGGGACATCAATCACAGTGATTTCATTTTCTCAGATGACAAAAATGAGGCAGACATATTTTCCTGCAAAATATAAATATTACCCACATTCATATTGTTTGTTAATGTGGTTTGAGAAAAAATAGTGATGACAACCTGGTATTGAAATAAATTTAATTTTGTTTCTAATTAAACAGAAATGAGTACTGAAATTCAATAAAACCAAGCAGTAGCTGGGGGGTTGAGTGAGTTACTTTTTTCTATTGTACTATAATCATGTTATATAGAGAGGCTCTCATGACCTTTAGAGCCACTTGAGAATCTAATAAACAGCATCAGGCCCAACTCTTGTCAGCAGCAAAGATTTTTGTCAAGGTTGTACGGTTACTGCCACTCTACTGGGCCTTTGTGCATTTATAAGTCATTTTTGTCTAATCTAGAAGGCTAAAATGTTCTAACATTTATTTTTATGGGGTATATTAAGCTGCTGCTTAGTGAAGTAACTGCAACATTCAATATATACATGTATGTATATATAGTGCATGGACTTGTGCAACTAACCTCATCTTGTTTCCATGGTTTTCTGTTTTCTCCATATATCTAGTCTGTTTTTCAGATCATGTTTTATACATATCATTAGGAGGAGGAATTATCAGGCAATCACAAACAGGCACTGAGAGAGCTGGGATTTTAAGATTATATCATTAGCTGTTTAACTGGGAACACGCAGTTAGAAGACTGAGAATCTGGATGCTGTGAGTTTATTTATGTTTATTTCTGTCACCAAAGCATTATATGAACTGAGGAAAATCTCTTTAGCTCATTAGAAAATGGCATGGAGAAATTTATCTCAAAAAGACTTCTGCAGAGACCTAGGCAAAACCCTGTATTTCATGCCAATTTATTCTGATGAAGATTTTTATTGGCTTTTCAGAAACTGTTCTTTGGAAATAGCTGGTTTTCATTTGTTCAGTTAAAAAAAAAATTAAAAAATCAAATTTTGGTTTTTTCCTCAATAAAATGTACACTTTTAGAAAAAAAAATAATTAATGAAACAAGAACTATTAAAAGGTGGCCTCTATATCTCAGATACACAGTTCTGGTACTGGATATATGAGATATCTTCCTAAAACAGGCAGCCTAAAATAAGATGTGGGCAGATGGAAGATAGGATAACCCATCCTTCTGAATGATGCCAGAGGTGAATTTGGCTGCTATTTTTACCTTAGCTCACTGCTTAGGGAAAGATAAATGTTAATGTTGCAGCTGCTCTCTAAGCTTCTCTCTACTCACTGTCAAAATTCTCATAATATTTCTGTCCAGCTTGCATAAGCGTGAAGACAACCAACAAAACATTTGTAGATACTGTGTAACAAGATTTCAGATGCTTAATTTACCATTTTCAAATATCAGAAAAATGGGAGTCCACAAATACATGGCTCTTAAATAAGGCTCTTACTGAGTACACAATAAGAAAACTGCTAAAATAAACAATAAGAAAACTGCTAAAATAAACAATCAAGTGTTCAGGAGATGTCATATTTCTCATATTTTTCATTTAGGTTTATCAAGTACACTTGTGCATTTCTGTTTCACTACCTTTGCCTGATATTTCTGGATATCTTGCATTCTATCAGTGATTGCCATCTGTAATGTCACTGACAGAGCATTTCCTTTTCCAGAATTGAAATACTGTGACCACTGACATTTTAAATGACAAGAAAAAGTGAAAAAGGCTTAAATGGAAGAATTTTCGTATGCTTCTTTATCTGAGACTGTAATCCTGGCCTACATCACTGGGACAAATATCAGTGCATGACATCTAGTGGTAGATGAAAGAGATCCATCGATCTGTGTTACCAAGGAAAGATTCTTAAATTATTGCATCCACATGTACCCATCACAAGAGAAAACCATTCTTATCTAAACCCAGGTAATCATATAAGACAAAATTATTCTTTATGCATCCCTGAACAATACATCTAGGCAGACTCAGTCTGTTTTCTATCTTAAGGTATAGGCTTTATTTTCGTAATTCTGTTTCCATTGAAGAAATTCTGAGATGCATTTGTTTAAATACATTAAAGGTTTTTCAAGAATAACCAAAGAAAAGATTCATCAAGAATAACATACATAAAATCAGGGTTGTACAATAATTAGAAAGCCCTTTATTTTTCTGTAAGCAATAAAATGTTCTGAGGTGTTAAAAATAACACAGAAGTCCTGTACTTTTCACAGAGGTAGCCTGAACCTCCTTGACCTCCTAAACACCTGCATGGTATTCTTCATTGCAAATTACAGTAGGAATTTCAAGTGGATTGAGGAAGAATAATAACCAACTAATATTAAAGTATTCTTCCAACTTTAGACTGAAACTTATTAAGAAACATGGAACAGTTGTGTACAAAGTATTTAACCTGGGAATATATAAAGCTTTTCATGTACCCAGTTGATCAAACTGTGGATTTAAATCCTGGATAGCTCTATCGCAGTCTAGAGCATGTTCAGGCACCATACTGTGTCGAAGTGTACCTGTTTAATCACACTAGAGTATCCATTTTAAATTGTTGGTCGATGTTCTCAGCAGAGCGAAATGTTTCAGCTTTCCAAAACACTTTCACTAATTTTTTTGTTTCTCCTCCTCCTTCATCTTCCTTTTCCCTCCTGGCTAATATTATTCCAAAAAATGCTGTGAAGTTTCTTTTTAGAGCTACTTTTCCCAACAAATTAACACTTTACTAGGAACCTTTTTTTCCAGATGTATTTGTAATTTTTCTAAACATAAGAATCCTTCCCTGATTAAAAACCAAAACCAAACCAGAACCAAACCCAAACTGAAACTTCTTTCTTAAGCCTACAAGAAGTCACTACAAGTTTGAAGTGGGGAAGGTGGAATAATATTTTATCTGGACAAAGCAAGAAACACTCTCATAAGTTACAGGACTGTCTTATTTGAAATGAGTTTCCAGATAGGTTCACCCGATAACATAATATTTAATAGAAATTCTCATCCCAAATTGATAAAATCAGCAAAAGAATCAGTAACTGAAAAGAGGATTCTTGTAAAAGAAATTCATAAGCAACTATGTCTGGATAGTGCATAACTTGCATTGCCAACCATGCCATGATAAGTCAGAAAGTATACCTCATTTCCATCTATTTCTCTAATATAAGGTGCTTTTAAATTCTTTCAAAGTTAGCATATTTGGAAAATAGTATATCAGCAACTGGGGTGGGAATGATATTTTATTCCTTTGGACATTTGCTAATCCTCATTCAATCTGACATATTAAACAACCATAAAATAGAAAATATTTGCGAGACAATGCCCAGCCCTGGAGAAACAATGGCTGCTTTCCATCAAGGACAATGAAACCAAGAGCAAGGGAGGTTTAGCAGGTACAGGAAGCACGTGGCATTGTGGCCCTGTGTATGAAGAAGAGTGGGAAACCAGGGCTAAGGTGAGTTGATAGAGGGAAGCAGTTGAGACTCAGCTGATATTCAGACAGATGTCCACATAGATAAGTATGGGCATGAATCTGAATTATCATTCTGGACGTTATCTCCTGTACAGTACAGCAGTAATAACCATTAACCTTTTCTAAGGTCTGAATATAAAGATTGCCCATTTAATGTAATGGCAAAGACATCACAGGGACAGAATACAGCACATAAAGAGCAGAAATGATCTCTGAAAGGACAGTGCAGAAAGGAATTTCTACTGAGCCTCCTTTAGTAATGGTGACCTTTTCAGAGCTCTTAGTTTCACTAGGAATTTATACAGTTGCTAAAGAAAAGTTATAGAAAAGTATAGTTATAGATTTTTTATAAGATCATAGAATCATAGAGTGGTTTGGATTAGAAGGGACCTTAAAAATCATCTGGTTCCAAATCTAGTTTACTTCTTGTTTGTGGTTGTATAGGAAATAATGTTGCTGCACTGTAGCAAACTTGTAGCAAAGCTACAAGGAAAGAATATTTAATTTTAAACCCTTTAATTTTATATATTAAATTATATATATTAAATAATATATATATTTTAAATACTTTAATTTTAAACAATTTCACTCCCATGCTTACTGATCATGACTGCATACTCACAAGAACTACAAAATATCATAGAATCATGGAATGGTTTGTGTTGGAAGGGACCTTAAAGCTCATCCAGTTCTAACCCCTTGCCATGGGCAGGGATACATTCCACTAGACCAGGGTGCTCCAAGCCCTGTCTAACCTGGTCTTGAACACTGCCAGGGATGGGGCAATCACAGCTTCTCTGGGCACCCTGTGCCAGTGCCTTACCACCCTCACAGGGAAGAACTTTTTTCTAATGTCTACTCCATGAGTTCCTTTGCGTAACCAGCAATTTCTAATTCTGCTGCAATCAGTCTGGTTTTTGATAGCTGCTTTTCTGGTGTCTCTGCAAGACAAGGCACTAAAAAATACAATACCAAAAAAATACATTAAACATAGTCAAAATATGTCTGACCTTTTGTACAGAGCTACTATTGGAACTATTGCCATTACCCATTTGTATGATGGGGAATTGCCGCAAGACTCAGATTGAGATCAGACCTGAGGAGGACTTGGGGATGTTGGGTGAAGAAAAGCTCCCCGTGACCCAGCTTTAGTGTGTGTAGAGCCCAGAACCCACTGTGTGTCGGGCTGCATCCCCAGAGTGGAAGCAGCAGGTTAAGAGGAGAGATTCTTCCCTTCTACTGTGCTCTGGGGAAATCCCTGTTGCAGTCTTCTGTCCAGCTCTGGGGCAACAACACAAGAGGGATGTGGATCTGTTAGAAGGAGTCCAGAGGAGGCCATGGAGATGCTGTTAGTGCTGGAGCAGCTCTGCTCTGGAGACAAGCTGAGAGGTGGGCTTGTTCATCCTGGAGAAGAGAAGGCTCCAGGGAGACCTTAGAGCAGCTTCCAGTGCCTAAAGGGACTACAAGAAACCTGGAGAGGGGCTTTGGACAAGAACCTGTAGGGACAGGACATGGGGGAATGGCTTTAATCTGACAGAGGGGAGACTGAAATGAGATCTTAGGCAGAAGCTCTTGCCTGTGAGGGTGGTGAGGCACTGGCACAGGCTGCCCAGAGAAGCTGTGGCTGCCCCACCCCTGGTAGTGTTCAACAGCATGTTGAACAGGGCTTGGAGGACCCTGGTGTCGTGGTTTAAACCCTAGCCAGACAGCTTGTTCACTCACTCCCAGTGAGTGGTGCCGGGCTGAGAGCAATCGAGGCCCCCCCTCCCCCCCCCAGGCTCTCCCCTTCCCCGCTCCCTGGGGAAAGGGGAGGAGGATCGAAAGAGTGCAACTCCCATGGGTTGAGACAAGAACAGTCCAGCAAACAATGTACAACACAAATCATCAATGTCATCAATGTATTGCAGGTGTCTCTGGAGCTTGCCCCTGTTCCAGTGCAGTCTGGATCAGTCCATGGCAAATGGTAGGGCTATGTTTCCACCCCTGGGGCAGTCAGTTCCAAGTGAACTGGACACCCCTCCAAGTAAAGGCAACCTGTGGCCTGCACTCTGCTGCCAAAGGAATTGAGAAAAATGCATTGGCAATATCAATCGTGGCATACCACTTGGCTGCCTTTGACTCTAGTTCATACTGAAGTTCTAGCATGTCCGGTACGGCAGCACTCAATGGTGGTGTGACTTCATTCAGGCCACGATAGTCTACTGTTAGTCTCCATTCTCCATTAGACTTTCACACTGGCCATATGGGTCTATTAAAGGGCGAGCAGGTCCTGCTGATCACTCCCTGACTCTCCAGTCTACAGATCAGCTGATGGATGAGAATTAGGGAGTCTTGGTTGGTGCGATATTGCCGCTGGTGCACTGTTGTGGTCATGATTGTCACTTGTTGTTCTTCGACTTTCAGCAACCCCACAGCAGAAGGATCTTTTGAGAGACCAGGCAAGGTGGACAGCTGCTCAATTTCCTCAGTCGCCAAAGCAGCAATACCAAAAAAGCCCATCAGTACCCTGTTGGGTCTTTGAAGTACCCTCTCTTGAGGTAGTCTATGCCGAGGATGCATGGAGCCTCTGGACCAGACACAATACGGTGCTTTTGCCATTCCCTCCCAGTCAGGATGATTTCAGCCTCCAGCACAGTCAACTCTTGGGATCCTCCTGTTACTCCAGAAATATAGATGGGTTCCACCCCTTGACAGCTTGATGGCATCAGGGTACACTGTGCACCGGTATCTACTAGAGCCTTATACTTCTGTGGGACTGATGTGCCAGGCCATCTGATCCACACAGTCCAGTAAATCCGATTGTCCCCTACCTCCACCTGGCTGGAGGCAGGGCCCCTCTAATGGTCGTCACAGCTTTGGACACTTAAGTCGTGTTGAAAGGGATTATTCTTCTTTATCAAAGGAGCTGGAGTAAAATCAGCTCTTTCATTCCATCTGGGAAACTGATCACCAGAGACTGAAGCCGTAGCTCTCATGGGACGATCGGTCTTGGCCCTTGCTCCCCTTTTCAATTCAGTCACCTGCTCCTCCAAAGCTGAAGTAGGTTTTCCATCCCACTTTGTCATGTCTTCTCCGTGATCCCACAGGTAAAACCATAGGGTAGCCCGTGGGGTATACCTCCTGTATCTCCTCTCTCGAACAATAGGACGCCTTTTGTTAATAGCTGAGACGTGTGTTGGTACATGTGAGGAGCTGGATAAATCAGATAGATCGTCCCTCAATTGTTTGAGGTCCTGGGACAGTTTTTCCAGAGCTGAGATGATGGAAGGGGTGAAATAGTCTTCGAACTCTCGGAGTTTATGAACCATTTCATCCACGGTTAGTGGTACTATGTCATTCCAGGTTACTGTTGCCAATGAATGGGCATATGGTGACGGTGCATTCTGTGTAAGTTTTCACCACATGGGTTGTGTACATTCAACTCCATCTTGATCTATGGGTATATCCCCGTTATTCGGCTTGATGTGATATATCATCTGTACAATGGCTGATTTCCTCAGAAACTGGATGCCTTTGTCTATAGTAGTCCACTTGGCCGAACGACTCATAACGTCATCCTTGTATGGAAACATTTCTTTCACAGCTGCCAAGAGCCGCCTCCAAAGGCCGAGGGACATTTTCTCTCTTGCAATTGTTTTGTTAATTCCCCCTTCTCTAGGAAGTGATCCCAGCTGCTTGGCTTCTGTACCTTCTAGTTCGTGACCATCGGCCCCATTGTCCCAGCATCGGAGTAACCAGGTGATGATGTGCTCCCCTGGTTGACGGGTAAAATCTTTTTGCATATTCCATAGCTCAGTTGAGGTCAGAGGTCGAGAAGTTACTTCTTCTTCTTCTTCGTCATGTGATGATGACTCCTGATCAGATGCTAGACCGGGTGGTGAATACATTGTTTCTTCATCTTGCTTCACCCTTCTTGCCTCTTTTTTGCTTGTTTTCTTGCGTACAGGGGCAACCGATATTGGTACGAATTGGTCCTCTGGTTTGGCTGTAGTGATTATCACTTTGGTTTGGGTAGCTGCTGCGTTTGTCACTGGGGGTGGTGTAGCTGCTGTGCTTGGAGCTGGGGTAACCACGCTGTCTGTTGCAATCGAAGTTTGAGCAGCTGCTGTACTTGCCACTGGGGTAGCTGCGCTGTTCATTGAGGCCAAAGTTTGAGTAGCGACTGTACTTGTCGCTGGGGGTGGTGAAGCTGCTGTGCCTGGAGCTGGAGTAGCTGTGCTGACTGTTGCTTTGCCCTCAGATCCGCCGACATTCTTTTCCTTTTGAAGGTGCTGGATGGTGTTAAACAAGGCCCTGTAAGCATATGCCAAGCTCCAGCATGTTTCCATGATTTGTCCGTCTCTGGTATGGCCAGAATGACCAGCCACCTCATTTAAGTGTTTTACTGATTCTTCTGGATTTTGCAGTTGTTCGGTAGTGAAATTCCAAAGTACTGGAGGGGCCCACTGGCCTAGATACTTGCCCATACTATCCCCCACACCCTGCCACTCATGGCTGTCCAGCCTCAGGGAAAATCTCTTGGTCCTCCTATATCGTCGTTTGACCCCAGACAAGACCCAAACCTGACTCTGCTTAACTCTTGAAATCAGCCGTGGGCAAAACACACTCTGTATGCGTGCTAACATGGTGATTCCCATCACGACCAGCAAACAAGTCTCAACAGCATTAAATGGCCATTCAAAAACTTCAAAACTCTCAAATGTAAATGGTCTGGGGGGAGGACTGGGAGGGTAAAAGGATGTCTCCTTCACAGGTTGAGCACCTGAGAAGGAGAAAAAAGATGTGTAATTGCTAAGCACTTCACCTCCCAAAGTGGTGACCACACTGGGAACGTAAGCCAGATCAGTTTCATGATCAATGATTCTATTGTATTACAAGTCATTACCATAAAGTACAATGAGACAAAAACCTTAGCCCAAGCCCCACACTTGAAAAACACTAATACAGCTAATACCAGATGGAAGTAAGATAGGATATACTGAAACTGTGAGATCAAGAGGAACAACCTTGAGAGCCAATAAATTAACATTGTGAGGAGTGACTATTAATCCAGTCAGGTCTGTCGTTATCTCAAACCCTCGTGCCCCACGTTGGGCGCCAAAAAAACTGTCGTGGGTTAAACCCAGCCAGACAGCTTGTTCACTCACTCCCAGTGAGTGGTGCCGGGCTGAGAGCAATTGAGGCCCGTC
Source organism: Pezoporus wallicus (assembly GCF_028554395.1). Taxonomy (NCBI): domain Eukaryota; kingdom Metazoa; phylum Chordata; class Aves; order Psittaciformes; family Psittacidae; genus Pezoporus; species Pezoporus wallicus. Next base: position 620,946 of record NW_026640972.1, read on the forward strand.
CCCCCTCCCCGGGTCTCTCCCCTTCCCCGCTGCCAGAGGGATAGGGAGGAGGATCAAAAGGGTGCAACTCCCATGGGTTGAGACAAGAATAGTCCAGCAAACAATGCACACACAAATCACCAACACTACTACCAATGACAGCAATGATAAGGGAAAATAACAAGGGGAGAGAATACAATACCAATGGCCAAGAAACGAGTCCCACCCGGAAGCCCGTGTCCTTCCGGGTAACTCCCAGTTACCCCCCACCCCGGCCATGACGTGCTGTGGTATGGAATACCTCTTCGGCTAGCCTGGGTCAGGTGTCCCATCTCTGCTTCCTCACAGCTTCCCCTCCTCCCTGGCAGAGCATGAGCCTCACAAAGTCCTTGGTCAGCGTAAACATCACTTAGCAACAACCGAAAACATCGGTATTACCAGCACTGTTCTCAGGCTGGAAGTCAAAACACAGCACTGCACTAGCTACCACAAAGGAGAAACATGACTGCTACTGCTGAACCCAGGATACCTTGTCTAGTGGAAGGTGTCCCTGGTAGGGGGCTGGAACTGGATGAGCTTTAAGGTCCATTCCAACTGAAAACATTCTCTGTGGTTTTGATTCTCTGTTTGAAGACTTTGTAGAGGGGAACAACGTGGTCACCCTGCATGTCAGGTCAGAAAACATTTGTTCCTGAAGTTCCTTCAAGTTTCCCTTCCTTGATTCACTCCCTCCTACACACATAGAAGTGTGCACAGTCTCTCTGGCTGTCTCCATGGTAACAGCAGCCCCAGATTCTGCTGTGGCTACATTATTTTTGCTCAGGGCAAACAGCGCTGCCAGTGCTGTGATGCTGCAGCACCCACTGGAGACTCCCTCTGTGTTCAAAGTACCACTTTCTGTTAGACACACTTACCTGCAGTACCCCACACGTGCTTCTCTTTCTTTTGGCTGTGGGTGGTTTATACTGACAAGTTCTGAAGGCTTTCTAGCATTTGTACATTCAGCAGAGGGATTAAGTGCATGCAGGTTTGTTGGTGCAGGGAGCTACCAACTCACAACAAAAACTGCATGATATGATGAGTTCCTAAACCAGAAATGCCCTGTTTTCCAAACTTGAAAAAGGGAAAAATTCCTACTGAAGATGGTAGATTTTTCAGTGTTTCCAATCAGAAGTCATACTACTTCCTGCACAAGCACAAATCCCCAAAGATACCAAAGATCTCTGGGGCACCTTGAAAGTCAAGCATATAGAGGATAAGCCAGAATCTTGCCCACTTTTAGGCTTCAGGCAGAAGAGGAAGGAGCTAAATACGTGTGGTAGAGGTGAAAGTCCTCTGTTCCACCAGCCCTTATGAAAGCTGATCAAACTCTTCTTGATTGATAAGTGCCGCATTTATAAAGAGATCATTGTTAAGTCCTTCATAAAAGATATGCAAAAAAAGAAATCCATTGTCTTCCATACCTTTTAATAACACTGAGAACAAATGTGTACTTATGCAGGTAAGCAATTTTTGTGCTAGATAGTCTTATACAGTGATTTTTTGCTTAGTGATTGTGTGCTGATTTTGGCTGGGTTATAGTTAAATTTCTTCATAGCAACTGGTATGCGTCTATGTTTTGGATCTGTGCTAGAAACTGTTGATAATGCAGAGATGTTTTTGTTACTGCTGAGCAGTGCTTACACATGGTCAAGGCCTTTTCTGTTCCTCACCCCACCCCACCAGTGAGTAGGTTGAAGCTGCACAAAGAGTTAGGAGGGAACGCAGGACAGCTGACCCCAGCTGACCCAAAGGATGTTCTCTACCATAAGATGTCACATTCAGCATATAAAGCTGGAGAAGAAGAAGGAAGGGGGGACATTCAGAGTAATGCCATTTGCCTTCCCAAGTTACCCTTACATGTGACGGAGCCCTGCTTTCCTGGGGATGGCTGAACACCAGCCTGCCAATGGGATGTGGTGAATGAATTCCTTGTTTTGCTTGGCTTGCATGCACAGCTTTCGCTTTAGTTAAACCGTCTTTACCTCAACCCATGAATTCTCTGTTTTACTCTTCTGATTCTCTTTTCCATGCCACTGAGAGGGAGTGAGCGAGTACTGCATGGGGCTTAGTTGCCAGATGGGGTTAAACCACAACCGGTGGTATATTCCATATTATGTTATGTTAGCTAAACAAAGTTACATTGTTACCACTATATCAGTGATGTTCTATTACCTTTGTTTGTTTGATTTTAATGTTATACCTCCTAAAAAGGAGGAAAATCAGAACTGTTGCATGATAGAAAGCTGACCGTGCAACTAGAAACAGGAAAGGTTTGAATATGTTTCCCATAGGGTGGTTTGGGTTTGTAACTTTACAAAGCAGAACAAGAACACAGAATCTCAAATGCTGTACCTTAGAACCTGAGTGGTGCTAGCTGTAATTCCAAGTTCTGTATTTATGGCATAATAATAGCAATAATAATAAAAAAAAATCATTCATATCTTCTGTATAACATTTTGTCCTACGGCTGTGTATCCGCAGACATCACTGAAATAAATTTACCTCTGCGATAGACGTTGGCAAACAGACTGGGGAAAATCAGCATGCAGCACGGCAAGAGAAAGGGAGACAGATTTTGGTCAAGGACACAGGAACAAATCCTGATGACAGTGAAATTGCATTGGCTTTTAAATGTCAGCAAAGCACAGAAAGACCGATACATAGCAAATATCATGGCCTTACATTTATTTGCTCTTTATATACTGTTTAAATCATAGAATCATAGAATCATAGAATAGTTAGGGTTGGAAAGGACCTTAAGACCATCTAGTTCCAACCCCCCTGCCATGGGCAGGGACACCTCACACTAAACCATGACACACAAGGCTTCATCCAACCTGGCCTTGAACACTGCCAGGGATGCAGCATTCACAACCTCCCTGGGCAACCCATTCCAGTGCCTCACCACCCTAACAGGAAAGAATTTCCTCCTTATATCCAATCTAAACTTCCCCTGTTTAAGTTTTAACCCGTTACCCCCTGCACTATCACTACAGTCCCTAATGAAAAGTCCCTCCTCAGCATCCCTAGAGGCCCCCTTCAGATACTGGAAGGCTGCTATGAGGTCTCCACACAGCTTTCTCCAGGCTGAACAGCCCCAACTTTCTCAGCCTGTCTTCATACAGGAGGTACTCCAGTCCCTTGATCATCCTTGTGGCCCTTCTCTGGACTTGTTCCAATAGTTCAATCTCCTTTTTATGTTGAGGACACCAGAACTGCACACAATACTCCAAGTGAGGTCTCACAAGAGCAGAGTATAGGGCCAGGATCACATCATTCAACCTGCTGGTCATGCTTCTTTTGATGCAGCTCAGGATACAGTTGGCTTTCTGGGCTGCAAGCACACACTGCCTGCTCATGTTCATTTTCTCATCAACCAACACCCCCAAGTCTTTGTCTGCAGGGCTGCTCTGAATCTCTTCTCTGCCCAACCTGTAGCTGTGCCTGGGATTGCTCCGACCCAGGTGTAGGACCTTGCAGTTGTCATAGTTAAACTTCATGAGGTTGGCATCAGCCCACCTCACAGTTGTGTCAAGGTCCCTCTGGATGGCATTCCTTCCCTCCAGCATATCAACTGAACCACACAGCTTGGTGTCATAGGCGAGCTTGCTGAGGGCCCACTCAATCCCACTGTCCATGGCAGCGACGAAGATGTTAAACAAGACCGGTCCCAACACCGATCCCTGAGGGACGCCACTCATTACTGGTCTCCAGTTGTACATTCAGCCATTGAACACAACTCTTTGCGTATGGCCATCCAGCTAGTTCTTTATCCACCGAGTGGTCCACCTATCAGATTGATGTCTCTCCAATTTAGAGACAAGGATGTTGTGTGAGACAGTGCCAAACACTTTGCACAAGTCATGGTCGATGACATCAACTGCTCTACCCCTGTCCATCAGTTCTGCAGCACCATCATAGAAGGCCACCAAATTGGTCAGGCAGGATTTCCCCTTAGTGAAGCCATGCTGGCTCTCACCAACCACCTTGTTGTTTTTCATGTGCCCTAGCATGCCTTCCAGGAGAATCTGCTCCAAGATTTTGCCAGGCACAGAAGTGAGACTGACTGGTCTGTAATTCCCCGGGTCATCCATTTTCCCCTTCTTGAAAATGGGGAATATTTCCCTTTTTCCAGTTGTCTGTAACTTCAGCTGACTGCCATGATTTTTCAAATATGATGGCCAGTGGCTTAGCAACTTCATTTGACAGCTCCTTCAGGGCCCACGGATGGAGGTCCCATGGACTTGTGCACATTCAGGTTTTTAAGATGGTCTCGAACCAGATCCTCTCTTACAGTGGGCCCAAGGTCTTAATTCTTATGCTTCCCATAAAACCCAGTCTTTCCAATAGACCTTTCTTCATTCAGCATTCTGGTGCAGAGATTTTTTTTCTTGTCTTCATATTAATTTTCCACATCAGTTTTCTGCCTATTTCCTCCACATATACTTTTAATTTTTTTTAAGTGTTTTCTGATAAAAGATGCTCGTGTCCAGTCAGTCAACAAAGGCCACTAACTAGCCTGTTCCTCTGTTCCTATTTCTCCTCCCAGCCTACTTCTGAAAGCCTATTTTGAAATCAAATTAAGGAACACTTGTCTGGTGGTTAAAGAGCTAGGTCAATATTTCATATTCATATGTTGAAAATAAATTTTGTCTCAAAATCTTCAAATCATAGCTGTTCATTTAATCTTGTATTTCTATTAGTGTTAAATCTCTGATGAATATTTTGTCTACTTATTCAAAATTACACTCTCCAGTTGCATGATGTCATTAGGATCAAGTGATCTCCCAGAGTCAAGTGATGTCCTTTAATAGGATTATAATTCTATTGAGCTCAAATCCCAAGGAAAGCATTAGGGTGAAAATACCTTTAAAGAATCACTGTTAAGTCCTTTGTACAGGAATGCAGTGAGCCTGGGTTGTAGCATTATAGAAGTAAAATCTAACCGGAAAAATAAAAAAAAGAAAGAAAAAAGCAAGAACCCCTGTAGTCACTGCATTTGACTTTCTAATAATGCCAGTCTCAGAGGACAGCAGAGATGGAAATGAGAAAGGGTGCACCTGTGATGCAATTATTCTTGCTGTCATTGTCTTTATGGGTTTTCAGTAGGCCAGAAAAGGCCAATCCACTAGAATATGAATGAGAAACAATTGTGGCCCACCAAGCAAGTAGGAGCAATGAAACCTCCATGTTTGGGTCCAAATAGCTTTTTCCAGCTCAGTAATATCTTGCTGTAAAGGAAAAACAAAACAAGACCAAAAAAAAAAAAAAGAAAGAAAATCCTCCTTCCCTGTACCCTATCTCTGCCCTAAGTCGCTTTGATGTGTTCTGATGGGCTTCAGAGAACTGGAAGATTTAATAGCTGACTGGGATTTGGTGAAGTAAACCCCTCTTGGAGTTAGTTTTATTCCCATCAACCAGATATCTGGATTAAATATGCCGTATTGTTATTCAATTGTGTGTAGAAAGATCCGACTGATAGGCATTGGGAAAAAAACGGGGCTAAGGCGACAGAGAATTTAAACAACAAATGTTTTCTCCAGTAATTATGGATCTGAAATTCCTTAGAAGAAAGGTGAGGTGCCCTGGGTGTTGCCTTTGCAAGGTGTGGCGACCTGGTTCAGGAACGGCATGGCGACCAACCCCAGGCCGCTCGGGCCATCAGCTCACAGACACCAGTGTGGTGGACGGCAAATGGTGTTTATTACTTCGCAACACAGCGTTATATACTCTGGGTTTACAGCGTCACATCCGTCTGCTTACATCACAAGCTACATACTATTGGCTATTAAACAGGGGGGGCTCTATCTTTCCGTACAACGCGATATCTTCCGGCCGCCAGGCCCTAACTACCTACATTTCCCCCCTCCCTATGCTTAATAAAACTAACTGGGTATAACAACAGTATATGGTTGATGCTTTCACACAACATTGAAAACAGTTTCTGCAAACGGAATATATGCTTGAAATAGGGATGCAGAGCGCATCGGGCAAGGCACGTGAAACAAGCGATAGCAGAGAATGACAGGGTATAACTGGGGATAGACCAAAAATTCTGAACAAGAACATTCCTAAAGCAACTGTTGGCGTTCTATGAGCATGATGTTAACCTTTCCCAAATGGCTTTTGACAAATGACGTCAGCTTATTCAATATACAGGGTCCAAAAATCAATGCTATCAGGATTGTTATAACTGGCCCTATCAGGGTAGATATTAAGGGGGTAAGCCATGGTGAATTGGTGAACCAGGATGTGAACCAATTCTGTTCCGCCTCCCGTTCCCTTTTTCGTTTTTCTAGTCTCTCCCGTAGTTTGGCCATAGTATTTCTCACTATGTCAGTGTGATCGTCATACAGACAACATTCTTCCTTCAGAGCTGCGCATACTCCCCCTTTATGTTTTATATATGGTTTGGGTGACCCTACTTGAGCAGGGGATCTGGGCTAGATTATATCCCCAACATATGCCAACTAGAGGCTGCCTGGGCCTGCCCCTTTTTTCTGCTGTATGGCTCTCTGATAACAGTCTGTATAGCTCTCTGATCCTTCACATCAAGGTCTGGCATGGCATGTGTCCCCACCGCTCCACGCCTGCTGGGTTGCAGCCAACAGCGGAGCTAAAGGTTCTTCTTGGTGGCAAACACAGAAGCCAACCCAGTCTTGCCCTTGATTGTGGTAGCAGGCATTTGGTCAGCCTCAGTCCTTGCACCTTGTTGTCAATGCACAGTTTCACCTGCTTCATCCAGTAACAAGTCGCTACTACAGCAAGGCACACACAAATTTACATTAGCAGAGTAACTATTACAGGGTGCAGCAGCATGTTGAAGATGCTGATGGCAGTGAAGGACTAGCCAAAGAAATTTCTTACCAGTGGAATTCTCCCACCCTCTTAAATTTGTTCCATCACCTGCTTTATAACACTACCATTGTATTAAAATCTTTCTAGCTTTTGCTTTAGCATTTTCTAGCAGCTACTGCAAATCTCCATACTCTAACATCTCTTTTACAAGTGACAAATCTATACAATACAAGGTGCAGTTTCTTATTAACAACTAGCTAGTAAATACAGGTGGTTTTATACACAAAATCACAACCTCTAATAATAGCTACTTTACAAGCACATATATTCAGGATGTTACTTTTCAGTTGCCCCCAAGTGATGTTTTGCAGTTATTTGTTCTTTCTCTTCCTCTATCTCATTCTGCTTGGGGTAATCACGGTCAGCTCCTGTGGCTGAGGCATCAGGTTTATCCATTCTTCTGTCCAGCTCATGGCAAGGCTTGACAAACTTTGCAGGCAGTCACCATGGACCTGTAGGCAGGAAGACATAAATATGCCCCCTCCCCCATGGTATCAGTTTTTGAGCAGCAGACAGGTTAAACTGCACATTGTTAACCTGCAGAGGAGTTTGCTGCGTCATTGCTCTTCCCCCCCCACATTTTGTGTTTTTGTTTGTTTGGTTGGTTGGTTTTTGTTGTGTTTGTTTGTTTGGTTTTTTTTTGTTTGTTTGTTTTTTTGTTTTTTTTTTATCCCTGCAAAAGCCATCCTGCTCGGCAGCAGCTACAGCCACCTGCCCGCTTCAGCAGCAACCATAAATACCTGCCGGCAGCCACACTTTTACATTAACTCTTTCATGCCCAAAATGTTAAACAGCTACCCCTAAAAAACTTTCACAATAAACCCAACAATACACAGAACACCGATTGCCCTCAACACACACACACACACACACACACACACACACACACACACGTGTGGGATCCCACAAGCACACGCCACACAACTACAATATTTGAAACACAAAAAGACAATTATTACTCCCACTACACAGTCCCACTTACAGAATGTGGCACAAGGACCCTGTGGAGACTAACAGCAAACCAGCTCCGAGAAGCATCATTGCAGTGCGAGGTGGCAGGCTCAACCTTAGCGGGTGTCCCCGCAGAGGCTCTGCCTCCCCCACATCATATGAGGCTTGGACTTTTATACTGACCAAAATGCACACTCATTCCTACACAGGTGGCCAGCCTGTGCTGGAAGAAGTGGCCAGCAGTATCTACAGAGGTCTCCAAGGGTTGATAGAAACCTGGACATACTTATATTTACCAACTTCTAGTACATGAGTATCACAGAGAAACTGTATGGGCTCCCCTGTCAATTGCAAGAAAAAATCATAACATATACAGCTTGAGTACAAGAGGATTTTAACGCATAAGTGGTCACTGCTTGTCAGGCCTCCTTTACTATTTTGAGATCAAAAGCTTCCCACTCTTTAACCCCCTGCTGTGTAGTAAACACAGGCTATGCAGAGATGCCCATTGCAGAAAATTCACCAGTAATGTTCGCATCCTCGGTTACCCATTTTTACAACTGAGCGTCTCCAGGGCCAGTAATTCTGAGCAGACCGACCCGGGAGACAAAGAGTCAGGGTCTGGAAGCAGAGGATATAAATCTGGCTCGGATTCAGGGGATTCGGGGGCTGATCCTGCGCCGAACTCGGGGTCTCCGTTGCTCGCAGCTGTGTCTTTCTTATCAGATGTCTCTCATTCGGTATGTAGCCATCTGCAGACCTGGCTCCTCCATGACTGAGTTAAAAATTTTTTCACTCTAGGGCAGAGTGGGCTGGAGAGGCTCGCGATTCCTTTAAATCTCCTGCTCGCGCATGATCCCTATTTTCTACTGAGTGCTTCAAAGTGGCGCCGCAATCGATCCAGCGCCGAGGCACCGCCCTCTTTCTTTCGGATTCCTCGACTTTTATCATGCGTATACCTTCTAATATACTTTCTCTGTCCTTTTCAAAGTCCCTACTTTAGGAACTGGGGTGTTGGGGGAGCAGGGGGTTACACCTCCTCCGCAGCACCTTCTGATGAAGGAGGGGGAGAAAAGGAAAGGGGGGGGGAACCCTGTGCTCCCACAAGTTGGGGGGGGGGGGAACGAGTTGTAATCTTCCCCCGGTTTCAACCGACCGGGGACGTCTGTTCCTAGTTTCTCCGTTGCTACCGCGGCAGTTTTCTTTTCTGCCTTGTATCTTTTTATACAGTTCATTACTTCCCTCCGTGGTTTACCGAGTTTCTTTGCCTTTTTATAATCATTAAGCACTGAGTCAAATAGTTCATCACCAAACTTTCACCACTCACTCTCCTCAAATATTGTATTAGGATCTGCAAAAAATCCCTTAGCCTTCCCTACAGCCACTAGACCTGCTAGCTGCTTTAGAGTCTCAGGCTCAATTCCCCGCTTTTATAAAAAGCACTGTAAAAAGTTCAGGGCTCAGCAGAATCATCGACGTCTGGGAAGTGCAAAGTCTGTGTGGCCGCCTCGACTCCCAATTTGGGGGTGGCCAATAAACAGTTCTTTGCCGCCTTCCAGGTCTCCTGCGCTTGTATTGCCTTCTGCAGGGCCCGTTCGACTTTTCCCCATGATTTAAGGTTTTTCCCACAACCCAAGGACTTCGTCTCCTCAGCTAGCGCTTTAGTACATTTATCCCACACTTCAGGGTGGAGTATATCCACCGGCTGGTCAATGACCCCGATTTGCAAGAGTCTCGCAACAGCGAGAGAAAAAACTTTAGACTTACAATCAATACCCCACTGTTTATGTAATTGCGATACGACCTTCACAAGGGCTTCTATCCTCCTTGTTGGTCCGGGAGCGTCCTCCCCACCGGGCTGGTCCTGCCGCTCCGGCCGCCGTTCACCCGTCCAGGCGAGTTTCCCGGGTTTCGGCACCACTTGTTGCCTTTGCAAGGTGTGGCGACCTGGTTCAGGAACGGCATGGCGACCAACCCCAGGCCGCTCGGGCCATCAGCTCACAGACACCAGTGTGGTGGACGGCAAATGGCGTTTATTACTTCGCAACACAGCGTTATATACTCTGGGTTTACAGCGTCACATCCGTCTGCTTACATCACAAGCTACATACTATTGGCTATTAAACAGGGGGGGCTCTATCTTTCCGTACAACGCGATATCTTCCGGCCGCCAGGCCCTAACTACCTACACCTGGGTAGATGTATTCTAGTTGATACTACCAGTGCATAGAAATCATATCTACTCTCCCTTTCCTAACAATTATAACAAAGACACTTTTCACTGATTTCAGCTGTGATTGAGAGACATTTCCAGCCCCATCTTTAAGATTCTGGTACATTCTGCCTTTCTCAGGAACTGCATGGGTTTCAGTAACAGTGAAGCATAACAATAGGAAATTTCAGGTGGTAGAGGGGAGCTTGGTATTAGCAGAGCACAGTGCAGGGTACCTCAAGCTGACTCATCCTGGAACCAGTAGTGTAGCCATCAGCAGAAATATTCTTACTTGTGAAGATCATGCTATTTTAGTTACTTTAGAGGACATTCTTCCTGTTTAAATGTAAATTGTACCATATAAATTTTCCTGTTCAGTTGAAAGTAGCTCAGGGATGGATACGCATGGTCATTCTCCGTGGTCTGGTGTGGTATGGAGGTATACAGTATTGACTCTGTAGACAACTGAGTATCCTCTGCTGTCAGTACGATCTCAGGAAGCATAGGCAATCTGTGATCCAGCCAACATGCTCCTGTTGACAGGAAGATAAATGTATAGTAATTGCAACATTAGCTAATTAATTCTGCCAGGTAAGTAGCCAAATATTAGTAGTTCCATTACGGTTGAGAGAAAATTTGGACAACAAGGTTAGGTAATTGGACTGTCAGAGTAACATTTATAATACAAAATAATGGATGGTGTTAGCTTTTCATCTCTATTGCTGACAGCCTTATGAACTAATTTGAAGTAAAAATAGCACGGCTGCGGACTAGTCTGGATTAAGTGTGAACCCAAAAAACAGGTCTTCATTGAGTGTTTGAGATACATTGATTAAAACATTTCATATATTTCAATGATATTTATTTAATTGCACAGAAACTTTGTGCCTGTGAAATACAGAAATTTTTTTTGACATATGGCTTCAGATGATGTTATTGACAGAAAATCGGTTATTTTTTTTTAATAGTGTTTATTTTGCATCTTTAAGTTACTTGAAATAAGAAACTTGAATAAAACATTTTTGGGGATTTGCTTTACTTGACTGATCAAGAAGATAGTGGTGTTAAAAAAAGAACCTTTGTCAATGCACACTACTCTTGGGGTTTTGGACACTATGTATGGTTTGGTCAAGGAAAATTAAGTTGTTTGACAAAATACTTCCCTTGGACAATGTGGATATTGATAAAAGTGATTCCTGTGCAATGGGAGTCCAATGAATTTAACCTAGTTCTAGGGAAAATACACTAAGGAGATTAATCTATATTACAATAAAAATCATACTGTGGTGCTTTTTCTTATGCTTATTGGCATAATATGCTTTCTTTCTTTCTTTCTTTGCTCTCTCAAATCAGATTCTTCACCCATGAAGCCTAGGCCATTTGTACAGGTATGGACAGAGTACTTCAGAGTGAGGATCACAAAAAGGAAGAAGAAATATTAAATCAAATTTTAATAGAAGAAACCTTCAGTATTGAAATCAGTTACTTTGGAGCAGAGAAATCTGGATTTATAACATGTTCACACAGTTCACATGTAGAAGTGGTAATGTATGAACACATAATTCCAGTACACTTTATGATGTGATGGAGAAAAATATTTAAGAGCCTGTGCTCATGAAAAACCCTGGGGATAAGCTCCAAAATATCAAAATTCAACTCTTCAGTTGAATAGAAATACTAAGTATGGACCCACATTTTATACTTAATCAGTTTTAACATTAGAGGTACAAATGCTGAGTTGCAGTGTAGGGAAAAAACTGCTGAGTGAATACTTCCAAGTAAAACTACTAAATTAAGAGATATTCTCTTTCATTTTATGGTAACAATTGTTATTGACAAGTGTTTGGATAAGGTCTAGAAACATATTTACAATGAAACTGTAAGCTTTGATTTTTTTGATGACTCCTTTCACCTGAGAATTTCTCCCTGAAATTTAATACTTGAGAATCATCATTATTTACCCATTCCAAGTATACAAAATAAAGACGCACAACCCAAGTTGTTGGGTTCTGAAATGGTGAATACTACATTTCCTAATCTGTATTCAGCAAAGCATTTCAGAGTGGTGAAACAAGGCTGGTGTTAAAATTTATCAGAACAGGGGTGTTAAATTCATAGCATTTTTCATTAAGAGTACTTTGATTAATTTGACCTGAAATGCATTATTTAGAAGGAATAAATATTTAAAACCAAAATATCTATTCAAAGATTTAGTCACTGCTTGTCACCAAATAATCCATTGTCAATTGTCCTTTCCTTTTGAATGAATTAATATAATGAGTGACTACTGAAGTAAAGGGAGCCGACATTTATCACTAGAACAATATACTGTTGGTGTGAGAATGATAACTTGATCCTAGAGCCATCTGAGTTTCACAACTAGGATATTAAAGAAAATGGAAAAAGAATTGTAGTAATAGAACAATCATTAAATATAAAACCAATGATTAATCACTGAAAAAAAAAGCTGTATCAACAAGTCTACTCACATCAAGCATTTTTTACCTCCTGTTCCTTTTGGGCAATTGAAGACAGTGCAGAATCTAGAGAAATAAAACAGGGAAGATGGAAAATTTTTGAAAAATTAGTAAGTAGCAGAAGAATACAAAATTAAGATTTAAGTCTGTCTTTTGGTGCATTTCAGTTAGTCTTTGGCCAGTTTTGTATGCTCTAAGATGAAACAAATATCCAAATGCCACAAATGTATAGCTTTTGGCTTAAAATATTAGGAGTGCCTTCAAGTTTGGAGAACTGAAAAAAAGAAGAAAAGAATATTCTGAAAATTATTTTAGCAATTTCCATTCTATAACTCATATAGATGTACATGGATATGTACAGAGGTCCCAATGGAGTTATATATATTCACTAAGGAAGTGTGTGTGAAAAAGAAAGTAAACTACAATAAGCAGCAAGTTTTTTTCTGAAATAAGTGGGAAAATGGTTAAATCAATAATAGTGGTGTGTACCGGCCTGTGCTAGTCATTTCAAGAAAAGATGGTGGTTAGGATTCAGAATTTATCTTTCTGTTTGTCTCCCTGACTACATTTCGCCCTTGTTTTTTCTAAAATGGCTGGCAAACTTGCAGCTGAAAGTCCTGCCCTGTGATCAGTCTGTTATATTTCTACAGTTCTATGTTGTTTTGGAAAGTAAATGTGCCTACTTTGTGACAAGTGTAGCAGGCGTAGACAGAAATTATGTCAGACAAAGAGCCATAATAACTAATCAGATATTTGGAAAGTTATTTCAATATCACTCTGATAGTTATGTATACTTGTCTTTCAGTAGTTTTTATTGTGTATTTGTATTTCTTATTCTTACTTTTTTCCTTTTTAGTGTGTGTGTAAGGATTGGAAAATGGTAAAAGCATACAATTTATTGATGAAAAGTATTCAGAAATAAAATGTTATGGTAGACAAATTTCTGGATGCGTATGAAAATCTCTCTGGAATGTCTAGTTGATTTCCTTTTTTTACATACTTTGGATTGTATTGCTCACTTAATTTAGAGTCAGAAAATTTTGTCCTTGTTTAGACTGATAAAGTTCTGTTGCTGGTTTTGCTTTCAGTTTCTAACCTTTTTCTACAATATGGAATATAGTAAAATTCTTGTGATCATATGTATATCATCTCTAGAGAACACCCAGGCTTTTTTTCTGCTGATTTTTCTCTCAAAATCTATTAAGAATACAAAAGCACAAACCTCTGAGTCATAAAAAATACAGCCAACATTGTGTTTAATGAAAAAAATAACGTGCTGGCACATCTTTTTGCTGATAGCTATGTATGTTCCTTAACATATCACCAGACAAACAGGGATTGAGAGGAGATAATGTCACAGCTGTTCCAGGTGCTTACTTCAAGTCTTTTTCTAGTGAGAATCTAACTTAATTAAAAATTTTACACAATAAAATGTAAAACATACACTAAGTGACCACATAATATAATGGTTCCTCCTGGCTTTAAGCACATCTGCATATAGGATTTAAAATGCTGCTTGAATGAGGGAAGAATAGCTCATTTCTCTTTCCACTTAGCAGCAGGATATGGCTGATAAATGTCAGATCTGAGATTTATTCTTTAAGCATCTAAGGTCTTTATTTCTCTGCCATCTAAATCCAGAATACCTTTTCTATTTTATCATCAAGAAGTTTATATCACAATTTGTCAAATTTTCAGCTACATTTTCTTTTTCTTCAATCCTTATTCCACTAAAATTGTGCCTTGTTTCATACAGACAAACTTTAAAACCTGTCTTAAAGAGAAAGCTTTTCTTCTATATGAACTGAGACAGAATTATCTGATTCTGGTACATTTTATTATTACTAAGCTGCCTTGGAGGTTCATCAGGGAGGAATATACACCAAACCCAGCTTTACACACTTACTCGGTGGGCTACAGTGGTTGCCCAAAGTTAGTGTATAATGAACACTTGCTTCTGTTCCTCCTAACAGAACCTGATATTTGATGAGTTCAGTCAGTGGTAGATATTTCATTGTTGCAAAGAAGATGTATGTAATACAGATGAACAAAAGTACATGAATATGTAAAAGAAGAACGGAATGTTTGTTGTTAATAATTTATATGTTCAGATCTTCTCTTCTGAATTTCCTGGTAGAAATCAGCTCATTCCACAATAACATCTTTAATCCCACTCTAAATTGTAAGCATAAAAATGTCATTTAAAAAAAAATAAGCCGGTACTTCAATTATACCTTTATACATTAACATGTTAAATAGGCATCAAACCAGCTGTGACTCTTTTGTCCTTGGCAGTTATCAGAGTTCTTCTGCAAATTTTTATTATTTTCATTACTTCTGTGTAAATTTAGCTATACATCTGAATTCTCTGAGGGTGAGACTTCCTTACAGCAATCATGAAAGTCACTGATCTACAATGAGCAATGGTGTACTATGACAATATAGTAAACGCTTGCAAACAAAGCTTAGAAGCCATCCTAGAGTATCGTGAAGGGATCTCTGTAAAAAGTAATACAGATGCTTTTTATTCTGTTATGTGCTTTTGTTCATTAAACTAGGACTCAAAAAGCTCTATAACTGGACATTACAGGTGGGGCTAAAGCAGGATGGCTCCCATAACATAATGATGATAAAACATTTAGAGTCCTTTTCTCTCTCTGATCTTTAGCCTCTGCACACTGATGTGCCTTTCAGCAATTCAGCTCTATGTAAAAGAAGGCCCCATGATCTATTTTGTCTGTTTTAAAAAGGGGTAAGAGATGATTTAATGCTGCCATACATGAATTAAATAATCCATTTTCTTTACACGAAAGCAACATTTCTGAAATATATAGGCACTAGATAATTTACTCCACAGAACATTGTATAATTGTATAAATTACAAACCTTTATTACAGGGAGACTGAGCTCCATCTAGTTCCTTCTGACTTTTTATCACTCTGTCAACATTCTGAAATACAATTTCAATACAAATTTCACTCTCTGTTTTTGATTTGGAGATTAGTTAAAGATCCTGCCCTCCCTTAAACCTAACTTGCTGTATTTTTAGTCTTATTTCTAATACATTTATTATCAACTAAAATGAAGGACAACTGATTTGTTAAAAACAGTATTCACAGTTCTGCCTCTTTCTATCATTTCAGAGTATTAGAAAAATATTATTTATGAAAAGTAGTTTTCCTTGCTTACCAGTCTATAGAATCTCACTGGTATTTGATTTCAGGTCAAATCATGTAAAACCAATTCTAATCCAGCTCTTATAAACTTCAACTTAATTTTTCATTGATGATGTTTCTAGCTCATTGTGAGGATTCTGCTGTGATGGTGAGTAGTTGATCTTGGAGCAGTCTTAGAACAACCTCATCAATACAACTTAGTTTTTTATTAGAAAGGATTAAAAATAAAAATAAGTTTACTGACAAAAGAACATAGATAATTAAGGATCTTAGATGCTTTCTTATATGCTCTTTTTTAAACTGAATAATTAGAGATTCTCGAGAGAAACTTAATATTCTTGATGACAATCTTCTTCAGAGGTAAGCCACAAAGTAGTGGAATAAATTGTTTCCATCCTTTTTGTGTGGAGAGCACAGGGACTTGCAAAACACCATATGTGTGCTTTTTTGAAGTCATTAGGTGGAACTTTTCATCTCCAGTTGAAAGAACAGTGTTTATCTTCATATAGCCTTTGGGAAAAAAAAAAAAACCAGCTATAATATACCTCGTCATAAGTTTTTGTGTCATACAATCATAGAATCACAGAACAGTTAGGATCAGAAGTGACCTTAATGGCCATTAAAGTTATTCCCTCTTGTCCTGTCACCACTTGTCCTTGTATACAATCCCTCCCCAGATTTCTTGCAGAGTCAATATCTTCTAAATTAACATTCTAAATTAACTTCCTTTTACACAAATGCTTTAGTTATATATAAATAAAATAAAAAAAATAAAAACCTTTTATAAACTGATATTTATAAATTTTAAACTATTAGTTTGCAAAGCATGAGAAAGAAAATTTGTCAAGAGTGTGTTTATTTTCCAGACAATTAACAATAAAACTGCTTATTTTTATTTATTTGAAAGAGTAATTTTAAGATATAATTTAGGAGTCTGTTAATTTTTTTCTAAGTTGTTCTATATTGGTTTGATGCATGAGAAGTACCTCAAGAGGATCAAATTTTAGTGATGCAGAAGTATTTCACATGACTCACTGTCGCGGTTTGATGGGTTAATAAATTTAGACAGCAAACCTGTGAAGAAATAATTCACTATTTATAGCTAGATGATTACATGCAATTACGCTTGATATACACAGAATGAATTCTTACAGTGGATTTTTTTTTAAACACAGAAGAATTTACTAAATCAATCTCATCTCCACAGTGAAGAAAAAACATTGGTTCTTGCAGAGGTGACAGATCTTCCCTGACAGAAATATCTGTCCACCGATGATAATTTGTGCTGCAGTGAACACTAAGATGAAAAATTTTGACAGATTTTGTCTGGAATGGAATATTGGTATGCCTAAGCATCCCTGTTTAAAAAAGAAAAATAAAAATAAATATAAATATATATATATAGGCATGCAGGTTTTAGAATATGACTTTTTTCCTCTTCAGAATTAAAATCTTTAATTCATTACCATGGAAACTCTTTGGATCAGAATACTACTTTTCTCTCCAGCTATTCCAGTATCATTAAATCCTTGCTAATACTTTATTATTCACTATCTTTTAAGCCCATATGCATCTCATTACCTAATTTATTTAAAAAATTGTTACTGACGAAAGAGAAAAACTTACAGTACAATAAACAACACTATTAATTACTCTGTAGAACAGGGAGCCACTTTGTTTGTCAGCAACATTACACCTTTAAAACCATGGCACCCAGTAATTAAGTATCAACATATTCTATTATTAGGGCATATATCCTATTTCTTACTTTTATTTATAAGACAGAAAAATGAAGTTACATTTATTACAGCTGTGGCCTTTGTTCTGAGAAAACAAAGTAAGAGAAAAAGAAAAAACCATTCAGTCTGGGAACATATAAGAGAACACAAGTAACTATGGCAACCTAAATGTAATTTGCTATACTTTATTCATTACAGAATTGGAGATTACTTTATTAAAAGATAGAAAAAAGTCCTCTAAATTGAGAGGGGTCATCAGTTACAAAATATTTATTTCTGGAAGGCCAGTTTGGGTGGTTATGGTTTGGGAATTTTATCATAAACTGTTTATTTACATGATCAAGTCCTTATTGATATAGGAATTCTTGGTCATTTTAGGAAGTTTTACTGCTTAAACAATTCCTACACAGAAGCCATTAGGATCAAATTCTGATCTTGTAAATACCAGTTTAAAGAAAATGTAATTTTAACTGTAATTTTCTTCAACATCACACCAAAGTAACCAAGATAGGATGTTGACCTCCACTGAAAGAAAGCTGAAGTTGGCTCTAAGCTCACCATATAGTGAATATTGCATACAAGAGGAAGAGTGTCAGTTCCTTAACAAGTTTTCTGCAGGCTATGAAATCAACTTGTCTCAAAATGCAACATTGACTTTGTAAACAAGTTGGATTGTGTGTTTTGAAATCTGGCTGTGCAGCTAAAGAAGTTGGAAGGAGAAATCCTTGGCAAGAAATTTGTTTTATAGAGGCTTCATAAAAACCTTCTAAGTTTAATGTGCCAGCTTGACTCTGCTCTAGTGTGTACCTGAGCAATGATAAGAGTAAAAATGCAATAACACTGGACAGGCTTACATGATTCTTAGCCATGTGATTCAGGACTCTGGCTTTCCTTTAAACTACTGCCATGGCTCCCACACAGGTCAGCAGTGTATGCTTAGGCTTGTCCTTTCAAACTACAAAGGAAGATTAAAAAATGGCCAAAATTATAGCTCTTAGGGCATCCTTATATCAGCAGTCTTGCAGAAGACTTTGTATTTGAGGAGTTAGTGATATTGGGCAAGCCATGTCTGGTCTACTGGGTCATGTACTTAAAGCCTGAAAAACCCTTGTGCTGAAAGTGTTTCCATGCTGGCAATCTGCATATAAATCCCTTTGGTCCAATTACTGTAATAGGTAGAAATGGACTTTAAAATAAAATTGCACTGCTTTGATAGGTCAAAGTGCCTATAGATAGACTTAGACAGCAGCACTACTTTTCTCCAGATGCTTTGGAAGACATATAAGCTGTCTCTCCTCCCTGGTCGATAATGCTGGAAGACAGATGTAAATAAGACCCCCTGCCGTTTAGCACCCTATAAGTTAGGCAATTAAAGTGGGATTCATTGCATTTAAATTTTGCTGAATAAATAATTCTGTTTAGATAAACAATTTTATCTGTTCTATCTACATCTATAAGAACACTTCTTTTTATCTCTAGCCCTGAAGCTGCTGTATTGATAAAAGCTGGATGAGTCACCTTCTTAATAAACCTGTTTCCACTGTTTATTGATAGAGCACATTTTGCTCAGTTTAAGCATTTGACTCTCCAGGTTAAACAAGAAGCATTCAGTCTCAGGTTGCATTTTTTAACCTGAAACCCCTCCAACAGCCCTTCTCTTTGTTTGGCTTGTTCAGCCAGCAAGCCCGAAAAAAAAAAAAAAAAATCAGCTTTTCAAATGTTAAATATGCTAATATTCCCATTGCAGTAATATTAGGGGTCATAATCAATTCTGGGCCTGTTGTACAGGGCTATGTACAAATTGGTTTGAGAACAATAGTCCATTCCTCAAACTGTTTATTTACTGTTTGCTAGGGCATAACTCACGGATAAAATAAAACAAGAAATAGGAAGGAGTCAACTTCAGTGATAACAATTGAGTCTTTTAGTATCAGCAGTAACAGTAATCACAAAATAAATAAAAGCTAATCAACTGATGATATCTTTTGTTCAACCAAATGCAGAGGGAAAGAAAAGATAAAAAAACAAAACAAATAATATAACACCAATGGAAAATGAATGATGGCACCACTTATAAAATATGAGATATTCATACTGCAGACATGTAAAATTTTTACAACATAAACCCAACCTGAATTCAGACAATCTATTGTTCCACCTAGCCTAATTTAATTTCTCACCAACACTTGTGCTTGTAGTAGGCTAACCATCCTGAAATCCAGAGTTTTGACTTTAAAAATTGCTAGCTTTCTCCAGAGTATTACAGCATTAGCAGTATACTTCAGATGAACCTGAAACTAAACTTTTGATAACATGAAGACTGGGAAACTGGAAGAAAACATCCCGTAAAAAGCCCTGTAAATCAAAACTTAACTGAACATAGGCATAGGAGGACAATGCAGGTAATGTCATAAGTTGATTCTACCAATGGCTGTATGGCAGAAGTTATCAAATCAACCAATTAACAGCAAAACAAACAGAAAAGTTCTCAACAACTTATCATAAATATAGTGGATTTTCTTCTTCTGGCAGTGTTAATGGATTATTCTGTCATCCGATTTCACCTTGGGGAATTATGAAAAGCACCACAGTAACAGTTGCCATCTGCAAGGAAAACATGAAAGATACCTTGTGAGATTTCTCTTGGGATATTAAGGATACACTAGAATCCTCTGGTGGTATGATTTTCCTGGCAAACTTGAAACAGTGCAACATGTAATGAATGAAGCAGTCAATATACGATTTCAACAAAAAAGTTTGTGTCCAAAGACACTTTTTTCCACACCACAGTAATTTTCTGTGCAGAGGCTACTTCATTGAGGTCATTTCTCTTTCTTTCTGTTCCATACCCAAGGGAATGCTATGTACACCACAAAAAAAAAAAAACAAACCAAACAATATCTTTGCACAAAAAATCTTTAGCTAAGTACGCTTTTTTATCAACCGTGTTTGTCTTATCACATGACTGGCATAATTCCTAGAAGCAACTCCTCTATTTTTCACTCAAAGTAAATAAAACTGAGAACAAGTCTGTATGGACAAAAACCTTGCCTCTTGCAACTGGGTGCATGGTTAAATACAGCCACAAAGTCTGGACTTTCCTTTCTTTGTTGATTTCCAGGATTGCAGGAATATTGTGAGAGGTGAGATGCACTGAAAATGGTCTCCTCATGAAATAGAAAACTAAACTCGTTCATAAGAAAAGTAGAGCAGACTGATTCTTTTCAATGTTTAGGGGTTTTGGTTTGGTTTGGTATTTTTCAGGAGTAACTCCAGGGACTGTCCATGGAGAGTATGTACAAGTTCTGCACATGGTTTGCGCCTAGCAGTCCAGATGCTTTCCAGCAATCTGCCAAAAAAAGACCCCATCACGTAGACATCATCCTCATAACTTTCTCCTATGCCTGTGCCTTCCACTTTCTACTGGACTTACAGAAGTAGCAGTCAGCAGGCTGCAGCACTGTCATAAAATCACAGAATCACAGACTGGTTTGTGTTGGAAGGGACCTTAAATCTCATCCAGTTCAGATTCCCTGCAAGGGGAGAGACGACATCCACTACACCAGGTTGCTCCAAGCCCCATCCAACCTGGCCTTGAACACTGCCAGGAATAGGGCAGCCACAGCTTCTCTGGGCAACTTGTGCCAGCGCCTCACCACCCTCACAGGGAAGAACTTCTTCCTAGTGAACTAGGAAGTTCCAGTGAACTAGAACTTCTTCCTAGAATTTCTAATCTAAGTCTCCCTTCTGCCAGTTTAAAGCCATTCACTCTTGTCCTATCACACAGGCCTTTGTCCAAAGTCCCTCTCCAGATTTCTTGTGGTCCCCTTTAGGTATTTATGTCCTTCTCTCACTTCTGATAGCCTAATGCTTTCTAGTCTGTTGCTAGCCTGGTCAGGTATAAACTGGAGTCTAATATACCAATGACTTGTCAAAGCATGTGAACATCTACAAGCTTTCAAAGTATGTAAAATTCCACAGGGACAGTTTAAATTACTTCTAATAACTAAAATCAACAACCTACTGTACCATAAAGGAGAGAATGCAGAATACATGCAAAACTTGAGTGTAATCTTGATTTCATTGTTACTAATGATGTGATTTGTATTTGCCTGAGTAATGTAAATACTTTTACAGATCACTTAACTCACTTCATGTTACTGAGTTAGTGCTACAAAACAAAAAACCCCACCTGGTGATTCAGCTGATGAATTGGATGGATTCAAGGATGCTAGAGAAGGACTCTTCATCAGGCAGTAAGCGATAGGACAAGGAGAGATGGGTTTAAACTTAAACAGGGGAAGTTTAGGTTAGATATAAGGAAGAATTTCTTTCCTGTGAGGGTGGTGAGGCACTGGAACAGGTTGTCCAGAGAGTGGTAAACCCTCCATCCCTGGCAGTGTTCAAAGCCAGGTTGGACAGAGCCTTGGGTGACATCATCAGGTGTGAGGCATCCTTGCCCATGGCAGGGGGCTGGAGCTAGGTGATCTTAAGGTCCTTTCAAACCAAAACATTCTATGATTCTATGGTTAGTGCTTGAGATCTTCTGATAAGAAGTAAGGAAATAAAGTACTTAGCATTTGTTTTATTATTTATTGGCATTTTGAATTGTGATGCATATTATCAAACACCAATTATGGGGAAGTATACATTGTTTTCTCAGCAAAAGAGAAGAAGGAGAGTTCTTGTTCTATCACTTTTGACTTTTGGAGAGCTAAACAACACACAGCTCAAATAAAATGGTCAAATTTATTCAGCTTATAAACAGACACTACTGGTAAGCATAATGAATCCCTTCTGTTGAGTCCTAACCCAATTTCATCCATACTTTACCACTCCCCTATAATCCTGAAATATTCATGAGGGACAGTTGCACCAATTTCATACAAGCTACCACTCACAGTCTAGAGTACCAATATAGCCTTCCTGACACACTGCTATCAGATTGAATATCCCTTATATTCAGGGGGATCTGGCTCTAAGGAAATACGAAAATAAGTTAGCTATTAGCTTTATTGATTAAAATAGTCATCCTTCTGGAAAATAGGAGGCTCTGATTTTAAGATCTTAATTTATCTTGCCCAAGCCTACATGATCATTCTGACTTAAATACCTACATCTATTGCAACGGATTCTGTTTAGAGCTGAAGACAATACAAAATACTGGTGTGAAAGGGTCAGCATGAAAACGTCATCACCCCAAGTCTCAGTGGCTGAAAACTGCTGGTGACCTGATTCAAGATAGCGGTTAGCAAAAACATTCTGCTTTGAAACAGAGAAAAAATGCAATTTGAAAACATTGATGAAGCTATCAAACTCTGAAAGGCAGAGACTACCCTGGGGAAAAAGATATTACTGAGTACAATAAGCCCTCTTCGGTAAAGATTCATTCTCTGAGAATTGTAGGCAGAGGATAAAAAGGTGATTTTCTGATGGAGTTACGCCTGGCTTTTAAAATGTACACAGAACAGGGACATCATCAATATGATAATTTCATAATAAACTTTTCAACTGTGTCTTGTTCTCAGCTGAAGAAGGGCAAAATTCTGTTGTTTAACTTAAGATCAGATGCACTTTAACATGAATGGGAGGTAATTTTCCTTTTTATTTGAATAGACTGATTTTTCTCCTTTGAAGTGCCCAAGGGAATAAAAAAGAAGACGTGTAGAAGAAAAAAACTGTAGAACAATTACAGACAGGTGTTAGATACACAAATCAGAAAGACTTTTTTTTTTTTTTTTTTTTAAGTAGGTCAGTCATAGAAAATAATTTTGGAACAAATTTTGGAGCAAGTCCAGAGGAGGCCACAGAGAAGCTGTGAGGGCTGGTACAGCTCTGCTCTGGAGACTGGTGGAAAGAGCTGGACTGGTTCAGCTTGGAGCAGAGAAGGCTCCACGGAGACCTCAGAGCAGCTTCCAGTGCCTAAATGGGCCACAAGAAACCTGAGAGCGGCTTTTGACAAGGGCCTGTAGGGACACGACAAGGAGGAATGGCTTTAACCTGACAGAAGGTTACAGG